>NC_066314.1:69003542-69718542 GCF_022539315.1 Serinus canaria
TGTTAGTGGCTCGGAGGAACTGACACCCCAGTGCAGTCAAACCCCAAAGCAAGGACGCTGTGGGAGTGATGTTAGCCCTGGAAAGGTGCATTCCATGTGCATGGCTCCCTTTTCTTGGCATGCTGGGCATAGCCAGCCTCCCCATTGGGGTCAGGAGAGCAGAGAGGTGCTGCTGCAGCTCAGCCCTGACAGGGAGAGGGGGAGAAAACAGCCCAGCAGGTCCTGTACTCACATGGATTTACACAAATTTGCACACCAGTGTGCAAAGAGAGCAGCTGGGAAAGAGGGAGACACTCCAGAATTTTGTGTTTTATAATATGAGTGCCCCTCAAGCGCTTCATTGTTGAACCCACCCCTGGTTCCTCCAATTTGCTCCCTTTGCTGAGGAGTTAGGGATGGCCTTGCTCAGTGCAGCTGAGCTAACACAAAATACAAATGTCTGCATCATCTTCCCCACTGGCTGTGACCCTTCCTTCTTGCAAATAATTGCAGAGATTTTTGGTGGTTGTTTGCTGGTTTTGGGGTGATTTTTTTTTTTTTGGGGGGGGGGGGGGTTTGCGTTTATGACTTTGTGAAGAAGAAACTTGCTTTATTTAGGACAGTCCTTTACCAATTTATGAATTCCAGCTTTGGAGCAGTGAAATGTATGGATGCTTCAAAGAAATCACTGGAATTTATGTATTTATTTATTTTCTTTTCTCTAAATATCGTGTTAAAGACTAGTTTTCCTTGATGCTCTCAGGAACAGATTAAGTTAATTACTGATCCCCTCCTCCTTTAAACCAGCTGGAGGCATTGTTTTTGGCAAAGTTATAAATGACTGAAAATAAGAAGTTCTAATGAGAATGTTAGGCAGCCATAGCTTTAGTTTTCATTATTAGCACTATCTACAATACTTCACACTACTTTTTGACATAAAGTGTGGACTGAGGCCATGAAAAGAGCAAAGCAAAAGGGGTTTGTATTTATCATTTTGATATTGTTCTTATTTAAGCATTACTTAACTAGCAGAACACCAGGCAGAGTTTGTTGCTGACTATAGCTTGCAATTCACAACTGCCCAAAAGAAATGATGGCCTGGTACATGTGCCCACATTTTTCCATGAAAAACAATATTTATTAATCAAAGGGTGAAATTATATGGCCCCAAATATTCTTGGCAGCCAGGGAGCTCTGTCAATCATCTAGTGAGACTCTCCAGCTAGCAGAGGTGGTGAGAATCATGAGACTGGGGGGTTAATGAAAAATGGTGGTCATGTATGTTTTTCTTCAAGAGCCACATGCTGGAGGCAACTGATTCCACTCTAATTTTCTTTCTCTTGCCCTATTGTTTTTTTTTTCTTTTTAATGTATATTTGTGGTCCTTGTTGCTGTGGAGGAAAGCCAGAAAATGTGATCCTAAAATACTCTAGAGGCTCAAAAACTATTGCCTTCTTTAAAGAGAGTTCCTAGATTTGGCAGACTGTTGTGCCTGATTTGTGATTTAAAAAGAGAAGAAAAACCCCAAACCCTCATAATGGTGTGTTGGGAAGGGACACAAGGCTTGGCAGCAGGAGAACAGAAGCAGTGTTGTGCAGAAGTTAATGTGCACAACTGTGGCTAAATTAGAGTTGGATGCTCAGAGTTGCACTGCCATGTCCTCAGTACAAAGTGAGATTAGACACCAAGAACATCTAAATCATTGTGATTTAGAGCACTTATGCTGAGCTGCTGCTTAGGCACAAATCACCCACACTCTGCTGCTCCTGCTTTTGTCTGTTGGGATGAATTTTTTGGCCTGCCCTGGTGTGGTTTGTTGCATTAATCTCTTCCTTTCTGCTCTGTCCTTTTGGACATTATGGGCATCTAATCCCCATCATCCACTCTTAGTCTCTTACATGGATGCCTGGAAAGAATGCAGGAGAAGGGCCAAGACTTCCAGCAGGACAGCAGAGCTGTGGCTGGGCTGCTTGGCAGGGGCTGAGTCCATGCTGGCATCTGACTGCAGGGAGCACTGAGGAAAGCATGCACAGGAGGGGGGTGAATGCTGGCAGTGCATGTCTGAAAGAGAAAAACTGATTGCATTGTTTGCAGCACGCTTTATGGTCAGCCAAGGAAAGCTCAAATGTTTAGAGGGAGTCAAGGGATTCATCCCACCAAGTGGTCAGTGTGGGGTTGGTTCTGCCTGACATATCAAGCTCAAGACTTGTGTGTCTAAATTAAGTGAATTGTCTGAATTTCTTTGGTCTCCAGAGAAAGGAGCATAGTAGGTTTGATTACACAGGTGCTTCTTGGAGTCTAACTCTCCTCCTCGCCTGCAAAGGGAGATAGATTTGTCTAGGTTTTAAATAACTTTGTCTAGGTGAGATTAAACAGGGCCTAAGCCTCTGATTGCAGAGTCTCAGAGATAAGATTTCTGCTGGTCAGTTGAGAGGAGATGGTTTCTTCTGGGAGTAATTGGGACCTTTTCAGGTAGGCTTCCATTCTTAATCATTCACTGAAGAAGATACCCATGCCTTTACCTGCATAGGATGCCTGCCTTCCTAACCAGCTGCTTAAGCTGAAACCTGGTTACCGAGCATCTTACCATGGTATGCACATGCCTACAGCTCCTGAAGACATGCCTAAAAAGGCAGGATTTTTGTTGCAACACCAGTTTCTGATCTTCTGTTGAAGGACTCTCTCATGTCAGTCTCTAGAATGAAATGGTATTTGTACTGTTAAAAAAAAGGCTCAGTGGAGGTTGAACATGTTTTTACAATTAGTTATTATCAACAAACAAATGCTTTGGGGTCTTTCACAGTTTCTGCAAAAAAATGAAATAAAATGTTTTATGTATTGAGCTCTTGCAAGTACCTAACTTCATAATACATGGAACTAAATAAACCAGGAATAAAACTGGGGCAATATCAGTGCTTCCCTATCAGCCCCTCTCGGGCTGCTGCAGGGCAAAGGGCCTTTTCTGCATTAATGATGTCCAGTGAGCTGAAAGGCTTGGCCAGCCATGTCAGACCCTTGCCAAGCTGTGTGGGGCTGAGGCTCCAGCCAAACCTTTCTCCCCACTGACCTGACTACCAGGGCTGACAGCTGCCAGGTCCTGTTGCCCTCAAATGGAATTTTTCAAAGGTTCCTTCTCAAACTGTTACCACTGACAGTGATGGGGGGAGCTCTGCTTTCCAGGTCAGTGGGTTTGTGTATCCTGCCTGTAGGTGCCAGCCCACCCTTGTAAACTGTGGGCCTGAAGAGGCTGCTTTGAATGAAGGCACTCAGTAATTCACATGTGAGTGTGCACAACATCCAGAGCCCTCCTTTTGCCCCAGTCGAGCTGATTCTTCACACTTGGGCTGCAGCAAGCAGCTGATCTGTATATCTAGAAGACTGGCAGGATGATGTGTGATGTCATTCCTGTTTAAGAGTGACCAAATATGTTGTGTATATCAGTGACCACCTCCTGTGTGTCTGGGATAGTGTCTTTTTTGGATAATAAAACCTCCTGTGCCACTGAATGCTGAGAAAATACCTGCACTGCTAATCCTGAACCCTGTCATAGTGTGTTTGCTCTGCTGGTGCCTTTGTCCATTGTGGGCTGCCAAACTCATGCTGTCCTTATTTCATCCAGAATTCTGGCTTTCATTATTAATTAGAGGTCAGCTTTATGCCTCCAACACCTGTTTAAAATATCAGGCCAAATTTGAAACTTGAGTAATGGACGTGCTCTGAGTTATGGTGTGAGGATGGAAGTCAAAATCAGACCTTCACCTATGCTGGTAATAAGGCAAAGAAATTGCTGGGCACAAACATCTGGATTCTGTCTTTTAAAGCCTAATTGATGAAAGATTGTGAAAATGCAGGGTGGGTGTCATGGTGTGTAGTAGGAAAGGTGAGGTGCCTGAAGATTTGATCAAACTAAAAAGAGGATGAAAACCAGGAGCTGCTCTGAGACAGGAATTGCTGTTCTGTGTAAAGGGAAAGTATCTGCAATGACATGGTTCTTAAGAGGAAGATGCAAACTCAGTATTTAGCTAATTACATGGAAAGAGAGATGCAGAAGACACTGCTTGTGAAGACTTGGTTTATTCCCTGAATAGGAAGCATTTTAGCCATAGTGCTATAGAGTAACCTATTTTAAAAGGTATTATTATCTTAAGTAGGGATGCATCCTTTTGTTATCCAACTTGGTCTATCACTTGTTAGATCCAAATATTAATAATTGTGTTGGTGAAGTATGTCTTCCAGTCTGTTTCAAGCTCTGACATCTTCTGCTCCCTTCTCTTGGTGCAAAGGGTAAAATGCTGCCCTGGGGCTGTTTGCATAGTGATTTGTTCAGAACTGGAGATGAGCAGAGCCACTGGGGGGGAAGAGCTCTCTGCTTTAGTCTGTGGGTGAGCAGAAATGAGCTGAGCTACAGGGAGGGTTTCGTTTGCATAACCTGTGGGTTTCATTTGCAAGAGCTGTGTAACCACCGTTATCCTGTTGGGAATCTCTGAAACAATTACAGGACTAACTAGTTGGAGGCTCTGCACCCACCCTGGCTAGTGAGAGCCATGCTTCTAGGCTTGTGTAATGATTCTCTTTTTCACCCATGGGAATTGCATACAGCTTAAAATATATTAGAGAAGCAGGAATTTTGGGGAGAGCCTTGTGTGAGGAAATTAGAGAGCAGGGCTGAAGTTTCTCTGGCATGTGCCACGGCTAGCATCCAGAGCCATTGTAATTTTACTACCTCTTATCAAGAGATTAAGACTGAGGAGTGCTTTCTCAGGGTCTGCAGGCAGATTGGAGTAAATTCTTTGTCTTCAGTGGTTCAAATGTGTGCTCATCTGTTCACTGCTTGATACAGTGGCTGCAGAAATGAAAACAATGCTCTAAGGATCACTTGTGCAAGGGTCCCAGTTACTAAACCTCTGCTACACATTCCTAGCTATAGGTACAAGTTTGGATATGATACATGGGCTGTCCTTCTCTTGATGGTGCTTTTCTTTCACAGTTCATAAAAAACTTTCTACCTTTTATCCAGAAATGGGTTATTTGCAAGTATGAAGGTGTTGGATGTTAATGGCATTCAAGAAACATTTCAGCGATCCTAGGGATTTCTTGGGGGATTCTCTGAGTTGTTTGTGCAGATGATACTTTGTTTTAGAGAGAAATCCTGTTTTTTTAAATTTCATTACTGTGGCTTTTGACTTTTTTGATCATGGCTTAGACTTTGAATGCAAAGCAGTGTCATTTAGGTAAGACAAGTTGAAAAATACTGCAGAACTGATGGCTTTGTGTTTAAAGTGGTTACTCTTTCAAAAGGCCCACTAGCAAATATGCTCAACAGCAAACTTCTGAGAGAATTGTTCCTAATGGAATCAATTTTAAGGAAGGGAATTGCAGGATATCCTGGTGTGATCTAGTGAGAGATAGGGCAAGCATCAGTAGGGTGGCTAAGGCTTGGTTCCATTTCAGAAAATTGTGGTGAATAGCAAAAGTAGGATGAAGGGGAGGGGTTGGGAGATAAAAAGATAAAACAATAGAAAGAAAAGCAGGGAACGTGAGATAATTTATCTTGGAAAGTGCTTTATACCTCACTTTCACAAGAAATGCTGCCTTTTGTTGAAGAGCAGTCAGGAATCAGGACAAGACAACAGACAGAAGAGAGAGAACAATTCCCCCCCTCTGAGAGAAGTGCGAAGATTTTAATTTTTTTTTTCCTATTAACAAAAAAATTTCTAGGATTTTAGGATTTCTAGGGGTTTCCTCCCCTGCCTAATCCATTCTCTAGTAATGCCCTGGTTTGTGTTGTGCTCACATTGAACTCCTGGGAACCAGAGGCTTCTGGCTCTGTTTGTGGCAGTCCAGGGGAGCGGCGTCACCGTGGGGTGTTTGAGCCTGGATTGTTCTGCCTCATTGAGGGACACTTGTCCCTGGGGACAGCAGTTCATTTATCTTCGTGTCTGCTCCAGAGGGAAATTGTCAGGAGAGAGCACAGTGAGTTGTAGTGAGCTGTGTCTGTGTGTGCTGTGTTCTGGTGTAGTTCACTGACAGCTGGTAATCAGAGCTAATCTGTCCAACTCATTTCACCTGAGACCCAAAGTGCAACTCCCAGTCTGATCTTTGAGGTAAAAGCATCACACAGCTACTTGGTTCCTAACCTTCTGGCTTTTAGTGCATCATAACTTTTTTATTTCCAAATTTTCATTTTCTTACTTCCTCTTAAGAAACTCTGCTTCTTTTGGCCACTGATGTTTTGGTTGGCAGCACCTGTTCGCAAAAAAACCAGGAACCAACAAAGCCCCAAACTCCAAACAGCAAAAAATAAATAAAAAAAACAACCCAAAAGGCAGTTGTTAGTACAATACCAACTGTTGAATAGAACATTTTATCATGCAGTGACTGCATCAGCATATTTGATGTAGCTGAACCTCTATCCTTACCTGTTAGAGCTGCTCCTAATTGGGTGTTTCTACATTTCTTACCAGTTTGCTTCCTTAGGTTGCATCTTTCAGATTAATTAGAAAACTGGAATCAATTAAAGATTCCTAGAGAACAAGAATCTTGATTGTAGAGATTTTGTTACCTAGGTAATAGTTATTAGTGAACAGGATTCCCAACTACATGTTCACCTTGGCTGCCTCTGTTTCTTCTGATGGACTCAGAAAGCAGGGGGAGAAATTGCTCCACACCTCTACTTCTGCCTCTGAATTTCAAAAAAGATCTTTTTCACCCTGCTGAAACAGTTCTTTTTCTAGTTTGTTTTCTCCCTTTTTTTTTTTTTTTCTTTTTAACTGTTGCAGGTTGGCAATGTCCTCCTTTCATTCTGAAAGCTGCTAAAAATATTCTGGGTAGAAGCTGAAAAATCCAAGACAACAGTCTCTTGATGCTGAAATGCTTCATGGCCAAATGTTTGGTGACTTCTTGTACTATTTTTGTTTCTGATGGCTCCATAGCACACACAGATTTGCACTAGAAAAGAGGGAGAGCAGCTGACAAGGATTGTTCTTGGTAGGCTGGGCCTAAAAGGACCAACAGAAGATGTTCTTTCTTATCTCTTCATCTGTTGCTTTCTTCTAAAGGGAAAATAAGGCTATTATAGATATTCCATGAATATTAAATACACTATAAATACACTATTTTATCACCCCACCAGGGTGGGGCTGGTGGGGTGATAAAATAGTGCCCAAAGGTCCATGCTGTGCTTCTGAAGTGTCCTCTTTCTAGAGCCAGAATCTGTGAGGTTTTTCAGGACATGTTGCACTTGTCTCATTTGGCTGAACCAAAGTGATTCAGTTTGAGATCTTAGCCCATGAAGGAGCTATTTGGCTTCAATTTGGACAAATATTGTATGGCTTGTTTGGTTGTTTTTTGCTTCTTTTTATTTACTAGGTTATCTATTAGACATAGGTGAATAGCTTAAATCTATGGGTAAGGGGTAAATTATACTGTGTTACTCTGAGCATCAGGCCAGGTGAAATATTTTTAAAATTTTCTGTTCTGCTTCTGCTGGTTGTGTTATTCTTCACATCCCTTAGCAGATGTGTGTGATGCATGATCCAGGAAATTATAGTTTTCTTACATGAAATTATTAAAGGGTATTGGACTGGCTTTGTGGTTCTGTCCCATAAGAAATCTTATCATAAAGCCCCCAGAAGTAATTTCTCTTAGCAACAGTTTCTATATTATTGCCTACCAGGCTCTCTCTCAGAACTGAGATTTTAAGGAAGAAGCTGGAGGTACATCACAGTTCCCTGCACCAAGACTGCCATTAACATTACATTTAGGGTTTGGCAAGATCATTGGCTGTATAAAAACAAGGGAACAAAGGATGACTTTTGAAATTATTTTGCCCTGGGCAGGGCTGAAGAAATAATGCTAAAACATATTGGACATGGGTTGATGACATGAAGTGTGGTTGCAGAGAGAACTGAAGGGAAAAACAAGCAGTGCTTCAATGAAAGTGTGAGTCTTGACAATGCCATCAACACAAAGAAAATTCCAGCAGTGTGAGCAGTGCCAGGGCTCTTCTGAGCCCAGGAAGTGCTTGTTGCAGCCTTGAGACTGCTCTCATGCAGAACTTAAAGAGAAAAGTGCTCTGGGTAATTCCTTGGAGAAGGCAAACCTGAGTTTATTTCCCTGAAGTTCGTAGCTGTGGGGTGTTTTATTGACAATCTTGTATGAGTCAAGGCTTTTCTCCTGGAAGTCCGTTTTTTATTTCAAGATTGTGATAAGTTGTTGTATTTACAGTAATTGCAGTGATTGATTTAGTTAATATATGTAATGGAAGCACTAGAATTGAAGATGCCAGTGGAATCTTAATTTGTTCCTCTCGTGCTTATACACTATATTACAGCCTTTAATTATGAAAACATGCCCTGTTTTATTCATACAGCTGTATGTCTACATGTATCCAGAATATTCTCAGTACAGTAGTTACCTGCAGGTCCTTATAGGTATTTTCTCCTGATAAGGTTGGATATAACCCTCATAAAATCTCATCCTAGTTTTCAAACTCTTGTTCCTCTTCCCTACAAATTGCTACACCTCTGCACACATTAAAATGATGCCACAATGCTGCTTGGACAGATGCAAGTACTGGGCTGGCAGTGCTAGAACATCTTTTTTCTTCCCCATTGTTCTCTTGTTCACTACAATGAGCACCATCTTCCTCTGGTTTTGGGAATCCTGAGGCAGTGGCTGGGTATTTAATTTATTCAAACATAAATTTATTCAAACATATGTTCTCTTCCAGCATGATACTGGTGCACAAGCAAACTGTACCAGATTAAAAATGAGCGCTTATCACATCTGTGTTGCTTGAGAATCACAGTGTGACCAGAGCTCATGGTTATTATATACATGCTGGATTTTAATCAAACCAACAATTAATTTGGATTGTCTGTGCAAGTTTGTTATCAATAAGGGTTTTCTTTAATCAGTGTAAATCTGAATGATGATTTTTATCATTACAAATGTATTTTTAAGAAAGGGCTTGAAGTAATAGATAGGAAACACATTGCACAAAGCTATTAACACCATTAACTCCCAATATGCTTCAAACTCATTGCAAACCTGAATTAACAATACAGTTAATTTTTAACTTGCCTGCACAAGATCTAAAATTTTAAATATAAAGTACATCTTTAATATAGATATTACTCTAAATTTGCAAAATGGAGAAGCCCTCTCTGAAGCTCTCCAAACTGTGCCTGTCCTCTTCCAACTGCTCATCAAATTTTAACAGTTTGGCCAAACTCCTCAGCCTTTTGGCCTGACTGGTCACAGAAAGGAAAATTCTGTGGCCAGAAGTGACAGTTGGCTGCTGGTCATTTTATCACTTTTTTTAAAGCAGTCTAAGCCAAGCTGCCTCTTTCCTTTCAATTCAAACCCTTCTCTTTGCATAGCACACCTACTTCAAATAAAAAAAAAAAATTGGCCAATTCTAGAATTTTTTAAATTTCTACTCTTAAGGCAGTGTTGGAATTCAAAGAAACCCTTCTCTGGCTTGTTATGTAGAAGGAACCTGGGCAAGTTCTGCCACAAATTTAAGCCACATCAAGCAGCAGAAACTCCCCTGTAGAAGGGAAATGCCCAAAGTGAGCATTTTTTTTACTCAAAGGATATGTGCAGGGCATCCCATAGGAATTTAATTAACGTGGGGTGTATTCATAGAGGCTTTTAAGCTGCCTCTACCTAATAATGGGTTATGCCTATTACTGTGGTAGATTCTGAGCACAAACCAGTAGGCAATTGTGACTTAACACAAGCTGGATATTTTAATTTGCTTTTAATGTTTATTTTATAAATTAACTGTGTCTAGATGGCCATCATGTTGTACACTGTAGAAATTTTCTCCCTCTGATAAACTGCAAGATTTAGGCAAGGCAAATAACTTACAATTTGCCCAGGTTTATCACTTTCTCCCAGGGAATGGCAAGACCTGGAAGATGAGGTGACAGTGAGCTGTGAGAGGGGAGGTGGCATCTCCCCTCCAGCAGTCCAGCCATTGAGATCTGCAGCTGGTAGCCAGGGCAAGCAGTTGGATAGCCAGGGCTGTGGATTTCTCAGAGCTCATACAGTTCTCGTGCTGGTACCCTGTTGTTACAGCTCAAGACTAAGCTACAGACTTTCCTTGACATCAAAGGAAATATTTACATCAGGCTGGGGTTCTGCAGTTGTTTCCAGGCATAATATCTCTGCAGTTCCATTCTCCAGTGCCAGCTGGTTCTTATTCCATGAGCTCAGACAGAGCTTTGTGTGCAAAGGCTGTTCCAGAAAGCTGTTGCTCTGGAAGTCACTATCCACTCCATGTCTTGCAGTCACCACGAGAGATCTGGAAATGCAGAGACAAGCAGTGGTTGTTACCATGGCTGCTCTCAAGAATCATTCAGCCAGCAATGTTTCATGGTGTCACAGGAGCTGGCCTGAAAGCTGCCTCTGCTTGGCAATACCGTGACAGGTAAAACTGGCATGTGGCTTGTGCTGGAGTGCTGGGAGTCTGAGGGTCATGTCACCTGCCTTGAAGGTGTTGAGGATCTGGGGTGTTGATGCCTGGATGCAAACAGCAGTCAGTTCTCCCTGATTTCTGTTGCTATGCCTGTGATGTCTTGTGAGGGCTGACCTAGAACACAGACCAGATAGAGCTACAGAATAAAGTTGGGATTCATTAGGAGGATCTCCTCCATGGGTCCACCTTGGGCAGCATAACCCAAAATGGTCACAAAATGGACAGCTGGTCACAGGGTCTCTCACTTTTGTAAGTTCTGCTCCATTTGCGGAACTCCAATTGTCCAATTCCAGCTCCAGCCCATCCAGTCCCATCCTTCTTGTTTTTCTCTCTCCAGCCCACAGGGTTGGTGCTCCTGGGCTGAGATTTGGGTCGTTTGTCCTTGGTGCCCAGCTGGAGCAGGAATTGTTTTGTCTCTCTGCTCTGTGCACAGAGCTCACCATCCCCTGATATGAAGCCCAGACCCACCCACTAAAGCAGCACAGAGTCTGAAATATAGAAAAGCTGAAACCTGAGTCCTCACCTGTTTGCCACCAACCCCAGAAATCCCTGAGGCTGTAAGGAAGATGGGAATGGCTGAGCTGGTTGTATAGCTGTGCTCATATATGGGGGAGCATCCTCCTTCCCACTCCTCCTTCCCACCCCTCCTTCCTGTCCCCTTCTCACCTGACTCTGTAAACTCAGCTGTGGGTTTGGAAAGGCCAGGTAGGACAAAGCAGTTACAGCAAAAGCATGTCTTAAATCTTACACAGGCAAGCCTTTGCATGAATAAATCAACCTCTTGTGACTTTTTCAACCTGTGTTTTTCACAAGTCACTGCAATGACATTTGAGGCTTTATTCATGGGTCCAAAGGATCTCATCCTCTGGACTCAGCCCTCTGAAGTGAGCATTTACATGCACTGGCTTGTTTCTGTGTGTTTTGAGTTCTGCTCTGACACTGATTCTTGCCATTTCCTTAGGCAATAACACAGATAGGTTTCCCTGGAAATTACTTAGGACCTGAAAAACTGATGGTGACTGTATGATAGCAAATAAGATGTTTGCTGTCACTGGATTTCTCCTTTATATTGGAAATTTGCAATTCTTGAAACACTAAAAATTATTTGAGCTCTTTTCCCTCTTGGTGTTAACCTGATGTGGGGAAACACTCCCCAGAGCTGTGTGTCCAAGAGCATGATCATAATGATTCTGGGCTATTTTTTTATTTTTTAAAAAGTTTTTCTCTATGCCAAAAATCAGACTTAAAAAATTTTGTGGAAGAACTTTTTTACCCTCTACTCAACACATATTTTTATATGCTACTAAATAAAACTTTGAGTAGATAATAATCAGAAAATGCTTGCAGTGTTGTAATCAAAAGAGGACAATGGCATCCTATGGTAATAACTAGTTCAAAAGGGTAATTCCCTTAAAAGAAGGATTCTTTTTCCAGCCATAACAACAATAGTATGTCTTGTATTCTGCTAGTTTTAATAGAGACTGGAAGGATAATTTAGGTCCAGGTCAACAAAGTTTTGCCTAATAGTTAAGTTCCAAATTAATTTTCTACTAATTTGGGCAACTTAACCTGAATATCAATACTGCTTGATTTTGTATGGAAGTTTGCTTTATTTTCTCACCAATTTCCCATAATGAGGAATATGTTTTCTCTAACAGATGCAGAAAAGCCCCTTTTCCCACCTCCCTGTACAGTAAAATAACATATCTGTACTCAAACCAGTAAAGAATAGGCTGTAGATAAATTCATAACATAGCAATGGAGCGTAAGGATTCCATTAATGCTTTAGTGATATTATCAAGCAAGAAAAAAGCAAAATGGATCCACAACTCTTACTCTGCTGGGTCTGTAATGAAGCAATATTGTAGCAGCTGCTGTATTTTTTTTTCCTGTCATCATCATGTGGAAGTTAAAAAAATTCCTGACCTTTTTTTATTTTTCTCTATTTTTTTATTATTTTAAATAAGTCACTTCCTTTTGTTACTCCTGTGATGTACTTCTCCCTACTAACTCCAAGAGCAATATGGAAATTGCTAATATGACAGAGAAATATGAGCTTTACACTGTAGAAAAAGTGGCTGTAGCAATAGATCAGAAATTATTGAATGTTATCGGTCACAGCACAATTTATTATTTTACCAGTGTGCTGTGAAAAGTTGCTCAGCCAACTCCAAGCTTTCCTGCTGTATCAGTGCTGCCTGGGAGTTGAACTGGTAGCACTTTGCTAAATGCAAGCACAGTAATTATTTGCACATCAGGCCCTCAGATTCCCCCCTCCCCACCCCAACCCATCATCTTAGCACACCGTGGGCACGAGAATTTGATTTATCTTTTCTGTTCTGGACTCTGGATGGTGAAGGCTTTCACAGAGGAAAGATGGCTGGAAGATAGAAGGGAGGGCTGAGAATTTGGAAACTGTCTGCTCTGCACTTTGTGTGTGCTCCCTGCCAAACTCACGTGTAGCTCTCATTAATGCTAATGGGATTTAATACATGCTGCAAGAGGAAAATATCCTCATTTATTTTGCACTGCATCGAGTGGGTAGCAAAAGTGCTGTATTGACAACTCTGGAGCCCTCTATTTATCCAAAGAACAGGCAGTGTCAGAATAAGTTCCTCTTACAACTTTGGTGTCTCAGTCCCCTGTTGGAAGGAGTTCTGGAGGAGAGTGAATTTAGTGGCACACATGCAATACATAACATTTTTTTTTTGTTATGATTGACTAATAATGATAACTTTTAAAATGTCTCCTGCTATGCATGTGTGTATAATAGTCACAAAAAAAACCTCTCCACTGAAACTTCTTTCAGTAGTTTTATTAAGCTAAAAAAATTGGGGAGGGAAAAGTGGAGGAGGAAGTTCTTTATTAAGATCAAGACAATATTGTGTGCTTTTTGCTGAGGTGAAGTTAGGCATAATTATATGCAGTTTAACAAGCAGAAAGTCACATTTCATGGACATTTTTGAGCACTTTCAGAGAAAAAGGTTTGAGCTGACTTGCCCTTTTATGGAAAACTGTCTTATTTACCTGTTTATTTTTACAATTATCCTGACTCATCTAAACTTGATTGATTTATGTTATTTTCATTGAGCAGACAAGGAGGCTCACTTCAGCTTTCAAAAATCACACCCAGTCCAGGACTTTACCTCATTATTTTGTTCTTTTACATCACTCCTTGTCAGCAGAAGTCTGGGTGAGGTTTCTACCTGGCTCCCACATCTTCCTGTGTGATGATCTATGTAAAACACATTTCAGCACAAGCAGCTGTCAATTGTTTTACAGCATCTTCCTGTGCACTGGATGTAATGAGGAATTTCAGGATTGAGCATTGTTGCTTTTCCCCGCTTTGGGCTGGAGGAGAAGGGTTTTGAGAGAGTAAAACTTGCTGGGGAAGGAGTCAGAGCCTGCAAAATACCACCGGGCATGTTGAAAACCAAGGGTGGTGTACGTTCACTTGACTCAGGTTCTAAAATGTTCTGGACTTCAGAATTTAATTTGAGTCCTTCTTCCAAGGAATTCCTTGTTGAAAGTGTGTCTAGGACACCTTAAGGTTTTGACTACCCTGTTCTTCCTTTATCCTTTGTTATTTCCGTTCAGAAATATTTCCTTTGTTTCACTTTTCAGAAACTGAAATAAGTTTCAAAAATATTTCTTCAACTTGTTTCTGAAATATTTCAAGTATTCCACCTTGTTTCTCATTTAAACCCACCTACCACTGGATTGTGACTTTTATAGGTGTGTATTTTTTTTTTAAACCTCATGCAGGTGCCTAAAGAAAAATCTGACTTCTAGAATCTCATTCTAACAGATTTATGCTCTTTTCACCTTCAGGTTTTTAGTGTAAAATGGGACCTTATGGAACAAAAAAGTTGAGTTTTCATTTTGTCCAAGCTGGTGTCTCAAAAGTGGATTCATGTAAACAACAACAACAAAAAAAATTGAATCAGTCTGAGGTGAACACCATCCTTGGGAGTTCATCTTGTAAAATCTAAACCAGATATTAAGTAATATTTTTATCAGTTCCTATTATTTTGTGTCATACCAAAGAAATGGTTGGTGCTTAGGTAGTGGGCAAAAGGTTTTGGAAAAGGAACATGGCAGTGTAAAACTGAGGTGTGTTTTGCAAGTTGGACGTGAGCCTTTCCTTTACATTGTCTTCTGTCGTGTTGCAGTTACTCTTTATTTGAGTCATTAAACCAACCTGCAGATTCCAGGAGAGAGATCTCATTCTGAGACTTGTGGTGGGTTTTTTTGTTGTTTGTTTGCTTTTTGTGCTTTTTTCTTTTGGGTAGGGACATCTCACATTGTAGTTGAACTGGATCTCTGCTAATACTAAGACGACTCTTGCTGAGTTCCATTTCCAATATTTAATTCAACAATTATAAAAAAAAGGTAGTTTCATTTGAGAAAAATGTGTGGTTGAACAGAATTCAGACTTGTAGTGCAAGGCTTGTTTGCAATGCTTTTTAACTCAGCTAAACAGTTCACTTCTGTTCTACAATTTATTTAATTAATGTTCATCTCATTAGTGGGGATCTATCTTAGCCATCTACCATTAGACAGTAAATTGCTGTAATGAATTCTGTGATTCTCTCAAAATTCCCAATCAGATGAGAGGTCCTGCTAATGGAATAAGTCAAGAAAGTACAGCTTTGGAGATTCATTAGATTTTATTTCTTATTTATTGTCTCTGAGAGCAGTGCAATGGTCAAAAGGGGCCATTAGGAACCTGCTCGTTAGAGATGTCCAGGAAAACAAAGTTGGGTTTGGTTTTGAAATTCATTAGTTCACTGTTGATCTTTGTTTTGTTATGAGGTGTTTTTATTTGCTGGTTTTGTTAGTTTTTGGGGCTTATTTAAATTTTTATTATTGTCAAATTCCCTTTAAAATAGGCTGTCAATGCCTGAATTTCATTTTTAGTTTAACTCAAATAACAGAGGAACATGGTTTGGACAGTGTTCCAAGGCAAGTCCACAAAAGGTATCTACCAAATTTGTCATGATTTCCAGTTCCTTCCAGTGCACCCTGCAAGTCCTGTCTGTCCTGCTCTCTCCCTGCCACCTGTCCCTTTCTTTAAGCTCTTTGATACTCCTCAGCCATAGGACAGCAGGATGATGTTAGAATAATTTCCCTTCAGCAGCAGGAGACACACTGCTGTATATTATGCCCTTTAGCTAAAAGAAAAATTGATTCTGTCATGTATGCATTTATATCTAATCTGGTTTTTTTGGGTTTTTTTTTTAAGGAAATTTTTAACTTTCTTTATGAGGCTGAGGTAGAAAATAATAAACTATTGAGATATATGACGTGGTTCTCTCATCTTGGGAAGACTGTCCACATAGAGCAAAGCTAAATGGTGATTAGAGCTCTAGGCAGGTTTTCTTTTCTGCTAAAATTTCCAGTTGCATTTGTGGAGAACGTTTTTCTTGGAAAAAAAAATAAAGGAACTGAATGTAATGTGTCAAGTATTTGGAGTATTTTCCTATCTGAATCCTAAATTTGGGGAAAAAACATCACAACAGCCAAGTTTTAATCCATGTGCTGTTAAAATGTTTATTTTTCATTATTTCTCTGGAGGTAGGGGTACATTGTCCCAAGCAGCAGGAGTGCCTTTTCCTTAATTCACTGGGTTAATCAAACATCTGCCTTCCATTCCTGGCCTGTCCTGTGTGATCTTTGCTGTCTCCAAGTCTGTTTCCTCAGCTTTCAGCTGGACAAACTGTGATAGTCACTTTGCCTCACCAAAATGGGAGAAAAAATACAGGCTGATGACAAACATGGAGTTTGTAGCCTGGAGCACCCCATAAATTCTGAAGAATACCAAATGTAGGCTGAATTAGTGTCCTCATCCAAGAAGGTGCTCCAAAAACTTGTATTAAAATTTTGAATTATTGAAGTGTCTTTCAAATGAAATCAATCAGTTTTCATGGGGTGTTGAACACTGGTCAGCTTCCATCATAAAAGGGACCAAAAGTAAATGAAATACTCAGAAGTCATTTTCTTGAATTACATTATGAAATACATAAAAATCCAATATTTTGAGTCTAGACCCCCCTGGTTTTGGTTGGTTGGGTTTTTGGTTTCTTTTTCGTTTTTTTTGGTTTTGTTTTTAACAAAATGGAGTTCTTTTTTGGCATGATGACTTTTAGCCCAGATTTAGCTTCAAAACAATTTAAAAATCCCTTTTGTGGAGGTAAAAAATGATGGCCTGTGATGAAAGACCCTGTTTTATACACCCTGCTCCCAACTGGAAAATGTTATTTAACTTTTTACTACCAGCTCTAGAATTTTGATATTCCTGTTTCACCATTTTTCTTTTCAAGTATAGATATCAATGTTCCTACTTTTTGTCGTGTGAAGGTGATGGGCTCACTGTATCAGTTTGTTCCAAGTTAAAATCTTTATTTCCAAGCCTTTTGCAGTTAATTCTACAGTCATCATCTAAAATTGAAACTGAGGCAAGTGCATGGGGGTTTTTATTCCCATATTTGTATTGCATTGATTGGAAAGAGTATTTGCAATAATTTTCTGCTCTGTCAGAGAAAGAAGCTGCTGAAGACTGAGGTTGAATAAACTAATTTGGTAACTCTGAAGCAAAATTGATCAGAATAGGGAAATTGTAGCATCTATCTGGTTTAGAAAAATCTTTAGGTGGAAAAATCTAACCAAAGTCAGAAAGTTTGATGTTGCCAGCACTCTGAGGATTCAGTTGTAATTCCTGAGGGTGATGTCTCACATTCCATTCCCCTTGGTAGTCTAAATAATTTGCATTTCCTGGAATTCCACACAGCTTTTTGTCATATGGAAGAGAAATCTGAAATAGTGAGAGCTCCAGCCCACTGCCCACCATGGGAAGTTGTAGTCTGGGTCATGTCCAGTCCAGGCTGTCTGATCAGTGTCAAACAGAGACACCTCTTGCAAAATCAAGACACACTTACAGGAAAAAAATCCCTCACCCCAAAAACTTCATAAAAGTATTTTCATTAACCATTGTTCAATAGTAAATTATCATCCTCTGTAATGAGGGATAAATGGGCAAACAGGTAGAGAGAAAGGACTGAGAATATCTGTATGCATGAATTTGTGGACAAATAAATATTTTTCCTAAAATGGAACTTTTTGTTATAACAGCAGAGGACAGGGTTTCTGTGAAGGGAGACTTCTCTGTTCCAGAGGCAAATCCTTTTTCCAGGATAGGTTCTACCCTCTTAACTTAAATCAGGACCATGTGTGTCCCTCTGACTGAGAATCCCCAGTTATCTTTCCTTTTTCACTTTTTCATTTTTAATAGTAGCCCTTCCTATTACCTATAAAGCAAAGTGAACAGAGGTTTTTTTTCAAGAACATATGTTTATTTTATCTTAGTATGTTAAACTTTAAAAAGTGTTTTAGAATTAATTCATTGTGGAACCCTGGGGCTAAGAACCACATGTCACAGGTAACCAAATTAGAAGTCCATGGGTTATGAGATCACAAGCCCCTAGAGAAATATTTAGTGGTATGTTTACTTAATATCAAACAGCATGTGAAGTTTATTTATTAATATGCCTGCAGGTTTCTCTCTAATCCCACTTCTCAAAGATGCTCACACATAGATAGGAAAGCCAGGAGGGGGTGAATTGCCCTGGTGCTATTTCCATCTAATAGAATAATATATCTGTTTAAGAAAAAAGTTAGGGTACAGTACATCCCTTCCTGACCTTGACCAAATCTCAAGTCCTGCTTTACACAGGAGCCTGTTGTGTGCTGTTTAGAGGGCAGAAAAGCTCATGCACACCAACTTCCTCTTAGGGTTATGAATATTTAAGTAAGAAGAAAATTCATTTTTTAACATAGTCAGAAGAGCAATTGCTCTCAGCTAAGCAATGAGAAAGCAATTCACCCATCCTTCCTCAGCCCAAGCTGCAGTGATGGAGCCTGGTGGGAGGAATTCTGCAGGAAGGAAATCTCTCCCTTCCCCTTGTTGATGGTGGTGGAGCTCCAGACACCAATCCTAACCCAGCCAGAGCCAGCAAACCAAGGGCCTGGCTTGGTTCCACCTGTGCTGAGGCGCCAGGCATTGTCCCCCACATCTGCTGGGTGTCCCCCACAGCCTGTGCAGAGGTGGGAGGTGTGTTCTGCACAGGGCTTGGGAGGTGCTGGATCATGTCCATCTGTATTGGGCTTGTCTCTGCAGCCCAGAACCCCCTGTGTGCTCCTCAGGCAGCTTTACCAAGGACAGAGTGCTCTGGGTTGTACTCCCAGCCCTGCCACTGACCCACTGATTTTTGTGTGTCTCTAACATTTCCTACCTTAATGAAGCAGTTTTAGATTTACTGACAAAAACTTTTTACAGAACCACAAGAGGTACTAGTGATTTTATCACACTGCTGAAGAGCTGGGAAGGATTGCTTGTCTTTGCCAGAGTGGCTTTAGCCTTCTTGATCATGTAGCATCCTATTTATGCACTAGATAAAACATTAGGTCTAGGACTGTTGGGGGGAAAAAAAAGGCATCAATGCTATCCTTCACTTCTTCAATCTTTGCAGCTCATCACAACCTTAAATGTTAATAGGCAACTGCCTGGATTTCCTCTGAGTTTATAATTATTAAGCTCATAATAAACCTGAAAATTAAAGGCAAGAGAGATCTTTTTATGCTCTTGTTAAAATGTCAAAGCTTGAGAAAGTTTTACAAAATGCTGAGCTCTTTGTCTTCTGTGTCGAGGGCTATTACCAGAGTAGGTGCAGAGACAATCTGGACACCTGCAATCTTCAGCCAGATTCCATCAAGCTGCTATCTGTTAGAAGCTGCAGTGCTTGCATTTGGATTCGATATCTAACAATAATGTGGTATTTTATAAACATTAGTGGGCCTGGTTTTGCACTGGTCAGCACAGGTAAAAAATAGGTACTTTGGGAAAACAAATAAAAAAGGAATTGGAACTGTCTCGATAAATAGTGCAAATTGTAAATTTCCCAAAGATGCAGTCTTTTGTTCAGGCATAAGAAAATAAAGCTGGCAATTACAACATTGAGGAATTGCACAAGCTGCTTCTGCAGTCAAGGCCTAATATTTACTTGACAATGCCTTTATATTATTATATATAGCATTACATCCTTTTAATACATAGAATTGCAATTTCTCCTTTCTG
This sequence comes from Serinus canaria, assembly GCF_022539315.1. NCBI lineage: Eukaryota > Metazoa > Chordata > Aves > Passeriformes > Fringillidae > Serinus > Serinus canaria. The sequence continues at coordinate 69,023,141 of NC_066314.1, forward strand.
TTGGTTTAGAAAAAAAAATCTATCTCTGTAAATGGAGTAAAGCCATGCATTTTCCAACTCTTTATGTCAGTGAACTCCTATTGATAATGCTTTAAAGATATAAGTGGAATATTCATGTTAGGAGAAGCAGAGAAACCTGGTTGAATTCTGGAAACTGATCTTCACAAGCCAGTTGCACAACCTTTTTTTTTTGGTATGACCTTGACTGAGGCATGTGATCCCTCTTTTTCCTGTGAGCAGTTCCCTAAAACCACAGATATGGGAAATGGAAGAGTTCTGAAATGTGATTTCAAGGAACACAGTAACTTGTGCCTCTGAAAGCCCATTTTGATGAAAGACATCATTGTTCTATTGTTAAACACCTGTTTCAGGGTGTCATTTCTGGCAAGGCAGCTCAGTGAATATTGATGTTTAACACTTTCCACGTTTTACCTCAACTACAGAACTTGGTTCCAAACAACATTATATTTCATCCAAAAATATTTTGTGAGTGACAAATACATATTTTTGAGACGAATAGTGAAAGCCAGACAGACATAACCACATTTAGCTATTTGAAGAGGTGACCTGCTTTTCAGAAAATACACTTGTTTTTTTTTCTTTTGTAATCTGTGGGTGCTGAGAGCATTTTGAATATTTAAAATTGGTGCCAATGCACATAAATTTGAAGTAGGATTTGTTCATGTGTAATTGTAGAGTAAAACGTGGCTGAATTGCCAGGTATAACTTAGCTATTACAGAGTAAAAAGAGGAAGGGATACAGTTGCAAACACTTTCTTATCTTCCACAATTTATCTTGTCACACAAATCTGGTTTAATTTTTGTTTGCTGTTGTCTTTGTAGTGTGCCAACTCACTCTGTGAAGTATTTACTTTTTCCATGTGTTTTCTTTTCTCATAATTCGTGGTTCTTTGGGTTTCTGACTTTTGATGAGCTTGCAGGGGTTTGCAAATCTACCTTGTAATAGTTATTGATTATTGTGCACATCACAGCTTTTGTTATTAGGTAAAATCTGGTTTCAATAAAAAGAAGCTCTTGTGGAGTAAGGGAAAAGGCATCTCCACAGATCTGATTCATAAATGAATTAAATCCTTCCAAATTTTCCCTCTTCCTCCACAAAAGAGGAGCTCAGTTGGTGCCATGGCTCACCAACATTTTCTGCTTATTTCTGTGAATATTCTGTTACAGATGAGACTGTGTGCTTGCTTTTACCCAGCTCATATCCACCCCAACAAGAAAAATGAGTTTATTTCCATCCACTTTCCCTGCTGTGCTCCAGAAATGGTGCTACAGGCAGTTTTGGGGCTGAAAATATGGACTGAGGGGATTTGAGGTTGGCTGGCTCCTGAACAGAGAGGTCACAGGCAGAATGGTCAGTTGGTCTCCAGAACTGTGCTGATGTGGCTGCACACTCCATCTTTTGGCTGTTTTGAATTTGCACAGAAAGTGGAATTAGGAGCTGCTCTTCAGACTGGGATAGCTGCATTGCATCAGCATCTAAAGAGACAGAATGAAACCTATTATTCACAATAAATTAAATTTCTAATGAAAGCAAGAAGAACATTCTTAAGAAGAAACAATTTAGGTGAGTTTTTGTTTTTTAGTGAAGGAGATAGGAGAGCTCCTTTTATCTTTTGTTTATACAATGGCTAGACCATCTAGAGCATGTCATGTGTGATCTAGGATAGATGCTTTAGAGAAATACCTTCAAGATCTCAAAACTCTATTTGAGCTTGTATGTGCAGACAGACTGAGCTTGCAAATAGAATCTGTCTCAAGGAACTCTCAGCATAATTTCTATCTGTCAAGCACCAGTATTAAGGCCCCTTAGATGTTCTGGAATTTCCATTTCTGTGGGAAATTTCAACATTTCTACAATAATACAAGAATTTCACTTTTTCTTTTACTTCTTTAGACAAGAAATACCAAAATAGATACTGATCTGGTACTTTCCTATTATGGCATACACTCACAAGGAGATCTGGACTTCAGCAGGCTGAATTCATCTGGATTAAAAAAGATGGATTATTCTCCTGAAATACATCTGAGCCATAGAATTCCTCTGACAAACCAATCCAGCTCTTCCTTGCTAGGCAATCTAAAACACAGATGAAGATGGAGGGCAGCAGGAAGGTCAGACTCCTGCAATACCTCAACAGTGCTCCAAACACAGATTTCTTCTCTCTGCCATACTTCTGTTGTACATTTTTTTTTTTCCTCTGACATCTTGATTATTTAGTTAGCAACAAATGGACATCAGTTCCCTCCCCAGACACAAGTTTATAAGTTTTAGGGTTTACCTGAAATGCACTGTGCCTCAGTAGAGCAATGCACAAATGGCACAGAAACTAAAAGTTAAAAGTTAAGGTGCTTTGTTTTCTTTGCTGGCTTTTGCAGGAACTGTTACAGGCCACATTCTAAGGCACTGATTCAGCAGTGAAAGATCTTTATGGCCCAAAAACACCACTCTGGCTTGACAGTGGCTGTGTGCAGGGTGGAGGCACCACAGGCTGGAAATGGCTTTCTGGATGAGGTGTTATGGTGAATTAATAATTGGAAGCAGCAGCAATGTATGACATGGTAGAGAGGCACTACACTGAAAATAAGAGAGATGGTAAGTGTTGTTATTAGTCTGAAATGCACAAAATATCATCCTGTAACTACTAGGGTATGGAAGCTTTCCTCATCAGGTGTTTTTAAGCCTGATTTTCTTCTTTTTTAAATCTCTACAAGCTCTGCAAGCAATACCAACATCTTTTCTTGAATTGAGTGACAAAGTTGGAGGAACTTAGACTGAAACAGAAAAACTATTTTTTTACAACACTGTTGACAAATTTGATCAATTCTTCTGACAAGACTCACCAGAGATGACAGCACTACTACTGTTTCTAACTGTATCAGTCTAAAACCTGCCCTGAAAAATTTGTTGTCAGATTCCAAATATTTGATATTTGGTTAAAGAGAAGTCTTTTAAGTCAAGTTGTTTCCATGTGAGAGAGCTTTAACAATGATTTCTTACTTTGCACATACTTTTAACCTTCTTGTTGAGAAAAACCCCACCTTGTTCTACAAAAACTGTTAAGGAGGGCAGGACAAGTTGCTGGGGGTTTTGAAATTATCTGGTGAATAAGCAAAAATTTCAAAAAAAGGTCTTTGGCTTTATAGCAAATGCTTTGTGAGTTTATTTGCCAAGTGTAGTTAAGCTGCAATTATTTATGATAAAGCTTTATGCAAGACTTCACTGAACATTGCTCAGAGTAGTTTGCACAATTCAGAAGTGAGATAGTGGAATTACCACCTACTGCTCTCAGTTGTAGTTGTGCACATTTATTCTGTGCCTGCTTTAGTTTTTAAGGTCTTAGTGACTGTAGCACTCTGCTATTAAATAGAGATATTTCAATATCCAAGTCGGAGCTCCAAACTGAGTCTGTGTTTGGAAACAGACAAGATTTGCAATTTTATTGTATGCAAAGCATTTATTCTATGTGGTGGTAATTGTGGTAGGTGTGACATGGGAAATACATCTTAGTGCATCATGTATAATTCTGGGTAATTTGGCTCAAGTGTAGTAATTGCAACTTTGGGGTGAATTTTGTCCTGATTTTTAGCTTATTTAAAAGAACTGATAAGAAGCTTTCCTGAGTCTATTTTCCAAATATTTCTGCTGGGAAAATCAAGATGGGAGACTCAGGTGTCTAAACCAAATTGTCTAGGGCTGTTTCAAGGGCTACAGGTCACAAAGGATGCCTGCAGATAGACTATGTGCCTTAGCAGAAAATGGAGAGCTGTGTCCTCTTGGACTGTTGGCTACAAATCCCTCAGGTCATTCATTGGAGTGATTAAAGTGATGCTAAACTCAGGTATCTCTTGAATGAAATATTTTCACACCTGCATGCCAGGTTTTTGGAAAATAGGTGCAACTTAGTTTCTAAATGAATGTATAGAAGAGTGATTTTATATCCTCTCTCTATTTTTTTTCAGTACTAGCTGCTACATTAGTTTTTTCCCCTAAATTTACAATTTCATCTTATTAATAAATTTTCTTCTGATTAATAATTTTTAAAAAATTTGTTTTATTCACCTTTGTCACCCAAAGAAGAATAAAATAAATTATCCTGTGGAGGCTGTCCTTTCAGGAAGCACAGCATCCATTCTGTGCCTCAGTTACCCTTGCCTAATCCAGTGGAAAAACAAACTTATTTGGCCTTGTTTGAAATGCAGTTAAGGCAAGATAAGTAATAAGGCTTTCCCCAGTCTGTGTGTAATGGATTGTAACCAAGGTCCCCTGACAGCAAGTTTGTGGCTTAACCACAAGACCATTGTCTTCTATTAAAGAAATGTTAACCTCACAGAAGTGAGGGAGTCTATAAGTTTTCTTGTCTTTCAAAGTCTGGCTTAATGAGCTGTGGGGTCTGATTTTTTCTGTAAAGAGGAAGGCACGATGGAGGAGCCTGCAAAGCAGGGAGAGACATGAATTTAAGGGTTTTCTTTCATTTCCTATTAGTGGGTGAAGTTGGTGAGATGAGGTGTTAATTTCAGGGCAAGTATTTCCTCACATCCCTCTCTCCCATCCTGTGTCTGTCTTGCTGACCACTGGGCAATCAACACTCTCACAATAAATACTAGAGTATTGAAATAAAAATATCTGTAAAGATAAGGGAAATGTCCTTAAGACTGCAGCTTGTTGTTATCCATTATTAATATCAGAACTTTCCCTGTGGGGGCTGAGAGTTTCATTTAAGATCCAGGGTTTGATGACTGCTCTCTTTAGCCCTCTTGGTTCCATCAGCTTGAGCAGGGTTGTTCAACCTCAGAAGCCAGAGAGGTCCATGAGGAGATGCAAGTGACTGAGGGTTGGCACAGTTTACTTGCTTTTAGGGAAACATATTTTAAGATGCTTCATCCAGCATAGTGTTACCTAAAATGGGCTTGCCCTCTAGTGTCAGGAGAACTGAAAGGTGAGCTCACTTTTATTGCTTTTGTATCTCAACTATTCTTTTCTATTTCAAGTGGTGGAGCTGCTGCTTTGCAATCTGAGGCTTGTCAGGTCAAACCAAAGCAGGAGCCAACATCTCAAAGAGCTCCTCAGGGGCTACCAAGTGCCACCTCTTGGCAAGTGAAATTGAAGGAACTTGCTGTTTTACCCTGTAGGTGTTTACTGTTGTTTTCCAAAATCTCTTAAAGAAATATTTGAGTGAGGAAAGCCACCAGAACTTGAGCTTGTTTTGTGTTGGTGTGATTGGAAGGCAGTGGGTGTCAGGTTTGAATCTCCTGTGTGGAGAGGATGCCATCCTAAAACTGGCAATGAAGGAGATGGAGGATTCAGTGCACAGTGGGCATGCTGTACAAACTTAGGACTAGGATCACATTGCAGTGTTTGACCCAACATGCTGTGAACAGACTCCTGTCTTCAACCCCCTGGCTCCTCCTCTTTCCCAAATCCAAAACTGTCAGAAGCAACAAGAGAAGGAATCAAACCAGAAAGAGCAGGTCTAGTCCAGTGAAAGGGACAAAATCTTCCTGGGTGGTTCTGTGGCACTGAAGGAGTGAGGTCACATCTGAAGACCTTGTAGCAAAAGCTCTGGTCCCATCCTTGTCCTGTGTGAGTTTTTCCTTGCAGACCAAGAATTGCTGCCCATGAGAGCACTGGCTGAACTGAGATCTGGCACTTCTGCACAGAGGAAAAAACATTGCATTGAGTGGTAGATGAAGGAGGTAGCCAAATAAAGAGGGCTTACAATGAGGGAATGAATAAAAAAAAATATGCTGTTTTCTGCAGACTCCCCCCAAAAAATGAGAGAGGAGGTGCAGGGGATCAATTCCAGTGAAGAATGGCCTGTACTTTTTGTGCCATCATTGTTTGCCTGGCTGGAAATGACATCATAGAGGAGGAAATGTGTGATGTGCATCTACTGGCAAACTTGAATTGAATCTGACAAACTGAGGCATGAAACTTGGGAGAAGAAACAGAAAGATCTGGAAGCATTTGAATTCTTTTGATGCAAAGTTTCTTTTCAGTAAGAAACTTCTTTTACTGAGAATTTTTTTAAATTAAATTTAGTAAACTTCTCATTTCAAATTGCCACTTAAAAAGTTATCTTTAAGTGAAAGACACAAAAATTTCACAAACCAAACAAAAATTATTGATGCTTTGTATTCAGCCACAACTAAATGTTTAAGGAAAATGAAGTGATGCAGAAGACAAATGTTTCATAGGAGTTGTAGGAATAAGGGAGCTGAGTTTGCATCTTGCTGTGGTTTATTCTCCTTTATATAATGCATTATTGGACCAGGGCTGATCTGTAGGGACAAGGCTCACAGTAGGGAAGGTCACCAGAAATTGTTTTATTGTTTGTAAGCTATAGAAAATTCTGGCCCAAACCTCTGAATTCCAGTTCTCCCCTTTTCATTCTCTCTTCCTCATGTGACTCCTTCTGCAAATTCCCCTTTTCCTTTAAGCCTCAATATCCATTTCTTGGTTAGTTTATTTTAGCTGTATTTTGAAAATTAAAAGTTATTTGAGAATGAGGAAAAAATATATAGGTATGGTTGGTTAGAAAAAGGATTCATGTTTAATAATGTTTCTTTCAGATTTTTAGCAAAAAAAACCAACAAAAATGAGTCCTCTGAAATAAGTTTTTAAAAATGTGAACTTGTACTCCATAACTTAATTTGGTTAATTTCTGATCAGTTCAATTTGCTCATGGCAAAATGTTGCCCTACAAGGTAAAACATGTAAATATATTTATCTCTTAGAATTTCATTAAATATCTGTTAAAATGGCATAGTATGAATTTCTCAAATAATCAAAATTATTATATATAAACAAAATATTGCTAGGTCTCTGAAAACAATAACCACAGATTTGAACTGACCAGTATGAACTTGTCTAGCTTTGACAACAAATTCTTTTTTTAAAGTAAAGTAGCATAGTAGCATTTTCCTGCAAAATTTAAGAAAATTACTTTTTTTTTTTTTTTTTTTTAGTTGGGAAATGGTTCTGCCAAAAAAAATTTCTTTAGACTGGTTCTGATTAGAAAGAGGCCTGGGAAGGGGAAGAACAGCAGGAGGTTTGGTTCATTTTCTTGTTTTGCAAGATGTCCATGATGCCTGTTTGCCTAAGCTGGGAATGCTGTCCCCCACCTCTACCCTCAGCCTGAAACTCAGCCCAATCAATTTAAACAATGAGCTGAATCTGAACCAAGTTTTCTCCATCCATATTATTTGCTCTCACCACACAGTAATAGTAATGAGCTCTATTACCATGTAAATTTTCCATTAAATTAAGAGATTTGTTTGAAAATCTTTATTTTCATTTGCACCTATAGGAAAATCATCACTTTCCCTGCTATAAGTGGCTCAGTATTCAGTGTAGGGACATTTTCCCTGCCAAGTCATTGTTTTAGAAATATCTGTTTCTAATTTCTTGTCCTTTTATTTATGATCTTGCTACATTTTTTTTTATCTGTCTGTGTTTGTTTATTTTTTATGTGACATTCAATGAATTTGCTCTACCTCTGTCTTTTTAGTACTGGCTGATGTTTTATAACATATTGATTCCCAATATTTTAAACTGGCCCACTGTTGATATGAGGATCACACTGGGAAGTAAGATGTTTACATCTCGCTATGAATAGCAGATAAACGAAATAATAAAGGTTGTCAAAAGCTGGGAAATAAAGTACACTGGGTTCTTGTTTGCTCTCAAGGATATATGGCTGTGCAACTCTGAACTAGCAAAGTTCAGAATTCAAAGCAAGTAGTTATGGACTCTCCAGTTTTCTAGTTTTTATTTTTTTCCCTAGTCTCCAGGACTATAATTTCCCCAAAATGCTGCATGACAGGTCTGGCTTCACAAGTGATTTTCTCCTATAGTTTTACAGGTAGTTCCTTTATAAATAATCCATGTTCTAATGAGCACATAAATGAAGCAAACAACTTTCTTTCCTGTTGTATTTGATCCTGTTGACTAATTAGGGAAGGAATATGCAAAGATATTGACACAGATTTAACTGGTTTCACTTAAAACTTTCTCCCATATAAAGGCTATTTTTTAACAATCATTTTAAATTGCAACCGTTTCCAATTGATTTTAATTCCTTCTGGTGTTTACTGCAGTAACATTAATCATGATGAACTCATCCTGTATTTAATTTTGATGCAATTTCAGTATATACTATTTGTGAATTAAAATACTTATTTTGTAGACAGTGAAAAATTATTTACTGATTATAGCACAACTCTGTGTGTGTGTAGATATAGATATAGTGTATACATTAAGGGTGACATGTAATTTAAATCTGCACATTTTGCATTATTCAGTAGTTGCATGCCAGCTGCTTTTCTTTTGTACTTTGTGATTAATTTCATTGTTGGTAGATTTTATGTTTTCTGAAGAGTCTTTCACAGAACCTACACAGGATTCAATGAAGAGAATATGAATACACAGTTGTCAGTGGTGTTTTAGCCTGATCTACAGCACCAAAGTTCAATGGTCAGAGTCACAGGATAACGAGGGAGGGAGAAAAAAATGAACTGTGGCATTATTTTCAAAGAACACTTGATAGACTTTTATCACATAACTAAAAATAATTAATCCTTCCCCTCACCCTTTTTTTAATCTCCACAGCAATAGTTTTTCTGCTTCACGGAAGCAAATGCCAGGTAGGAGAGTGCTTTGTCTGATTTTTGTGTGTGTTTTTCCATGCAGCCTTCAACTCTGAAAAGCACAAAGCTGCTCCGTGGGGCTGAGGAGTTCCAAAGCTGGACTTCTCCAGCCTGTTTTGTATATTGTATTTTTGCTTGCTTTGTCAGGACAGCTTGATCTTATTTCAAGCTCTTATTGCACGTGGAAAGAGAAAAAAGCAAGAAGTAGTAAGCATGTAAAAAAAAAAAAAAATCAGAGCTCTCCACCACCAACAGCAATTATAAGTTGTAAAGTTCTGTCTTTTGTGTTTGTTTTCAAAAGCAATTTAATAAACTACAAAATTTTGGAGCACTCTAGTCAGGGAAGTTGCAGGTAGAATTTATACCACATTTCTCAAAAGGCGTAAATTCCCCTTTTTTGTAAAGCATTAAGTCCCTCCCTTAATTAAGCCTTCTGGGGTTTAAATGTGTTGATCTCATTTTAAACTGAGCTCAGCACAATTAGACACACTGAGAAGATAGCAGATAATCAGCACATACAAAAACATTTCAGACATAAATGCTTCATCCTGCCAGGCCCAAAATTACTATTTCAGTTTTTGGAATTTTTTTTTCCCTTTTTGGGGGTTGAGGGGGAGGCAGGGAGGGGAGAAAGAGAAAGGAAAAAAAATTGATTATTTTCAGCTCGTCATACATCTCATTTGTAGTGGGTCAGACCTTCCCCATTCACAATTACCACTAGTTAATCTTATCAGAGAAAAATTCAATTACATTTATCAAGGTTATTCCATACACTCAAGTTATTGCCTCGGAAAAATCGGGTTTCAGTGTTAAGAATGTCAGCATTGTGTATGTGTATGGGGTTTGGTTTTCCTCCCCCCATCCTTTAAAAAATAAATAATTAAATCCTGCTTTTACACTGACGTTACTAATATATAGTTATAATAAAGTAATATTTGACAGCTTTGTAAAAGGGATCATTAATACATAGATTATGGAAGTTTAGGAGGGAGGCTCATAACTGTTAATAGACTTCAATTCTCAGCCTACACTGACATTTTAAAAAATCTAGTTTCAAATTTGATAACAGATTACCAGCTAGGCTGGGAGCCAGCCACCTGATTAAGGCAATTTAAATGCTTGCAAAGTGGTGAGATTAAAATCAAATAAGTGCCGATTTTTTCCCTGCTTCACTTATCTTTCCCTGGATTCGTTCCTTAACTACCAGGTGGCAGAGGACTCTGGGTAATTTTCCTCTGCGCCAATTACCCCAGGATGGTTTTTAGGGTGAAGCAGAATAATTACTGCACTATCAATCCAAAATGGGCTGCTTAATGTGTTTAAGAGAGATTTTGAGCCTTAGCAGGGAGGCTGCCTGAAGCGTGCTCCGCTCGCGGTGCCAAAGCGCGCTCGGCCTGCTCGCGCAGTTAACTGTTGGCGGAGAAGGCAGCACACACCCAAGGTGAAAGAAAACAAGGAAAACTCCTGGGAAGCTGCAGGAAAGTTAATGAGCTGCTTCCAAAGCGTGGCAGGCTGCAGTTGCAGGTGGCTGACAAAGCTAGGCAGGTTAAGGAAATAATATTTATCATCCAGCTGCCAGGATCGTCTTTATCAAAAGTCGTTCTGAAATCCGGACGAGGCGCAGAAAAATGGGTTTGAAACAACAACAAACAACAAAAAAGGTGCATGGGGGATGAGATGAGGAGAAAAATGCCACCATTGAAGCGGTGTATATCCTTGGTGGGTCATTTGCAAAACGTTGTGGGGAGCTGATCTGATCTGAGGACACGTGGATTTTAATTTTTTTTTGCCCCCCTGAGTAGGAGGAAGGATGGGTTTGTGATCAGAGTGCACCAGGGGAGAGCTGGGCTGTGCCACTGGGTTCTGGTGTGTGCCCAGCCAGCACCAGGCTGCTGAGGGAGGGGGTGCCTGGCTGAAGCCTGGCTTCTGCCACATCCCTGTGTTGGTTTTAATTGGTGCTGTGCTGGAAAATGAGGTGCTCTCCAGATGCTCCCCCACTGATGCTCTCTAGATGGGAGCCAGCTACCCTCCCCCTAATCCTGGGGCTGCTAGAGAGAAATTTGGCAGGAGTTCCCCACTCTGCAGCACAGGGAAAGGAACACTTGGTGCAGCCACGGCACAAGAAATAACTCGTTAATTATTGGTTCATTAAAGCATTTGAAGATCAGGGGTGTAATGGCAATACAGGAAAGCTCAAGTGCAAGGTGAAGAAGTGGTGTGTTCTGTCACCAAACTGGTGTGTGGTGGGGGAGGGATGGAAGAGGAGAGCAGGGCTTAGCTCAGCTGAGACTCTGAAATGACATTTCTGAACAGTATACTGTAGCAGCCACAAATTAAGTATTATCTTCCATCTGGTGACTCTGCACTTGATTTCTTTAATTATTATTATCTGAATATAAATTGTGAGTTTCAGCCAAGGATTCTGGAAGGTTGTCGTTAGAAACAGGGAGATAATTAAAAAAAAAATCATTATATTTGTGAAGGGGTTGCTGCTGTTTCTTGCCTTTCAGTGATTTGCTTACACAGTTTTCCATACGATCTCTACCTACTTGATGTACTAAGCTTTTTTTATTATTTAATGAAAAATTGATCTGTGATTTTGATTAGCAGAAAGTTTGGATAATGTGAGTAAAAATGTTCTGTTTTAAAGAGAAAGTTTCTATTCTAATATTGTTTCAAGGTGCTCAGTGACCTCAAGTGGACTTCAAATCCATCTAAAAATCACCAGATATTCCATCAAGATGTTGGTTGGATATCACCCTCCCAGAGCACAGGGTATGGGTGTGCATTTGTGACTATCCATGTAGTTTGTGGGTTTATGGGAAATGGGTTTCCAGTTCCATTTCCTATGCAAAACTGTTTTACTTGTGCACCCACTCCCTGCTGCCTTCCTCCAGCAGAACAGTGCTCTCCCAGGGAGAGGAGAAGGGAGGAAGATCAGCTCTGAGATTTAGATGCCAATTTTGAAGCTGACCCTGTTTTAAATCACAGGAGTCTCACCTGCCACTACAAAGCTGTTCGTGTCCATCCCGCCAGATGTGACAGTTTATGCAGAAGTGTGTCTTGTAAAACACAGGCAATCCATTTAAAGATTATCACATGAAACCATATTTACTTCAGAGGCCTGTAATAATTACACCTTCACTTGAAAAATCCCTGGGACTTTAGCTGCTGTGCCACAGATTTAAACTCAAACATTTTCATTTGATGCGCAAAGTGTGAAGTACTCTTTAGTGGCAAGACAATTATCTGATTCTACTAATAAATGAATGCACTAGTAGTCATTTTTAATTGAACAATTATAGGATATTGCACTGTCAGTTGATTATAGAAGTCATTTCATAAATGTCAAAAATCTCTTTAAACGAATTATGGAGCTCCAAAATAACTCCGGCAATCAGCCAGCAATAACACAATAATCTGTTTACCCTGTTGTCAGGCAAACTACCACCAGGTTTTTTTCCTTTTGGAGGGGGGACTGAATCTTAAGGATTATACTCCTGCTCAGGCTGTAGCAGCTACTGAGGCTTTGATTAGTACAGATCATGAGTGTTGTCAAGTGCTGTGACATGTATTAAATAGCAAGAGGAATTAAAGTTGTTTTAGAGAGGCGTTGGTAGCAAACAGGAGGACAGATCTCTTCTCTGAGCAAAGAATTCTGGTGGAAGTCTGAAAGGTGCTTCTGACATATTCCAGTTTTCTGATGCACCAGTTGACTTGAATTTTTGTGTTGATGTTGAACACAAATACCAATTCTTTTCTGTAGTTGTGGGATAATCTGTTTCCTCTGTTTTCCTTGTTGTATGTACAGATGAGAAAGAGGCCAGGTCTGCTTCTCTCTGGGAACACCTGTGTTCATGAATATCAGCCACTCACACATGCTGTCTGCCTACTCATACAAGTGACAATGAGAATTTGGCTCCCAATTTTGATGGATAGGGCAGGTCCTTCCCTGGTGGATTGGATCCCTTTCTTTCCTGGAGCAGGAAAATGCTCTAATAATGCCAAGAGCAAAGGCATGCCTGCAAGGATGGTTCCAGTCATACAAAGACTTGCTCTGACCAGAGGGCAACAAAATAGGAGGTTGGGGTCCGTGGTTGTGGAAGAAACTTCTGCTTGTTGAGAGACAAAGAAAGGGGAAATATTTTAGACCTTTTTCTTTTCCTTAAATAAATTCAGAGTGACTCATAAGCTTACTACTAATAAAAGGCTTTGAAATAACATGTAGGCAAAATGGAATCAAATGTAGAATGAAAAGAAATAGATTTTGGTAAGGGTTCACTTTCTGGAGATTTTGGGTGTGTAGTTGGGGTGGGGGCTGTTTGAGGTTACTGTCTGAAGTGCTCAATTCTAGATAACTTTGGTCAGAATAAATTTAACAGGATTCCACCTCTTGAAACCATTTTTGTAAGTCTAACACCTGATTCTAAAGTTGGTCATCCCAAAATGAGTGGTCTCGAAAGAGTAGATCGTATTTGGGGGGGCTGATTGTGGTAGAATAGATTTACTGCTGGTAAATGACAAAACCTTTAATCTCTTTCAATCCTTAGCAATACATGGAAGATACCTGCAGCTTTGGCTCTGTTTCTTGACATATTCATATTTTCAAATGTTGAAAAATGGAAATCCTCTGAAATCAAGCTCAGAGTGGGGCTGACAAAAGGAAGAGAAGTTTTAGTCGTAGATGGTCTGGAGGCTGCCTGGGATGTTTTAAGGCAGGCTCCACCATTGGAGCAGGAAAGCAGTGAACCTCTGTATTTTCTGTGCCTCATGGAGGCATCAGCTGGCACAGAGGGGAGTTTTGGGAATGGGGCCAGAGGCATCATGCAGATTCATTGCCATGAGCACCCCATGCAAGCTAGGTGTGCCTGTGGCCATCCTTCCAGCTCTGGGGTCACCATGAGTGGAACTGGAGGATATTTGAGCTGTTATTCTCATTTGTCCCAAGAGGGCTGCTTGTCTTCTCTGCTGATAGATCAGACACAGAGAAGATAATGGGAGGTCTGAGGAGTTGTCTGGGTGTGGAGCTTGCTTGCTGAACTCTGAGCTGGGTAATGATGAACACTCATGGTCAAGAGCAGTGGTTTAAGTCACCAGCACTGCAATAGTTTGATGTGCTGGGAGCACCAGCTTGGCCACACCTGTCCCTTTAAATTTAAATAATAAACCCCAATTTTCTGTCCTTGTTAGCAGGTGAGATGTGTACAGGAGAGATTGCACCCCTATTTGCTGTGCATTTCCTGAGATGAATGTCTCTGTGTTATTAGGAGTTACTATGCTGGCTCTACAGCTCAGACTGGTCAAAAGCATTTGGTTAGACAAACAGAATAATGAAAAGGAAAGAAATAATCAGATATAAATAAGGAAAAAGCAGACAGGATTAATATTTATTTCACTTTTATTGTGAAGTTTTCTATTTATGGTTTAGGCAATTTAAGGTCAGCAGGGTGGTATTTTGCTCGCTGAGGCTGTGGCCCAAAAATCTGAGGATCTGCTTCTTCCCTGACTTACACCTGTGTCACCATGTATGTCTGTGCCAGGCCTGTGCCAAACATGGACAGTTTGGCAGCTTCCTCACACACACTATGCTCTGAATTTAGCTGACTGCACAAAGTGCAAGGCAGTCAAGAAGCAGCCTCTGACATTTTTAATTGGCATTGAATTTAAGTCATCATTAATTATTCTGCTTTAAAGGGAGCTTTATTCCTTTAAACTGCCATGCATGTTATTCAGAACTCTTGCAGGGATCCATCCCTGGTATCTGTCTTGGCTAGTAGGATTAAGCCCTTATGGCTAGTAGGTGGCTGAGACCTTACCATATGTTGCTGGTAGACAGCAGCAAAGCTTTACCCTGTGATAAGCATACTAAAAGCAATCTGTTGGGTTTTTCTTTTTTTTTTTTTTTTCCTTTTTTTAAATATATATATATATAAAATACACCAGCACGTGGTGGATCAGCATTGATATTATTAAACTAACTCGTAAATAATGTGATTCTCCCATGAATCACATCAGTTGTGCTGTGAGTAAGTTTAGATTTCCAAGGTGCCACAGTGCCTCATTCTGCATTGACGGAATTGAACAGCATTAACCTTTTCACTTACACTAACAAAGACAAGTTAAGACAAGATGTGCTATGACTACTGCACATCTATGTTTTGTTTTTGCCCAGGGCCCTGTACAATTACCCAGCACTTCAGAGCTAATATTGGTTGGATGTTTGCCTTGCCTTCCCCACCCCTTTTGATATTTCTGCAAAACGACAAAACATCATTTTTCAACCAAAAAATAACCAGTTACGTAATAAATATGTTCTCTTTAAGAAGAAAAAAAAGGCTAAAAATATATCCCAGGCACATTTAAAGAGATCTAGCAATGAGAAAAACAGATTCTGCAGTACACTTCAGCTAGCATTTTCTCAATGCAAACCATTCTGCTGTCATTCTAAATTCCACAGTGCATACAATATGGCATTGATAGCCAGGAAACACCATGCTGTGCATATATTCCAGAAAACAAGGAGAAAACCAGGTCCTCAACAACTTCCAGGCAAAGAAATCCATTTTATTTCTTTTAAGGTGCCAGGTTCTTTACACCTGTGTAACTAGTTCAGATGTTATCAGTATTACTTGATGTTAGCTGATTGTCATGGTGAAGGACCAGGTGCATCTGCAAAATCTGGCTGAGACTGGTGGTTCCTAAGCTGCAGCAGATCTGGTGTTTTTCTTGGAGGAACTGAAAGATTTGTGTGGTGGACAGCAAGCAGGAACACTGGTTTGGCTCACAGTCATGCTGAAATCTATCAATCTAGTCAGGTGCATCACAAAAAAGTCTCTGTCTCTACCTGTGGAGAGTCCAAACAGCTCCCTCTGACATAAATGTCTGTATTGTAAATATATCCCACCTCCTCTTGCAACATTTTTCAGAGGCAAAGCTTAGAAGAGTGAGTATAATCTTGATAATTGGTGAATTAGCACAGTAAACCAATACATTATTCATTAGGTAGTTATCAAAATATCACAGAATCTTGCAGGGAAGACAGCATTTGCATATTCTAGGATTGACCATTGAATGCCTTTCATAAACATTAGAGAATCTGCCAAAATCTGGGAAGATTTAACACGCTGCTTACATGAAAAGCACCTAGATCCCACCAATTTCCCCTGGAAGGCTAAGAATAAAAAATGTTCTTTCATCAGAAACATGGATCAACCTGTATGAATTTGTAGCACAGACTATAGTTATGATGTATCACGTCTGTCATCCTAAAATTGGTTTAAATTTTAGTAGATCTACAACGGCTGAAGCAATAAAAAGAGAGATTGGCAGTGTTGGAAGGGTAGATAAATGCAAGATACAGCCTTAGCTGCCTAAATGGGGATTTCTGAGGAGCCAATTTGTTCATTTGGTAATCAGTTTTGTGTGTAAACTTTAAACATTAGCAAATCCCGTTATGATATGCTGCTCTTTAAACCATAATTATTGGAGTTTATGCCTATGGTATTTCTCTTTGCCATCCCATAATGGTCTTTGCACTAATGAAAATGTTTACTGAACTGAAGTTTTGGGATCTTGTTTATTGTTGGGGTTTTTTAGTATTACCTATGAACTGCCTACTGACAAAGGTAGTTCACAGTTACAAACACATAATTTACAACTTAGATAATTATGTTTGCTACATAATTACAAACACTTTTTGGAAAAAAAGTGCATTTTGCATCACAGGGAATGTGATAAAGCTTTTTTTGAGTGTTTGCACATCTTGGACCAGTGGAAACTGAATGATGAGGTTTGAAATCTAACTCTGGGGCAGATTTTGGTTTTTGTTCACTGCTGTTGGTCTTACAAGACTACACAAAATTCAGGGGACCAATTTTATGTTCACACTGAACATAAAATTGGTGACTGTAGTCACTTTTGGAAGGAGTTCAGTATGTGACTGATGTGATGCAGCCAGTCTGTTTTATTCCATCCAAATACTGACTTATTTGAAAAGACAAATCTATCTGGAGCTCTGAAAGCTGCTGGGTATGACCAACATACCTGCAAGCAGACATTGCTGATGGCAGCTGGCATTAGGGACAGGAAGATGATCCTCAAGTGAAAGAGGAAATAAGTCCCTCAGAGAAATAATGTGGCATGTTCTTCACTTTTTCTGCCTGAAATCTCTGGGCTATCCAGAGCTCTCTCTGTTGATTTCTGGACAACTGGTGTTTTGCAATGAGCTGAGGCTTTCTTCCTTTTGGGGTTTCCACCATTCTTCCTACCAACATGGTCACTGAGATGGAAATAAAGGCCAGAAACCTGTTTTTTATGGCTGTGGGCTAGAGCAAAAGCTTAATAGAACAAAAGTAGTGCTAAAATTGTTGTCTTGAGGTTGTGCTTTTTTTTGTTTTGCTAGGGTTTTTTTGTGGTTTTATTGTGTTTTTTTGTTGTTGTTGTTGTTGGCTGGTTGGTTTTTTTAATGTCTCTTTAGAATTGATACCAAACTGCATTGCTTAGAAAATGAAGACGTTTTTGAGTGTATCTAAAGGTACATTAAAGTGATAGGCACTTGTCATTTATCTTCCTAAATCTTTGAAATTTTAAAAGAATTTTACTCAAATAATTTGGTGTTTTTTCCTCTTTATGATTCCCATTGAACACTAGAACCTCTTTAACAAGGCACAGAAGAATGTGCAGTTCTACCTTCACTAACCTCCATGTTTCTGGATTATTTTGATTGAATTAAACATTCTTGATTCCAGGAGGCTGTTGTTAGTCTAACACATTTAAATAAGCACCTTCTCAGTTCAGGTATGGATGTAGAATTGGATAGCATTCAGGAGACAGACTGCTTTTTGTAGTGGGTGGTGGAAAAAAAAAAATCCAGTGTCACTCAGGAAATGGTGGCAGAATAATTAGGAGCAGGACAAGGGAACTTGCAAAGCAAGGATTCAGTGCTGATGAGGAAAATGGTCTTGAAGGAAAAGAACTGGCAGATTGGTTGGTCAGAAAGCAGCTGGACCCACTGAGGGATACAGGTTAAAGGAGCACCACTAAGGACAGGTTGCCCCACCAAGAGATAAAATTATTTAAATTAAAATGAACTTTACACCATGTCAACTCCTTTGCTGAATAAAAACAGGGAAGTGGAATGCAAAGGATCAGGACTTAAGAAACACAGAAATTTTAGTCTAAAGGCACGAGGTGCTGACAACTCTGAGATGTTGATTCAGTCTGACTTCATTTTGAGAGAACATCTGGCTTAGGTCTGCTAGGTTCTGTTTATAACAAGGGTAGAGGCACTTCCCAAGGAGGTTAATCTCTCATTCTGATTTCCCCATCCCACTAATGATGCAATTAATCCTGTTCTTGAGTTGCCTGTTTCCTTTGACTTCAGAAAAAGTATAGACAAGTAATTTTAAATATCTAAAAGTAAGACAGCTGAAGCCAGGTGTATTGAATCCTGTCTTCAAAACCTTGCTTAAGGGTTGGATGTGCAACTCTGCTACCTAGAGAAGGATGTTTTTCTACCTGTAACAAAAAAATATGCAGGTCACATCTTTTGTTCCTGAATGTGTGATAACTTTGATTAAACTACCAGATTAAATTCTCTTGGTTTAGATTTTAAACTTGTTTCAAGCAAGGTTAGATGGCATTTAAGGTCCATATCACTGTGTCTCCTGTAATGAAAATTAGTCTAATGGGCTCAGGTACCAATTATTCAGGGTAAATTAGCTTCCTGGGAGAGATCCCTGTAAAGCAGCCATCATGATGAAGAATGTACCAATTAAAAAAAGTAAACCAACCTGATTATTGACATAATCTGAATTTCTTCTAAAACTTTTTCCTCTTTTGCAACCTTCTGCCTGTTGTAGAATACTGGGCACTATCAAAGAGAGAGAAGCATAATAGAAGAGAATGAAGAGAAAGGAGGGAATTTGCTTCATGTTTTGTTATTGCCACTGTTTTGACTACATATTGAATTATTCTTGAAAGAATACTGTCCTTTCTAGATCTTCCTGGAGATGATACAGGCCCTCCTCTTCCCCACTGCCTGTGATCAGATGATACATCCTGAGTATCATGGCTGCTTGTATAGAAAAGTAATCAAGAGTGCTTAAAATATATATATTTTAGCTGGCTATTAATTGAATTTAATATCTGGAAGCAGAGAAAACCAAAGGCTGCTTGGCAAGTCAGCTTTTCACAAAAGCTACAGAAACATTGTGGTGTTCTGTTTCTGCTGTTGATGCAGTGATTGCTGAGATTACATGGATGATCTCAGAGGCTTTCCTTTGATGGAATTTCTTATGATTAAATGAGGAAGTGGGATTTTGGAAGACCTGGATTGTATAAGTAATCAAAGTTTCAAAGGATGAAATCAGAAGCACACCCTGGATTCAGTTTTAAGGAACATCTGTCCTGTTTTCAGAAGTCATTTGAGCTGAGAGCAGCTTTTGTTGCAGAGATGTAAAACATCACTCTGGTAATAGCAGAATAAAAATTTCACGAGTGACTCTGCTGCTCCAGCTCAAAATCTTCATCCTGAGTTCTGATGCATCTTCTCTGGAAATTTGAAGGAGTTTCCTGGTCCTTGCATTGGAATGGCTGTGGGTCTGCATCTCTGAGAGGTGAGGTTAGCAGCAAGGAATTCCACTGGAACACACACTGTCATCCATACTTTCAGGCATGTTTTAAGTGTGCCAAAGTGAGGTGTCACATAAAGGTGAATTAGTCATGACTTCCAGAAAAACCAAATTGCTATTTTGAAGAATGGTCCTCAGGGACTTAGGTGGTCCTGACACATCTTGTATCTCCTTTTCCCAACTGTGAAATGGGAAAATAACCCTTACCTACTTCTAAGAGATGTTTCACTGACTAGATTTTATGAAGCACAAGCCTCCTGTGGAATGAGTGCAAAGTATTACTCTATTTATTTTTATGAACTTTCTGTTTTACTGCAGTAGGAAAGCTTAAATTATCCATAGAGTTCTTGAGCACATTGGGGAAGCCAAAGATCCTGATTTTGCCCACTGTGCTCCTGGCAAAGAAAAGACCCAAGGGAGACTCCTAAATGAAAAATATAAACAAAACCCTGAAGCTACTCAGATCCTTAGAAGATTAGATTTTTTGAAAATATGTTCTTTATAAGATAAGTTAAATGCATTCTTTCTCTTATTTTTTCCTCTGGTTTGGTCACAGGTTGCTCCAGGCACCCAAATGGGGGTATTCAATCCCTTGCTTTATTGATCCTGACAGGGACTCATGCTATGGTGCCCTGTCCTCCCTGAGGCCACCACTAACTGTGGATTTAACAGGTCCAGCAAGGAGAAGGAGAGGTTCCAGAAGCTGTCATTCAGCCTGGGATCCATTCTTCACCCTTTCCTTCTCATCCACCCCTCCATATATTTCATTACTGTCATGACAGGCAATACTTGAATTTCCAGTTACACTGCAGAGCTCTTCCAGGGGTGGTGGTTGAGGGGGGGTTTGGTGAACATCTCACAAGTGGGAAAATTACCTGTGGGACAAAAGAGTGCTCTTTCTGTCACTCACATGGAGGAGAGGCAGGAGAAAGTGGAACTGTATTTTTGTGTGAATTCTTCTTCCCAAGGTACTTTGGGAGTTGGTCAAATAAAAGATAAAGTTAGGTCTAGGCATCACTTGTAGATTTTTGACTACAGAGACATTTTCTTTTTCCCTTTTCTGAATCACTGACATCAGTATTCTGCTGTAACTCTTCATATTTAGATTTCAGTAAGTGGTAAACTCATTATCTCACATTTGGATTCCCAGTGAGATTTGTTTTTTGGTTTTTTTGGAGCATGTTGAGGGAGGGAAGGTCGTGGCACAACATTAGGAACACTTGGCAGGGAGCACTGTGGGGATGAGAGGAATGCTGCAGGTTGGGTGTGCAGGATGGGAGATCCCCTACCCTGTGACCACAGCAGAGGTGATGGAAGTGTCTCAGTGGACAGGAAAGGAAAATGCCTTTAATTTGGTCCCAAATGCCTGTATTCTACACCTGCCTACTTCTCAGATGGGTACAGACTGACAGAGCTGGGAAATTGGTGTAATTCTTCCTACTGGCAAAGAATGCTTCCTATTGCTACTCCTTTCCCACTATCCCTGGACTATATATTCTCTTCAGCAGACTTCTATTCAATTGCCACTTAGATTAATTCAGTGGCTAGTTCACCAGGAAAAAAAAACCTAGAATTTTAAACAACTAAATGCAATTTGGATGAGTAACAAAATTAGCAGTTTTGTGCTTACCTGCAGTGATGCAATGAACACTCCAGGTGGATCATAGCTGTGGCAAAAGCTCTGAGCACCACTTTTTTCTTCTTTTCTTCTTTTTTTTTTTTTTTTTTTTTGTGTTTTTTTGTTTTGTTTTTGTTTTTTGTCCCAACCACCATGTTCTTATGAGCTGTGATGTTAGAGCTTTGGTTCTGTGTTCATTAATAGTCATTAATGGCACAGAGTGATCTACTGCAGATATTGTACTCAGAGAACAGACTAAATGCATGTCTTTTGTGGGTGTCATCAGCAGAATGGGACAGCTTATCAAGAGTTTCTATTGCCTCCAAGATTTTATTTAGTGTCTGTTTTGTGTTGGAGGACAGTTGTTACCTAGTCCAGTGTGAAGGGAGACAAGAACAGATGATGCACAGCCTACTGTAAAGCCTATGACTAAAAAATTTTGCCATTATAAATTTCAAATTATGTTTGATAGGGCAGCATGAATTTATACAAGACCAGTGCTTTGTGTTGTATGGCCTTAAGGATTCTGACCTGGTACAGACAAGGCCTAGAAGGGGGTGCAGGATGTCACACTGTGGCATTTAAATTGCTTTTAGTCATCTCTGTAGTCTTTGGAAGCAATCTGCTCAGCACTCCTCAGGATGAACCCCCATGTCCACCTGGGAATAATGCTTACCTGCTCCATGGGGATCTGTGAAAGTAAACCAGGTATTCCTCTAGCTGTGTTTGCACAGCACTTTAAAGATTAAAAAAAATGCACTGTGATTGTAAGTGGTGTGCTCTACATTACATTTCCTATGTAACTACATATTTTTTCCTGAGGTTCTTAGATATATTTTAATTTTTCTTACATGTACTAGAACATTATTCTATCTCTAGCTAAACAGGGTACCGTGGAAGTGTAGGGAAAGAAATTGATCCATCTCCTGTGTTATCCACTCTGTGCTTTTATGATATTTTTGTGAACTGCTTTCATCAAGTTAGTAAGGATTTGTCAAGGTGTTTACCTGTTGGGAATCTCAACATGATTTCTTGAGGGGGCAATCTGGGGCTGAGTTATGTGATCTCCTCTTCTGCTCTTCTACCCATTCGTACATCAAAGTCTCCAGTGTAATTCTTTCAGGCCTGCTCTTTATTCAGCAGTTGCTGTACAAAACAAATGTATGTTGTGCTTAGAGGATGCTTTATTTCATGTACATTTATCCACCTGATGAAATGCATACATTTAAGTGCACACAAGCAGGGATGTCTTGTCTGGAAAGGCAGGGGTAGCTTGTGCCTCACACCACAGAATGCAGTGTAAAGAGGGGTGTGTTGGTGGTGTAAGCCAAAATCAGCAATGAGAATTTTAGGTAAGTATCAGGAAACATTTGTTATACTGAGTTCAGGCAGTGGAACAGCCTCCCAAGGAGCATGATGGAAAGCCCATTGCCAATCAATTAAAACTGGATTAGTTTTAGAACTGGGGATACACTGTGGGGAACAATCCTGCACAAGTCTAGATGACCTAATAATTCTTTTCCATCTGCAATGCTTATGCCTGAGATTCAGAGTTACGTATTGCAATATGATTTCCTCCTGACTGAGAGAGACTGAAGCATTTTTCTCTCATGCAGGATTATTTTCACACTGTCCAAGAAATTTCATACACACTAAAAACTATAGGGGAAAAGAAAGCAGAACCAGGTCTAAGAAATTACCCCACTCAATATGCACCTGCTGTCAGAGTGGTTGTAACTTGAAAGGGATCAGGCTTGACAGAGACCATGGACAGGGCAGGGAAATCCTTTGTAGACAAAGGTGCTCTTTGAGGAGAAATTAGAGATTTTTTCTTTCTGTTGACCACTACTGAGTCCTGTCTCATCTGTAGCTGCAGTCATTGTTGGGGAGCCATGGCTGATGAGAAGGGACATAACACAAAGTGTCCACCTATGTGCAGTTTTGGGGGGAGTAAAATGTTTCTACCATGATTTAGATTTAGGCATTGAGAATAATCAGTGATGCATCACAGAAAGACCCTTTTTTTTTTTTTTTCCATTTAACAGGGAAAAGGTTAGAGTAGTACATCATCTTGCTGCTTCCATTCTGTGCATTTAAGAAACAGTCTGTCCAGCCACTAATTGAGAAGTGAACTCGTATATGAAGAAACCAGTTTAGTACTGTCAGTGAAAGAATTAGTCATTTTTCTGCTAGCAAGATGGTAAAATAAAACCCTTTCAAACTGACACACTGTCTACCTCTTCCTTAGATATCTTTTGACTGAAATTTGAAAACCTGGCTTTTCCTTGCTTCTCTCTCCTCCTGTTGGATTTTTTTCCCTTGGTAGCATTCTAAAGCTGAGGGGAAACTTGTGGTAGCACCTGCCCTTCTCTGCTGGATCAAATGTGGCACAAAACAGCTGTTGCTCTGTAAAGCCCTCCCTACACTCCTAGCAAAGCCAACAGGACCTTTGCCATAAACTCTGGTGGCAGGATATTGAGTACCAAGGCTGGAATGCTCCCAGTGTGGGCAGGAGGCCAGATGGGCCAGGACTGTGAGCCCACGCTGTAATGCCTGGAAATCTGCTCCCAAACTTTGTGTAGCCTTTCCAACCTCTGCAAACAGTCTGTCTGCAGAACAACCTTCTACCCAAGTCACTTACGAGTCTCACTCAGTTTGCTCCTTCCTGATGTCTTGTTTAAAACCTGCTGCTTCAATATTAGCTTGAATCAGCCCTTTGGAACATTTACTTACACTTATTTGGCTTTCTCTCTTTGCCTTTTCTCTTGTCCCTGATCTCTTTTTTTTTTTATCCATATGACTCCATTTCTATTTGCATATATGCTGCTATGAAAAAGATAAACTAATGGTGCCAGCCCTCCAGCAAGGACTTTGAGGGACTTTCTTGTCTCTCTGACTAATTCCTTTTGTGGCCTTGGGAAAGTCACTTATCTTGTCTTTCTTAGTTTTTCCCTACAAAAAATGGAGTTAGCAAGGTTACACTGACATCCAGGAGATCCTGTTTCTGTTGCACTAGGAAGTCAGCCATCTCCAAATACAGGTTTATTCTATGTGAGATAATTAAAAGCTAAGGTGTTGGAATATTGTGGATTAATTTTAGCCTCCCTGGTCAGCACTGACCACATCACTGAGGGGGAAAATTCTGAATTAAAATGAAGAGCTGAAATAGTACTAAGTACTTGTTGTTATTAATCATTGTGTTATTTATTGCTGTTTATCTTGTAATTATTGCTTGGGAAATAAAAAAAATCTATCACTGCTCTGTGCCAGCTCTAGCTGCAGCTGTGGATTTAGAGATGAAATTCAGTCTTCAGCCTTTCCCTGGGGCTGATGGACTTCTCCTTTCAAAGTAGGACACTTCTATCTGATGGCATTAACCATAAAATCCCCCATTTCAAGTCTATGATATCCTGAAGGACAACGGCTCATTTCATTTCTTATCAAGAAATCGGGCAGATCAGTCATATTTCCCGAATCAAATGACATTTTCAGAAAATTCATTTGAACCAAAAATGAGGTTTCCTCTCCACAGACTCCAATTAGTTTAAAAGTGGTTTTCTGATGAAAATTCTTGAAATAACTGAGCTGTATAAAGAAAAATCTATATCTATATGTGTATGTATATAGATATATGTACACATGCACAGCCACTGTGAAAGCCATAGCCAGAGTACCCTATCAAGCAGTATAAATCTTTAATTTTGGCAATCAGCAGTAATGGTGAAATACCTTAAGCTTTTTTCCTTTGCTTCCTCCTCGTTTTTCCCTCCTCTCATCCCATCACTCTGGCTATTCCAGGGGGAGTGAACGCACTCATTTTCTCCCTAAGTACACAAAATTAGCTGCTTATCTGTTGATCTTCTTACATGATCCTTTAAAAATCCTTTCTCTCTCTGTGTGTCCAAGGCCGCTTTTGCCTTCAGAGGAAGCCCAGACAAGCCAATCCTCAGCCTTTCCCTTACCCACTCACAGGGGGCCTGGGCCTAATTAAATTGCTCTCAAAGACAAGAAGGGATGAATTTCCTTCTTTCCATCTCCCTTGTCACCCATTTAACTCAGCTGAGATCCATTCGTTCCTTTTTAGTTATGTTAAAATGGAAAGGGGGGAGCCTGCTTCGAGGGGGACAGGCAGGGAAGGGAGAGGAAAGGAGAGGAGGAGGAGCAGGAGGTGCGCGGGCAGAGCTGCCAAGGTGCAGCATCCCAGGCACAAACAAAGCAGCCAAACCAGGGGAAATGGGAGGTGACTGGAAAAGGGCAAGCAGCAGGACAATTGCTGGGTTTCTCTGGCTGGGACCTCCACTGTGGTTTTTATTGTCTCTATACTCAACCTGAAGAAAAACGTGGCATTAAAAAAAAGACAAGAAAATGTCTATGCACATCTCTGTGTGCTTCTGCCCTCTTTCAGAGGAATGCTTGCTTCTGGCCCCACTTCTCCCAGTATCTTTTTTCAGTGATGAGGAGGCCTAGAGAATTAGGATGATCCTTGTTCTGCCCATGTGGCATCACCCAGGAAGGCAAAACTGGCTGATTTGGCTCGTCCCTGGCTGGTTGCACAGGGAGAGGGTGCAGGGGATTGCCAGGGCTCAGGGCTGTGCCCAGGGAAGGACAGCCCTGGCCGTGCCAATGCCAGGATCTCTGTGCAAGCCAAAGCCCAGGCCTAGGACGAGCCAAGCAATTAGCCTGTGAAGGTCACCCAAAGTTGTTGCTTCTTTTTCTTTTCCATCCCTTTCCCCCCCAACACTTCTCTCTTCTCAGCGCCGCATCCTCCTCCTCCTCCTCCATCACCCGAACCCCAAACACATCTGAGGGAAGCCATTCAATTAAATCTCTCCTGACTCCAGCTGGCTCCTGAGTGAAAGGTCAGCAGTGTCCGGGAGGGAGAGGCGTGAGCGAGGAGGAGCCGCTGCTGCTGCCTCCCTCCCTCCCCTCTCTAATGATACCCAATGGTCAATCACTCCCCAGCAGAGCCAGAGATGCCCTGAAGCATCATTGTGGTCGGGAGCGATCGATCAGGTGGTTTTTTTTTTAAAGAAAAGGATGATAATGATAACCCGTGGCCATAATGTCAGCGAGTTTGCGGTGCCTCTCGGAGGCCGCGCGCGCTCGGCCTGCCAGCGCCGGGGAGAGGCTTGGAGGGGCTCAGCAAAGCCTCTTCCCCCCACTGAGCCCACTTAGCCCTGCCTTAAAGACAGCTAATTAGACCGAGGGCTGTTATGTCTGCTTACAGCAGAGCTGGAGAGAGGAGGGCCTGGTGCCAATGGCGAGCAGGACCAGAGCAACCTTTGTTTTAGAGAGGCTTCCCGTTAACTGGAGGTGATCACACAGAGGCACAGCCATAAATAATGCATAGCTGGATGCAAGAGGGTTGTGGTGATCCACTGCTCCCCACCCTGTGCTGTTGGGGGGCTCTGTTTTGAGACAGATTAGTGCTCTGTATTGCCGGGCAGGCAGAGGTAATCACAGGTCCACGCTGGAGTTGGAGATCTGAAAATCACCGGGAGGTGCTTATCAACATGCGATCTGAGCACCGGTGGATGTGTACAGACCTTTTAAAATTCTATTAGTACGTGTCTGAGTAGATTGTGGGGAAAATACAAACAGTTTTCTAAAGAAAAACTGTCAGTGCCTCTGCCTAAATCTCCTACCCTGCAGCCGAAGCGTGGACTTCTGTTTTTATGGATAAACGTGATTTGTCTTTTAACTGTTGAGATTACACACTCACGGGAAGGACTGCAGACCCTACTTGGAAGAGGAAATCTTCCCCTTATCCCAGTGTGCACTTTATCAGAAAAATAATAATCAAACCTGGGGGCTCTCTGTCCCTTTCCTCTGTTGAGGAGATATAGGACAAATAACTCCATAGCAATAATTTTCTATCCCAACACAGTTGATTTTTTTTTTTTTTGGTTGTTGTCACATTATTTTCTGCATCATTTGATGTACAAAACTACATTTTCCTCTGCACCTATTAAACTATTTGATGATGCTTTTTATTTTGCACTATAATTGGGAAAGCAATCATGTGATAAAATCTAAGTTTGTTGTGAAATAAAATAAGCGATGTTGAAAACATCCAAATTATATTGTCCAAGAAAGTTTCTCAGAGATTCTTTTCGTGTAGTGAAATTATAGTATTATTATTTTTTAAGTTTTTTTCACTTTTGAGAAGAAATCTTTGAGCATTATGAGATACTTCTAATAGACATAAGAGTAGTGCATCATGATTCTGCCACTACCTCTCTTGCAGTAAGAGTGCTAAAATAACTGTGGCCTCAAACAGACATTTCTCTCTTTTCTTGTGCAGTTGATTTGCCTATGTGAAATCTGCATCTGTTTGGTTGAGCCAGTAAAGAAAAGCTGTCAGGAGTATGTATTAACGTGCACTAGGAGGACTGAAAGCTCTGTGAAGGCTTTGAGAAACACACAGGATGACTTTTGATGCCCTTTGGTAAAGAATCACAAAAAACCCGCGTGACTTTTCCTCATGAAACTTCAAGTAAAAACAGAGGCATAATTTTAGAGGAGCTGAAAATGGGTCTGACCATGTTGGGAGCCAGCAGACAATATGTAGAAGCTTCTATCATGTATTCAACCTCACTATAGAAGGATCCAGGTTTCACCTAGAACAGTGGTCACAACAATTAATTGCATTTTATTTTTCCCAAGCTAGTAAATTGACCTAAAACCCCACAACTTTATATTCCTACAAGTTTAGAGTGTGCATAGGAAGCATATATGGGACTCATTAATTCTTTAACCTGTTGAAATCAAAGGCTGCAATAACCATGATGAGACATCAATAGACAGAGTGTAATTTCTGGATAAAATGTTATAATCTTGTTTTTCTATTGGGACAAAAGAATTTTTCATATCCAGGGATTAGTTAGCTGTGAATGATATTGTACATAAGGTCAGTGATGACACAGCTTTTAACCATCAGTGACAGTCTCTCTGTTCTAGGGAGACTCCTTAGGGGAAGAATCCAAATGAAAAGGTGGGAAATGTAGTGTTTGAGAGTCTAGGTAGCTATTCTGCTTAATGAGGTTTGCAGAACTGCTGGTGAGGGGCAAAGCATTCCTCCCTTCTCCTGCCCACCCCTTATTCCCCAGTTTTGCTGTCAAGAGTTGTTACAGAGACAGGCACAGGCACAAAGGGTGAAAGTGTTCTGGTTTGCAGTCCATCTGGGGGTCAAGGCTTAGGTTTTGCCCCTGAATCTTCCTGTATAAAAGTGGGGGGAGAAGAGGGTGACTTTAACAGTTCTCATTTCCTTCTACTATCTTACAGCTCAATTTTGCTGTTAATGAATTTTGAAGTCAGCAAATGATAAAATCTTATGGTCTCATCCAGAGGACACTGAGCAACTTCCATTGGGCACTACTGTAGCATATTCTAATTAATATTTTTTTGATCTAGCATAATGTAGAAGTGTAAGCACACTTTGCTGCCACAGTCATCCAGACCAATCCTGTTTGCTACAGCTGAACTCTGAGACCAAATAGCAAAGGGACCACACACACACAAGCAGCCACTGACTCCCTATTCAGCTACTGAATGCCAGGTTCTGCTAGATGCTGGTGAGTTATTTCATGGTGTGCTTATCTCCCTTTAGCAAACCTAAGTACCAGGTTAGTTACTGTCATACCAGACCATCCAAACATCAGAGAGTTCTGTAACTAGAAGTGGGAAAGCTTCAGGTGTGCATTGGTCTTAAAAGAAACAACAGCAAATACATGAAGCCATATGCTGCAGATGAAATACCTGAGGATGAAAGGTGTTTCTTCTTGTTTTAAAGACTTTTGAAATCTTCCTATCCAACACTGTGTGTAGGATACTGCACTATTCTCTTTGTGAAACTGGATTAAAAACTGCTGTTGTAATAATGAATAAATCCTAACAGTGGTGGCTTTTATTACAGTTTCTTTGTTGATTCTTTAACTACTTTGTTTCTGCTGTACTGAGCTGAACATTGCATCTTGTAGACTAACATCTAAAGCACTTTTATTTTCCTGCTTTATTCATAGCTCCTGTTTCATCCCATGTTATCTTTAGACTCTTCAGTACTGTCCAACACTGTTTAGTTTCTCAGAGAAGTAGGTGGGTGTGAAGTAATGTGTGAGGACATTTTGATTCCATTTGGTTACAAAACATCCCAGGAAAAATGAATTAACCTTAGCACTGGTACCAAATTTTCTATGCATTGAATTTGCAAATTATTCACCCAAGTACTGACTTGACTACTCACTGTCTGAATAGATAACAGATGTTCAACCCTAAAATATAGGGGCTCTGGTCATTAAAAATCATTTGAATAGTGCATTGCTTACCTAGTATAACACTACTGATGCAGAGATGTGGCATACTTAATTCAGAAAGAGCTTAAAAAAGTAATTGTAAACATGACCTCATAATACTTTATTTCCTCTGGGTGATTCTGTGTCAGATTTACTCAGAGTTAAAATCAGAACCTCTCTGTTAAATGCCAGTGCTATAAAAAACAAAATCAAGCAAACAACAACACACTCCCAACCACCTGAAAAGCAAATGGTATTATATTGTTTCTGTCATTTAAGTCATTGTCAGATGTCAAAATTATGTTTGTCACTGATCTCTCTAAGCACTTTTAATTTTCTGGATTTAACAAGTGGTTTTGATTGCATTAATATCTGAAGGGTGAGGTTTTCTGTGGTTTCTGTAGGACTGCCTGTGGAGTCGAGGCTGTGGACAAGGATGCCCAAATCTGAGCTATTCCCAAGTGTTTGATGGTACTCGAGTTCTCAGAAAGCAGTGGTATTTTAGGGAAAAAATGGCTCCTACCTTAAATAATGCTAAGCAATATGTTCACACCACCTCTAGGAACCCTTTTTTTCATTGCAAGCTGAGTATTGCGGGATAGCATCGATTGAAAAGTTCCTGAAGTTACCCGTGCTAAAACCAAACCAAGCAAAACAAACCACCAAAGAATTCAGCCCTGAGCTGCAGATGAGCATTTCTAGAACTCAGGCTCCTGCTGAAGCCTGAGGACTGTGCCCATTGCACTCCTGCCAGTGCTGGCTGCTTGCCCTGGCGGGGACTCGTTGCCAGTGGCTCCTTGGGCTGCTGAGAGGGTCGATTGCAGCAGTAATCTCCAAACTGCAGGTACCCAGTTCGTTCTCCAGTCAGCCTGAAAAATGTCAGAATATCAGGCTCTTACCTCTTTCTGAGAGTTTAAAGCTGTTGTAACCACTCTTAGGGTCTCCACTGCCTAATTCAGTGCCAAGTAAAGTATGTTTGTGCGTTTACGCTGCCATATATAAATGATCACTGCATTAAGCATTTATAGCAAATTTTACTCTTTAAGGTTCCCAAACCACTTTAAGAATTTAAAACCAATGTAAATGATAAAAAGGGGATAGGTCTGGTTGAACTACTTAAAATGAATAATTAATTTGACAAATCTATTTCTTTTTCCTTATTTGCAAATTATTCAGGTGCAGAGTTAAGTTCTTTTGTTCAACAGTTGAAGTTATTTGATTAATAGTTTAGGCAAAGTATTTCAGTCTGCTAATTGCCTGCAAGCTGTTTTACATGGCAATTATGACATACTTTATCTATTTATAATTGATCATTTTACGTGCTAAACAATGACCTGCCATACAAGACATGGTTTTATTCCTCCATGTTGCTTGACTAACTTTATTCAGTTAATTTTTAACATTCAGGAAGAGGACTGAACATAGTTCAGACCAGGAGAATCTGGAAAAAGCCCATGGAAACATCCTTTGCAGGACAATTTCATGCAGTCTCTTGACAACAAGTTGGAAAGACCCTGCTAGACATTTCAAGGGTATAGAAAGATAACTGGCATTTTTTCCTAGATCAAAGTGACAAAATTTGAAGTCAAGCCTAGGTGAGATTCAAGCTAGCAGGATGTAGGCTGGTTCTAGTACCTTGTCAGTCTGTTGATGATTTCTTACCTGACAGCTGGAAAAATCTGATCTTGTTGACCATCTCAGCAAAAGCCATCCCACTCAATGAAAAACTGCCAGAAGGGCCCTAAAATAAGTGTGGATTTGAGGAATAATATTAAAGAAATTCCAGTAAATATGTACTCTGGGTGAATTATAGCCATTCCACCAGACATGCAACAAAGCCAAGTGATAAGGGACATTTTGGATTGTAAAAGAAGTGCTAAACAAACTTTCAAGCACCTTGTTAATAGGTGAGCAGAGGCAGTATTAATATGTGTGAAGAAATGTCACACAGTTAATATTTCTGAAACTTGGTAAGGTGTCATAGTGCTGGAGTCTCACAGATATTGATTAAATTTTTTAACTCTTTTAATAAGGAAGAGGTGCTGGAGATGGAATACTGCATCAAATAAACACTGCATGTTCAAGAGTCAAAAATAATCTAGTAACAGGAACTTGGTCAAAATGTAGTAATAGATTCCTGTGCACATTACAGAAAAAAAAAATACAACCACAAGGACAGTGAGAAGAGCTGCTCTATCACCATTTTTTCTTTGGTGTGGGGAGAAAAAAAAATCAATCATAGTCGTGTTTAAACTGGGGAATATTTTCGAAGGTTTTGTTTTGCCAGCACCAGGATTCCCTAGAGCTTCCAAAAATAGTAGCAGATAATCTCAGAGTGCGGAGATTTATCTTGCACAAGGAAGTTCAGAACTGAACATAATTTTGATGGAAAAAAAGATAAATTTTATCCGCCAGTGACCATCAAACAGGAAGAACTGTTAAACAAAATGATTATATTTACTTTATAAGTATGAACTGTATATGACACCAAGTAGTTATACTTAGATGTTTTATGGGGGCAGTTTTTCCAAGCTTGAATCAGTTAGCATAACTGAACAGGAATGGAAATTTTAATTAGTGAGTATTAATGAATACTGGGAATTGTTCAAGGACATAAACTCACACTCAAAAATGTACAGTAATCAAAATGTCCTGATTAAACCATGAAAAAGCACTGCAAAACCAGAAAATAGTGATGTGTCAAGAATGGAAAAAAGCAGGCATAATTTATAGGTTTAGACTTATAAGTAACTGATAAAATAAATTAACAACTCTGTTAAACATCAATGGCCAATATGGTTAAAAACAACAAGAAGGCAATTTGAAAACATTTTAGCATCAAAAAGAATCTTAGGTCAGATACATTTCCACTGAATATGCAGATGGTGGAAATCATAAATAATGACGCAGATAAGGCAGAAATGTTTAATAAATATTTCTGTTCTGCACTTGGAATGAAACAGGAGGATGTATCCATCCCATATGATGTTGTGGATGGAAATGAAAGTTTGCCATCTGTAACAAAGAAAGAGGTAAGGCAGCAACTGCTGAAATTGAATATATTCATATCAACAGCCTTAGATTATTTTAGACCCAAAAGTCTCAAAGAAGCTAAAAACAATGCTAAATTTAGCCAGTTTACCAAAATGTAGGAAGTGGAGATATCAACCCTGCTTTGTTGTCTTGTAGGCACTTAATTTTCCTGCTTTGGAAGACTAGTGGAAAAACCTTTCCCCCACTATGTGATACAAAACAAATCTCACTGAACAAACAAACCCTTTTATTTATACCTCAGAGAGTTCCTTAGGCTGATACAAACACGGTGATGTTGATGGTCTTTGTTATGAGAAGGATGATCTAATTTTATGAACTGATTTGAATTGCCTGGTTAACAGCCAAGAACCAGCAAAGTATCTTTAAATGCAGCCAAAAGCAAAGCAGAACATTTAGGAAGAAGAATTAGGGAGACTCTCTGAAAATAGTGAGTCAGAACAGGGCTTGGAAGGGTTCTCATATATTATTACCACAAAATACATTTGAAATGAGATCAGATTCCTCTCTAAGAGTCCTTATGGGAAAAAAAAAGTCTATTCTCTATGAATACCAATGGTCCAGCTTGACTATGACAGTCACTTTTTTCCTAGTCTGGGAGTTTGTGAAAAGAAAGAAAAAAAGTAGAGGAAACATTTTTGAAAATTATTTGTGAAATAAAAGTGTAGCAAAAGGATTTGGGTTTCAGTTAAGCAAATCCCTGGAGGATTTTTTTTGCAATGCTTTCAAAGGGACCAGATCTGACTACTAAAATGCAGCAGTCCTGTGGTAGAATTCAGTTTCCTAGCATGGGTGGTACTTCATGTAGGCAGATGCTCCTGTTAGCAGAAGACTTTTAAAACCTTATAGCAAATACACGACCCTCTACAAAATTTTTGAAACACTTGTATGTACAGCAAGGGTTCAGATGTTAACAAGAGCAAGTGTTCAAAACCTGTGGCAGTGGAGAGTTCAGAAATGTGCTGAACTCCTGTTTAATTCCTGTTTAACCAAGCCTACCTGAGGCACACAAAGGAAAAACTGAAGTTGGAGGAGTGCCAGACTAATTTTTGTGTTTAACAGCAAATCACTTTTTCAGCATCACCAAGGAGTTATCTGTCTTTAAGACAAGAGTTCCTGACCTCCATATTCCTCTTCAGCCAGGCTGGCAGCTGTGGAAAAGGGCAGCAACAGACCTGAGTTCAGAAATGTTCATCACATTGAAAACAGTGTCTCTACCTTGGTGTCATCCTTACCATGGTTTCTATTTGGCTTGAATTCTGGACAAAAATTGTTCCCATCTCCTTGAGAAATAGCACACAGCAGCAGTACACCTCAGAGCATCCAGTTACAAATGATGAACTAGCCCACAACCCAAATGAGTTCCATCCATTTCTCCAAAATGTTTTACTCTGTAGCCATCAGGAAATTATAACATTCTTTTGTGCTTCAGTATTTTGATGTCAGTGGGATTTGGTGGGATTTCCCAGGCTAGCATCTCCATTCCACTGTGGGTGGCTGCAGAAAGTTACCCTTCAAAAGCACATTTGTGGGATTGTTTTGCAGAGCATGGATGCCAGTGAGCTGGAAAAATTAAGTTAGACTCTTAAACAGTGATTTGAACTCTTTTAGGAAAAAATAAAAATTCAGCCCTGGAAAGCTGGATACACCTTCAAAAGAAATTTTTGAGGGAATTCTGCAGAGCACCTACATTCTTGCAGAGCAAAATGGAGACAAGTTGGAAAGGCCTCTGAAGAGAATGAAGGGTGTGTAGGAGTCAGTGTAGGACACTGGTTATGCAGCAGCAATTGATGTTCTAGAATAATATCTTGTCTGAGTCACAGCAGCATAATCATTGCCTAGGTGTGGAGATTTACAGTAACAACTGGGCTCTTCAAATGATTCACTGCCTGGCCCTCAGCAAACTACTTAATTCTGCCTTTCAATTTCCTTGGCTATGAAATGGGGATAATTATATTTCTGGAGCTTTATAAACACTTTGGGATCTATAGCTGGAGAATACATAAATGTGCTAAGCAACAACAGCAGATTTTTTTTTTTTTTCCTTCTAGTTAAGACCCTTGAAGACCAGCTTCACCTACTTGTCATTGTGGAGGTGGTCTACCTGAAGCTGGCAGAGTACAAAATTGCTCTGGAGCAAAGTTATAGCAAAACCAACTTCTTGGTCATCTTTATTCTTGTGTTAGGGACTTTTCATTTTTTGTGTCTGATTTTTTTAAAGGCTCTTATCAAGTCTCAGCTTTTCAATAGAAGTAAATATCTCTGTGATGATGCCAGACCCATCTTTCAGACTTGCAGTGGCTGCTGCAGTGCAAGATGTGTTTGGGAGAGGAGCAAGCCCAATGGAAATCATACCACTGACCCTGACAGCAGTCACAAATTTGGCTCTGATTTGGGAATATATGGCAGCTATCTTCCACCATTTGAGGCAGCCATTTCTGCCTAAAACGTTAACAGGAAAAAGTGATTTTGAGTTTAATAATAAAACAACACTTCAATGGAATATAAAGATGCTTAGAAAATTATGGGGGCAGTGAGTTAATTTTTCTGAGTTATAATTTATCTGACACTTGAATGGCAATACTTTTTTTTTTTCCCAATGCAACATACATTCTACTCTGTATGCTACCATTAAATCATTATATTCTAGGAGGTGCCAATAGTTGAGGGTTCTGCTCTGCCTCCCACCCCTTCTTGGCACTTCAACCTCTACCAGACCGAGGTTTGAACACGATGATCAGCTCCTGGATGGGACAGGAGAAGCACTGTCACACATGCCAGGACTTTTGCTGCCCAGCTCTGACTCCCACACACCCCTCAGTCATTGTCACCTGTGTTTTACCCACTCAAAGGTCTAAAACCCAGTGCTAGTGAGAAAAGAAAGTTTATGTGTTAATCAAAGGCTAATGCTTTTATGTTCCCAGCTCTCCCATCCCCTGTTGGTTGTATTTTATTTGCTATAATGTCAATATTTTATCTGAAGATCAACTGCTATCAAATAGGATATTTTTGGTTCTTCTGATAGTGTTGTTGATTTGCTGCAGCTTCTCACACAATATAAGGAGCTCAGGAAAAAAAATCTTCTCTTTCCCAGAAAGAAGAGGAAAATTGAATGTGTTTTGATCTAATGTGATTTTGATGATACATGTAATGTTTCTCTGGCTGATTTTGCAATTCATTTAGGTTTTTACATAGAAGGTTCAAAAGCAAAGTTGTACCTCCCAGATTTACTGATAAATAATTTTTTTCTGCAGTTCTGTCTCTCTTTTATCTCTGTCACAGGCTGATACAAAAAGGTAAAAAGAAAATAACTGACTGGATAAAAGTAGAACTACCCCTTTTAAAAGCTGGAAGTAGTAAGAAGAGAGTGTCTGCAGACTACAGCTTTCTTTGGTCTAGGGAATCAATTTGTTTCCTATTACCTTCTGGTAATTTGTTCTGTTTGTTAAGCTGAGCCATGAGCTCAGGGTTAACAGGCAGGGAGACAGGGTCTCTTCTAGGCAGGAAAACTTCCAATAACAACTTGAGATTATCACTGTTTTACCCTATTGCTTTCATAATGATGACAGAAGATACTGATTTGCATGAAAATTTTGTCTTAATTAAATTGAGACATCTCTGCTGATATATAAGTTCTGCTGCAACTTAAACCCACTCAGTAGAAATGCAAACTCACTAGGAAGGTAAAAGCTTTCTGGATATCCACATGGTGATTGTCTGTCTTGCTCTTTGTCTTTTTTCTTGTGCCAGCAAGACTGGATCGTTCTGCCTTTCTTAGAAATGAGTCTGTGTTTTACCTTGAATCTGAACCACCAGAGAACTGGTGTTAATTGCACTCCTTTGGACAGTGTTTATGGTGCCTTGGAGCTGATGGCAGCTGGCTCCTGAGTGTTTAAACCTGAAGAATTTAGGTGCATAGCAAAAATTGTTGCTCCAACTTTATGGCACTAATGGAACTGAAAAATGGAAAGATACTTCCTGATTATCCCTGGGTCCCTTGGCTTCCAATATAATTTCACTTATAAGCCTACAGAATGGGAAAAATTCTAACTAATAATTCAGTCACCCCTCTGATTTAGTTTCCTCAGCATCCCAGCATGCTGGGCTAAACAAGGGTCCTGTGCTGCCAAGCTCTAGTTAAAATCCATATGTTCACCAAAATACCATCACTTTTGTCGTGCAGGTTCTGAATCATTAGGTATGATGTTCACATTATTACTCACTAAACAGTTTTTTATGCTGGTGAGGCCAATGCATATCAAAATTCATGAATTCTAATGGTTACAAAGAGTTCCTAATGATACCTTCAGAGGATGAAATATATAGGTTTCAAAAGGTATGTGAAGATATGGATATTAGGCATAATAGTTAGAGGTAGGAGGAGCACACAAGATCAACAAGCCAGACAAGTTCAGAAACCTTTAGTGATTGTACAGTGATCTGTAATGAAAATTCAAGTACCTTCTCTTTAATGACCCATTTATCTCTTTGACGTGATTTTCTATCATTCTCACTGGCATGGCTCCTGTTTTCTGAGTGTTTATTGCAAATTTGTTTTGTCAAACAAGTCTTTAATACCAGACAGATCAGGCTGCTTCCTCAACATTTTCTCTGAACGAATTCTTTGTTGTGAAGAAAACACAGATGAATTATTTTATGTCTGAAGGAGCAGCACTGAAATGATTCTTGTGGTAAAGAAGGAGGAGAATTTTAAAGTCTCTAAAGTATGGTGAATTCTGTGTCAAGTTGGTTCTGCCACAGTGCAGAGTGTCCTGTGACATGACAGCAATACGTGGTTCTGTTGGTTTCTGCCTCCTCAGGACAGCACTGGGCTGCTTGAATTTTTGCTTTGGTCTGTGGGATGGATCCACTGTGCAATTGCAGCTCCATTTAGAAACTTTACTCTTTACTTTTCATATCAAGAACCATGGTCAAGTTGAAGTCTCCTTAATATTAATAATTAATAGGAAAAAAAAGATAATTTAGGAATAACGTATTATTCCAATTCAGAGTATTGGAGGGGGAAAAAGGCTGAACCAAAGTCCTGAAGCTCATTCCTTCAGTAAACTCTTTTAAATTAACTATCAGTTATTAGAACTGATATTCACTGAAGTTTACAAGCATGTTTCTCTATGTGGCACCTCATTACAAACCATGAGAAATTGTCCTACCATTTATAGCACTGGTCTCAGGTGCTTTAACTTGTGCCCAGTGGGAGCCCTGTGAGTTATAGTCAGGCTGGGTGAAAATCCAGAGCATGCAGGCACCCCACAGTGTTTTCCTCTCCTCAGTCTTCCTGTAGGAACCTCGCTCCACTTTGAAAGTGGTGCCTCACTGCAGAGAGGGAGAGCTGCTGCAGAATAGCTAATAACCTTGTAAATTCACACCCTGTAGTACAAAAACTTCCCCAAACCATTAGTAAGTCATTTTTATTGATTTCAGAATCCCATTAACCTTAAAGGTATTCCTCACACATGGTGGAATCACTCAGGAAAGCAAGAGCAAACCCTAAACTTGAGGCTTCAAGCCCTAAAAAGCATTTATTTAACTCTCTCCTGCCAGTCCTGCAGATTCTGAACATTTCTATTCCCTTTCCTGCTCCTTGTGACTTTTTCCTGGAGAGACCTGGAGAGCAGAACAGAGAAAGCTGAAAAAGCAGCCCCTCTAAACTTTGTGTGCTAGTGCTATAGGGTAGAGAATGGAAACCTGGGTCAGGTAATAGGATTTCCCTGTCTTTCAGCACCAGATCCATTGCTCACATCCAAAGTACATGGGAATTTGGGGGGGGAAATGCAATATTGTGTGTTATATCTATTCCATGTTTTTGGTAAGGCCTCAGTTCCTCAAGCTGGAATTGAGTATCCTGTGTTTTAGGGGATAGCTGAAAGTGCTAACTGCTGTTGAAGTCTAACAAAGGCATCTCTATAGTGATTTAGATGAATTTGGGAAGTCACTGGTGAGAAGAATTAATTTTCTGTATTAAATTCAATCTGAACTTGTGGGAAGATTTGTTCCTAAGAATAAACATTAGTAGGAAAAACAAATTCCCCCTTCTTCAGAATCTTTAAATATAAACAAACAATTAGAGAAGTCTTAAAAAAGGACTTGGGCAGACTGTAAAAGTAATTTTGACAGGTTCTATTTATACTACTGTTGACTGGGATGATATACCTGAGTAAAGACTGCAGCATAATTTAGGAAGAAAGTAATCTCAAATTACCTCATACCATAACTTTAACAATAAAAAAATAGTAATGAGGACAAACATTTATTTTGTGATTGTATATTTATCCCAATAATGAGAATATAACTTTATTTCCTTCAAAACAATAATAGCATTTCTCCAATTATTTTCAAATTCCCAATATTATATTTTTATGTACTGTACTATAATCCTTACACATTAGCTTCTGTTTCTTTCTCTCACTTAACAAATTGAATTAAGAAAAAAAAGGAACAAAGAATGACAAACATATAGAGTTACCTATACCTTTTCCCAGCAAGATGAAAAACAGAATTTCATCACATTTTCCTGTTCAGGGAATAGACAATACCTTTGTAAACTGGAAACCCAATATTGCAGGTGAATTTTCTGGGGTTTTTCCCAGATTATTCTTACCAAGTTCTATATTTCATACATCAGTAGTGGCATGTAAGGGAGGCATTACTCATGATGCAGCATTGGGCCTGATTCTGTAAGTAGGCAATCTGAAGTCACATGTCATTATTTCTGTATGCAGATGCTTTTTACTGCATCAAATCTCTCATTTGTTGTCTCTGAAGAAGTTTATTTATAATTTTTGCAATTAATGCACTGAAGTAAGAAAATATGGAAAACACAAGAGGATGCTCAAGTTCATGAGTTCAAATGACCTGATTTATTGTTCTGATTTGACACTTACCTTGTAAGTCAAGCATTTTATAGAGGTGGTTAGAACAGAAAACAGCTGCAATGTTTGATTAAGGTCAATGAGACTCAGCAAGTATCTCTTATAACCAAAGTCCTTCCAGGTATTGTGCTAAGTAATTTTTGTAACCCTGTCACCTCATTGCATCCTCTGTGCAAAAAAGATCCCCCTAAACACTTCCTTAACTTTTAGAGCTCAGACTCCTACTTTATGTCAACTGCATGTTGATGCTTCTTGACTAATGCAAGATTTAACAAGTCCTTGCTCTGCTGACATTTTGCAGCCTGTTATTCTGTGGGCTGAATTTGGAGACTTCTTTTAGTTGGGTAAAATAGAGCATTATTTTGCTGTTTGCAGTTTATTGGTATGTTAAGCTCTGCTGAGGCTCCAGGGATCAAAAAAATCAAGCTAAGACAAAAAGAAGAGAAAAGTGAATCAGCTGGGTTATATTAGTAAATAATTTAGAGTGCTTAAAATAACAATGTTCACACATTTTTAATTTAAAGCCTGCTAAATCCTTTTAAAATTCATTTGTATTTGCAATTACTTAAACTGTGAGCTGTGCACTGGAGGGAGAGAAGCTATAGATTTGAAGTACGTAGCTGGAGGTAATATATAAATTCAATTGATCAGTCTGGCAGAGAATTGATGCCACAATTTGTACCCAGTGGCACTTTCTCTTTCTTACCCCACTGGCTTAGAACATTATCAGAAAGTCAATATGACAAGCCAATACAGTGATATACTTGCAGCCATAAGTCCCCTGCTCAGATTAAACCCTGGGTGCTCACGCCGTGGGTTGCAGCGGACAGACAGCCTGACTCCAGCCAGCTCTGAGCCATCCTGAGAGCACTCAACTGGCTTCAACTTCCCGGGTTTCATGTGGTTATCAATGGCCCCAGCAGCCAGGCAGAGCAGGCAGAGGATGTCTGCCTCTGCAAGGCAGGGAGAGTGGCTGTGCAATGCTCCAGTCTGGCTGCAGTCCCCACTATCAGCTGCCTGTCTCTGACAGGCTTTACACTCATCCTGATCAGGTTTCCTTTATAACTCTTGTGTAGTCTCATGTTTTGGTTCTCTCTCTTCCTTGTAATTTATTAATGATTTCACCTCCTCTGCATTCCCTTTTGAAACCCTTCTGTTTTATAACAGGCATTTTTATGGAGCCTGATGAGGAATGACTTACAAAGTCTGCCTTTTGAGAATGTGACTTTCTTTATTTGTGAGAACTAAATCAGGCTGCCAGCCACTAATTTCAAACAAAACCCTTACTTGAGTAAAAACCCATTATGTCTGGTGTGACATGTAAAACTAGAAGGTCACCCACAAATTTGCCCTGCATTTATTTTCCTCACAGGATGTTCAGTTGTGCATAGTATGTACAGTAACATCTGACACTTCATGGCACATGTTAATTTTTTTTTTCTGCAGCAGTGACCCTTCTCTCTCCACCTACAGAACATGTGATGCTTAGAATCAGAGAAATAGCTTGGAGAGCTGCTGGGTCAACAGTTTAACCCTCCCTGTGATAATGCAGAATTATTCTAGCCAGTGCACCACAAGTACTTTGTTGTGTGAAGCCTTGAGTGACACAGCTGATTATCTCATCCACTCCTTCCCCTGCTGAC
Organism: Serinus canaria; assembly: GCF_022539315.1. Classification (NCBI taxonomy): domain Eukaryota; kingdom Metazoa; phylum Chordata; class Aves; order Passeriformes; family Fringillidae; genus Serinus; species Serinus canaria. The sequence continues at coordinate 69,063,932 of NC_066314.1, forward strand.
ACTCCAGGACACTTCATTGTTAGGAATCTCTTCCTGGTCTTTGTCTAAATTTGCCTGGTTTATACTTGATAGACTCCTAATCAGTTGCTCTCTCTGAAAATGTTCCCACTTTCAGTGCTCCTTTTCAATACTTCTCTGTAAATCCTAGGGGTTCTAGTGTAGAGTCGATTTTAAGGATGGAGAACTTTCAGAGGCATAGGACTTTTGTTTGTTCCCTTGATGCAAGGTTGGGAAATTCCTCTCATTAGAATATACAGGGAGAAATGTGTCTGTTTTCTTAGATGAGGAGAGAATTCTGAAACCTCACAGCTCACCATGTCTTGTGGTTTACAGGATGATATTTTCCATTTTCACTAATGTTTTTTCATGTAACAGCTGGAGAAGGAAAGTGTCATAGTTATTTGGTGATCTGCTGAAGTCAATTGCAGGCAAGTCCACGTGGGTAAAGCTCTCCTGCAAACACTCACAACATGCACTTGCCTTTATGTTCATGAGTAGTTTTGTTGTTTTCATGGATAAAGGAAAGCTGACATGTGAGTGTCAAAAGGACAGGGGTTTAGGCCACAGCTAGAGGGCCAGGCAGTCAAATGTTTGTGTAGCACAGAAGATGCACATAAATTTCCAGTGCCCTGCATATGTCCATGTCAATGACTTAAGTAGAATGTGGGACCTCTAACCTTCAGGAATAAGACGAGCCAAACTTGTTCTGGTGCTGTTTCATACTGATCTGCTCAATCTTCAGTGATAAAATCCTCTCAGAGTAGATTTGACTCAACTCATGGCAACAACCCCTTTTTGTTAGACTGAGATCAGGACAGAACCAGTCTCTTAATCTATTTGGCTTTGCTATTTTTGTACATTGATTGCTTATCAGGAAATAAATAAATGGGAAGGTAAAGGACTTGTGCACATCAGGGCAAAAAGCAATAGCCATTAAGCCTGTAACTTACAGTATATGCCCTTTTAGCAATAAGGACACTGCTTGAAATTGTCAGTGTGACAGATTTACTCCTAATAGCTTAAGCAAATTTCACAGTTTACCCAGGTCATTTTGAAGTAAAAAACATTAATGTGTTTGGAATAAAAATTAAAGATTATAAACTTTATGCACATCTGCAGAGAGTCAGCCATATGTTTCATGTGTTTATTTAAAATATTAGAAGGATCTTGTTGGGATAGAATACGTTTCCTCTGTATCTATAATATAAATAATCTAAAGGCATTTAATGCATTTTGACATTTAAGCATATGCTTAAATCACTTGTAACATATTGATTCAGTCCTGTTCTACCAACACACACCCCAGACTAGAGAGTAAAGAATTTTATAGAACTGTTTGTGTGATGCACAGGGCTTTGTGTAGGTTCTTATTGTGTTGAGCCATGGAGGAAAACAAGGAGAAAGGAGGATAAAGGATGAGGGTGTGTGTGCCTGCAGTGTGCAGGGAAGTATTGGATCTTTCTCCCTGGAACTGGGCTACCCTTGCATCTGCTGCTCTCATTTCCTGGTGGGGTTTGCAGGGCAGCCCCACACTGTGTGTAATTTACCCAGAGCGTGGATGTACCACCCATGTACTGGATTAAGTACAAGTTGTGCTCTGGACACACATTTACACACACTTTTCTTATTTCAAGTGGTTGCTGAAGAGTCTTGGGAGTTTTGCTTGAACCGGCTGGGCTCAAAGGTGATCACTCTTTAATCAGTACCACGATGTGAAGAAAAGCTTGTTAAGTGTAAATCAGCACCAGTTGCTCCTAAAAGCAAGGGGGAAACACCTTGGCTTGCTCCTGATGTCATTGCTATAGTGGGACACTCTAGAAAAACAGAGGTGGCACCAACAAAGCTTTAGGTCTGTTCCATGTGATGCTGAAACTCTGGAAAATAATTCAGCGTGTGTTTAAATAAAGAGGATGGTTCATCTGCTCACAGCTAACTTTTGAGGGATTGCTCAGGCACTTACACACCTCATCTCTCTGCTGGACTGGGCCAGAACACTTAACATGCTGTAGGATTGAGCCCTGAGTGTCTAATTACCATAAAAAATATACGGTGGGGAATGATTATGCACTGGTAGGGGGGAGGGTAGAGTAACCCTAATAAATCTTTTTGATCTTTAATTTCTCTACTAAAGTATAAATCAGCTCTGTATTTTTCTAAAGCCTGGGTTGGTAACAGATATTAATGTAGCTGAGGTGAAAATTAAGACGGTGTGCCTGAGTATTATTGCAAGGAGAGTTGACTGTGTCACTGAGGGTGGGGTCTCGTGGGTGGATGAAGGCAGTTTGTTGGCTGAACAGCATGCACACCACAGCATGCACTTCCAGGGAAGGGACAGTCTTCCTCCAGCACCCTTGGAAACCTATCCAAGACAGAATGTTGATGAAAACTACAAAATACTTATTTTTTTGTGGAGGAGAATGTTTCTAGATGTTTACATGCTGTAAGATGTGTTCAGAGATGACTCTCAACTCAACTCAACTTTGTTATTGATAATGCTTGAAGGCTGTAGATCCAGATTTCCAGTTAGCAGGAGATTGCCTAGCACTGCACTTTTTAAGTGGGTTAGACTTAAGAAACGAATGTAGGCAACCTTAATTCTCTGTTAACGTTTTGGAGCGTAAGGGAATATATTTATATGCACATATACTCACAGAAATACAAGTAAAATACAGCAAAGATGCATTAATTTTACATTGATTCAAAATATTTACAATTTCAGTTAAGATGATCGTGCTAAAGTGACAGAAAATAGTGAGTATTAACTCTGCACTGTAAGTAATGACAAGTACTGTAGATCCTCACAGAAAAAAAACAATTGCCTGTGGCATCCACACAATATTTAAATTGGTAATCTCAAAAGAGAGGATGCTTAGATTTTCAAGCTTATTTTTGGAAACTCTTCTCTTAGCTGAGAATGTAAGTTTAGGAGAAGTTGATAGTTTAGAGCCTGTTTTGTTTTTTCTTCTTGAGAGCTAAAAGACTGATGTCAAAACTTCTTGGATAGGAGGAATGTTCACTACCTTTTGAAATATTCCTTTGTAGCTACAAGATGAAATCTCAGAATGATTTCAAGCCTGGGTGAACCTCAAAAGGTGAAATTTCACCTGCATAGACCAATTTTGTCATCTATTTATTTCATGGTCTTTTTTTTTCCATTTGCTTCTAACTTTTTTTATATTACCTGACAGTAAATCCCCTCTTGCCACACCCTTGAAAGCTGCATTTGGAGATAGATAAGATGATATTCAATAATGTTTATTCTCTTCAAGTCTAGAAGTGCAAAAGAAATTTCATGCAGCTTTGTTTGAGCCTTCCCTGGGTGTGCTCATAGTGAGTTCCCAGAGTTCTGCTTGGCCATGATTTGGAGGAACATGCTTGTCAAATCAGAGTTTTGTGCTCCTCAGAGCCAAAAGGAAGGAGAGAGAATGATACCTCTCTAAAATCTGAGCACAGGGGCTGCAAAGACTGAAATACTTGCAGTATCCTGGGAGTAAGTGCAGAGGTTTGTAAATGTAGATGTGCATGACATTGTCCTTTGCTGTTTTATCCCCTCTATTGGACTCTCTTCTGCTAACACCAAGTCCTGAAATCCTTCAGAGCTGGGAGAACAGCTGTAAACATCTCACAGCATTGTTTAGAAATGTCTTTTGTACCTTTTAATGCTTCCCCACTGAAGTAGCTGTCCCTCAGTCAGGGAGTGCCACCAGTTTCTCACTGGGGTGGCACTGAAAGAGAACCGAGGATCCCATCCTGTGCTGCACTGAGAAACTCCAGGAAGGAATTCAACTGCTCAGGGTTCCTGAGGTTGCTCTGTGCCACATGGGTTCAGTTCTTTATTTGCTAAATTCACCCACCTAAAGAGGTAACATGTACAGGAGGCAGAATTAGAGTTTTTGGAGGAAAACACCCAAACCTATCATGTGTTATTTACAAGCAAGTTTGACATTTCTCATTTTCCTAAATTACATTTTGGTTGTTAAGAGGGATAAAAATCTCAGATTTTTTTTTTTTTTATTTTGCTTTAAGGATACCAGAATAATTATTCAAAGGAATATGTCAGGTCAAGTGTTAACAGTATGTGCTGTAAATTTAAAAGAAAAAGGGAAAGAAAAGCACCACACACAAGAATCAGCCATCTGTTCCAAAAAGCTCTTACAGTCATATCAGTCCTGGTAAGGATTTAAAAAATACAGGACAATTCCTGTGTTAAAATTTATTAAAAGAATTAACAGATTTACCTCAATTAAATGATCCAGAGTAACTTCTGTACAAGGTGAATTTACAATGAAATTATTATAGCCAGAAAGTACAAAATGTGCAGACCTTCTTTTATGGCTGGGTTTGTGTGAAAATAATATTACCTAAGGAAGACAACAGTTTTCAAAAGCAGTATCTTCTAACTGTGAAGCAAAGTGACTCAATTCCTTTAGTGTAGAGTCTCTGAAATGTTAAGAGAACTTGCATTTTCCTCCCATTGCTGAATGCTCAAAGTACAATGACTCTTGGCACAAAAGTCATTGGTGGCAAAAACAGACAGAAATCATTTTTTGGGTTGGAAAAAGTAACCTCAGCAATTAAATCATCCATAGCTGGGACTGCAGGCCTGCAGGTTGTTTATTTTACTCAAGGGTTAGCTTTTTTTGTGTGTTTTACTGCAAAGTAAAACAACTCTAGGCCAGGCTCTTGGTGGCTAGGAGCCCAAGGACTACAGTATTAGCTGCTTGATACAAGCCTTGAAGGAGAAAGCAAATAGTGAATATGATTTTTTTTCTGGTGACCCAGATGATGAGAGGTGCATTAAAGGAGGTGGGGTGAGAAAAGGAAAAGAATGAAAGAATACAGACTGCTCTGGCTGGGCAAATAAGGCATGCCTGAGTTATATTTTCATGGTGCTTCTATGATCTGCATTGCTTTTTAAGCTACATCTTGAAGGTGAGCTCAGAAAAATTATGGAAAAAAGTCTTGAGAAACTGCATGAATCCGTATAATCCATGTGTTTGGGGAAGGGCTACAGGTCCAGAGGCCTGGAGAGCACGAATGTGGTTCTCAGTGAGCAGGGTCTGGTGTTATGAGCTGTGCCATGGGGTCGGGTTGTGGCCTCGTGCTCCCCCTCCTGCAGCATTTGGCTGGTAGATTTTTGCTGTGTGCACTTCCCTCAGCCCCTGTGCTCTCTGCTCTTTGTGAGCATCTTCTGCTGAACTCTCCTGTGTTTTCAGGGCTCATTGGAGGTTTCTGGCACTGGATACTAATTAGTCTTCCCAGCATGAGCTCCCCCAGTATATCATTACAGCAATGAAAATATCACTACTTGCCTGAGTGTTTGATCAGCCTGTCTGCAGGTTTGGGTATGAAGTTGGGGTTAATCCCAGACTGAGCATCTACAGGTTTGAGAGGAATTCTGATCAGCAATTTTATAGGCAGTTCAGGTTTATTAGCAGTTAGAGTTATGATTGGGCTTGACTCTCCTGTCTGGATTGATCCTGAAATGTGCTGATCTTTTGCTCTTTTAACAGAGAAAGAGTAAAAAAAAGCAATGTGGGTCTTTGTGAGAGGCACTGTGTTGCCTCTTGTATTCAGCACAATGCACTGAGCATGTTGTGTGCAGTTTTCCATATTTAATGGCTCCTTTATCAAACAGAGTTGCTTTAAGCAGTGGAATAAAATGAACTGTGTGCAAGTTGTTTCCTTGGCTTCCGATATCCCCTCTCAATCCAAGTTTGCCATTCCCCCACTGACTGCAAATCAAACTGAAAGTGTGAAAAGGGAATGAAAAGGTTTATCTGCTACCATTAGCAAATACTATATCTAACAAAGAGATTCATTTAATGAATAAATAAACACATAGGAGGCACATAGATGTTTTGCCTAAGTTTTTGGGTTGGTTTTATTGGGTTTTTTAAAAATAATTTCTGAAAAACACAGTTGATTCTCCTTAATTGGCACAGGGGAGGGGAACATGACAATTAAGCAATCAGCCCAGTGATCAGAGGTGCCATGGAATATCCATGCACCTTTTCTCTTGGTAGACAGCAGGTGCCAAATCCACAGCTCATGTAAATTGGCACAGATTTCTTGATCCCAAACATTCTGGCCCTTACTTTGGGCACTTGTGTCCTGGAAACATTTTGCCTTTCCCTGCCAGTGTCAAGCCTGGTTTGTAAGCAGAAGAAAAGGACAGAAAGCAGAAATGAAGCAGGGTTTGTGTGCTGGGACACTTCTGTCTGCTCCAGTGCCTTTGCAGGCACCAAAGTAGCTTTCAGACTATAATCTAGACATGGAAGGAAGATGATCTTGGTGTCACACCTATCACTGACCTTGAAAAAGTAAGTTTATCTCTCTGTAGCAGATACTATTACATTCCAACCTGTAAAAGCAGAATTATGGTATCATACCACTGTGCTGAGGTTGTCCATATCTATAAAAAAAGGGTCAGAGCACTGACAGGAGATGTTAAAGAAGCTAAAAAGTCTATAATTTTTTATTAGGAATTAGCCTCTGCCATTTCTGGCTTTTGTATTCACTTATGTGTGTGGTCATAATCTTTCATCTGGCTACTGTGACTCCTGGAAGAGGTTAATTTGTAAGGGTTAATTCTGAGAAATTGCTGTGTAAATATGTCCTCAGGGAGGGACAGGCCAATTAGAACTACCTCTTATGGTGCAATATTTGCAACTTCATAACCTTTAGTGAGCCTTTAATATGGCTTCAGGAAAAAAATCCTCTGTGGCTGGTTTTCAGGGAAGATCCTGAGGTACATAAATATGAACTGAATTTTATAACATTACTTGAACATAGGTTCTAAATCTATATTCAGACACTCAAAGGAGTGAAGAGAATTTTCAGAAGTGCATAAAAATGAAATTTGAGTCCAGTTTGAGCTGGTGGAAAACTTGCCACTTCTGGAACCCAGCTCACTGATCAGATATCTAAACATGGGTCTAAACTGTAATTTACAAGCATTCATCTCAACATAACCATTCAGACCATGAAAAATCATGATTTTAAAGACTTGCTTTTCCTCCCATTTCTTAATGAGTGTTATTGCAACTGAAGCTGTTTAATTCCCAACTCCCTCCCCCTGTTGTGTCTGCAGGTAGAGACATTAATGGATTTGTGTGGACTACATCCCAACTACATCTAAGAACATTTGTAAGAACAATAAATTGGTTTTTTTCTCAGGTAAAATCTGGAATATTTGAGGCTGGTGCCTTTGATCCTCAGCACTGGGCAATCAGCTGGGAGAAGGATGCAAGGATGCAAAACCTCTCTGATTTTATTGGGAAGGACATGGCTTTGCCATTGCCATCATTTGGGGGTGCTGCCCTGGATGCTTTGTGACCTTTCCACATTCAGAGAATATTTTATGGGCAGATGTTCTCCTTGACTAAAAAAGCATCATCTTTTACATAATATGGGCCTGTGTATTTTAGAGAAAACGTTAAACTACTTACTCTCTTCATTTTTTTTTTTCTTCTTACCATTTTTTTGTTCCTTTTTAGTTTTCTTGGACTCATCCCACTGTTCTCCCTCTGCCCCAAATGGAGGTGGCTTCTAATTTAAAGCTGACCTTTGCTGGGGTCTGTGGCTTCTAAGAGTGCTTTACCCTTTGTTGAAGTGGTTTTTAACTTTTACTTTATATTTTAAAAAAAGATCAGTTGGGAGATTCTAATGCTCCCAATTCAGCTTTTTTACTAACAGGGCAAGTAGAAAGTCAGCCTGGCTGAGAATAAGGGATACAGGGGAGAACAGGAGCAAAGGAAAGTGCATATTGATGCACCAGAGAAATGCACAGGAACTTTTATCTGAGGTGGTCTCATTGTTTCTGAGTAGAGTCCTCTAGGCCAGGATTGAATCTATTTATTGCTCAGTCATATCCAAAAATCTCTGGAAGGTGTTTTAAGAGAACCCTGAATCCCCATGACCTGTATTAAACTTAGAAACCCCCCTGTTGCCTGGAATTTTTATCCTCAGATAATATATTGAAATTACTATAATTTATATTTAAAAAAAAATTATCTGTGGAGCTCTCATGTCTCTGATAGCTCTCATCTTTACCAATCAAATTCACAATTGATTTGTAGATTTATATATATATATATTTTTTTTTAAGAAAAGTGTAAATTCACTTGAAAAAATTGGAGGAGGGACATGGAAGCAGTGCTGGGAGGGAGGAGGACAGGAGGTTAGGCTTTTCTACTGAACTAAAAATTCAATTTTTATGTCAAGTAGCATTTTAAATATTTCTTCAGAGCAAGTTTCTTAAGTTTTATTCTGAAGGTTCAGGCTTGGCAAAACTCATGTGTCCCATGCTCTACGTGTGTGTTTGTTTTGAGGTTTATTAGGAAGTGATGTGCTCCTGGTGGTTTCACTCATAAAAAACTATTTTCATTCAGAGAAAAGTCTTCTGAAGGACACAAGACCTGTAGAGCCTCCTGGGGTCTCATACTGACTTGGATTTTATGACAACACCATGTTGAATTTCCACAAAGGTTTTAATCCCACTCCCTAAGATCAAAAGGAGACTGATTCATAAAACATTACTTCTATCTTTTTTTCCCCCTCAGAATCTTGCTATAGATCTTTTGGAAATGGAAGTAGATATTCTGTGTTGAATTGATTTGTAGTTAAAAAGAATAAAAATAAATAAATCCAGCTCTGGATGTGGAAGTAACCATTGGCCTAAGAGAAATGTCTTGGCAATTGGGCAACTTTAATTTCTTAAAAAGCAAAAAATAAGGAAAAAGAACAAAAAAAAGTGCCCATAAAATACATGAAACAGATGAATTTCTGTAGCTGCTACATTAATATATCAACACTGTCAAAAAGTCATAATTGTCTCAGCACTGCAACATTATTTATTTAATATTGAGAAGCTATTATTGCACTCTAGTTAAGAAAAAACACTCTTACCTTAAAAATGCATGAAAATAATATTAAAAATTAACACTAAAACTATACAATGTGGCAGTAGGAGGCTCAGCAAATTGATAATGGAATAGGGAGATTTTCAAACCAGGTCAGAAACTGCTACATGACATCTTTTTGATGACATTTGAGAGATGAGACATGAAACATGCCCATTCCCCAAGAAAACATGAGCCATTTGTAGAACTTTGCCATCCAATAAAAGCATAAAATACTGAAGGATGCCTGCAGTAGAAGGAGGAGTGAGAGGCTTTGCAGAGTGAGCTTGGCTTTCTTCTGGAGCAAGCATTAACTGCTGCCAGAGGAGCACAATGAGCATCCAATAAATGTGATGTGGATGGAAATGTACAAATCCCAAACAGGAAATGTTTCACTGGTGCTAACTGTTCATTTAGGTGCTGCTTTGGCTGCTCATGTTCTCATGGAAGTGGGGCCTGAGTGCAATCAGCAAGCCTGTCTCATCACACTAGGTGTGTTGTTAAATAAAGACCTGTCATAAAATCCACGTCCCTTCTCCAGCTCTCTATTGAAAGTGGGATTAAAGCTTTATCCACAAGGAATTTTCACCTCTGGAATCGAGTCTGACCCTCAAACTCAGAGCAGTTCTTGTTTCTACCTGGGTTTCAAGTGGACTCTGCTCAAATTAATTGTGCATTTGGCTAATTTTTTCTCCTCTGATGGAAGCATTACTGCCATGGGAGAACATCCATGTAGTGTTTTTAGTTCCAAGATGGGAATGGTGTCTGTCTAGATCTTCCAAAAGAGGTTCTGTCCTGGAAATCCTGTGTTGTTGAGAACCTGCAGAAGCAGGGAATGAAAGAGTAAAAAACCTGGCCATAAAAGTGAAGGAATCGTTCAGATATATGACATCTGTGGTTTTCAGAATATCTGGACTGAAGCTAAATGGGGTTTCTAGGAAGAGCAAGGTATCACTCTCATGGCAGAAAGATGACAAAGCTGTGGAAACAGCAGCAAAGTAAATAACAGACTACTGCCAACCTCTATGTGCTCCATTGCTTTATTGCACAGCTTCCTCTGCCAGGTAACAATTATAATACCATTAACCATTCCAGCTTTCCTGATGTTCTTGCCTTCACTGATCCATCTTTTATGGTGTATCCTTTATTCTTCCTGGGAGTGTTTCAAACCAATGACCAGAAAGTATCTTCAGTCAGTCACACATCTCAAATTTTCTCAAAGAACTTTCTTGATCAGGCACAATCTCTTCTTAAGCTCCTAAATTTGCAACTCTTTAGTTTTTCTCCTTCATTCTATGTCTCCCTGAATTCAATTTTGAAGCACTATTTGTCTCTCCATACCGAGTCTTTTCTCACTCATGATTTTGAACTCATTTTTACATCCTTGGGTTGAGGAGCTGTGTGAAATGGTTAGGAGTTTTCACAAGAAAAAAAGGACTCTCTAGCACTTAGGTGATCTGGTTTTAGAAATATTTATTTTGTGGAAAGTGTTTTTTTAACATCCCAACTGAACCCAACAAGGAACATTTCCTAGGAAAAGATGTTTGCGTTTGACACATGCAGAAGCACAGAGAGAACACAACTCCCACCTGGTATTTTTATGAAACATCTTCAAAGGCAAAAGAAAACACAGTTGAAGAGGATGATTATCAAATACAGCAATTTCTTTTTTCCTTTTGTAGAGGGTGCTGTACCACTCTGACCACAGCTCCTTACAACCAAAATTATCTAATGGTCTTTCTCTTCTGAATAAGATTTCATCAGAACAACCAGATCTTGGGTTCAGGCTTCAGGTGTCTTTGTTCTAGAGGAACTTGTAGAATGGCGGTTTATCTTCAGAATGTCTTTGTTTAGGCAGAGGTAGGTAGGTATTAGAAGAATACCCACTTCATGGTGGGTATTCTTCTTAAAACATGAAATTATGTGGCACAGAAAGTGCATTATTATTATAAGTTACAATTGTAGGGGAAAATGACAGTGGTGCTTAAATGGAGCTTGACAGTCTGCATAGCAGGCACCAGCCATCTGTGCTATGGCAGTACTGTTTGTATTTTAATGTTTAAACATACAGCAAAGATAATTAAGAATAACTATAATTAAAAATGATTACAACAAATTACTTTTCCCTCAGCAGTGATGTGTGTGCCTCTAACTTGTAAGTTACTTGATGCAGTAACCCTTTGGTAAGGCAGATAGGATAGCTTTGCAATTCCCACCCTGTTTCTTGACAGTTCATAGATTTTTCAGGGGCTTTTAGTTTTATTATTTTTTTTCAAAAATGATGAAAGAATTTTGCATACTGGGCTTCATACACCTATTTGATGCGCAGTAATTATCAGTGAAATTTCATTCTTCATATCAGAATCTTCACTCTTTTTATTTTTTTTTTCCTTTTTCCTGAGACAAGATTAAAAGTAGCATATTTCTCAAGCTGTGGAAATAAAATGACAAGAAAAGAACACAAACTCACCCATTTATTTTCATTTTCAAAGAAAAATATTAATATTTACTCTTGACAAAAAGAAAACAAAATTTGAAACGGAAAGAAACCAACTTTCAGGATAAATTAATGCAGTGTTTGTTGTAAATTCCTATGCCTAAGAATAACAGGCACATTTTGCAGCCCCATTTGTATAAAGCTCTAAATTCCCCCCTTGTGTGGTTTCCTAAGGATTCTATTGATGGATTCTTGGATGGATTCTATTGATGGATTCTTGGTGTCTGTCCTCATGGAGATGAACGTATTTAAAGCACATGAGTAGGGTGAAAGGCAATTTTTCTTAACCATGAGCAGAATTTCAGTTTCTGAGCACCTCCTCCAGAAGACATAAATGGACAAAAAAAGAGAGCAGCTCCTGCAGCTGGCTCTGGAAAGCTCCAATCCTGCTCCAATCCCACCTCCCTGGGCACAAGGTCAGATCCTGCTTGAAATTGGATGTGGCCAGACCATGGGTGCAGGCTGAGAAACCAGAAGGTTCCCAGATATTCCTGTAGTGTAGACATAATTTACTTCTTCTGTAAAGTTCCTCTGCCATCCTTCCTAATAACTTAAAATGTCTTTGGTGCCAAAGGCTTGAAACCAAAGGAGTTGGATGTGGCCAGACCATGGGTGCAGGCTGAGAAACCAGAAGGTTCCCTGATATCTCTGTAGTGTAGACATAATTTACTTCTTCTGTGAATTCACATCTTCTGTGGTGTTCCTCTGCCATCCTTCCTAATAACTTAAAATGTCTTTGGTGCTAAAGGCTCGACACAAAAGGCAACAGCAGCTTCTGGGAGGCAGTTTCACTTCAGAACCTGAGCTCTGTTCTGGTTCAGCAGGGTCTTGGCTTTCCTAGAGAGAATTGGATTGTTGCTTGACTGATTGCATGTGAAACCATTTGTCTGTCTATCCATCACACCTCAGTTTAGATGGAGCATTTTTTAGAAACTTGTTCAATACCTAGTTTTTCATGATGCAAATATAACTTATTGTCATAATTACTGTGAGGTGACTTGCAATAGCTTCAGGAAAATTCCAAAGCAATTTGACAGATGAACAAGGAAAGGATCAACCTTTACTCACACCTGCCTGGCATTTTTGAGGCACAATCAGATTGGTGGGTCAAGATACTTTCAATTCATTAATTCATAGAACAAGAATAACAAAAATAAAAGACAAGAGAAAATTGTTGTCCAGGCTACTGCTTATTAAAGACATCTCTGCCTCATTGGTAAATCACCTAAGAAAGCTATTTTGGACTACCACTTCTGCTTACTTTCCAAAAACTGATAGTTGCCATTTTGCATAAATTACCCTCTGGAATTGCTCCAGAACTTAGCTGTGTTTGACTGGACATTGGTGGTGTGGCCTGGTGTACAGTGATAGATGAGTTACAAGGCACACCTTTGTAAAGTGAGATTGCCCATGGTGGCATTCCTCTTGCCCTGAAGGTGACAGAAGAGCTGTGCAACCTCAAAGGAAGCACAGCTCTGGAGAGCTGAGCAGTTTCATCACATGCTGGTCACTTAGATTATCAGAATGAAGGGAATATGTAAGAGGGACATGAATAAAACATCGCAATAATGTGAAGAAGAATCCAAATACTTTTCCGAACCTAATGTTTTATTTACCACTCTAAGTAGTTTAGTGCTGTTCTGGCATGTAATATTTGATGTGTATTATGTTTTATAAAGTTTGCATTGATAAATGCATCTGCCTTTCATACAGGGGAACCACATGTTCTCCTTGCTTGAGAATAATATTACTCTGCAAGGCTGATTACAGCTCTGTTTGAAATTCATTTCAGATTTAAGTGGTGTGGGCCAAACCGAGCCCTGGTGAAAATCTGCTTGTTCCAATGGAACTCCACCAGAGGAATGCTTGACCCTGTGGGTTAATGTAATGAAAAGATAACAGCATACTGTATGATCACATAAATTAAAGATGGGAAATACCAATTAGGTCAGCTAGTCCTTACCCGGGGGACCAATTTAGAGAGTTCCCTACACTCTGCTCTTGAGTGCTTTGCATTGTTTTAAGAAACTCGTGCAATAAGACTCGTGTCTTGGTAGACTGTGTGGTAGTCCATCAGATATCCATGATTTTTTCCAACAACCATCTCAATTTTTTAATTCTCAAATTTGTCACGAGATTTCTGATTCATTGTAAGAAACAGTATTTTGGGGTTTTTTTCCTATTGGCTTTTCACAAGGTAGATCCTACCTGTTTTCAATTATCACTTACCTCGGATTCACTTAGAAAGAGGATACAGGAGAATTACTATTATTATTATTATTAATATTATTATTATTACTATTATTATTGTTGTTGACATTGACATTAACATCGTTATTTTCATTATTATTGTTATCATTATTTACCACAATTTATCATTATTATTATTATAAATTGCCTAGGTCAAATAAGAATTTAAAAGATAGATTTTTGTCCTCACAGATGAAAAAGGCAGGGAAAAGAATTGATATTATTTCTGTTGTTTTTTTGGTTGTTTGTTTGTGGGTTTTTTGAGAGGAAGACTGGGAGCAGAAATACACAAGCAATTAGGAAAGGTTTTCCTTTCATCCCAGATAAGTCCAAGTAGTACTGGAGATTCTGGGCTCAGATGAGATAAAACCCAATTTCCAGATGCATCTGCACTGTTGGATGCTCCTGGCTACAAAGCTAACACAGACATTCGAGCTGTCGTGTACCAGAGTGGTGTCAGGATGTGACTTGGGCAGCAAAACTTGGAGTGTGACAGCAGTGAGAGCTTTGCTCCAGTGCCACTGGGTCATCACACAAACGCCTTGGTCCTGAGTTTGACCTTTCAGCCAAAACAAAGGGCTCCACTCTCTGAATGGAGCAAATCTCAGTTCTAGCAGGAGAGGCAGGCTTTGATCCAGAGCGTGCCAAGCAGATTCAGGAGTTGCTCAGAAATTGAACAATTTTGTCCATTGGCCAAGGCAGACTTCAAAAATTTGTTTAGGACTACCTGGCTTTTCCCACACAACAGGTAATTAACTTTGGGGTCTTTTATTTCATTAGTTTATATTGTATCAGGCTAAGTATTTGATCAGGTAGCACAGTGCCTGCTAATGTGAATTATTCATAATTTCGAGGGGGGGGGCACTCATAGAATCCAACTTTGCTCCCTAATTGTGAAATGATTTGGTTTAGATGAGGAGCCTAATTTCACAGAAAATCCTAGTACAGGCAATATAATGTCAAAGACAACTTCAGAAACCAATTTTAAACTAATCTAAGTTTTCTTTTGCTGTGGTTTGCCCCCAGAGGAATCTGCTTTTGCCAGAAGTCAGGGCCCCTAAGAGAGATACCTTGAATAATTTCCTTGCTTACATGCCTTTTTGAAATGGTGGAAGAAGGTGCTGAGATACAAGCAGTATGACTTTAATGATAATAGTAGCAGTAACTGTAGAAAAGCTTTTTAAAATGCATATCTATCTGAAAATACAGATCTGAAATGACTCAAAAACAGAAAGAATGGAGAAAAGTGAGGAAAATACAAGAAAGGCTGAAAAATAGAAAAGAACAGAACCTGAAAAGGATCCAAGTAAAATCAATTAGGGTAACTGAAAGAACTTAGAAGCACTGGAATATTAAAGTTAACATTTTATTAATATTAAAGTTAATTTTTCAAGGCCCACAACATCAGAAATGAAAGTATATTAATATCACTAGTTATGTATAGCTTAGAAAGCACACAGTAAGTTTTCCTTGATTCATGAGCTTTTTATGCAGGACTGTCACTAGCCAGAAGCCACATTGTCACTGAAAGTAATAGAACTTTCTTTCTTCTTTTTTTTTTTTTTTTCTTTTTAACTGAATTAATTGAAGGAAGAATTACAGTTTTAAAATCACTCTTGCAATGGCTGTTGGGCAAAAATAACAGGCAGCCAGGCAGGCTGTTGTCTGCACTGAGTTTTGCTCAGGTGTGACTGAGCTGTTTTCTACATCTCCCCAGACCCCCCAGGATTTTAAGGATAAGCTGTTTAATTAGTAAATGAATTACTTATTTAATTATTTATTCAATTGAATTAAATTACTTTTACTTACACTTAAATTATTTTTTTTACTTTTAACTTAATAACTAACTACTTGTGGCTTTTTTATCTAATTGTGCAATATTGCCTAAACTTATGAGGGAGGAGGTGAAGAAGAATGATTTGTTTTCATCTTGAAATTCTTTTTTTTTTATATATATATTACTACATTTTAAAACTTTAAACTCTAAGTTTTCTATTATGTGATATTATACACTTCTATTTAAACTATATACTTACAATTTTAGTTCTATAATTTAATTTTGGAAACCTTCTCCATGGCTTAAGGTCAAATGCAGTGTTCTCTTGGGGGTTAGTGTTTGTTAGCACTGAAAGCCTAAAATTTTCAGTAACCAGGGTTCAAATTACCCAGCATCTCTTTTTTGGAGCAACTCCCTAACAGGTTTTACAGTTGTTTTTTAGATTCTCTTTTTTTTTTACATTCTTTTTTGTCACCTCTGTGTTAGAGGATGGCTCTCAGCTTGTGCTGCAGGCCAAGTTAATTTAATTTATGTAAGATGTATACATTGAGAAGTGAGAACATGGAGTTTAAAAATGACCAGCATTGCTTCAGACAGAGTGCCAACATCCTCAGATTGCCTCCCCTTTTAGATCCACATCCATGGGGAAGAGGAAAAAACCAGAGGGTGGCACTTTGCACACTGCTTTGTAAATTCTAATAATACACCATAGACTCTTAGTTTTGCAGAAAACATCTGCTGTGTTTCCATATAAAAAATTAATAAGAGAGATAAGATGTAATGAAACACAGGGAAGAATAGAAATTCTAAAGATAAATCTTATTTATAGCAGAGCTCCTTGAATAACTATGTTAGGCTTTAGTCAGGTCAATGACCAAGCTCAAGTACACAATAAAATATTATCTTGGGTCACCTTAAATTAAAAATGATCAATTTTCCTTTAACATTCTGAAAAGCTAAGCCAAATTATTTCAGTTCAAATTAAATGTGTCATTCAGATTGAAACAAAAGGTTTTGTTTAGCTTCTTGACTTCCATTGACTTTGTTAAAGCATAGAAATATTTAAACTACAAAGGTTGTACATTTGTAAGTCAAACTAAATCTAGATTGAAATGGGAATGTCTTTCATTTCATAGCTGCTGGAAAAAAAAAATCCAACTTTCTTTTCATAATTTCTTACAAAAAGTTACTTGGAAGTGTCACACTCTTCTTGACCCAAGTGATCTTTTTTTGTTTTCTTTATGAATAAATTTTTCAGCTGTGAGACTTAGAAGGAAAATGGTCAGTTCAATGTCATGTATGTATTCAGCAGCCTGCATACAGAGAATAACTATAAAGATGTTTATGCACAGGCATTTATGCCATGGTTCCAAGGACCTATTGATTATCATTTAGCTTTCAAAAAGCTTGAGAACAGAAGATGTTTTCAAAGGAAATCTCTTCCTGATCAAAAACCTGAATGAACACACCTAAGCTTATTATCCTTCATATGGAAATTCAGGAAGTCATCACCAAACAAAATAGTTTCTCCAGGGCATAGGATTTGTATAAGGTTCAAAAGGAATGGCTCTAAGCACTGATGTATCCATGCCTTTGTATCATGCCTGCTTGCTTTGAGTAATTTTCTAAATTTTTTGAGATTTTAGAATTCTTGAAAAACACCAGAACACATTTTCTCATCTTCACTCTTTAGCCACAATTTGTGCCATATGGAATGGTTCCAGGTCCTCATGGCTCAAATCACCTTGTGGGGCACCCTCTCCAAGGACGAGAAATTTCCCAGACAGTTCCTGGTTTTGGGATCCACCAGGGCACTTGACAGATAATTGATTCTAATCCAGGCATTCCCAAAGAGATATTTTCCTCTAATGAGCCTCTCAGAAGTTTAGAAATGCCTCAACTGTGGGACACTCGACAAGTTTGTATGTCAGGGAGTTCCAGAAATTGGTAAGCAAATACTGACTGGAGCTGGATTCTGGGTGTGCAGGAGACTGGTTCCTGAGCTCTGGAGTTCTCTTCCTCATTTTGCCCTATCACTTTTCCTTTGCCACCCCCTGTAAAACCTGTTTCTTTGTGTTGACAGGCTAGAACCCAATGTATGAAATCAAATCATTTGTTTTGCCCTCATTTTCAGTAGTTTATTGTAACTTTGTGTGATTTGACCTTTGTCTTCTTTGCTCAGCTTTGACTTACACGTGCCATGCCTTCTTTTTGCCCTATATTTAATTTTTATGGTAACAAACATTTAGTATTTCCTTAGGCTCTGAGACTGCTGAGTGTTGCACAAGATCATATTACTGCTCAAATGAAAAAATCAGTGAGAAAGCTCAGAGCTGAGGAAAAGGCTGATTTCTTGCTTTTCTTTAGTTGCTACAAACCTTGGTTATTGACAAAAACTTCCTTGTATACAAAAGCACAAGGGGGCAGCATTACATTAAAATAAATTGTTGCACTCTGTGTGTGTGTGTATGTGTGTGTCTATGTGTGTGCACTGAAGAATAATCATGTAGGTAATGCTAAGGTTGCAGAAAAAAAATTGCTATTTGAGTTTGTTCAGAATGCCTTATTAGTTTACTTGTCCTGATGGCATTGGTAAGCTAGAGGGAAAAAAAAAATAAATTCTGAGGTTGTGGAGAGTTTTTTCCTTACTTTCTCTTGTGTGGCAGATCCTTCATGCATCTTCCTTTCCCTGCTTTCCCTCATCAATAAATATTTATTTGTGTTTTAAGGGGCAGCACAGCTTTTCAGAAGACTTTCTTTCATGACTTGTTGGCATGAATAACAACCCCTTGCTCCCTCATCAATACAGGACAGGGCAAAGGATTTCTGCCAACCTTGGACACTTTCAAAATTGATCACCAAGGACCTGTTTGGAAAAAAACAATTGAAATGGCTCATTCTGTTGTGGCAATACTTGTGTTAACACTCTGAACAGCTGGCTTGATTTAGATTCTTAAAAAATGGGATTTGGGGTGGAAATACTTTACTGTAGAAGTTTACCTTCAAAAACCAAGAGTGTTCCTGGTGACTTTGCAAGGATCTGGTCATGGCCACAGTGTTCTCACTGCTTTCCTGTCATTCATTAGACAGGAATGACAGGAATTCTCTTATTTTCCTGATTTTGAGTAATTGAAATGATTATCATTGAAATTACTATTGAAATCATTGCCATTGAAATTATTTTCCTGATTTTGAGTGATTGAAATCCCCAGTGTCTTTTTGCATGGAATTAATTATCTGAACCACTTTCTAAGACCTGAATTCTGCCTCTGTAGATCTGTCACTTTCAGTTTAAATTGACTGCAAGGTCTGACTGATCTTTGCTGGGTGGGTCATTTTGGTGCTGTGCACCAAAATGCAATCTAGTCATTTTTGTCCACCAAGGATGGCTAATTGAAGTGGCTCTGGAATGGTTCAAAACATCTGAAATATGAAAGTGTATTTTTGTTTTTTGGTTTTCAGTTCTAGTCAGTGTTAAAAAAGAGGAGGTGTACACTTAGGGACAGGTCTAAATGCCAGTTGAAAGAATGGCATCATTGTCTAGGGAAGGCTGTCAGTGTTTGGTTGCAAAGACTTAACTCCAGCTATTATTTAGGTTTTTGTCTCTAGGGATGCAAATATTTTCCATATTATTTGGCATCACCTTCTGGAAGCACTCCAGGGAGTATTTTGTAATTCCACTTGTGTGAATGACTGCCTCCACCTGTGTGAATGTATCCACACATCATTCTCACAGTCTTTTATATAATTCAGTTTTGGAAAAGAGAGTTAAAAAGGCTCTTCCAAGGGCTGACTCTCAAGAGGCTGAGACCTCCTCACCAGGTATTCAATTTCCTGGGGTTGTCTCAGAAGAAAAACAGAAATTAATGCACTGCAGGGTTAAAACTAAAAATTGGTGTCTGGCTGTTGGCCACATCAGTAACCACAAATGCCATTAATCTTTGACAATTGTCACCCCTCCATGTAAAGAATTGACTGCTGCTTCGTTTCCCTGCCAGAAAGGCCTGAGTAGTTTAGAAAATGGGGACTTCAGGACTGAACTGCATAAAATTGAAAGGTTGGTAATAACATATTAAAAAATTTATATTTTGTTTTCTCTCAGTATGCTCAGAACCTAGAAAAATCACAAAGGACCCTGTTTTAAGAAGGAAAATTTATGATAGTAACTTCAAGATAAAAATATTTGAGAGAATATTTTTATTGCCCTTTTCCTTCCAGTTCTTTCCTTTAAGTAAAAAATAAACATTTATTTTCAAGTTCAATGAATGGGTCATGTCACTCAGTTTGAGTTCTGTCACCATGTTGCTATTATAAGTAATCTGATGATGAACTTTAGGCTTAGAAATGGCTTTAAAACTATAAAAATGTTTCTTTTATTTCCAACAAACTTTCATCTTTGTATTTCACTCTTTCAGCTGTGTTTTTGACCTGTTATTATGTTACATTTAGCCTTATGTACTTGGAGTATTTTTCCCTGATTTTTGTGGTTGGCAACTGTGGGAACCTCTCTCAGCTCTTTTTTATTTTTCCTCAAGTTTTTAAAATGCCATCCTCCTTCACACAGTTTTGGAAATTTAGTTGCATTATTGTAGCTCTCTTTTCTTCATAAATTAAACCAAACCAAACCACTGTATGGAAGGCCATTTTGGAGAATTTATCTCTTTTTTTTCTGTAAAGAAACCATAGCAATTGATACCATCTGCCCCTGTTTTTCATCTGGGTCAATAGGTGTTGAGGTTATTGAGTCTTTTAGTCATATCAGATCATCAAAGAGATACCTTTTATTCCTCAAGAGAGATTATTTGTGTGTCTCTTACCAATCACATCTGCTTCTATAAGACATGGTTTATATCTCTATGTTCTGGTACCTTCTATCTGGAGATTTGAGCAGGAGTTTTATTTCTGTCTCTGAATCTCCCTTCTCCCCAAAAGGTTTATTCTGATTTGAAGCAGTTTTTCAATAGTGACACGAGTCAGCACACCCTTTGTGTTGTGCTGCTTGTGCAGCAGGCTCATCCTTGGTGGAGTGCCTGGGACTCAATTCCTCTTCCCATGGTCACATCCTACTGAAATCCAGCTTTAGGTACCTGCCACAGTAAAATTATAAAGGGTTAGCAAATAAAAAAAGTTGTAGAGAGAATTATTTGTAGCAGAAAAAAAAAAAAAAGAAAACAAAAACAGAAAACCAAAAGTACCCAGTCGTAGTCCAAGCATCATTTGATTAGTTTTGGGTTTTTTTAGTCATTTATTTTGATTTTTTTTCCACAATATTGTTCTATATTTGATTCTGGTAAAGTAGTGTTCCTTCTCCATCAAGTACTCCCCATCTGGAGCTGTTAACTGAGATCAATAAGTAGAGTTAACCTGAGATTTAGGGCACCAAATCTCTAGAAGAAGAACAAATACCAACCACTGAAACTCCTTTGGCTATACATGTGGGACAAAGGCCAGGCAGCTAAAAGTAAGGAGGAGTTATTTTGGTCATTTTTGACAACAAAAACAATTTTTTTTTGCTTTTTCACAATATTGGAAACCAGATATCAACTTTTCACTGGGACACCTAAGCATTCTGCAAGTTTGGGTTTTTTAAGGGGTGGGTTGGACTGCATTACTTCTATCTCTAAAAATGAGCTCAACATCAAGATTTAATATGCAGTTTGTTTCTTTGACTTAGCTCTTCCTTCCATTTAAACAATATATGCTCAATAATGTTTGGTTTTTTTAAGCCACAGCCACTGTCACCTTTCCCCAGTTTATGGTCATTTTGTACCTCTTATAGGCTGAAGGCAAAGGGGATCCCATTGTCCAACACTAGATTCTGAAAACATCTCAATATTAAGTTGAAGCAGCTCAAAAAAATCTTGATTTTATACAAAGAGTTTTTTTTCCAGCTGAAACAACCCCAGGGTTGTTGCTCTTGGTTGGCTGGCTCCTCACCCAGTGCTCTCAGGCTGCACTGAAGTTGAGTGCCAGGGAAAGCCACGTTCTCCCAGCCCCTGCAAGTGGCCAGAGCCAGATGCTCTTTGAGCAATTCCAGGGATGTTATCAAGACTGGGAAAGCATCTCTGCACAGGGTGGAGTAGCATGTGTGTCTTACTGCCATGTTATACATAAAACTAGCCTCTTCTTGATAAATTAGGGGGCATCTTTTCCCTTTGATATTCCTCTTGCAAGCAGCATGACATAACATTCTGGAGTGTCCAAAGGTTACCTAATCCTGACATGCTATTTGTAGGCTGCTTTTCTAATTTTATTGTGTTTTTATGGTGAGACTTGATAATAAATAGGCTTATTCTCTAAGTAAAAATATAAAACAAAAGCATGAACTATTGGTTCAGTAAGGTTGGTGGTGTAAAGGAAGAGTAAATAGCATTTGCTTTCTGCCTATAACTGAGAATAGAGGTAAAGAATTGATCTATTATTCAGAGGTGCTGCCCTTTCTAATTCCCATTGACTTTGGGCTACATATCCAGGTGCTTAAGTGAGATAAATTTTTAACATGCAAAGCTGGAAGTAATATTTTGGCATAGGGTCCCATTTTTTCCCTGCAATTTCTCCCTTTTCAACTTTTAATTTTATTTTTTAGTTGATTGCTTTTGCCAAACTTAACCGGGTCTCAAAATCTTAATGTAATATTTTGTAACACTTTTCTTCCCATTTGAAATTAATGATTATACCAGATTAGTTCCTCAGGTTCTTTCAGCTTCCATAAAGGAGACATGAGTATTAGGAAAAAATGGGAAATATTTCTGTGTGTTAAATTCATTTTATTCTGTTTTCTAAGTATTGGACAAAAAGCAAATCTAATTAATGAAGAAAGGCTGATTTGTATAAACTTATATATTCCTTAGGGGTTTTAAGAGGAACCAGTGGGCAACATATCTGTGTTGAAATGCACAGGCATTTTTAGTTTGTGTGTGTTACTCAGCTGCATAGTGAAAGTTTCTGATCTAGAAGGTAATTTTGGTTCAAATACATAGAAAAAATTCCTGAACAATGTAGAGAAGAGCTTTCTCAGCCCAGGCTGAGTGAGCTGGCCATCTCTGCCAGCAATCCTCACTGCAACATGGGCATTACATGGGGAATCTTGTTTTCTGAATCCAGCTCCAAGAGCAGAGATGTTTAAGGGCTTGTGAGTTCAGAATTAAGAACTGAAAGAATTCCCTCTTCGTGGACGCACTCACAATTCAACCTTGACCATGATGCTGAACCTCCTTGTGCTTCCCCATGTGGAAAAATGGACAACCCTTCCTTCAGAGAATGATATTAAATACTTTCTGAAGAAGAAACAGCTCTGTGAGACATTCTGATATCAGAGAAATGGATGGTTTAAAAGGAACAATAGTTATTTATCCAAACTAAAGAGGGAAGGAGGTGAGTGGGCATGGGTAAGGAAGGCAGACATAGAATTTGTTGTAGGAACACAGTTCTAAACACGTATGAAGGGTACAACTACTCCCTTCCCTGAAATTTGCAAGGAGCATACACAGGATAGTAGTTTATTTGTTTCTCCTTTCCTAATTTTAAGAAGAAAACTCTTTACTTTCTTCTACCTCCAGATCCTCTGCATTTGTCCCTCTTTGGCCACAGACATTACTGGCCTTATTCTATTAATGGAAAACATGTTTCAGGAAGTTGATGCTGCTCAAGTGTGTCAGTCCCCTGTGCTAGACCCTTAAAAGCATGGAATTACCAGATTCAGAGACACCTCTTAACCTCCCCTCACACCCACACAGCATGTCTCTATTGACAGTGACAGATACTGCATCTTAATAGGGAACCTACTTCAGCCTCCAGCAGAGAAGGAAGCACTCTACTCATTAATCTCCTTCAGAGTATAGTCTGAACCCTTATTTACAGCCTCAGCAACATTAGCAAGCGTTCTGTGTTGACATATGCACACAGGTTAGGCGTGTCAGACAGGATGAGCTGCTGGGGGAAGCTGATGTTTTAATGAAGGCTTTGCCTCCTCCCCGGCACGGGGAAGCGCTGCCGGCTCTGCCGCTCGCCATCTGCAAAGCAGCATCCCAATGGCATTCCTCATCCATCCCAGCCCACCCCCTGCAACAAAACACCAAACTGTGCTGGTGGAAGGCTTCAATCAGCTTCTCCTTTCTGTGCTAGTGGACAGGACATGAAAACCTGGAGAAAGAGAACATCTTCCATAAACACCTGCTCTGTTTCGGGGTCTGCGTTTGGGCCCTTCCACTTATGCTTGATGGGAAGCACTGCTTTTCTTCACTTGCCAAGACAGACAAAAAACCCCCAAAAAACCATTTAAAAATAATTTCAGAGGTTTGTATGAATCACTCTGTTGTCTCATGAAAATCTGATCTGGGCAGAACCAGTGCAAAGTCTTGAATGTTCTGCATTTGAAATCATCATGTGGCAGATGTACTCAGAAAATTGGATAAGCAAATAGCTTTGTGTTTTTTACCACCTACATTTCAGAGTGCTGGGAAAAGTCTGGGTGTTAGTTGAAAGCTTATCATATGCTAAAAATGTAATACTGTCAATGCTACAAAAGGGCCTGTTTGTTTTGAGCTGGTTATCTCTACTAAGGATTAGGTATCAGTTATTTTGGTAGGGCTTAAAGGAAACTGAGGGATGCTCTGGAAGAGAAAGGTAATGTTTAATTTAAAAACAAATATTGCTCATAGCATTAGAGGGATACACTAGAAATTTGATGTCAGTAACCAAAATCAAAAAAGCAGTGTGGCTGGTGCATGAGACTAAAAAGTCTCAGCTCTGGCAAGGTCTTCCCCTTGCAGGGATGCCTCCAGGAGCACATCTGTGCAGTGTGCCAACTCAGGGTGGATCAGCTTTCAGAGGCCATCTCTAACTTGGTTTTCCTGCTACAGCTTCCTAGAACCCATCCAGGCTGGTGGGTTTGAAGGGTGAGGCATTGGGCTTGTCTGGGCACAGCTGTGTAAAACACCTGGAGATATTCTGGCACCCAAGGAGAACTGGGTGAGTCATTGCCCTTCAGAGGGTTGCACAGGTGAGTGCTTGGCCATACAACAACGTTCTGCCTGTGTTCTCACGTTAACTACAGGAATTAAAAGGGACATCTGGTAGCTGGATTCCTCCTATTATGTCCTGTCTTGCCAATAATATTGACTAGCTAAGCTCTTCTCAGAAGAAATAGTGCTGGTTTCTTAAACAGGATGGGGACAGACCCGAGGGAGAATGGAAAGTAACCTGTATGTCACTCTTACATATAGGGCCATATATTCTGAACTCATGGCTCTTTGTCTTGCTATGCTTTATATTAACCCATTTAATTTCATACAGATGGGTCTCTATCTCTTCCTGTTAAATTCACTTGACCCTTCCTTGCTCACCTATATAAATTCCAATATAGATTTTTTTTTTGAGGGATATCATCTGAAATGTTTTATTCATGGGACAAAATCATACATTAGTATCACTGTGTCTGATCCTTTGAATAATGATTGCTTGAAAACATGCTTTTTATCAGATCAAATGCTTAGCAACTCCATATTGGATAAGGGTTATGGGCCATTATCCACTAGATACAAGACATCCCTTAAAATGGAAGAGGATAGTCACTCTAACTTCTTCAAATTTATCTTAAATTTTCTCTAATACTTCATTAACTGGATTAGGGTCACCTGCTGTGTTTTACAGCATTATTCTGTATTGTTCCAATAACCTGCATGGAATGAACACAAGATTTATCAATAATCTTAATTAGCAAGCAGCAATAAACTAATTCGGGAACACAGCAGCTCACCATATTTGCTTCTGTGCCCCTGTAATTTTTCTGAAAACAATTATTTCAATTGAGACATATGAAAGCAGATTTCAAAGAAGGTGCTCAGCAAAGGGTCTGAAGGAGAAGCAAGGTTTTCAGATGAGACAAGGATTATTTATATTGGACACAAACCTCCCACGAGGTGTTGCTGCCATGGCCCCTCTTGCAGACAGGGGCTGTTTGGAATTCATTCTCTTTGCCTTCACCACAAGTGCAGATGGCAGTGTGTAGTATCAGCAGCTTCATTCTGCAGGGAAGGATTAATCAAATGCAAAAGTCACAGAGATTGGTATTGGTATTTAACAAGACTTGGATATTAGGGAGAAAAAGAATGCACTTTTCTTAAGGCTTGCTCTTTAGCTCTACAATTCCCAGCCTTTTTTTAAAACATTGGGGGTCATTACTTGCTTTTCAGAGCACCAAAAGAGAGATGCTTACTTCCATTCTGATAACATTATCATAACCTAAGCATCCTGAAAAGAACAGCAAAAAAAAAAAATATCCTGAATTTCCAGTAAGTTTTCTTTTCAGGGGCCCTGTGGCAATGAAAAAGCTCTTGGGACACCGAGGAGTAGGAGAGAGGAATAAAACTGTAGAGCCACAGTGCTGTGGAGTTTTGGCAGGATAAGAGTCCTTGGGGGACCACAGGGGAGGGATCTTTGAAAAGGGACAAGCCTTGGTGGTTTTGAAGATTTTCAAGGTGTTCAAGGGAGCTTCAAAGTTATGTCAATAGCCATGGCAATTAGGTCTGTTGTGATGTTGGAGTAATCCTGGCAGGGTAACTCCAGCCCTGAGAGCAGCCCCATCCTGCTTTTGGGACAAGACCTCACATTCTGTGCTACCTTTAGCCCACAGGTCCTGTGGACTGTACCCAGGGCTTGGAGGGTGGCTTGGAAGGTCTTATCTAAGGTGAGGCAGACCCCAAGACACTCAGCATCTGGGTTGTGCCTTCCTCAGAGCTGTTTCTAGAGCAGACAACAGCCACTTTATATTTGCCTAGTCAATCTCTCTAAAATGTAGTACTGATGGCAATGAACCAGTCAGATTATTGAAAATATGCACCTAAATGTCACATTTGACTGCAAAACTGCTCAGCATTGATCAAACCTTGTCATGTTTGTCTTTGTCAAGTTCTCCTCACACACCTGGTCACTTTTGCCTCCTTACCTGTAATGTTTTGAGAAATTCCATTATGTTAGCTAGTAAAAATTATGCTTCTTCTATGGAATATGAGCTTATTTATTTGATGCACAATAGGTAATCCATAGGTGCAGGTTTTTAGGCACCTCCAGGGGTAGAATGTCTGGCCTTTGCTGTTCTAGACCTACAAATGCATGCACACTCTTTCACACACAAAAACCCCTATGCACTCATTTACTGACTCACTCTGGGAGAGACAGTGCATTCAGTGCTTTTGGTTTCATGGTTTTCATCCTCTGCTGTTGGCAGGAAATGCAGAGTGAAGGAAGCAATGACCTGAGCACAGCGTTTGGCCTCCTCTGCAACTCCCAGGATGTGACCTCCAGAATCTGCTGCTAAACAACACCGAAATCACAGAAAAGGGAACTGGCTCTGCCACTTTAGAACCAGCACAGGATTTGCAAGGCAAGCTTTAGTATCTGTTAAAAAAAAAGCACCTAGCAGAGGTACTTGGACACTGACAGCTCGTTTCTAGTCAGCATCCCACAGCAGAGAATTATTACATCTTACGATTATTTTTTATTTACATACACGGCAGCCTGACAAAATGAGGTTGATGCTCTCTCCACTTTTTAGTTTCCAGCTGACTATCATTTTCTTTTAGGATTAAATAAGTAATTTATTGAACTGTAACATCAAGTATTTATTAGGAAATTGCTGGGTAATTTTAACTGTATCTTTTTTTAAAGCATAAATCTGCATCCAAGGCCTCCAGTAACTTTGTGCGACTCTGCACCATTAATTTCTTCCAGAGTGACATTCTGATATGAGCTGAACAGATGGAATTGCAGGATTGTTCTAGCAAATTTATCATAAAAAATGCATCCGACACCTGTGTAATTTGCCTAATCATTTTCCTAATAAGCTCCCACCATTAATTATGCACGATTTCCACAATGCAATCAAGATAAAAGTAAATCTGATGACTTAATACCCTTCAAAATAATTGGTTCACCCAACACAAGGCCTCCTTTGCTTTCCATAGCCATTCCAGTTAATTAGAAAAAGGGTGCACCCTGTAGGAGTCAGCAGAATGGAGGCTGAGCTCATGGTGGGAGGCAGGCCTGCTGGTTTTTTGGGCAGGAGTCAAGGATATTAACTCATGAAAGAGAGGAAGGGCCCCCCCGCCTCTCATTGCTGCCTCTCCCCCCCTGCCCACCCCACCCAGCAGCAAACAGATGCGATTAGTGTTCTTCAGCCATCAGAAAACTGACTGCAGGACTCCCAGGGTCTAATGAGAATCAACTTTTCGGCGGCTGCTGTCTTGTGGTGCAGCCCACCTGTCACATCATTAGGTGCAGCATGTGCCTGGAATTCACTTTGCTAAATGAGATTTACAGGCCCCAGTGAAACCCATCCTGCAGCATTCCTGCTTCAATTAGCTAAAGATTAATTGTCTGAGAAAGGGAATGAAAGTTTTACTTCAACTGACCTGAAAATGGTGGTGGGGGGGGGGAGGGAGAGGAGAGAGAGGGGGATGGAGGGGGAGCCGGGGAGGGGGGCAGAAAGTATGGCTCAGGTATTCCACATAGGCCTCAGGCAGCGTGGAAAAACGTGATAATTTAAAGGTGCTGCAAATTTCCTACACCTCGTCTGGATGAGTGAAATTAACTAGCACTAAAAGCTGTCAAATTAAAGGTTGACTTCCAGATATTAGCACCTTAAATGTCACCGAATATTCTCCGTCTCTCCCCCTCCCCACCCTCCCTCCTTTCTCTCCCTCGGCCTCTCTCTCTCTCCCTCCTGCCCTCCCCATTTCTCCCCCATCTTTTTTTTTTTTTTTCTTTTTCTTTTTTTTTTTTTTTTTTTGGCAAACAGGCATCTCAGCACACCTGCACGTGCACACAAACATTATCCTGCTGCTGTTCCTGCTAACTGCCTGTGCGTGCTCAGGCCAGCGGCGCTCGGTGTAAACCTCGGGTGTAACCATGGCTACAGAACAACTGGCAATTACAAAATTTCCTCCATTTTTAATGTTACACTAATTATGTTTGAATGTGCTTTAATGAAGAAAGGAATTGAGGAGATGAAACAGTGTTCTCTGCATGAGGAGAGTGGGGGTGAGAGCCTGTGTCTCCTGCCTTTGACAGCCTGGAATTCAAGCCCAGGGAAGGTGCAGAGGCTCTTGAAATGAGGTGGTGTGCCTACAGGTACATGGTGCTTGCACCAGCACAGGAGAAAACATGGATTCAAGTTTAGAATCCCAACAATGACAAAAGAAAAGGCCAGGCCTGCTCATAATGTTGGGAAGAACGAATCACATCTTAAATTGGACTTTATTTCAAGGCTCAAAGATGGCTGCTTATTCTGCAGTGCCATTGCTTGGGATATCCTGATAGCCAAAGGTGAAGCTCCAAATCCTGAGCTGGTTTTGAAGAATCGTACAGTTATGGAATGCTTTCAGTTGGAAAGGACTTAAAAAACCACCACATTCCAGCCCCCCTGTGATGGGCAGGGACAGCTTCCACTAGACCAGGTTGCTCAAATCCACCTCCAGCCTGGCTTTAACCATTTCCAGGCATGTGACATCCACAGCATCTTTGGGCAACCTGTTCCAGTGCCTCACCACTCTCACAGTGAAAAACTTCTTCCTTAGCTTTTGTTCAGCTGCAATTTTGAGTGAGAAATGTTTTTTCTTCTGGTGGTTCGTGGTATGAAATATTTGGAGTGTGTGAGGTGGTTTCCATGCTTGTAGGATGTGTAAAATGTTTTTTAAAAAATGTTATTTGTTAAATGTTATTACCTATTGTGCTCTCAGCCCTTAGGTCTGGCTTGTCTGCTTGTGCTCCATCTCTGGCTCTGTGTCATCCAAAATTCTAGGTCATGTCAGCAAATTTGACTGAGGCCAGTAAGCCCTTGGGTGCCTCCTGAGCCAGCTGAGGTGTGAGATGCACACTCCAAATGCTCTTTTTGGATTTTAATGGCATGATGGAGGGACATGTCCTGCCACCCAAATTAATCTGGGGCTGGGCACCAGCCTCAGAGGTTTCCATCAGCAGAACCTAGTGGGTGACCTGCCAGGGTGTGGTTACAGCTGGGTCTTGTGCTGGTGTTGGTGCCTTCAAACAGGGCAAGATGAGACAAATAGAGGTTAGAAGAGAGAGTAGCACCACTACTGGCATTTTGGGCTGGGGTCACAGGGCTGCTCTGCAACAGGTGTGAGTGTTTGTCTGTGGGGCTTTTTCCCAAGACCTGTTGGGTTCTATTTTACCTAGGGGGAATCAAGAATAAATCCCCAGCAAACAACATTTTGCATCCTACTGCTCCATCTTCTCTGCTAACCTGGTAATTTGGCATGCACACACACCCACTGCCGAAGGTGGGGTGGGGATCCTGTTACAAATTTCCTCGCAGCAGTGAGCTCTGGATCCCAGCTGTGTCTTCAGTGGCATGAGCCAGCTTGATTATGCTAAAGCACCCCTGGATCCCTTCCTCTTTTGTTTCAGTCTACACAGGGTTTTAAAGCTTAAACATTTGACATGCTTGGGTAGTTTCTTCTCTAATTTTATCCCAGCTGACTGTGCAATGAGTTTAACTCAGAGCCCTTAGGTGCAAGCCACTTTCCACAATGTATATTAAGCCTTATAAAACTAGCCTGTGTGTCATTATCCAGAATATAATTACCTATGTTGGAATTTGGCCAGGATACTGGGGCTAATATTGTTAGCCTTGCAAAAATTGGCACGGGACTTTCTAATGACCACATGTGGTCAGTGCCATATGTTTGCAGCTCATCTGAGGGATGGTATCTCTCTCACAGCCATGCCCCCTTGAAATCACTTCAGGGCAGGAAAGCAAAGGCTCAGAGGCCAGACAGGACAGGCAGTGGCTGGTTCAGAGGCTGATGACATCTTTGATGTGCAGCAGACACAGCTCTGTGGCATGCCCGGGTGCTGCGTGGCCAGGAGCTCTCACTGACCCAAATTTCCATGTTCCCTCCCTCTCTTCTGCCAGCCCTCAAGCCTTCACAGCCTGGCCTGATGAGAAGGGTCTCTGCCCTTTCTGGAGATGAGGTATTTTACATAAAGCTATGTTTTTTATCTCTCATCACACAGGTGATTTCATCCACTCTAGACATTACTTTTGACAAGGGTGGCCTAAACCATAAACTCTGGAAATGTTGTATAAAGCCCTATTATTTTTTAAATTTCCTTGTGCTGTATGTCAGACAGTCATAGCACACCCTACCTAAGGATGACCGTGTTTTAAAGTAATTAAGCTAACATTAATATTCTCATTAAAGGGAAATATTTAAATAAATGGTAAAAGTTTTCCATGTTTGCTCTATATGCCACTAAGAAATTAGGGATGGAAATTTGGAAATTTTGGAATCTCTCAGACAAAACAGTATTTTACCACTGCTCTGGTCAGTCTGATAAGACTCATCTCCATCCCATTGTTCAAAACAATCATAAAAACAGGAAAAAGTGTTGGGTTTTGAGCACCTCTGGTAGAATGTCATTACAGAGTTCAAAATGAAACTTGTTCTGCTGTTTCCCCCTTATCCTGACAATAGGAAGTGTTCAGTGTTCTTGTCCTTTGCAGTTTCTCCTTCATGACCCTTCTGAGTCTCCTCAGAGTGACCAAGTCCCCCCCTCCTGTGCTGCCCGTGTGGGTGGGGTTCTCTCCCCACCTTTTTTCTTCCCTCCTTTGAACTGCTGAGCAGTATTCTCTTCAAATTGTACAATGAAACCCTCCATTTACTTTAGCCTGTGATAAAACAGATTTTCATTATAAAACATTTAATGTTACTGCACGACTCCTGGCCTGCGTGCCTTGTTAAGGTATGAGTGGCGGTAGGAAAGTGATGACCTGACACCTCTGTTTTGAACCTAATTCTCTCTTGATTGTCAAAAAAGTTGTGAAAAAGGAAATCAAATCTATTATTGGACAAGGTTATCATTAAGGAGGTTGGCAAGCCTTCATCTTTAGAGCCTTCAGCTTTACAGCTCTCCTTTTCTGGAGAGATCATCATTTGGTTTAACGACCTGCCTTGCCACAGGTAGTGTTTAATCTTCCTTTTCTGATTAAACTGCTAGAGATGGTTTTGCCAAGTCATCTCCAAGACTCTGTTCCCTTCACATGTCCTGCATTTTTGACTTTTTTAACAGCCTTTTTACTTGAATGTAATACAAGGCTGGTGTTTGTGACTCTGGCTGTTGATCTTTTTCTAATAATGGTCAATTCATATAATTGTGGCTCCATTTACACGTGGTGAAGATGTGTCAGAAGAGCATAAAGATCAAAAATTTTTTATTTTAGAAACTTTATTCCCTCTTACTGAGATCTCTGGCCTAACTCAGTTTGGGACTTACTATAACTCAATCAGTTACCATTCAACTTCTGCATCAGATTTTGGGGATGACATTTCAGAGCTTTCCTGTAAAAGACTAAATTACCTCAAGCAAATCTAGCTTAAGGAGGAGGGCAGTTTTTAGGGCTGTATCCTTGTGATGTTTCAGCCAGGAGCATTTCAGTCAGTCTGGCATGGGAGGGCTCTGACAGAGGCAGGTTTTCAGTGCTTTGAAATTCACTGTTTTGAGAGTGAAAGTAAAACGAAGGCAGCAAGGGATGGGAGAGATGAGACAATGTGATTTACTGGAAAAATCTGGCTGCCTGCATTCATCTATAACTGGATGTATATTTAATTAATAGCAAGAAGCCCAGTGCTTTTGGAAAACACTTGCAGACCCAAAGAAATAATTCATTGTACAATGGATCCTAGCAAAGGACCTTGCTGTGATCCATGCCAGCACCACTGTCTAGCTTGGTTTCTCCCAGTTTTTAATGTTGTGGTGCCTATTTTCAGCCCTTCTTGAAGCCAAGATCAATGGGTGTGAAGCCTCTTTTGTAGGACAAATATATTCAGTTATACTTACTCCATGATTATCTGATAAAATATATCTTTTTGCTATTTTGTGACTTTTTTTTGGGCTGTTTTAGGTCAATTTATTAGGACCTTATGCACACCCATATCTCTGGTATAGTGAGGTAATGGAGATGTACAGCAAATTATACATTCAAATAGTATAATTTCAATAGTCCTCTCTATACATTCAAAATAAATTGTGGAGTTGATGATTAACTCTGCAAAATAAGTTGACTATTTCTAGAGCAAGGTGGTTTGAGAGACAGGAAACTCTGTTAATTTGTTTTCCTATTTAACAGACAAATAAGTGCAGAACCATAAATAAGCAGGTGAAACATAACTATTTGCCACACAAATGTGAATTAAGCAGCTCTTGATGGGAACATTTTGCAATTTGCTCCTGAGGGTATTGCTGACCTGTCTAATTTTGAGTGTGCAGTAAAATGAAGGCCTTCTGGATGGATCTGGTGAAATCCACTCACAGCCTGCTGTGCAGAACACCTGGACAATTGCAAATTGTTTCATTCTAAATAATTACAATTATTTAATTCTGAAGGATGCTTTTCAGGCCTGTGTTCTGGAGGTTTGAGGCCCACAAAGAGGACATTTTGCTGAGGAAAACAGTATTATATCTGAAGTCTGAATGCACGTTTTGGGCTGTGTAGTGGCTTTTGTTCATTTTGTTTGGATTTTGGATTTTGTTCTGATATTCTGTTTCCCCTCCTAAATTATGCAGTATTTTCTCAAATCTCAAGGGATTTCTGTGTTCTGCTGAGGAAAAATTTAGCTTCAGCTGACTTTCCTAGTACAGGTATTGTTATAATGTACACATAACTTTTTAAGTGTTCATCCACTCTGCCTTTGACTGACCTTCTAAGGAATTTCCATTCCACAATTTAGGTCCCTTCTACAATATTCCATCACTGATTTTTAATGATGTTTAAGTGTCTTCCAAGAAAGAGGCAGCATCTTAAGAATCTTTAAAAGACAACTTTCCCACGCTAGTGCAAAGCCCCAACATTTTTTTGTTTGTTTGTTTCTACTCTGAATAAATTATTCAGTAATTCTGAGTTCATTACCTCAGCTATTATTTGCCTTTCAGACAGTCAAGCTTGGAAGAGGCAATCTGAGGCCATTGCCCCCCACCCCAAAAGCTGAAAAGCCCAGAGCTCCTGCTGGGCCATCCTTGCTCCCAGCTGCAGTGAACAGTAGGAGAACTATTCTTTCTCTGGTTTTGCTGGGTTTTTTTTGAAAACTCCCTGCATTTCTGCTGATACCTAAATAGAGATTGCTGACTTTTGGTACTTCTGAAGATGTCTGTCTTGTCTTGGTGTCCTCAGCAAATGGGAGCTCAGCTCCAGCAAAAATTTGGCTCTGGGTCTGTACACTTAGGCAACTTTCTCTGTGAATAGTGAGCTCTGTTGTTAATTAATGCAAGCTGTGTTATTTCATCTACTGTTGTTCCTTCTGTTAGGCAAATTTTCTGTTTATTCTAAGTATCACAGTAGTGCTTGTAGGCCTTAGTCAAGAACTTGGGCCTCGTGGAAATAATAATTATTAATAGTTTCCTTTTTTAGCTTGCCTTCTTAAGGAAACACAAGTTGTGCTGTCGTGCTGTTTGTCTGGCGGCCTGCTCCAAATAACTTTGGAGTCTTTTAATTAATTTCAGCCAAAGTTTACTGTGGGAGCTCTACCAATTTTTTTGTGGAAACTGGCTACCAGCGAGAGGAGAAGGTGATGCAAATTAAGGCTCCTGCTGCAAGGAAGAGTGTGTGGTGAGCTCGAGTTATTTTCTTTCTGGGAGCAGACATGTGCTGGCTGGCCAAGCAGTGTAAATATAGCTCTGGTGCTGCCTCTTCCCTGCTCAGTAATTAGGAAATCCAGAAGGGAGGTGCTGTGCTCTGTCCTCATTTTGAACGAGAATGAAGGAGTGGAGGGAGGCTGGAAGTGGTGTAGAGGAAGACTTGGATATATTGAGTGGGGATTTGGGAAACAGTCTTCATTAGCTCTGCTGCTCTCACATTAACTAACTAGATTTATTTTTTAGTGTACTTGGGAGCGCAGATATTCACCAGGATTTTAATGGGAGTCTTCCTGAGGAGAGCTGAGAAAATCCTTGGAAAATTCTGGAAGTGCTGATGGTGATTTTCACCACTAGTAATGGTATTTTCATTTGCATGGAATGCACAAGTAGATCATTCAAACTGGTGCACATATAAACGTGCACAATTTTACACATTTAAATTATAACTTCTTTACTTTTATTCTGAGTTCATTTAATCATTTAGAAAGTCACCTGAAATTTTTGAAAGGTAGATAATTTTTCCAAGCCTGTAATAGAAATCAGAAGTGTCGTATGTCTAACTAGGAGGTTAGCATGAATAAATGCACCTCAGAAAAGAGTTAATCATTTTCTTTCCCCACCCTTTTTTCTAACTTGAGGTCCCAGAGAAAACTCATTTTGGGTATCACAGTTGCTCTGTATTGATTGGATAACATCAAAAAGTAAGAAATAGAAATTCTTCTCTGATTTGGATACTATTAAGATTTGTTCTTTTTTTTTTTTTAATTAATAATTTTTATTTTATTTAGCATTTTAATGATAAACTAGAGTTCTGGCTGAACTCCAGATTTTGGACAAATTCCAGCTTAACTAATTACATCTTATGTAATGAATCTCCCTATCTGGCATTAATTGGAAGAGCTATTCTTCACTTCTTGTCCTAACATGATCTATAATGTTGCTCTGTGATATAGGTTGCTTTGGTCAGCCCTAGAAATTGCTGCATTTTAGCAGACAAGTACATATGCACTGGGCAACTTTCAGAACTTCTGGGATGCATCATCTACAGAGCCTGGATATTGCCCTCATTCAAATAAAAAGTTTTGCTACTCAAGCATCAGTAGCCACACTCTCCTCCAGTAGCTGGAAGCCTTGAAAACCAGGATGTAAATTTAAATTTTACTGATGGGTGTTAGAATGGCTCTTTTCAGCTGGAAGGACAAAGGCCCAGGGTTGAGGGCTCTGAATTTACTGCAGGGTGTCCCAGGGACCTTTTCCAGGTGAGGTCTGTCTGTGTGCAGATGGCCATTCCTTTGTTTGGATACTGAGGGAACCTTTGCACGCAGTAAATCAAGTGAGAATTCTTTACTACTGTTTTTGCAAAATTAAATTTCTCTAATCTCAAATGCCATTTACAGTATAAATTATCTCTATATATTCAGTCTGTTAGCATCCAATATAATTAAAGCCAGAAAATCTGAATCTATTAATTTTTGCTGTTTACAGACCCTCATAAATTCTTGGGGTTTTTTGGCCATTTTGGCTGGCTGTTCTAAGACTGCTTTCCTCTATCTCTATGCTGAATTTCAATCTGCAGCCTTAACTACTGAGAACATTTTCTTCAAATTCTGTTTGCTTTGCAAGGCAGGCTGAGACCTGCATGGAAGACAAATTTAAGAAAATAGGTTTAACAAAGCTATGAACAATTAAAATGTGCAAGCTCTCTGGGACTACCTTCTTGGACACATAAAACATAAAGTAACTTTTTTTTTTTTAAGGTTTTCAAGGTTAGTATTGCAGTGGGGCAGAAGGCTGGTTTATGGCAATGTGGCTGATTATTTTGGATACCTATGGGGTCAGTTTCACCAACGTTTTAAACTCAGATGACATAATTTGGTGAGCATCTGATCTGTGTTCACATCAGGAGCCACCAAGACTTACTTGACATTCTGCCATCACAGCAGTGTCACTGCGAGCTGGGGACCTTTTCTACAAGTCCTGATAAAAAGATTGTAGGTGATGGGGGAGTTGGCTGCAGTCCTACTGTCCCATGCCTTATTTCCCCACATGTGCACTTTATTTCTGAGCCAAATTGGTGCCTTCATATTTCAGCATTTATGCTTTATTATACCAAGGTCTTGGTGCCTGTCAAGAGCATCTAGCACCAGAAATGCCTTTTCAGATGTAAAATGTGGCTATTTTCTTTTTTTACCCTTCATTCACACTGAATCTGGTGTATGGTGACATGACCTTCTTGTTAAAGAGCTAGAAAATAGGTGTGGAAATATTTCTGTGTGTTGTTACTGAAATGAGTTTACTGACAGCTGACTGGATACTAGCACTCTTCCCATGACTATCCATGTAAGTTAGCTGCTAAGAAAATCTGAATTCAAATTTCATTCTATGACAAAACAAACACCCCACCCTTATTTTTGCTTGCTCAGAAATCTTTGGAAAGTTGCCATTGAGCCTTGAGTTCATGTTCTTGCAGGGTATTAAATATGCCATGAAAGCACTCTTTAAGTTTTGGTAAGTTAAACAATAAGACTGACCCTCAAAGAGAGGCTTAGCATGGCTTTTCTGCAGGCAATGTGTACCCTGATGTATGGGCTGGCTGGCTGTAGATCAAAACTGGAGGTTTTATTGATTAAAGTCTTCCTAGAGTGGGGATTAAAAAGGCATGTCTTATCTCACTATCTATTTGAGACATATAGATTCCTGCTATTTGCTGGAGTAAGGGAATGCTGGCAGTATCCAGTTCTTTACATGAGGAGTGACATGACTAGATGCTCCTTTGAAGATTTAATTCATTGTGTTGGAGGAACAGCCCAACCACTCTGGGAACAAAAACTGCTCTGTCTGGACAGCCCTTCCCCAGCAGTGGGACTGCACTGCACTGGCTCTGAACCCTCTGAGCTCTGTGTCTCTGTATCTGGGTAGGTTTTGGTTGTTTTTTTTTTTGTTTTGTTTTGATTTTTGTTGGGTTTTTTTTTGGGGGGGGTTGTTTGTTGCAGTTTGGCTTTGATTATTTGTTAGGGGTTTTTTGTTTGGTTTGTTTTTTTGTTGGTTTGTTTTTGTTTTTTTGCCAACTACTGTATTGGTTTTGTTGGTTTTTTTTTTTTTTTTTTTTTTTTTGTTTTTTGGGGTTTTTTTTGTTCATTTGCAAGTAAAATTAAGTGGAAATTGGTTTTCAGTTACAAACCTCACTTAAATCACTGCCATCACTGAAAAGACATCCAGAGACACACCTAGCCCAGAGTCTGGCCCTGTATCAGTGGAGCAGCAGGAAAACTGTGTGAAGTGTTCTATGTCCCATATGAGAGAACTTAAGGGACATCATGTGGAGCAGCTTCATTAATTTTTGGACCTTTTTCAACAAGGACCAACTCAGTTAGACCAAATTAACAAACAGCTACTTAGCAAAAGTAGCTCTTCATCCTTTCAAATCTGTTGTGGGGTTTTTTTTATGGACTTGTTGGCACTGCACAAGTGTTGGACAAATAATGCATGCATATAAATTACTGCCAGTGATTTTGTGATCAGTAGCATTAATTTCTCCAGAGAATAAACTTGAAATATTCTGAGCAAGGTACATCTGAGCTCCCTTTTAGGGTTAAAGGCTTGGAATGGGTTTTCATGAAAGATCCAGTGAGCAAGCAGGGTTGGGCACCACCCCACACAGGACAGAGGCACAGGGACCACGTTTGTACCTTGATCAACCCAGCAGCTGGAAATCCCACATCAAATATAACTGCTCCTAAGGCTCCCTAAGTGTCATTGTTCTTACCTTTAAAGCTGAGTGGAAAATAGCAGTGGTGTTTTTCTGAGAATTCACACTCCTGATTTTTTTTTTTTTGCATTTCCACTGTGCAAAAATAATAACTATTCTTTGTTCAATGTGGCTGGGATGGGGCTGGGAGGCTGGGACCTCTGAGTTTAGGAGCTGGCTACATTTCTGAAGAGTCAGAGAATAAGAGTTAGAATAGAGAATAGAGAATTGATAGGAGGAAGATTTCAAAACCTAACTCTGTTATGCTCCTGCAGTTCTGGCTGATTTTTAGCAGTAGCTTATTAAAGCTTGATTTGTCACACAAAAATATTTAGATGTCAACAAGTAAAAGTTCCTTAACATTTTGCTTATCTCTATATTAAGGTTAATGGGTTAGCATCAAAACCTACCTGCCTTTTTCACAATAATGAAGTTTTGTGTATCTTACTGGACTTTTGAATCTTTTCTAAACTGCTGGACTTTATGAACTCTTCATTTTTGTATTCCCATTTCTCTTTCATGGTTCTCTTCTTTCTCATATGAAAATTCATATTTATCACAAGTATTGCTTCTACTTTCTTGAATAGTTTTTTCTCATTTATTTAAAACATTATCCACTGATGGTTATAGTATGCTAATATGTGATTTATAGTAACAAACTGTGAAGCCAGAATAGTGGAGCAACATTGTGCTTTCATCCTTTAGTTTAGGGATTAATGTCAAAGCCACAATGACATTCAGATTTGGAGTGACCACTTCTCTGCCCACATGCAGATTGAACTCTAGAAAGAAGGACTTAGAACAGCCACACAGAAACAGTTTTGACTTCTGTTTGAGTCCTAAATTCCGCTTAGAGATTATCTTGTTTTTTCCTGGTCCATTTTAGGCATGGTCCATACGTGGGTGCTCTGAGAGACTAAGAGCATCCTTGTGTGGGCTACAACACTGTGAATTATAGGGCAAGGGTTTATGTCCACAGAGCATAGCCATGGCATCCCTTTTCCCTATTTCAGAAAAGATGGTGGTCTTATTCAGTGGGATGGATGTTAATTCAAGTCCCTAGAGGACTTGAATTAAAAACTGGGTAACTCCTTCTGATTAGTAAATTTGTAGCACCTCTGCTATGTTTTTCCCCATTCTGAATTCTTCTCAGTTAAGCAATGTCCAAAAGAATTAAACCAGAAGACAAATGCAGTGTAGACATTCATTTGGAGTTCTTATGATTAACGTGATTGATTTGTGAGAGGGTGAAATTATATTGTAAAGTTAATCATTAGAGAAAATAAATGCCTGAAGGATCGAAGCTTAACATATTGGCCTTTTCTTTTCACTGAGTCAATGTAGATTGGCAAGCCATATTTCCCATTCAAAGAAATGTTAAACGTGTTTACAGATTTCATGAAAGACTCTGAAGACAACATCACTTTAACAACATTTTCTGTCAAAGGCTACAATAATAACCTGATTTCTACTCTCAGTCATGCTGGAGTACCTGTCAGAAGTGGTAAAGCACCTTGATTAAATAGAGTAGAATTTGGCCTAGCTTGTCTTGTAATGCTCCAAAAATACAATTGGTAAAATAGAATGGTTTTCTTTATTTTGTTGGTTTGGTTTTGGTTTTAATCCTACAGATGGAGGCAAAGTTGTGTAGTTCAGACCTTGTGGCACAGTGCAGCACGCTGACACAAACAAGTGCCTGAGTGGAAGCATCCCAGGGGAAGGTGCTGATGGTTTTGGATGGCCCCACACTGCAGCAAACTCATTGTGCCTCTGTGGTGGTGAGTGTCCTTGTGGCACAGGAGGGTTTCCACTTGTGCTGAGAGGGTGTGGATCCCTCTGGGAGTGCACAGTGCTCCTGTGAGCAGGACAGGGGGTCCTGAGAGGTGCCCTCCATGTCTGGAAGGGTTCATTGTGTGTTTTTTACAGATGCTGCTCTAGGTGAGTTGTCTCATCCCCCATAACCCTCAAGTCACAGAAAGCTGTGGCACCCTTACACTGTACAGCTGAAACATTCTTTTGTAGGTACCTGCCTTTAAAACCAAACAATTATCTATTCAAGACCTTATTTATTTAAATATTAGGAGAGAATTGGAATGAGAAGCTCAAACTTTTGGAAATCTAGAGTTGTCCTGGTTAATGTTTCTATTGCTGTCCAAGAGAGACAATTGCTTGGGATGTTACATTTTGTTAACATATGTTAGCAAACCAAACTTGCTTGCTTGAGGCAGCCCCAGGATCTGCTGGCAGTCCACAAGTTATTTAAGCCTGTCTATGACTTTGATGAGATCCTTACTTCTCTTTGGCTTTGTTGTGACTAAAGATCTGAAGCCTTCAGGAGTCATTAAGGAATCACACACTATTTGTCAGGTACTGACTGGTAATAACATACAAGTTTTCTTAGCACTTCTGTGAGATGGGCTGTGTTGTATGACAAGCAGGGTATTATAAATTCCTTTCATGCACTTCTGGGTTGTACCAGATCCGACACATGCAATTCTAAAACTGTCACCATATTTTATATTGCATTAATTTGGTATTACTTGGAGTCTGAGTTTCAGTAAGCAGAATTTGAGAAGTAGAAACTAGTCCCAGGGTTAACTTTCTATAAGAACTCCATTCCTTTCTTCCATGTAGAATGGCAAGAGAGTGTTTCATTTCTATTTACAAGTATGATGTAAAGATGAATTAATTATTTGGAAAATCCTTTGAGATTCTTCAGCATTGAAAAATGCAAATTATTATTTTTCAATTATTAAATTCTACTATTATAATTGGTGATAATAATGGGGTATATCTTAAAGTAAACAAATGGGAGAGACTGATTAAAATTGCATGGACAATTTTAACTTTCAATTTTCTGACCTTATAATACACCTGTGCTCAATTAGATCATCTCAGGTCTTTGATATTTTCAGGTGTGTAACCTGTTTTGAGTAATGGGAAAATATTTTTGTTTGTTGTGCTCAGTACTTTTATGCATGTTTTACAATTCCTTGTTTTGAGCAGAAACAGAAATACCATGTTGAAGAGAAACTAATTTTCTAACATGCATTGCTTGGGTTTTGTTGCAGCATATGTAACCATTAAAAGAAAAAAAAATCAAACCTCAATTAAGATATCTCTGAGCTTTGAGTAATTAGATGAAGTCTGTAATACTTTGGCACTAGGGATTATTGTTTGCTTGTGTGCTTCAACCACAAGTTTGGATTTAAAAAAATGAATTTACTGGAGATAGATTCAATTCGCTTAAAAGAAAGCACAATACAGTTTCATAGAATCATTAAATAATTTAGGTTGGAGAGAAAAGCCCTTAAGATCATGGAGCATTTTCTGTGGCTCTCTCCATTCAGTGCCAGGTAAATAGAGCTGCCTGGATATCTCCAGTGGGGAGGCACAGCACATGGGAAAGCCCAACTGTCCACTTCTCTTAGCTCTTTGGTAAATTATCACCTCACACTTGTGTTACATGCAGATCTCATTCTAAAAATATCTATTACTAGAGAAGATTGCACTGACCTGGTCTGACTATAGATTAAGAGCTTTTTTGTTTGGTTGCTTTTGTTTTTTTTTATTCTTCTCCCTTCTCAATGAGATAAAAAGACCCAACCCAAGAACAAAGCAAAGCAGAGAGGTTATCTTTATTATATTCTGAGATTGGAACAAATCAGAAATGTCAATATCTTGAAACATATAATCTGATCTTTGAGACCCCAGGGCTTCTCTATAGGCAGAACTTGTAAGTGCTGATGCCACCCCAACCAATGAAGATGTTTATTGATTTAGATTTGTCAATGCTTAATTATGCACCATTACAGAAATATATGATGTCAATGAAAAAGAGGGATGTATGAATAAAAATTTCTTTGCTGTAGAACTGCATGCAGAGCAAAGCTTTTAGCTCTGCCTTTTAAAATTGAACAGAATTTTTTTTTCCATATAAACAATTTCACCCACAAGAAGGCTTTAAATTTTTGGGAGAAGAAAGAAATCACACATGTTAGGAGGACAGCTTCTTGTTTTGTGTGTTCAGATGTCCACTTGCATAGAAAGAAATATGTACAAGTCTCCTCTGTAAATGCCATCAGGTCCAGGTGTAGGTATGATCACAGACCTGAAAGGCATTTCAGACTAAGGAAACCATAGTTAGAAAGAATTGATGCTGCAGTTACCTGCCTCCATTTAAGGTAACATAGGATTATTCTGGAAATAAATTAATCCTGAAAGTAACCCAGGATTTATGTAAAGGCTGAAGCCTTCCCTCACTGAGGATATGGGCTGTAGATCTCCAGTTCTCTATGTTACTACTTTCTCTCTTGGCTCCTTTTGTTTTGTTTTGTTTTTTGTTTTTCAGTGGGGAAAAGCCTCTTAACAGTAAGTAGGAGCCCAAACTGCAGCATCCAGATCTGAATACAAGCATCCTTAAATTTATTAAATAGAGATTATCTTTGGTTTTGATAATGGGGGAACAAGAAGGAAGGATAACAGTTGGAAAAACCCCGTGAGATCTGCAGTTAGTTAACACTGTTGACTCATTTCTTTTAAGTCATTACGAATTCAGTGTGTGAAATCTTTGACAATTATCTAATTGGAGAAGTTGTCTTGCATTTGACCATTCTCTTTTTG
Organism: Serinus canaria; assembly: GCF_022539315.1. Taxonomy (NCBI): domain Eukaryota; kingdom Metazoa; phylum Chordata; class Aves; order Passeriformes; family Fringillidae; genus Serinus; species Serinus canaria. The sequence goes on from NC_066314.1 coordinate 69,106,381, forward strand.
CAAGCCATTGATCTGCTGATATATTACAGTCAACCAGCTCAATGCACCGTTGAGATATTTTATTGTAATACATTAACAGAGCAATGGTCATTGATTGATACCAGGAGAGCAAAGGAAGATTTCTACTGCATGTTTTGCTTAAAAAAAATAGAATAAAAAAAAAAGATATGCTGGGCAATATTCTGTTCTCACTCCATTACAAATCCAATACCATTTCATTGACATCTGTGGGGTTTCTCCAGAGTTAAGGTGGCATGGCTGGGAGCAGGATTGCTCTTGCATGCTGTCAATATACTCAGGAGCTTTGTTTGTGTTTAGAAGGAAATCAGATACGCAGTTATAATTTGGGTCAAAATTAGCTATGTTACTTTTCAGTCAGTTTGTATTTAAATATGTGCATGTATATCTGTGTGTGTCTTGGAATAATGAATGGGATGAATAAAGAATCTGGCTCAGCCATTTCTTATCCAGCTTTTGCTGCTCTTTTTTATTTTTATAGGGAAGAGCTTTGTGTCATGAAGAACTATTGCTGTCCACCATGATATTTTCTGAAAAATCCCTTCGCCAGGATTTTTTTCTCCTGGGAAGATGAGAAGCTTCAGCTTCTCCATGCTTTGCTCCTCTGGAATGTAGCCCAGAGATCTTCACATGAAATTCACATGTTTATCCAAACATGTGAATTTTTTTTAATTAATGGCCAATCACAGCCAGCTGTGGTGGACACTAAGTCACAGGTATTTATTATTCACTCCTTTCTAATCTTCTGATGTATTCTTTCTCTTTCTTTAGTATAGTTATAGTATATAATTTATTTTAATATAATATCATAATATAATAAGTCAGCCTTCTGAGAACTTGGAGTCAAATTCTCATCTCTCACCTCGTCCTGGGGACCTCACACCACCACACATTGCCACGCTAAATGCATCTCAACCTTGATCTAAAGGAAGCATTTCCACTGGAAAAAAAAAAAAAAAATAGCATTGTTTAGTCTTTAGGTCAATTGAATCTTTGGCCTCTCTGCCAAGTCTGTCAGCACTGGTGCCAGTTCCTGAGCGTGGTGATTTTTAGGATTTTTCAGAGCTCGTCTTTCGGGGATTGCGCGGCCGCCGTCGCGATCCTTCTGCACAACCCACCACGGGGCAGAGCTCTCTAATCCCTGCTCCAGGGGACTGCCCTGCCACTCAGATCACTCCAAGTTCATGCTGCTGCAGTGCTGCATGCTCCAGATGTGCAGTTCAGGCTTTTTTTTGCATGAAAATGAAATTTTTTGGCAAAAGGCGAGTTAAAGGAACAGCGGCATTAAAGCTCGTCTAGCACAAGCATCAATTTGTGGCACAGAGCCTGGCATGTGAGTGGCAGATAGAAATTTTCCTGACTGAGTATTGGAGCCTGGCGTTCTCTGGGACTGAATGCATTGAAATATTTCCATTATTTATTATAAAATACTTTTTCATAATTTTTTAGTTATTATACCTTGTTTTTAGTTATTCAGGACTACTTTTATTGGGTTTTTTAGTTATTTAGTTATATAAATTTATTCTTTTTTAGCTATTAAAATAACTAAATAAATTTATTTCTTTTTAGTTATTCAGGTATCTAAATGAAAAATGTAAAAATGATGAGGTGTGTAACATCTTAAGTGACACTGGAATTCTAGGTTAGAATATGTAAATTTTAGATGAGTTACAAATTGCTTAAACCGATCCATTTAAAATAATGTTTTTGCTGTAGTGTTTTGTTTAGGGTAATAACACAGAAATCATTTGCCTATGCATTTTAACTCTCATTTCTACTAAGGTTTTCCAACTCTTTCATCTTCTGTTATATGTGTGGTTTCATATTTTGGTTTTGTTCTTTTTTTCTGCTTTTAGACATTATTATATATTAGAACCTCACGGTTGTGTTTGGGTTTGCAGGACTCAAGAAGAATTGACTGTATTGAAAATTCTCCACTGCAGTTGAAAAGAGGCTCAAAGGAATTCTTTTTATCCACATTACCATTCCTCCTGAAGAATTTGTTATCTCTATTTATATTCAAAATTTACACCATATATTTTTGAAAAAATTTCTGCAAAAATACATTTTTCATGACTTCACAGCCTGTATAAAATTTCTTATAAGGATCTGGAGTAATAGCAGTCAAAGTTGCTTTCACCTCTGACTTTGCAATGACCCTGTGTTTAAATAGCTAAATATAGAAAAAGATAAAAAACACTTGACAAACTTACCTAGGATCAAAAATTCCCTATTTGTTTGGGGGCAAAATTTGTGAATTTCATCTGAAAAAGACTATATCCTAACTAGTTCCACATATCTCTAGAAGAATTGTAGCTCTGATTCATTAGACTCCAATTTTGAAGTGTTACCTTCTGCTATTTGTGTTCACAGGACTACATTTGATGTGGTGTACGATGATGCCTCTTGTTGGGAGGAGGAGCATTACCCCTGAAGGGCTTGGAAGGTACAACATGCATGGGGAACAGCTTAGAGAGCAGCTCAAATGTTGTCCAGTGTATAATGAATGAGTTGCATCACATTAAAATATAAATATATTTATTCTTATGCATGCATATTTATGAAGCGCTTTTATTTTCTAATTTAAACCCAATTATTTTCCCATTAAAAAAAGTTGCTTTCAGAATAGAGAAAATTGCTTAGCTTGGAATCATATGTGGCCCTTATCATTTCCTGAACAGAGCTGAAATGTGTCTTGTAGACCTTTATTTGTGACATTACATTTCACATTGCTCTGGTGCTCATGAAGAGGGTTGTGGGGTGGGGTACTTTTAAGAAAACTTCCTTCCTCACTAGTTCATGCTAAATTGATTTCCACTTTAGGAATATGGAATTGTCTTAGTTCTTGGAATTCTCTTTCACTCTCTTCAGTAAGATGGTGGTTTTATTTATTTATACAGCTGCTTAAAAGCTCACTGTGAAGTATTGAACTATATTGAGGCCTCGTGCTTTTTTACTCTGCTTTAGACTTTGTTCCAGTTTGCTGAAAAGTTATTCTGTGGTCCATCATCCTTTTAGTAAATGTGGTCTAATGTGGTCTTCCTTTTGAGCTGAATTTTGGCTGGTTTGAGGAAGGCAGAAATATTTTTGTTATTAATATATTAATTAAGTGGATTTAATTCTTCTTTGTTTATGTTCATAGCTTGCTTGTAAATGAGATCAATTTTAAGACTGTGTTTCCTACTCAAAATTGCCCAGCAGATATTATCTGTTGACACACTCTTGCCTTTGGACTGCCATTACACCTAAAGTATTTTTTCTGGGTGTATTTTTCATTTTATTCCTATATATTTAATCATCCATGTGATGTGTTTATTGAATGAGTAACTGAATGAAGAAAATACTCACTTTTATAGGAAAAGGTAAGTAGAAGCTCTTGTAATTTAATTAGGATACATTAACCTTTTTTCCCCCTTTGATTATCCAGCCACTCTCATATTCTGGCAATGAGCACAAACACCAGATTTAAAAAAACAAAACAAAACAACTTCTTTCCTTCTGACTGAGGGATCATGACCTAAATTACTGAATGCTAGACTTCTTTTTGCTGCTTACAGCAAATGTTTACATTTAATTTTCTTCCACTACATTGATACCACAGGATAATGCATGGAATACTTCTGGAGGATTCAGAGGGATCCCAGTACAGGTACTCTACCTGTGCTGAATGAAACTGTGGCTGCTTTAAGCTGTCAAAAAGTGCATTGATGTAGTGGTACCCTTTTGTCTATTTCAATTTATTAAATACATGTCAGTGGCAGGCATCTGTCCCGCTCTAGGGCAGGGCTGGTTTCATACGTACACTCTTGCATAGGAGCTGTTTGCCATGGTAAATACTTCAGATGTGAATATGCATTATTGTCTGTCAGTTTCAGCAAGTTCCCCACATTTCTGCCATTACTGTTCACAGGGAAATGAATAATAAAAAGAATAAGAACAGAATCCAACTTCAAAGTTGGTGTAATCCCTTGCTATTTGCACAGCTGCAATCATGAGACATTCATATTTTTGTTGTGAATATTTGAATCTGAATATCAAAGTGAAACTTGGAGAATGCCACCCTGTTGACCAACATAATAGAAAATATTAGTACAAATCTCTCAAAGCCTAATTCTTGGGCAGACGTGAACAATGTCTTATTGAAAGCAAATCTTGTTCAAAGCTACAATGATTTCTGAAATGTATAGAGCAATCAAATCATGGGAGTCAAGCCTGAATACACAGATAGAAATTTGACCCATAATGCAAAGAATTCTTTTATTAGTAATTCTTAAAATGGAAAGTAATTTCCAAGCTTCTTCATTGTAGTAACATGCTCAGGTCCCAGGACTGGGTATATGTGTTTCTTTCCTAATCAAACAGGGAAATATCCAAGCTTTTATTACCATCCATTGTAAAAACAATGGTGTTGGAATAACTGCCTTGATGTAAAATCCCCATGGAGGAAAACTACAAGTAATTTTGCAAAGCACAAGGGTTCCAACCAGCCTAATATACTTTACCCACAGTCTGCTCTCGCTGACTGCCTACACTGAAGTTAAAAAAACAGTCATCAAAAAATAGAGGAAACAGAGGAAAAGCTCTATTCCCTGATTTATTTTTTTATTTGCAGACAACAAATTGGTACTGATTAGATCATTTTTTTCTGTTTGGAAAATAGAACCAGAAAAACAGCAAAAGCAGAAAAGGCATCTTTGACTCAAAGTGTCAGATAAAACCAACATTTTGCTCACCAAATATTTATGGCTGTAGTGCTTCAGTGTTTCAAGTAGGGGTGAAATGGAAATAAGCCATGGACTGAAGGAAATCAAGAAGGAAAACCAGCTGTGCAGGTCTTGGCACTGGCCAAACACCAGGCACCCACTCCAGCTGCTCACTCACCCTCTCCTGCTGCAGCTGGGCAGAGGAGAAATAAAAAATTAAGCTGAGGATGCAAGAGGAAGATGGGGACCAGGAGAAAACACTCCAAGGGCAAAACAGGCTCAGCTCAGAAGTACAAAGTTTATTATGAACAAAATCACAAAGAGGATAATAAGAAGGAAAGTAAGCCCTTAAAAACACTTTTTTTTCCCCCCAACTTCTCCCTTTATTCCCATTGTCAGTGCAGAGAGGCAGCAGAGTGGGGGTTTGGTCAGTTCATCACCCAAGGTTTTCTTCTGCTGCTCATGGAGAGGAGTCCTTCCCCTGCTGCACCCTGGGGTCCCTCCACATGGAGACAGCTCTGCCTGAACTCTGCCTGAGCAGTGTGCCTCCACTTGCATGAGCAGCAGCCTCCCAAAACTGCTGCAAGGTGAGTCCTTCCCATGGGAATTCTCCCAAAACTGCTGTGGTGTGGGTCACTCTTCCATGGCGTGCAGTCCTGCAAGGACAGGCTGTTCCGGCCTGGAAGCAGAGCCCCTCTCTCCACCGTGTCTCCCACTGGGTCACAGCTTCCTCCAGACATCCACCCACTCTGGTGTGGGCACCTCCCCCAGGGGCTGTGGGTGATCTCTGCATCCCTGTGGATCCCCAGGGGCTGTTCATGGATCTCTGCATCCCTGTGGAATGCCAGGGGCTGTTCAGGGTGATCTCTGCATCCCTGTGAATCCCCAGGGGCTGTTCATGGATCTCTGCATCCCCCATGGATACCCATGGGCTGTGCGTGGATCTCTGCATCCCTGTGGATCCCCAGGGGCTGTTCATGGATCTCTGCATCCCTGTGGAATGCCAGGGGCTGTGGGTGATCTCTGCATCCCTGTGGAATGCCAGGGGCTGTTCATGGATCTCTGCATCCCCTGTGGATCCCCATGGGCTGTTCATGGATCTCTGCATCCCTGTGGATCCCCATGGACTGTGGGTGGATCTCTGCATCCCTGTGGATCCCCATGAGCTGTTCATGGATCTTTGCATCCCTGTGGATCCCCATGGACTGTGGGTGGATCTCTGCATCCCTGTGGATCCCCAGGGCTGCAGGGGCTCAGCTGTTTCACCATGCTCTCACCATGGCTGCAGAGGAATCTCAGCTCTGGCCCCTGGAGCACTTCCTGCCCCTCCTTCCCAGTGACCTTGGTGTCTCCAGGTTTTTTCCCTCACATGTTTTCACCTCCTCCTCTTCTCTGGCTGGAACTAAAACTATGTGCTCTGATATGACTTTGTTTTGATTTTCCTCTTATATTTGTTATCACAGAGGTGTTCCCACCATCTGTAATTGTCCCAGCCTTGGCCAGCAGCATGTCCATCTCCAGAGCCATCAGCCAGTGGCTCTGCTGGACAGGGTGGAAGCTTCCAGCAGCTTCTCACAGAAGCCACATCCATGCCCTCCCCACCTCCCTCTACCAAAAACCAGGCTGTGCAAAACCAACACAATGGTATATAAAAGACTTGCAAAATTAAACTAGAATAATAATTTTTAAACCCATAAAATTTAGGATTAATCCCAAATTTTTTTTCTAATTCATTTACCATAGTTTTTTTTTTTTTTTACCCAAAGGGGAGAAAAAAAATTTATTTGGAATCTCAATAAGAAAACTTAATAAAGAAAACGAAGAGGTAGGAGATTAAAATGTTAAAAGAAGAATGTAGGATTTTCTAATGCATGGCTAAATTCCAGAGGGCAAGAACTGTTGGTTCTCTGCCCCACTGACACCATTCTTCATGGATGAGGCCCTAAATTTGGAAGGATCAGAAGAGTTTCCAGTATCTCAATGTATTTTGCTAATACTATTCATCATATCTTGTAAATTTTACATTCTTAACTGGAAACTATAACAATTAAAAAGATATCTGGAATAATTAGAGCAAATGATTCAAGAAACAAAACGTAATGACAATAGTGTTGCCAAAGAGGCTGTAACATATATCTAAAATAAATCAAAATCTACAAATTAATCATTGTCTGTCTGTATCCCACCCAATGCTAACAGAACCAAAAACCCCATGTATTTAAACCTACAATTTATAAGTGCTCCCTGGCAAAAATCAATATAAAGCTTTAGTGGGCAGAATGTGTGTAATAGTAACAAGTAGAAAGGTTAGTGTAGAAGTTAATGGTTCTATCAAGAATAAAACAGAGCTAAAGTCTGAAGAAAAGCTCTCCCACAAGTGCTTCATTAACCTTGGAGAACTCCAGCATATCTTCAAAGTAAAGATTACAACAAACCTGACTCAGTCACCAGCAGCACTTGTTAGCTCTTGGCTTCAGAAATCAACAGCTTTTTCATTTGCATCATGAAGCTATCACAGAGCTTTCACTGCACTAAGATGTTTGACCCTGTAAACTAACTGGATTAGTTAATCCAAGGTCGGGTGGAGCAGTGGGAATGATGGTGAATACCTCACCCAAACACAGCCCTGGGCACTCCCAGGCAGCTGGGAGTTTCACACCAAAATGATCAATAGTAGACAACGTCCACAGCTACTCAGCATCACCATCCAGGGAGCTGGCATGGCACTGGTAGGGCTGGAGTAATTTTGATTAACTCCCCTAGCAGTGATTGCACCTTTCCTAAAGCAGCTAAAACACATCAGTGTTTCTCCAGCTGAAACCAGGACAATCTCCATTTGTTTTTTCCTCAGCATCAGCCATTCCTGACAACAGGAAGGTCTTGGTGCTCTTCTCCCCACATCTCCTCCTAGGCTTTCACTTCCCACTGAGTCTTCCTGGGACAAATTTTTGCAATAACTCCCAGGATTACTGAAATGGTCTGGATAAACAGAAAACTTGTACATGCAGTTGTTCAAACCTGTAATTCATATAGCTATATGAATTATATATTCAGATAGCAATTCTACAGCTATCCCATGAAATTGAACAGGAGGATAAGAACTCTCTAAGCCACTCATTTGTCCAAAAAAACCAAAAATTTGGAGAGGTTAGTAATAAACTCCCACATGTGGCATTAAATAGCAGTTCAATATAAAGAATACATTGCCATATTGTGCATTAGATCTTAGAAAAGGCCAACACAAATTATACCTTTTGAAAATGCAACCAAAGAGTCCTATTTGAACAGTAAGTACAGAAAATTTCTGTTGGGATACATTTTTATTTTGTGCTTTTATTTTGTTTTTATGCTTTATTATCTGCTTAACAATACACACAATTATTTATCTGTAATGTTTGCAACTAATACCCATGAACAAATATCACTATATTATAGCAGTATGGTTCAATATTCTGCATAATTGCATATATTCCTATTTATCTTTCAATATGAGATTTCTGTGTTGCTATCCTGAAGATTCCTAGTTGCAATGCCTCATATTCACTCTTCTTGCTAGATTTTAGGCTCTGTATCAGGCATTCATCATGAAATTAAATAAGAAAATGAAATAAATATAAAGATGATATTTTGGAGGAAAAAGTACCATGTAAGCTAAAACAGAATTTCAGGTGGGAAAATTCAGGTGGGAAATTTCTATGGAAAATGTGTGAAAAATCCTGGACTGGAGTTTCTACTTTACACAGACTCTCCGAAAATTGTGCTGATACTTTGGGTTATACTTGTGCAGGTGATCCTAAGCTGCTGCTACAATTTATCTAAATTAAGGAACCATCCCAAGTCAGTGCTCTTAGTTTCAATTCTCACATCAAACTGCAATGACACAGGTATATGTAAAATAAAATTCACTTTTGTCATGGCAATCAAGAATCTCTGACATACAAAGTCAATTTTAGACTAGACTTTGGAAAGAACTTTTCTTGGTAAACTATTCCCAAGATGAAGTGGTAGGGAGTTCACACTGTCAAATGTTTTTTTTTTCCCACTTCCCTGTGTAACTGAAAAACAATTTGGTCAAAGTATTGCCATAGATGCAAAACAAAAAATCAATTTGCTTTGAAAGAGCAATGGAAAACTTGGTAACTGTCAGTTTTATTATGTTATAATGACCCAAAGATAAAAATGATGGCAGCCAAAGGGACAGTTGGGACCAAGAACCATTAGCCACACATTGACAATTCAAATGCATTTGTACTGTAGCCAGTTTGTTTCAATCTCCAGCCCATCTAACATTTTTTCCCATTTTATTCCTTCCATCTTTCCCTACCTACTGCTGTAAGTTTTCTTCCAGCAAGTTTTAGGGTGGAAGTTTAAATGAGCATCTGCCACAGCACCAATGCCAACAGGAGCTGGCCACCAACCAGCAGGGCTACTCTTGCATGGGATGCCTGGCTCCCCTTTGGAGACCTTTGTGACACACTCAGATTCCACCAGCCTGGTGCCTCAAATCCCTCAAATTCCTGCTTCTCTCCAAATTTTCCAGTTGGTAACGTATCCTGGTGGGGAGACTCACACCCTTGCCCTTCATTATCCTTGGTGTTTCCTTGCAAGTCAAAACAAAGCGGTTTTATTTTGTTTCACTTCATTTTGGTTTGGTTTTTTTATTATTATTATAAAAAAAAAAAGGGAAATGGGAGGGGGATTCAGTTCGTAATTAGGGGAGGAGTCGTTTTTGGACTCAATCCCCAACATGAAATCTGTCATAAACTGATTCTGCCAAATTGCTGAACAGAGTGCAAATTTGTAATGTGCCAGTTTTTTAATAGGTTTAGTTCTTTGGGCTCTTTCTCCAAGTCCAATGCTTGTGTCATTTCACTGACACTGTCCTTGAAAATCTTGTTCTGCAACCTCCTTTTTAAACTAAGTGCTTTAGCCTTCCCAGCTGTGACAGCCCAAGACAAAAAAGTCAGCCTTAGGTTTTGGCACACCCAAGGTCTTCTTCAAGTAATCTCATTTGTGCTCCTCCTAGAACTGCTCTCATTAGGCAGCATCCTTATCTCCTAGCCACAGCTGAGGATGGCTTTGTGGTTGCTACACTGGCTGGAGGGACACCCAGATCTCACTTACAGCAGACACCATCTTTGGAATCCACTTCCATGAAAAAAAAAATTGCCAAAGCCCTTCATCTGTTTTATTTCCCCTGCTTGAATGATGGGTTAAACAGGCCTACTTAAGAGTACAATAGCTCCAGCCATTTGAAATGCTAATTTTCATCTTGGCCACAATATGTTGTGCATAACAACCTCCCTTCTACCTTATTGACTGTAAAGATAATGAGATTCTCTTGAAAGAGCAGCAGAAAACCCATGGCATTCAGGATTCAGATTCCCCTCAAACCTAGCTCCTGCATGCATGGACTGAGAGCAACTTCACACACAAGAAAGCCTTGTTTTGATTCAGGGGATATTTGAAGTTAAACCTCTGAGAAGCCCTTCTTCACACTGGAAAGAGACAACTGGTAAATACTGGAATTTGTTCCTGTCTTACAAGGCTTGTTGAACCTTCCAAATGCTTTCCTTGGAGTTGGATCTGGTGATCCAGCAATGTGGTCTTGCTTTATTTCCAGTTTATTTGAAGATACCACACAAGCACCTTTGCACAAGGCCAGTCAAACAATAAAAACAAACATGTTGCTCGTCCAGATTGTCTGCTGTTGACCCAGTCTGTGCTTTGCACTTTCCAGGCTGGAGTGTAAATGTTTCCAGGGACAGATGTTGTGGCAGAGCTCTGAAAACATCTGATGCTTCTTCCAGTCATTTCCAGTGATACTTTTCAGAACAGAGTTTATCACTTATATTTGTTTTGGTTCATTTTGTATTTGCGTAATATACTGACCTGTGCTTCAGAAATCTCCTTCTTTGCAAATAAACATTTATAAGCTATTACTAGAACCAGGGTGGAGAGGCATGCAGAATAAAAAATAATCCTAGATTTTCAGGCTGCTGTCTGAGTCTGTAAAAATGTTGGTGAATTTAAGGTTTTAAAACATTTGCAATAGAAGTGAGGGAGAAGGAAGAAACATATCACTGTAGAATACCAAATGCAAACTTTTAAGGCTTGTTTTCCAATTGTCAGACTTCCAGCAGGCTGGAAGTAAAGGGCAGGTTCTGACTTGGAGTGGAATTTCAGATCTGAATAGGTGGGTGTCATTCTTATCACTCATCATCTCAGATAGGTGGGTATCTTTCATTCCAATGGATCACTTCCAGTTTTGAGATTGCAGGAAGACTTGAGAACTACCCATGTAGATTAATATATGCAAGAAATGACATAAAGAGTTTTGATGCTTTTTTAATCCATAAAATTTTCAGAATTCTTTCTTTTGTCAAGAAGCAAAACATTTCTAAATGCAATACTTTTTTTAAAAAATTGCAATTTTATAATAAAAATATTGATGATTAGCAAAATGTTTTCAAGAGAGTTACAGAGCAGACTTTTCAGATGTGTTGTCTGTCACAAGGTTGTGTCAGATCTCCCAAAGAAATGCAAATTGTGATCATAATTTGTTAAGGAAAATTACATCAATGTTGGAGATGAAATCATTGATAGAGAGGTATTTTAAAGTTCTTTCTCAAATAGCCTCTTCCTGGTTGCCTACAGTAAAAAACTCTAAAACTTCAGGGTTTTTTTTTCCCATTAATAATATCAGATAAAATTCTAGTTGGAGCTCATTGTAATCAAAGGAAAATTAAAAGAACTTGACATATTCAAAAAGGAAATTATGGTTCTATCCCAGTACCAACAGTTAAAGATACAACTTGATAGCTTGTTTGAATATTCAAGTAGTTATCTGTGTTTAGGGCCATGCTCCTGATGGAAGAGGAAGCAATGAATCTAGAAAAGTTATTTTCTAGTTCTTTTAATAGCTCTCTTTGAAGGCTTCAGCACCCTGCATCTGATGGCTGGTGAGGTGTTTAATGTGTCCCCAGGCTGAGACAGTGATTACAATCCTTTCAGCAGGCAGGGCCTCTGTGCTATTGATAACTCTGCTGTGGATGGAGAGCTGGAGATGCAAGAATTTCTATTTATTTGAGCTGAGATAATGGGCATCATGTCTTGTTATCAGGCAATCCTTGCTGCTGACTTCCCTGCCTAAAGATGGAAATATATATATGTTGTGTAGACACATTATTTTTAATAGTTTTGTTTTATTTCCTACTTTCTTCCCTTAAACTCTGATTTTCCTGTTGTTCCCATGAAGGAGAAGATCTGGGGACTAGATCATCTGTAGGATCTATTCCAGCCCCTCAACATTCTATGATTCTATCATTATGTAGCATCTCCAGAAGTATTAAATTTTAGTAGAGGGCACAGACTGTACCTCGGAGCACTTTTCAATGAGGAAATTGTAATTTCTGTTTCAGTAAGGAAAGAGGCTTTTTTTTTTCCTTTTTAACAGTATTTAAACTTTAAGCAAAACTGAAAAATTTAGTAAGAACCATGCCTCTCTGATATAAGGAGAAGTTTTTGGAGTTGATGGTGGAAGAAATGGGAATTAATGTGAGAAGTTTATTTTTTTCTCTCCAATGTTATGTCCTAGGAAACCACTAACCCAGCCCCTCACCTGGCACTTCTGGGCTTTATGGTTGTCATCACAATCCAATGATTTCTTTAACACATTGATTGCTCTCCATTTGTATAATTACAGCAGAGAGTTCAGGGTTTGGGGTTTTTTTTTAAGTGATTTTTTTTTTCTTTTCTGATTGATGATGTCTCCACAGGATACTTTAAGAAAATTTTGCTCTGTGTTATCTCACAGTGAGTTGAAAAAGAAACTTCAAAATTAAGTTTTCTTCATCTTAACCATTTATGTGTTTCTTGGTATATTTGAAGGTGCACCTTAGAAGCCTTGTGTCAGTCTGCAGCACTGTGAGGCAGCCAGAATAAACTGCCCTGTTAGGCTGGGTTTGCAGGTGCTTTGCTTTGGCAGAGCAGTGCAGGCAGCTGGGGAGTGTGCCCTAGTTCTTCTTTCACCTTCTGGCCCCTGGGTTCATGTTGTAGATTGGATGTCCCTTCCATTTCTCTGTCCACATCCAGCACAGTTCCCCATTTTCTCCTTGCCCTGGTGTGCTGATGCATTTCCCAGGGTTCTCTTTCTTCTCATGTCACCCTCTTCCTACACTATGGTTGTTCTTTAAGAGAATTTTTGGGGTTTTTTTAGGAATTGTGATTTTGGCCATGAATTTTCAAGAGCCAAGAGAGGCTGTCCTCTCCTCCAAGTGCATTTCCCTCTCAGAAGGGCTGATTCCTTGCACAGCTATGAGCAGGATTAAGTCTGCAATTTCTACCTTTAAAAACAAATAAATAATAAAAAAAAATCCCTGCCTTAACCCTTTTTCAGTGTTTGTGAGAGCAGAGCCAACACTCAGGGTAGGCAGAGGATTTCTACACCATAATTCAATGAGAAGCAGTAGAAGATTCTTCCCAGAATGTCCACCCAAATGTCAGTAAACCAGGAGCTAATACAATCATGAGTGGTAGGAAATTAGTCATTTGTAGCAGACCTTCACATTTATCATTAAATCTCTCTGATTCTACCCCTGACCTTTCAGAATCAATAAACTGAAACAAGGAAGTTTCCTGTAAAGGGAAGAAAATGGATCTTGTTTGGACCTTCTGTCTGCTGGATTTTTTTCTGAAACAGTAAGTCACATTTGTAGCTCTCTTTTATCAAGCCCCAAGTGTTCAAAATGTATTACTCACTAATGAGAGATGATTTTCTTCTTAATTCATCATCTGATTTCTGGGGTTTATGAGTTGTGTCGAAGGAAATGCTGGAGCATATTTTTAAGGAGGCATTTTTTTGTTCTTCTTGGCAATTGAGTCACAAAGTTGAGTCAAACTCAGTGTGAAATCAGTTCCAGATGTAACTAGATTATTTTTTACAGGATTTGAATGCTAATGTCTTAATGGAAGGTAAGTTATCTCTTGTTTTGTTTTGGTGAATAAAACAGGGTGTGTGTTCCTTGCTGGCATAATAAAATCTGCTGTTAAAAGTAGTGAAGTTAATAAAAATTAATTTTAATTAATCAAAAAAGGACTATTCCAGATAAAGATACTATTGGAGCTATTTGTAATCTATTTCTGTGTTTATGACCTAAAGAATATTATTGACAAGCCTGAAGCATTTATTTCCTGAGCTTTGTACTTGGGCAGTGCATCATCCCTATTTCTTCAATATGCAAAATGTAGATGAATCAATCTCTGTATACAAATGCTGAATATTACCTTTCATTTTATGTATATACAAATTATATTTATATGTAATTCTTTTTATGTGTCAGCATGCACTGGTATGGTTGTTTTTCTTTGTTTTTCCCCCATAAAAAATATAATCAGAATCTGTTTGGCTACCAAAAGGAAAATAGTTGAACTTGATGAAAGTAGTTTTGTTTTTCAGGTCTGTCTGTCTCTAAAAGATGTCCTCAAATAAAAGTTTCTAAGCTACAATTACTTAAATTTTGAATATTTTTGGGTTCCTTAGAAAATTAACCACATGTCTAAAGATCAGGTCTGACTTTGATAGCCCCCTAAATTCTTAGGACACGGAGTGTCAAAATATCCATACTGTGCACACGTAGCTGATATAAACTAGGGATCTGTGAGTGACAGCAACATAACATGGAATGGAATGGAAATATCACTTAGCAATGTACATACTGAATTCACAATTCCACAAAAATAGCTGCAGGAAGCCTGGTGTTTGAGAACACAATATATTTAACCAAGTGTCATTGGGTAATAAGGCAAAGGGACAAATTTCGAGATCTACGCTAACACAAAGTCAATAAATGCATGTGCAGTCCAAAGATGTGACAGACACATATATTGTACAGAAAGGATTTCTTGGACAGATTCTGTCAATATAAATATATTCTGTCGACATACATGTGCCTTGTCATGCTGCCTTGTCATAATTGCAGTCTCAAGAGCTTTAATTATCTCTTTAAACCATCGGTATTTACATTTGGTTTGTCTCATGGTCCTTCATTGCTAATGTGTCACAATCTTTTTCTTTCCCCATGTGGGGGTGACAACTGGTCACTCTTCATTAATAAAATGACAAGTCTCTTATCCATGTTGTAGTCACAATAGGCTTTAGAAAGTTAAACTTCAAGAGATTAAATTCCCTCTGTGGTTATCCTACAGCACACACACTTCAACAGGAAATGCTTACACATCCTTGTTTTTCTTCTGCCAAGACTAAATTCTATTTTCCAAGACTAAGTAAACTTGGGATGAAAACAAAAATGTGAATTCTGTGGTGAAACAGTGACATGTATTGTTGATTTTTCTAAACTACTAAAAGTACTCTAAGAAGGAAAAGTATATTCCTATGAACATTATCAGTCACATAACTAACAGGATCAATATATGATTGTATTCTAAGGTTGTATTTCAGATATTTTAGATACTCCCCATGAAATCCAGCATTAGCCTTAGATTTCACAGAATCATTGATGTTGGAAAGGACTCTGGAGATCATCCTGTCCAACCCCTTTGCTCAGCCACAGGAGGTTGTCCCAGAGTGTCTCTAGACAGTTTTTGAGTAGTGCCAAGGATGAAAATACAACTTGATCAGACTTGTATTCATAGGTGGAGTCCCTCCCTTGCTCTTTCCATTAAAATTGGTGAGTTTTAATATGTAGCACTTATGCACGAGGAACTTTTACAACTACATGAGTAAAACAAATCTGAATACAGTGTCGATTTAGGGTTCCCTGATTTCATTCTCATTAATGTATTTATTTTCCTTTCTTGGGTGAAACAACAGAATTTTCTGGATGATGAAGCACAAATTGGTGGTGCTGGTTTACCTGGAGCCTGTGACACTGGAGACCTGCCTCAACATCTGATGAGAGTGACATCAGTGAAGACACAAATCAGTGATGGTGCCCATCTAGCTAAAACTGCAAGCTGCCCTAAACAATGAATAAAACCAATACAGTATTATCCAAAGTTGTTTTTCAACAGGTAGAAAGACTGTCCAAGTCTGTAAATCTGAAAGTCCAAGTGTGTTTTTTGTTCACAGGAATCACAGAAAGCGTCATTTCGGAAGGTGCTGTTTCCAAAGTGTGGAAATGCAGACCAAAGTTCCTTGGTATGCCTGGAATATGAGAGGCCCTTAAGCCCAGGTTGCCTTGTCAAACAAGTGACAGAGCAGGTATTTGTGGACCAAGATGATGAAAGGCAGTGCAGGTATAGCTGTGGCATGTGCAGCCTTTCCCTTGGAAGCCAAGGGTCTTGTCACCAGCACAGTTCCTATTTCTGTGGTATTTTTGGGCTCCCCCAACAAAGGAAGGAAATGATGAATTTCACTCCATGTTCTTAGAAGGCTAATTTCCTATTTTATCATATTATATCAAAGAATACTATGCTAAACTATATTAAAGAATAGAGAAAGGATGCAGACAGAAGGCTTAACAAGATACCAATGAAAAACTCATGACTCCCTCCAGAGCCTCCACAGCTGGCTGTGATTGGCCATTAAGTTAAAACAATTCACATGAAACCAACGAAACAATGCCCACTTGGTAAACAATGTCCAAACCACATTCCAAAGCAGCGAAACACAGGAGAAGCAATCAGATCATTATTGTTTTCATTTTTCTCTGAGGCTTCTCAGCTTCCCAGGAGAAGAAATCCTGGCCAAGGGATTTTTCAGAAAATGTGGCAGTGACACTACACCTCTTCTCCAAAGCCCTGCTTTGTGCCCTCCTCAAGCCCTGCCTAATTCCAGCCAAACAGAAGAATAGACAGAGGCAAGGTGTGACACTGGACAGTCCACAGGGCTGGTTTGGGTTTGCCTACAGCAGTCACTGCAAGGTAAGCATTGCCCAAGGCAATGAAACGCTCCTGCAAATTTTATTGTTCTTTAATGGCTTTTATCAGGAAGGGAGTGTTTAGGCCTAAAAAGAGGATAAATATGGAAGAAAACCACCAGCTCTGTCCAATGGGACCACTTAGAGTGAGGATTACTCATAAAACTTAACAAATGCTGGAGACATTTACAACTCTCTTCCAATGTAATGGCACCTATACCAAATACTTATATGAAATTGCAAATTTTATGTTCCATAATGCTATGCACAATAAATTAGCAAAGCCTGTATCAATCTTGATGTGACTATGAAGACAAACCTGAAAAATCATGTTTATTGTTAAGGATAAATAAAGTAACACACTTTATTTCTCAGTGACAAAAGATTATAAAATACCTTGCAGAAATAAAGCACATGTTATAGTCCATAAGAAGAAAAAGATTGTCTGATTATAGAAAAGACCTAAAATTCAGGAGGGAAGGAAAAGATGAGGTCTAATGCTACTATTTGGTATAAATTTTATCTTATTCCAGTGAGAATGAAATAAAAAACTTTAAGGAAATCGATTCCTAGATTTAAAAAAGAAAGTGTCTTTTGAAGGTTAGTACTGCTAGAGTGAAAATTGGCAGCTTATTTCATAGGAAAATGTAGCAGCTGGTTTTCTGCGTGCATTCAGGTTTGTTTTCACAAATCTTGAGATAGGAAATACTACTTTCTCTTCTTGGGTTTAACTTAAGTCATGACTACTAACCAACCTTCATTATTGGAAGAAATTAAATGCAATTACGTAAAGTTTGTCATCCTGATTGATCACAAGAGGTGGCACAGAATGTAGGAAAACAATAATTTAGATTTGGCTGTGCTGCCTTCAGGCAGTGTGGTAATGAAAGAGGGTGTGTGGAGTGAAGATATGTCTATATGTATTTATCTATATATATTTTTTTTTAACTACAGGAGAAAGGAAAATCTGATTCTAAATCCCTAAAACTGGTTTTTAAATTCCTACAACACAAATAGAAGACATCTGGATATTCCCTTTCTCCTCTGAGCAGTTTCTAATGCCACAGATGTGAGTAAATATTGGTATAATTAATTTTCATAACCTTTTAAACATGTAGTAATTTTCTACTAAAAAAAAATGAAACAGGGAAATTGTGCTTTAGAAACTTACATAATTCAATGTTGTAAAGATTAACCAAGCCTGAAATAGTATAATAAATGGGAGACAAGAGATGTTCAGGATACAAATGCATGACCTTTGAAAATAAATAAATAAATAAATAAATAAGGCATGGGATTGTCAGTTGTTGTTGACTGTGGTTAGGTTTTCATTGGAGGCAGCAGAACATTGATTCAATAAAACATCATTCAGCAAACTTTCCTTTCTCAGCAAGGCACATAAATATTTGCCTAACTTGTTTAAATCCCACAGAGCTTCTTTGTACATTGAACCAGGCAGTGGAGAAAATGGTGCTGAAAAGCAAGGTCCAAATTCCTGATCTCATTAGTGCCTTGCTTCCTCCTTCACCCTTAGCTACTCTCTTAAATCCTTCTCCACTTTGTAGCTTTTGACAACTTAATGCCACTTCTTTTTTCTATTTAAAAATTATTTAAATCTTCTGAAACAACATTGTTTGGTGAGGCAGTGCCTGCACACCTGGACCCCACGAAGGACTGGAATTCTTGGTGCCTGATAAAGGGAAGGAGAGGGAAAAGCCACCTGAAAATGCAGAAACCCACACTGCTTACTGCTGATTACCTGTGGCTGCTTTGCTATATTTGCTTTGTTGCATTGACTGAGTTTTATTTCCTTTTGGGTGATGGGAATGATCCTGACATATTTTTTGTGCTCATAAAAGTTTTCAGAAGCAACAGTTAGAGTGAGAACTTGCCTTTGCTCCCAAAGAGCTGGTGTCAGTGTCTGGCCAAGGTTAAAGGCTGGCAGAAGAGGATGACAGCTCCTTTTGGAATACTGAGAATTTTGCTATAAGGAGCATTCATTTGCTCTGGCTTTGGGTTTGGTGAGTGTTTGATCTCTGGGCATGGGGATTGGAACCAATGCCATTGCTTCAGGGGAGGCTTCTCAGCAAAACCTGGCTGGGTTTGCTCCTTGAGCAGTGAAGCAAAGCAGGGCTGGCCTTGGCATCCAGCAGGCCAGAAAAAGCAAAGATGTCCCAGGTCTGGTCACAAAAAGAAATTATTACTGTTTATTTTCATTTCCAAGAAAATTTCAAAACACTATTTTATTTCTCCCCCTAACTTCCTAACACTTTCACTATTATCTGACAACTGCACTAAAATACTGATAGCCCTTGGAAAAAGAAAAGCTAAGATATGTATCTGTTTGGATAGGACAAACACATTTGGTGATTAGATTATTTTAGACTAGGACTTTTTCCTCAGATGTAATCGACTCTGTGATGATGGATCATCTTCTGGAAACCACACAGTTTGTATAAAACACCTGAGAAGGTTTCCAATAGCAGTCCAAATTTTGTGAAAGGAAAATCACTAGAAATTGATATCTCCTCCTTACAGAGAAAAATAAAAAGAGAGGAAAAAATAAAAATAGAGGAAAATTGTGAAGATGCAAAGTTAACACAGTATTGTTGTGAAAATTAAAATTTACTGTACACAATCAAAAATTATTCTTGAAGAAGATAATATATAAGTAAAGATAGCCAATCTTCAAAATAATCCTCCAGATGACCACTGCTGCCTACAGGACAAAAAAGTAGAAGCTGTTCCAATGTGTACAAAAAGGTTCCTTATGACTGTGCCCATTAGCAAAAGACTAAACATGGGTAAGGAAATAAATAATTCCTGTAAAACTGGCTACAAAAAATAAGTGACAAAAAAGATTAGTGAGTTTTTTGGGTCTAACATAACAAAAGTGAAGTAAGAAAAAAGTCCTGAAACCTTATGTGAAGATATCCCAGTAACAGAAGGCCCTGGATTGGCAGGAGCCTCTCTATCCAGATCAGTGGTAGAGCTTCTGGCATATTAATGAAATTTGTTGGAAGTACTCTCTAAGTAAAAGCAGAATTGCCACAGCACAGGATTTTATGGTAATGGAGGCTGAATAATGAGGAAATGGAGGGTTGTCATCTAATCACGAAGATCCCTCCCCTTTGAACATAAAATGCATAAAATATCTGAAATATTAATATAATTGTACAAGGTCCTGAAAATCACAATGAAAATATTTTATGAGTATCCTTAGTGTGCCTGTGACCTATAGAGATCATTAATTTGAAGCCTAATAGCCTACCTGGTACTGTACAGCTTCCACAACCTGATTTGGCAGAATTGTATTATATGTATAATATTGTTAATAATGTATAACATAATAGAATGCCGCATGGTATTATAAAAAACAGGAGGAGAAGATAATTATCAGTATTACAATATGCCAGTAAGAGATCAAAGAATATGAATGTTATATGGACAAATGAAAGTCTGATGATGCACTAATTTCCTTTTCAAGGAGAGATTATAGCAGTGGGGAAAAAAATGGACACAATTCCTTTTCAGCTTTTGTCTTTAATAAAATAAAAAAAAAAAAAAAGGAAAAGAAGTAAGTCTGTAGAAAATTAGAGACCCAGTGCAGTAAATTTTTCTCAGTTAAAAACATAATTTAAATGATTAGAAAGCACTGCAATTTTTTTACAGATCGAGGATACTTGATTGTCCTTATCATCTGTACTTTTCTGCATCCCTGCCTGATATACCTCCTTATCACTTAACTAGCTAATCAATCACTAGACTTTCCCCTACATTTTAAACACTGCACAAGAGTGTCTTCCCATGGCAAGAAAGGTGGCAATGTGTTGCCCTTACTCTGAATCACCTTTGCTCACTTTATCATCCCCATCCCAAAGTTTAAAATAAAGCAATTACATGTTGGAACTCAACGGGGCCCCTAAGAATTGCACCAGTAATATTTATTAAATGTTCACTTTATTAGGATTAAGATTGCCTGTAGTTGTGGAAGTCTTCTGCAGGAAAAAAAAAAAAAAAAAGTAATTAAAAAGAATGAGCTGAAAATGATATATTACAGCAGTCTGCACAGGCAAGGCATTGCCTCTAGAGGATCAGGGCTTCACTGAACTCTGCAGGGAGGAACACAAAATCCTCACCTGATTTTTCCTGACAGTCCCAGCCTGGCTTAGCCTGCCAGGGCATTGTTGGGCAGCTGAATGAGACATGCTGCTCTGACATCCCGTCTCAAAACCTACAGATGACTCCTGCTTTTTCAGCATCTTCCTCATTCTTTCTTTCTTTTTCAACATCTTCTTCTCCTTTCTTTTTTTTTCTAACATCTTTTCCTCCTTCCTTTCTTTTCCAACATCTTCTCCACCTTCCTTTCTTTTCCAGCATCTTCTCCTCCTTCCTTTCTTTACCAGCATCTTCTCCACCTTCCTTTCTTTTCCAGCATCTTCTCCTCCTTCCTTTCTTTTCCAACATCTCCCTTCCTTTCTTTTCCAGCATCTTCTCCTCCTTTCTTTCTTTTCCAACATCATCTCCTTTTTTTTTTATTTTCCAGCATCTTCTCCTTCTTCCTTTCTTTTCCAGCATCTTCTCCTCCTTCCTTTCTATTCCAACATCTTCTCCTCCTTCCTTTCTTTTCCAGCATCTTCTCCTCCTTTCTTTCTTTTCCAGCATCTTCTCCTCCTTCTTTCTTTCTTTTCCAGCATCTTCTCCTCCTTCCTTTCTTTTCCAGCATCTTCTCCTTCTTTCTTTCTTTTCCAACATCTTCTCTTCCTTCCTTTCTTTTCCAACATCTTCTCCTTTTTTCTTTATTTTCCAGCACCTTCTCCTCCTTCCTTTCTTTTCCAACATCTTCTCCTCCTTCTTTTCTTTTCCAACATCTTCTCCTCCTTCCTTTCTTTTCCAACATCTTTTCCTCCTTCCTTTCTTTTCCAGCATCTTCTCTTCCTTCCTTTCTTTTCCAGCATCTTCTCCTCCTTCTTTTTTTTTTTCAACATCTTCTCCTTCTTTCTTTCTTTTCCAACATATTCTCCTCCTTCCTCTCTTTTCCAGCATCTTCTCCTCCTTCCTTTCTTTATTTCTGCTTGTTGGATCAGAAGCGCTTTGTTGGTCCAAATGTTGTGGATCCCTCCAGCCTTCTGCTGCCCTCTGGTTTTGAGGGGAAATGTGATACATAAAACCAAACAATATGGTGATGCCATCAGGACTTTTACTTCTTTTTCTACCAAAATACCTTATTTTAAAATGAAATTATGCATATGGCAGGATTCCACTGAGAAATATATCACTGCTTTCTTTAGATTTCATGCAGGGAAACTGGTGAGTCTGCTTTATTTTCAACAATATATATAAAGAAAATATGGAACTTGCTATTTTTGGAGGTTTTTTTTTTTTTTTTTTTTTTTTTTTTTGCTACATGAATGCCTCAGTGATATTTAAAGGTAATTTGCTGGTGCTTAAGAGATCTGCTAAACAAAATTTGCATGAGAAAAAATGAGGGGTCCCAGGTATAGATTTAGTGTGGACTAAATGATGTAAGGTCACCAAAGAATTTGGTCTGGAAACCAGGATGTTATCCCAGAATGGTAAGAAATATAAAGTGTTTGGTGTATTTATTAAGAACTTAAATGTCTTTCATTTCTCACAGGATTCATCATGAAATGCTGAATCTAGCAACTGTAAAGTATTCTAATCTGCAACATAGCAATTGAACAAAGACTTAAATGACAACAAAGTAGGGGAAAAATCAGGGAAACTTTCAGAGCTCCAAGTTTCCATAAGCCCATAACCTGGATGTGAAAGCCAATATGCTAAGTTACATTTCTGATGTTGGGAATTGTGTCCCAAATGTATTTTTTTTTACACATTTAAATACCATTACTAATGTACAGTAAATTAAATTAGATGACAACAAAGTAGGGGAGAAATCAGGGAAACTTTCAGAGCTCCATGTTTCCATAAACCCATATGCTGGATATGTAAACCAATACAGTAAATTATAATTTCTGATTTTGTGAGTTTAATCTGCCAATAATTTACACATTTAAATACCTTTACCAATCATAACATTTTATCTGCAGATTACCCTTAGATGGTCATAATTTGCCAGCTATTTTCCTTCATGCTCTTGGCAGCTAAATACAAAACACTACATTTGATGTTCTGATATTTCATGATATTTCTGATATTTCCTTTCTCATTTCAGGTGTAACCTTTTGCTAATACTGCTCTCTGTACAGAAAATATGTATGTGCCTTCATGCTATTTTGAAACAACCCTTGTCCTCCTTTATGTTCAATTATAAAATAGTGACCCCAAAAATTACCTAATGTTGAGGGAGAATGCAAAATGGAGACAGATTTAAAATTCTCTTTTTTGAAAAACCATGTCTTTGCAATTTATTTTAAGAGCTGTCCAGCCAACAGTTTGTCTGTTTCTTTTTTATCTTTTTTTTTTTTTACCCTTCTCTAATTGCTTCTATGTTCAAATTCAGTAAATGACTGTATTTATAGTTGGGTTTAATCAGCAGGATTCTCTCATTCTTAGCTTTAAACACATGTAAGGATTTCCTGGAAGAAGGATTTTAAATATTGTCTTTTAATTGCATTTTCAAGTGTTTTATTTTCTCCTTTATGTTTCTCCTAAGAACTGGAAGGAAACATAATTTAGTGTTTTCTTTATATTCTGAATTTTTTCACTTGGGATTTGTATAAAAAATCAAGTCTCATACTCCTTCCTCTAATATTGACCTGATGTACTCTTAGGTACTTCTATTTTCAATAAATTCAGGAAAAATAACAGTTCCTAAACAAACTTTGTCATTCTGCAACTGTAAATATGCAAGCAAGAATTATTCTATAATAATATTTTCTTTTAAAGTCTGAAACTGAAAGCATAAATGATTGTAGGATTTCATTGATAATATTAATGGAAATAATTTAATTGATATATATCCTTTAGAATAGCACAGATCCATCAGTCTAAAAGATGTGAGGCACATCCACAGATTGACAGAAACGCTGTGCCGTGCCCCCAGAGCTGGGGTCACTCTTTATGACTGAAAATGAGGATTTATGATCATTTTTATGATTGAAAATGCCCTTTATGGGGTAATTTCTGTGCTCACTAACATCAAGCACCACGTTTTGCATGCACTTGCATGATTTGGTCCCAGGGTGGAATTCCCCCCCAGATTTCCTTTCTGGCAGCACTTGCAGTGTTGGTGCCCACAGCCACCTGACAGCAGCTGCAGGCTGGACCTCTTGACTTGCACAAGTTAGAGATGGAAGAGATCTATTATGTCCTTGACTCCATTCCTCTGCTGGTGTGAAATTGTTCTGTGCAATCTTTTTTTGGGGAGATACTGCACACTGTAATCCTGCCTCGGCAGGGGGATGGACAGATGACCCAGCAGGTCCTTCCCATCTGAAATATCTCTGCTGTTGGGACTGACTTCAGTGTCCTCCTTATCTCCCACTTGCAAAATGCAGGGACCAGGCTCTTCCAGGGGAGCTGCTCACACCACAGGCTCCTGCTGCTGCACTTTTCACTCTCTCTTCCAAGCTCCCCCCATGCTGCCATGCATGAATTTCTTTTTCCACAATGTGCTGGAGCTCCTGTCTGTTGTGGGGGCATGGTGAAGTGTGAGTTGTGCTGCTGGGCCCATATATTTTTCAAGTTTTTTTCCCCTTTCTCTCTGGGAAGGCTACCTTTTGTTGCTTCTGCTATCATCCAGTGTAAGAGCTGAAGCAAAGCAATGATAACTTTCATTCTGAAACACACAGATAGCATCAATGAAAGGATGTTAAGTCATCTACATAATTAAATAGCAATTGGCCTTAGCCATTACTCATTATAGTGTAGCTTTTTGTCATTCTGTTTGATGCTAAAGGATGTTCAGCTGCTTGTAATTGATAGAGGGGTTTAATCTGCAGTGGTTTCACTGTAATGAGCCAAGCATGAAGCTATTTTTTATGTTAAAAAGGCTAAAAGACCCTTGTTTGGGAGTAGGCATGGGGACAATGCTTGTGGTTCCTCAAGTTCTCCAAGTACAAAAATCAGCTTTTCTTCTCTATTAGTTGATTTTCATAAAGTTTTAGTTGAGCAAAGATTGCTTTTGCTTCAGATGTGAAAATGCAGACCTGTTCACAGCAGTGGAATCACACTGAAGCTATCAGAATAATATGGTTCTAATCTAGGGACTCAGAATAGCAGAGGGCTAGAAAGAAGCACTGAGAATTTTGCCAGAAATTAATCAGCAAAGAGCTTTCCTTGGTCTCTAAATGAGGCTTCTGCAATTTGTAAAACAAAATGGATGCATTTGAAGAGCAGTAAGTGGATTATGTCATGCAATTGGGTTTTGTGAAATTTTAAGCAAAATCCATAAATATCAGGTTTGAGGGGAAGTCAACAAGAGAGCTTTGAAGATGGCTTCTTTTTTATTATTATTTTATAATAATATCTCTAACATATTAATGACCATGGCTAGAAACAGCATTATAATTCACATTATCTTAGTTATATCAGCAGAAGGAGAAATTTGCAGCCAAACTACACTGTGGGGTTCTGCTCTGCTGTCTTTGAGCAAACATTTGCAGTGCTTTGAAGCAGCACTCAGCTCTTTGTCACAGCTCTGTTAGTGGCTATTTCTGCCTCCTTGGCAGGAGCAGCAGAATATTTACTCACACCTCAGTTACTCCACAGGCTGGAGTGTGAGTGTGAATCCACCTTTATCTGTGCAATAATCCAATACTCTGAGTTGTGCAGCTCAGGCAGAGGCAAAGCTTTTGTTTTGCCAGCTCCAGAAAGGTGGCAGAGCACTAGAAATGACAGCTGGAGCATAACTAGCAATGGATAGTCAATGAGCCCAAAACCAGATGAAAGACAGAAGAACCTTTAGGCCTTGGCTAATGATCATCAGCTATCCAGGAGGCAGAATATCAATAAAAACTTAAAAGCACTCCTTTTTCTCCTTTACAAATTAACCCTGCACCAATGGGGAGGAATTCCTCTGAGATAAATGTGTCAAGGTATTGGGAGGCTTGAAAAGCACAGGAAATACCAGAAAGAGAGCAAAACCCGAGAGGAGAGCAAGAAACCAAAGTACAAATCAAAGCAAAGGCAGAACCACAAACAAAACCCCCCAAACAGACAATTAAAGAAATAAACAGAAAACCTCCAGGCTTCCTCATCCTGAGCAGTGAGCTTGATCAGGAAAATATTCCTTAGAAACTAAATTAATGGATTAAATTAAATTAGCTAAATTAATGGATTATTTTAGAGCTCTGAAGGCTCTCTGGGCTGTGTCAGTGCTCAGAGCATGTGTTGGCAGATCAGGTGGGTCAGGTGTGGCTGGAACCTGAGCACAGGTGACAGAAACTCCCTGACAGCCAGCAGCAGTCTGTGGCTGCCCTTATTGCCAGGCAGCTCGGAGGGCAGAATTGAGAGGAGAAAATCCATCAGGAAAATGGGACCAGAAATTCTATGCCAGACCTGTGCTTTGCTCCTTTTGAAGAGGTGGCAAGGGGAAAATCATATTTTTTGTGTCTTTGAAAAGACTTTTAGCATCAGTGGATTTAAATGGAGTGTAGGGGGTGCATTCCTAAGCACAGACTTAAGGCTGAGCACTGAAGTGACTTAAGGTAAAGGCTGGAGGGAAATTCATTTTGTGATTAATTTGTGTTTTTTTTGTTTTCTTCATCTAATGAGTACAAATCAGTTTGTGATTGCTAAAAGTTTTGAACTGCCCTCCAAGAAATGATGAGTTGAACTTTTCATATTTCTGGGAATTTGCTGCACAAAGAGATTTTTAACAGTTCTAGACAGTTTGTCACAGACAAACACATGGCTGTAAAACTAAGAAAGGAATGTATGGATCCAGGGAAAAATACAGCCAGATTTACAATTTTTCACTTTGTTTGGTTGTGGGGTTTTTCTTAGAGAAGAGATGAAAATGGCAATAGTCCTAAAAGCAAAGAACATCCACAGAAAGGAGAAAATGTTATTGTTGTTTTATCCATAACCTAAAGGCAGGCTTTCATGTGATTTTCCTGCAGAGCTTTGATCCTAAAATAATCCCAATCACTAGAGAAAAAACAATACAATCGTTGTCAAATAAACCTTTATTCCTTTTAATGAACCAGTCTAATTAGAAGTGACTGATTTTCCATTCTCTAAGAAATTTCTGATATTTGATTGGATTTCAAATCAGTTTCATTTGATCTCATATCAGGATGAAAAATTTTCTTTTTCTTTTTTTTTTTTTTTTCTAACTTTCTCAAAACTTTAGCTTTTCACTTCTCTACTATCTTGCAAGAGATTAATTGATATATTTGAAACAAAATATCTCAGTAATATCCTGCATAATTTTAAATTGAATTGATGTGCTCCAAGAAAACATGTTGAGATAAGAAAAACATCATTAAATAATGTACCCAATCAACTGTAAAGCTCAATTGAATGTTTGCAATAATAAAAGTAATCCCTGATCCTAAAAATCTTATAAATCTCTGCTCCTAATCAGGAACAGCCTTCAGTCTATGATTCTGTCAAACCACAGGGAACAGTAGCCAGCTTCTGGAATATTTCCTGCACAGCCTTGCCTTTGCCTTGTGAGATTTTATTTTTTATTAATATGCACTTCCTGTTCTATGAATCAATAATGTAAATAAATATAATCTGGCCTGTCAGTGAGTTCTACAGCCCACTTTTAGCCATTAGTCTGGGGTAGGTATGAGGGCATGTCTGCAATTTGATCCATCTCTGCTGCTCCACTTTGGGCTAGGTGAACATGCATCATGATTTCCCAGTGGCTTCTAATCTGTGACTTTTAAAAGTCAGATTGAAAGAGCTTGTAATATTTTGCAATATTCCTTCAGAGTTTCTCAGCCATTCTGTGATCATCTAATAAAAAGAACAAGAGTGGTGTCCCCTTTATCAGGTTGGTCTCTTCTTCCCTGGGAGAAAGCTTTTAATTCCTTTCTAAAGAAAAATGAAAGAGAATTTGGGGATCACAGTGGATAGATATGACATATTACATGGCCAAGTCCATGCTCCTGACAATTCAAGTTAGTCCTACTAATCAGGCATTAAACTGTTATTATAAATGACTTTAGGAGATAATTTAGCCTGTAAAATTTCTTTTAGAAGGTCATGAAGAGCTTCTGGGGATTTAGTGGATCCAAGAACCTCACAAATCTCCTGCATTCTGCTGTTGTTTCCTCTCACAGCCCTTGAGGCTGGACCTCCTTGCAGCAATCCTGGGCTGCAGGGATGCTCAGTCCCTGTGGTCCCCAAGGACACAGAACAGGGGCACCCATCCACATGAATAAAACCTTGAAGCTGAGAAGTGCTGCCTTTTTTGCCTTTTATATGTTCCCTGCATGCTTTATACCTATAGTTGTAGCCTGTTGTAATTTTTTATTCTTTTTTTTTTTTTTTCCCAAGGCCTTTCCCCAGGCAGAAAGACACAACAACTTCCAGAACTCCAAGCCCCAAGAGGGGGTGAGGCCCCTGTTCCTGTGTTGGTTCTTCTCCTGGCTGCCAAGGTAGGGAAAAACTCCTGGAGATTCATTTAATAGACATTTTATAGTCATTTCAAAGACAAAGTACAGCTAATACTGAAGGGACAAAACAGGGCTTGACTCAGAAGAAAAATGCCATCAGCACTTGTCCTCCTAACTGGTGCTTTTTTGTCAATTATGCTAATTCACTCAACTTCTAAAAACTATGTACACCCCATGTAAGTGGATTTTTGTGAACATCTTTCCATAACAGCTCCAGAAAGCCTTGAATAAAAATTTACTTTTATATTACCTCCTTACTGAAATCATCTTAAATTTCATTTCCAGATTGGGGAAAAAAGGCTACAGAGGAAAGGAGTGCCTGTTTGCCCTGGCAATGGGAGTGGAGGGAAGAAGGGAAAAACATAAATGATGTCAGTAACCAGAGATGCCAGTTCATAGATTCTGTTTGGGAAGGTCTCTGGGGTCACTCATCATTGGAAGAAGCATCTAAATAACCTGGGAAAGCATTGCAGCAGCAGGGAGCTTCTCCAGGAGACCACCTCACTCCAGGGGGAAGGAGGAGAAACCAAGGTAGGCACTGGGCTTGAATAATCCTATAATAAAACTTTTGAATAAGTTTTTTGGGGAAAAAAGAACAGACACAGCTCTTTTTCCAGCTTTAACACATTTTGTGCTATGAAGGGAAATAAGGCACAAGATGGCACTTCTTAGAAATAACCAGTCTCAAAAAGGAACTGAAAGAAAAAAAATGTCACATACATGTGACAGAATATGTTACATATACCCTTTAACAATTATTTCAAATCTTTATCAAATGAGTTATGTGATAAGTAGTATTTTTCTGCATTTGACTAAAGACCAACTTGCCTGCAATTTACAGAAGGAACAGCTCTCAAGGTTTTAAGCAAAAATAGAGATGTAGTTCACCTTACAGTCCCAGAGTTCTCTTTTTTTTTTTTTTTTTTGTTCTTATTTCACATCTAATTCCTTTTTCCAGAAAGCACTAATGTAATTATTTCTTAAAATATTTTTACCTGTAAATCCCTCTTTTAATTTGGAAAAATGCACTGAAGATGTGAAAGTAAGATGTAGAGAAGTGTCAGAAAGAGATTGCTCTAATAAGACATTTGGGGGTGATTTGATTTCCCACTGCTGCTGCAGTAAGTCAGTAGATAAAATCATATTTTAGACTCTCCTAAAATTTTAAGACAGTTCATGAGGAGTATTGATGACATAGCTGCTGAAGTTAGGTATGTCCTTTAATTTTTCAGTGAAGAAAAACTGTTGCTGCTGTTTCCACTGGAATCCTAAGGCAGACATGTATGTTAATAGAAGGAATTGCATTAAAGTGCCATCCAACAGAACTTCAATGTTCAGGCCTCTACAAATTCAAAAGAGGGGTGATTTTTCCCAATTGAAGCTCCAGTTCTTGGTGTCTCTGCAACTGGGATCTGATTTTAGACCCAAATGATCCAAAAGCTTTTTTTTACTCTTTAAACTGTCCTATATGTCAGGTATGCAGCAACCTAATCCAAATACTACATGTCACATATAGCCTCCAACAATTATTTCAAATTTTCATCAGATAATTTCTGTGATGAGTGGTATTTTGCTGCATTTGACTAGATTCTGCAGCTTTATTAGAGAAATTATTTAGCAAATAAAAGAAGCATTCCTCAAAGAATTTAATCTTAAATATTGGATTCTTTTGGTATTTGGCTGGAATAGGTAAAAACATATCAGCGAAATGGAAGCTGTGAAAATAAAGTGATGAGGCTATAGCAGCTCCCCAGAAGGTTTCATGAACCACAATGGCAATAAAATAAACCAAACCCACTGCTCAGTATTGGTGTTCTGTTTCTCCTTAATTTCTCCTTTATTTTTCCACCATAGGCATTAATTCTTTACTTGGAACAGTAAGGAAATTTTGTTGTTAAGCATGTGACAGTGGTAATTCAGAAGGTGTACAGCTGGCTACTGAAAAATGAAAAATCAAGAGACAAGAAAAGATAGATTAAATGAGGTGATTTTCAGCTGTTCTGTGAGTCAAACAGCTTAAAAGTCATCCTTTGAGGTGTGTTTATATATTTAGTGGGGCTAAGAAGAAAGATGTCACATCCATATTTTCTGAAAAAATCCCTTTGCCAGGATTTCTTCTCCTGGGAAGCTGAGAAGCCTCAGAGAAAAATGAATAAAATAATTATCTCATTAGCTTCTCCTGTGTTTTGCTGCTTTGGAATGTGGTTTGGACATTGTTTACCAACTGATCATTGATTAGTTTCAGGTGAATTGTTTTAACTCAATAACAAATCCCAGTCCAGCTGTGTCAGAGCTCTAGAGAGAGTCAGCAGTTTTTCATTGGTATCTTGTTAAGCTTTCTGTCTGTATCCTTTCTCTATTCTTTAGTATAGTTTTAGTGTAGCATTCTTTAATATAATATAAAACATAAAATAATCAATTAGCCTTCTAAAAACATAAAGTCAAATTCATCATTCCTTCCAAAGACAGAGACCCCAGAAAATACCACACAAAAATGTATTTTCATTGTGTGCTGCAAGGAAAAAATTGGTGGGTGTCTGAAGTAGGTGTACCTTTACTGAGGTGGTCAAATCTTTGAATTGGTGCTGTCCCATGACCTCTAGAAAGCCACAAATGAACTCAGAGGAATCACTCTTGGAGCTGATGGCAGCAGCTGCAGGGTGTGATGGCTGAGGGAGGGGCTCAGGGATGTGCAGAGAGCAGGAATTTGGCACTGGGCAGGGAATTTGGCACTGGGCAGCCCAACAGAGAACCTGTTCCCATGGGAGGAACCTTGGGCAGTCTATATCAGCCTGAAAATGTTGTTCAGGTCCTTCCTCACCTGTGCAGAGCTGGAGCCATGAGCACAGCCCTTGTGCACCATGGATAACAGAATGAGCTCTAGGAATTTTTAGCTTTGCAGTCTTGATCCAAACCCCATTTGAAGTCTTTCTGTTAATTTCAAGCTGGCTTTGGGCTGGTTACAGGGTGGAAAAGGGATTTAATTGTCAAGGCAGCTGGGGGTGGTCTTGTTTAAAGTGCCTTTGTAAAGAGCTGGTGGCAGACAGCAGCTGATGGCTTAAGGACATACTTCATCAAAGTATATGTCCACTTCTGGTATTAAAAACTGATGCATTTGTCACATGCAATTGGGCCTAAAGCAGGCAAAAGTACTTCACAGCATGTCCCCTGAGAGTTATCATAAATAGAAATCAGAAGAAATGCCAAAATCTGTAAGGCTTGACAGCAAATGATGTTTTAATTTAGTGGCCATACAAAACTCTCTTTGACATCTAAATGGATGCTTGCCATTAGAAATCTCTCCCCCTTCCTTCAATATCTGTGACAAAAGAAGACATGTATACAAATGTAATTGTTTATTTTAATTTTAAAAGCTAAATTTGCATAGTACAGTAAAGGATGCCTTGAGAAGTGCTGAGCCCACATTCCAAAGATGGAGATGTTACCAACTTGAGAAAAAAATTATCTCAGAGTGGAAATAGGAGCCTTTAAACTGGATCCCTTTTCTACAGTAACCTCAGCACAGGGTGGAGGATAGTGGCATCCATAACACAAAGAATAAATTTTATGATCCCAGTCAATCCTTTAGCACAGGATTAGCCTAGTGATTGTAATTACAGTGAAGCAGAAGGTCAAACTCTTGGAAAGGGAATCTTACTGCTTTTGCAGCTGTTACCTGTGTCAAAATGTTTCTGTTGAATCCCCTAAAAACACAAGTACCAAGTTATTTGCACTTCTAAACCCAAAGCTATTAAACAAGAGAGACAGGACAAAATGAAATGTTTTAAAGCATCCTTCAGATTTAGCTGGAGCATTTGTGGTGCTTTTTGACCCTAAACTTAGAAAGGAACTTTGAAAGGAGCAGAGGAAGCTCGCTGTTGAAAGGTTCTGACCTTTCAGCAAGGTTGCCTGTTCATTTATATGCCTCCTGAAGAACTCATCACCTTCATTTATGATTAATAAACTCCAGTCATCCTGTTTACACTGCATCACAAGTCCTTTAATAGCTTTTTCTTTTTTGTATCCTTTGCTATAAATGTGGAGTGCAAGGTTTGGGGAATAGATTGGACTTTGATGGGAAAGAGAGGTGGCTACATATGCAAAAAATTAATCAGGTAAGGCTTTACAACCACAATCATAATCCTCCAAAATTAGTGATGGACTTTGCATGAGCTGTCTAGATTGTAGTACTGCTGACTAAAGTTTTGATATTTCAATAGCTGGGAATGATTATTCATGTGAAGGATTTTTTTTCACTTTTTTAAAATAAGGATGCCCTGGTCTGCTGTGCAGCTGCCATTCAGACAAACACAATTGCAATGCAGAGAGGAGAATCCAGGATTCACAGTTCTGCCACTTCCACTGGCACTGGAAATGAATGCAAAAAGGTGTTTATTCCTAAACTTGTTACTCAGTGCTCTAAGCTTCTTTGGCAGAGTCTCCCTAAGAGGGACAGACCTGGCTCCTGCCTGTCATCTTTTCTCCTGGAGGTCCTGTACAATTTGGAAGGACAGGACAGCTTAGAACCAAGCAAAGTCATGTTTTCCTTAGTCTCCTGTCAAAATCTGCCCTGAATTGGGCCTGCAGAGTGGACAGAGGGCTCCAAGTCTTCCTGCATCCTTTTTATCTTCCTACAGGACATGCTCTTATCTCTTTATGAATAATGTCTTGAAAAGCCACAAAAAAGGATAAAGGAAATTTTGATTTTGCAGAAAAGGTGCAAGAGCTGTTTTTTTAGATTAACTGGCTTGGATATAGCTCTTAACTAATAGTTTGCAGAATTGCAGTTAAAAAAAATCCACCAGCAAGTTTAAGACCTTGTGATGTTCTGATTTATTTCTGTGGGATGGGAAAAGACCTCTGGTGCATTTCAGGTTTAGTCCCCTTCCACACACTTGCCAATTCATCTATTCATTTTCATAAATGAATCTATCTTTAAGAAATAGACTTTTTGGACTTACTGCTTGTACTACACCTCCTCACAGGGTCTGCCACATTCCAGAAACTCTTCTTTAGAACTCTTCTTTAAAGGTCCTCCG
Organism: Serinus canaria; assembly: GCF_022539315.1. Taxonomy (NCBI): domain Eukaryota; kingdom Metazoa; phylum Chordata; class Aves; order Passeriformes; family Fringillidae; genus Serinus; species Serinus canaria. Next base: position 69,139,575 of record NC_066314.1, read on the forward strand.
GATTATGTCAAATTATGTAGTCATTAACTCACTCAGTAACCTTTTCCCGGTGGTTATCTGCTAATATTGTTACAATTCATGGTTGTCTCTGTGTGTTTTCTAAAGGAGATGACTTTGCTTTTTATAAGGCCCCTATAGTCACATCTTCTTTCTATTAACTGTGCAAGTGAAAAAACAAACATTATTCTGGTTAGTAGAGTTTCTAATGGCAAAAACACTTTAGCTTGCAGAAATGTCTTTGCATATGAGAGGAGGAGAGGGAGGAGAGTCTTGGGGTGAATTTCTTGTTCCAAATCACAGATGGGCAGTTCATTTCCTTGGTTTTGGCAGAGCATTTTTACACAGACACAAAGGCATTGGAGGCAGGACTGAGTTTCATTTTAGCTGGCTAAAATGTTGGTGCTTAATCTAAAGAAATTGGCTGGATTTCTTGAGTTAGTGAACAGAGTTGGGCTGTAAAAACCTCTTTCAGTTTGGGAAGAGTGATTCCATAGCTGTTTCTTTCTGTCCCACTTTCTCTGTGTCTCTTTGGTGGTGGAGGAAATCTAGAGTAGCATCAGAGACTGTAGGGCTTCAGATATTGCATCAAATAAGGCACAGCTTTCTCTGGGCCTGTTCTCCAAAAATGCCCAGGCATGTAGCCAGTCTAGCAAAATAATTTAACTAATTTAGAATTTTAATAATACATATTTTTGCATAGGTGGTTTTTTTTGGTTTTTTTTTTTTTTTTTTTTTTTTTTTTTTTTTTTTTTTTTTTTTTTTTTTTTTTTTTTGCCTAAACGCAAGGAAAACAGTTTTCTAGATGCAGCTACAGGATTTATCACTTTTCAGGACTCAGGTCTGTCTCCATGCCCATTTCCCAAACTCTTCAATAGTTCCTTCTCCCTTCCATGACTGAATTATCAGGGATTGTGTGCTCACTATTTACCTGAACAGTGAAATACTTGCATAATGCAACTTCAGTTTCAGTGGCAGCCCTGACATAATGCTGAAATACAAATAAATATGATAAAAATTCTTATCCTGCACCTACAGATAAAAAAGAACAAAAAACCTGAACAGCAAGCCCAAAGCCTGTGTTCTTTTGGGCTCAAACGGGACTCACACTTCAAAGCTGAGAATAGTTGTCTTAGTCCAGAATTCAAATTTACAAGTGAAGTTTGACTATGTCAGAGCTAGCTCTCTTACCCTACATGTTGTAAATACCTTTGAACTCACTCCTGTGAAACAGAAATGCTTTCTGAAGAAAGAAGTTGAAAAGATAAGTGGCTTACGAGCTACTGTAATTAAAATCTAAAAGATGCTTTCCCAGCTGTTGCTTTTGAAGTTGTGCTTAGTTGGTGGCTAGGTGCCAGCATTCAATTAGAAGTATGCATTTTTATTAACAGACTATCATGTGTTATATCATGTCAATAATTCCTTTTAAATTAGTTCTTTTTATTTTTAGCAATAGTCACAGGTGTCCAGGTCATTAAATATTAAAATGGGCCCCACTGACAATTGTGCAACATCCTAAGTTTGTTTGGGGTTTTTTTTTGCACTCCATTTGAAGTTCAAAATTAAAATATCTCTGAACTTGTAGAGAGGAGGGTTTGGCCAAGATAAGTTAGTGCCTGAGGGGAAAAAATAAAAAAGGGAGATGCACAGCCTATGTGCAACTTTTTTTTTTGCCTGCATTTGGGTTTCTAATTATCATGGTTTCATTTACTTACTCATCATCTGTATGCTGCAAGTGGGGGCCTCATTATTTTGGTTCACTTCCTTAGATGTCAAAGCCTCAGCCTGGAATTAGGATGGTGAGGGAGGGGTTGATATTCACAGGCTTTTAGAGGTGCTCAGCTCAGTGTCAACACAGGAATCATCCTCCTGAAAATGGCCTTTTTCCCAGTTTCCCAGCTTTTTTTTTTATTGTAGGGTTCATTTCACCAAGCTTCAGCTGGCTTCAGTGTAGATACCTTCATCTAGGCTTGATGACTGATCTGCCTAATTGAGGCTTTTATTTTGGGTTAAGAAGAATGAAGCCTGGAAGAGTCTTTTTGTTTTCCTCATATGTTTATAAAAGCTTTTAACAGCAGTCAGACAGAGGTTTTCTATCAGGGGTTACAACAGGTGTTCTGGCCCAAATTGTCTTTATTCATGGTTAAAACCCTCCCCAGAGTGAAAAAAAAGGCTTGAGCTACATTCACTTTTTCCAGGGTGCCAGTGGATTTTCAGGATGCTATGATATCATTGGAACCATAATATAAAATACTGTGTTTTCTCTTTTGGTGCAGCTTAATGTCCTGGAATTGAGGATCCTTTAAAATACTTTGTTAATTCCTAGATATTGATAATGATTGCAATACAATCTATAACTTATTGGCAAAATGTATAAATTGTCAGTACTGTCCTTCATTTGGGGCTTAAAAATAGTTTTGCCAATAAAAATATGAATTTATTCTTGCATAGCATTTGAGTAGCTGCCCTCTTCATTTTGCACATGGAAAAAAGCCACGTCCCCACAGTCACATTGGGAACATGCTAAAAGCTGCTTGGAAACCCAGAAATCCTCATTTCTCTTCCTGCTTTGATGGATCTTATAGGTGCTGCTGACATATGTTATTTCTTGTGCTGTTCTGGAGTTAAGACCAAGTGGAAAGCAAGTGGTGTATAAGCACTTCTGCCACCCCATTTCAGCTTCTCATTTTAATCTCAGATGAAGGGGAAAACTCCTCATGACCTCAAGTTAATTATTAAAAAAAAAAAAAAAAAAGAAAAAGAATAAAAGAATAAGACAATTAAAGCCCATTTCTTTGTGAAAGCTTTTAAAAATAATTTAGCTAATTAAAAAAATACAGAGGCTGATTTGAACTATTACTCATTTTTCAATGGACTTTTAAAGTTTTGGATCATAATTTATTTTTAACCATCTGCAAATAGCTTAAGAAAACTGTACATGCCAAACATTCTTTTTATAACTGAAGAGCTTTCAGTAAAACATGAATTTTCACATGGATCCGTGCAAGTGTTGATGTTCTTTTCTTTCTCTGACCTACCCCTGACACTTCCAAGAGGAAATATATCACTTCCCTCCATTTACAGCCTATCACTGTGATGTTTTATGAAAAATCCCTTCCCAGGATTTTTCTCCTGAGAAGCTGAGAAGCCATGAAAAGAAATACAAACAATAATTATCTGATGGCTTGGAATGTGGTCTGGAGGTTACTCACCAACAGGGGCATCTTTGATGGGTTCCATGGGAATTGTTTTAAATTAATGACCAATTCCAGTCCAGCTGTGTCAGACTCTGGTCAGTCACGTGTTTTTATCATCATTCTTCTTGTTTAGCCTTCTGATGTATTATTTCTTTAGTATAGTTTAAGTATATCATTTTCTTTTAATATAATATAGATCATAAAATAACAAATCAGCCTTCTGAGAACTTGGAGTCAATTCTCATTTCTCACCTCATCCTGGGGACCCTCATAACACCACAACAATTAATAGCCACAAGAGCCTGTGTTCTACTGAACAGCAGTTGGGAACTGGCCTTTGCCAACAACAAATTATGAGTTTTGCTGCATTGTCCAGCTGTCTTGTAGGAAAGAAAGTCAATGTTTTGTTTAGTCCTCCCTTTCTTCTGTGTGCTGTGCTGTCCATTCATTCCAGAGAGGCCAGCACTCTTAGTTTGTGTCTCTCCAATAATCCTGCTCTGTCAGTAGCCCAGAGGAGTTGTCACTGGCTGTGGTATTTTTGGGGTCCCCTGATGAAGGGAGGAAATTGATGAATGTGACTCCATGTTCTTAGAAGGCTAATTTATTATTTTATGATTTATTATATTAAAGATTACTATACTAAAACTATACTAAAGAATAGAGAAAGGATCTTACAAAAGGCTAAAAGATGATAATGAAAAACTGGTGACTCTCTCCAGAGTCCCAATACAGCCTGACTGTGATTGGCCATCAGGTTAAAACAATTCACATGTTGGATAAACAATCTCCAACCACATTCCAAATCAGCAAAGCACAGGAGAAGCAAATGAGATCATATTGTTTTCCTTTTCCTCTGAGGCTTCCCAGGAGAAGAAATCCCGGGCAAGGGGATTTTTCAGAAAATATGACAGTGACAACTTGCCATCCAACTCAATATCCCACACGTGAGCACTCAGGCCACTTGTCCCTACATGTGTAGGCTAAGTGATGGATTGCAGGATACAGCAAAATCTGCCAGGGACTTGGAAGGATTTCAATTTCTTGGGCTAGTCTGTGACCTATTTATGCATGCTGTATTGATAAATGAAGTGAAAAATCTTTCACACCTTTCAATGAAGGGGCTGTTTGGTCTGGCAACAGCACTGACACTTTTAGTGATGTCCTATAGGAAACAGCTGAGATTATTAATTCATTTTTACACAGGTCACTAAGCATCCAGAAGTCAATATTTCTTTTAAATTGCTCTCAATCTGGACCGAATCCATTCTGAAGGTGAAAGGTTCCAGATATATACTGCTACTGGCCATTATGGGAGTCCTTTCTAAGTCATGCCAATTGTTTTTCCTTGGTTCAGTCTGACAATGACTGTGTTAGGATGAACAGAAAAAGTGTAATGCTCTTTAACTTTTGTTTTTAGCTCATGGTGTAATTTCTTGGAAATCTATTTTATTCCAGATGACACCAATCAGAGCACAGAAAAGATGGGAAATACTTCAGATTCTGTGTGTGAAACAATTGCTCAGTGAGTCAAGACTCAAATGTAATGAGGAAGGAAGAATTGCAAGAAGGAAAGATTTACACAGACACAGTTAAGGATAAAGCTGAGCAGAACTGCACGGCTTCAATTCCCAGGAATTTCTTCACAACTGTAATTTGACTTTGACTTTGTGAGAAGACAAACCTGCTGACTCTCACATCTGATGAAAGTCAAAGCTAAAGTACTAAACTTCAAGGTGCATGATGGCAAAACTAAGGGTCTGAAAAGTGACCTGAACATCCTCTGTCTTTGGAGGAGAAAGGAGGGAAAACGAAAATTTTTTTGCTGATCTCTGGAGTACTACACCCAGCTCTTCAGCTCTTGGCACTTACACTGCTGCCTGGTTGGCTTAACACATTACTGATTCTCTTTTATAGTCCTTTTTCAGAGTGGTGAGTGACTAAACAAGTCCCAGAGAATCATGTCCTATATCTTATTTGGATATTAAACAGCTGGAAAGAGTAGGGAGAAGAGCTGCTGTAACTGTGCAAGGACTGGAAATACTGCCTTGCAGCAGCATGTTAAAAATGAAATACCAGCTCTTTTAGATTAAAGATTATTTGATTACAGTGTGCAAACTCCTTCTAGAAGAGATACTGATAGAGGTGATGCCTGAAATAAGAGAAACGAGCAGCACAACACCAGGAGCAGCTAGATAAATCCACACATATTCATATTAGATTGTTAATATTCATATTAACAATCCCTTCATCTTGGGAATTAGAGTAGCAAGGAAAAATTGGACCAGAGTGTTGGAGTCAAGCCTGCAAGTGGTTGTGCATTCTGGCCTTCAGCCAAGCAGAAATCAATCCCACTTTAGGGGTGCCTGGTCAATTAGTACAAGAGGTCACCAGGTGATTCTCTGTTGGTTTTGGGTTTTGGTACTGGCTTCTTGGCAACCCTGGCTCAGTCCTGCCCTGATGTGAGGTTTTGGACTGCTCCTTACATCTGGAAATGCCTGAAGGAAATTGGAGAACCAGTGATAGAAGTGGTCAGAAACTGGCTTGCATTAAAAGATCTCTTCAAAGAAAAGCTTTTTGTAGGGAAAAAAAACAAGCCTTAATTCTGCAGATAGTTTTGTTGAGTTTACATCAGGAAATCCAAGCCCAAATTATTTATTTTTGAGCTTGTTGGACCAAAAAAAAAAATCTCAGAAACTGAGACATCAAAAATCTCAGTAATGAGCTGGTTCAATATCATTGTTTGGTTTGTTTGATGATATCCTTAGGAATTCTCTGGTGTCCTCATTCATTCCCACCCCAACTTGAGGGGCTGTTGGATTATTTGTATATAAACCAGACAGATTGCTTCTGGAAGCAAGAACTGTGGTGCAGTGTGGGAGTTCTGTGGTGTCTTATGGAAGCCTCATCCCTGCAGAGAGCACGGGAGAAAAGAACAAGCATGCCAAGAAATAATTTTCAGGAGTGGCTGTGCTGTTTATGATCAGCTGAGATATTAGTGAGAGAAAAAAAAAGCAAACCAATTTTCCTTCTTTCCACTATTATCACCTTTATCTCCTCTAAGCTCTGTTTTACTTTTTTTATCAGTCATGTTGAACACTGGTAAGGTTCTTCCTCAGCCAACCTCAGGCACTCATTTTCAGGAAATTAACTTGGCATTGTAACAGCTCTTAACATCTGTGACTCTTGACTTGCAGATATTTGAATAAAGGAGCTAGGCAGAGCTTTAATTTATTGCCAATAAATTTCTGATTTTTTTTTTTAAACTAGGACTTAACAGTTTGATTTTCCTTTAATTATGCACAGTCTATTTTGGGTATGAAAATAACATGAGGGATATAATGTGTTTTGTACAACTACATCTTTCAAACAGGCCAAAACAGAATATTTTCATATTTCCAGGAAAAAAAATTGTCCCTGCTGGCATAAAGATATTTTGTTTCCTTTTCAGACTGGTGCTGGTAAAGCTCTTGCTGTGAAATTTGAAGGGGATGTAAGTTTCTAGGAATATTTGCTGCAGAACAGATGTGCTCTTCTTTACCCTCCTAGTGCCAGTTCAGCATGAAATTCACCTGTGTTTACATCAGAGTAAAACAAAGCACCCCTGGGAGAAAAGCTACCGAGCCAGCTTGTTTTTACAGAATAGTGATATCAGGATGAAAACACTTTTGTTGCCAAGGAAGAGGTAAGGAAAACAATAAAGAGCATAATGTAACCCCACGGTCTACGGGTGAAGAATGGCAGGCACACAGAATCTCTGCTCTCATTCTGGATCTGCACCTGATTTTCCATTCTTAATGTTATGTTATATTGGTATTTAATTTGCTTTCCACATATTAGTCCTACTCATCTTTTCTTCTTCATGGTCTTGCAGGTCTTCCTTGATTTCATTTGCAATAATTAAGACAAGAAACGATGTCAAAGCCTTTTAACATGGAGGAGCCCTTCTGCATTATAAACTGCCTCTGTTTTTTGTTTGTTTGTTTGTTTTACATAATTGTAATTTGATTTCCACTCTTTTCTATTCAATCTTCTTCCTATTACCACAATTTTCCAACTTAGCTAGAAAAACAAATACTGCAGTTACTTTATAATTTTTTTTCACTGAGCTGCATCTACCTGGGTTAGCAGTCATACTCAGACACAAACTGAATTTGGTTTTAGATTCTAGATTTCAGATGCTCTCCTTTTAACAAATGATCTAAAAAGCCACATCCTTTAGACTTGAGAATTTTGAATTTTTGTATTTAGATAAACATATAGAGGATAAATTCCATTCCAGCTTTTCCACTCAAGTTCCCACCTCTTTCCTAGTAGTACCAGATTTTCTTCCCCTTTTAAACTATTTTTTTTTGGATCACAATTAATAAATGTTGTAGCTGTACTTCCCCTTGGAATATTAATTTAGTAGAACACAAACCAAAATGGATACTTGGGAGGTGATAGTGAAATGAGTTTTAAAATTATCATTTTAAAACAATACTAAAATTGTTAAGCAGCTCTCCTAAGAGTGACTGTTTGGGAAGTTCAGGACTGAAGGGTTAAATTGCAGCCTGATTTTTCAAAAGGGAAAGCAAGGCAGTTCCCAGTAGATTTAAGTAAATACTTAAGAATATTTAAGAACATATTTAGGTTTATGTATTTCAAATTTTCAGTCCAGATCTTCAGTCTAAAAAGGAAGATTTTATGCTATCAATAAGCATTTAACAGTTCAATGCCAAAGCAGTGTTAAACTGGCACACTTTGGTGTTCCTAAACCTTAATAGATCAATATTAATTATTTTACCTGTAAATCCTCCACATCCCTCTCTCTAATTAAATCAACAGTACCCATTTTAAAACTTCTCACTTACGAGTTTATGGAAATAGACAAATGGCCAGTGTTTGGAAAATTTCAGATATCTTTCACTCTTTTTTCAAATAATTTATGTTCTGGGTCTTCTGCACTGCAAGTGTGCTGCTGATGTGAGGGACCTCCAGGGAGCTCTGCAGTCCTTGGTTTGCTTGGTTCTGGTGCTGTGGGGGAAGAACCTTCAGCTTTGATTTAGGTTTTGGTGTGCATTGTCCTGTTCAATAACCAGAATCAGAGTCTGGCTGGCATTTTGGCATTTTCACCCTTTTTGCTTTCTTTATTGGTAAAGTTTGAAATTTATTTAATTCATCACCTAAAAAAAAAAAAAGAAATGAAATCGTTTTCTCTTTTTTAACACATTATCTGGTAATAAATATTTATTCTCTGCATTTATTGCCAGTCCTATGGTGATCAGCTTAGCATAAAACCCAAGCTAGAAAAGAATGTGTGTTTATAAGGCAGCTGACTGGGGATTTAGAATTTTCCCTTTTCAGCCTTCAGAGAATGGTGTAACCTGTGTGGGCCATCCTTTCAGGTCAATCTCCTGCAGACTATTTTCTCTTTTTCTATATCAATCCTAAATTAATACAGTAGGTGCTCTGCAGCCAGCATGGTTTTGCATTGATCTTGGCCAGCTTGTTTACAGTGTTTTGGCAAGTTGCTGATGTACTTCTCCCTGGGGATAGAGCAGGGGTTAATTGCTGTTAAACTCTCAGTGCCAAGTAATGGTTCAGACTCTGTGCTACATTAAAGATGACACTAATAAGGAAAGAGTGCACTGGATTGCTCTGTGTTGAAAATTGGACTTGTGGTGACAGAAACTTGGAGCGGAGCTGATGTAATAGGGAGGCCATAATGTAATTATAACTGCTGAACATGTGTCATAGCAAGTTAAATGATACATTAATGAATCAAAACAGGTGATGGAGTGTTGCTCTTTCAGCAGATAGAGGTGTTTTCAAGGTCAAATTGGCATTAATCTAATAATCTGTAAACTGTATATGCTTCAAATTATAAGCAAAATCATCTTTAATGGGTTTTTTAGTGTATTTCTTGTCCTGTACCAAAGAGGTGACAAAACCAGAAGATGCTGTTCTCAGTGTAATTTTGTTTATCCCTCTGTTATTATATTTCTGTTATAATAATGCAATATCTGTGTACCTAACATTTTTCAGTCAGGTGTGAGTTTTGGATCTCTGTGCTCTGAGGGGGCTGCACACAAGCCAAGAGGTGTGCAGACATGTGAGCACAGCTGGAGCCAAATGATCTTTGCTGGGAGACTGAAGACAGTCAGTAGGTGGCTTCAAGGCAGCCTGAGCCACACACAAAACCAGCTCACTCCTGCTCAGAGCAGAAGTCAGTGTGTGGTGCTGTTGTGTGTTATGTTTTTTGTAAATTCTCTCTGCCTGTTGTGGTTCTACAGCAAATGAAAACCATCTCTCACCTCAGCTGGTTTAAGCCCCGTTCATGGATGAAGTTCCTGCATTTTGGTTCTGGTAGGAACACTGTGTTCAGAAGGGAAATAAAGGTTTCTGTTCCAGATCCTGTGGCTGTGCAGAACAGAACCACACAAATGGTATTTGGCTGCTTGAACCTGACAGCATCTATCTCCACAGTGAGTCCTGAGTGCTTAAAGAACCCTATCACTTTCTTCTATTTCTATTTTTACAAATAGCCTTTGCTGAGAAGTTAAAATGAGAGCCCCATGGAACAAGCAATATACCCATTTTGGGCAAAGAAATCCTTTTTGAATTTTGCAGTCCTCTGATTCCTGCCATGACTAAAAAAAAAAATCTGTTTATTTCACATTAGTCCTGCTTCTCATAAGCTTCTCATTTATTCTCATGCTGTTAAAAAATGAAGCAAAGATTTCTTTGAGAGGGTCTAGCTGAGTCCATTTCTGAATTTTTATTAAAAAATAGGATTCTAATGCCTAAATCAAATTGGGTGTTTTGACAATGTCATAATATGTCATACTTTGACCTTTTTTTTAATTCTAATTTTTTTTCTTAATATAGCAAATAAATATTAAAAAATTAAATTTGAAACAGATTCCTTGCTAAATGGTTCTTCTGTGGTGTTTTTATCTTTTATTTTTCCATAGAAGATTTTGAGGTTGAACTCTTTCTTTATGAATATCTTGGACATTACCTCATTTTCCTTCTCTCCTGTTACTGCAGGGAGGCAGGTGTTCCTGTTGGGAAAGTCCAGTCCCACTAGAGCTGCAGGCCCTCAGGAGACCTGCTAGGAACCAGATCCATGCCAGCTCCACTCATCAGCACATCCTCTCTTCAGTGCTGCTTCTTGGCAGGATCTCCAGGAGGATGAGCACATCCCAGGAACGACTTGGTGAGGAACACCTGAGGTAGGAGAACCTGTTCACATTCTCTTTCTAAACCTCCCCTGTTCACCACCCTTTTTTCTGCTTTTCTTTCTCTCTCTGTGCTCTGGTGAAAGGTGATAAGCTGTGGCTCCTTCTGATAAGCTGTGGCTCCTTCTGTTGTCACTCTGAATGGATGAACAGAAGGGTAGTAGCACTTGTGTTCAGCAGATTAACTCTGATTTGCTAAATTGCTTCCAAGTGTGTTTCATGGAATCAAAAATTATAGAATGGTTGGGTTGGAAGAGACCTTAAGGATCACACAGTTCCAACCCCTCTTCAACCAGCTCAGGTTGCTCAGAGTTCCATCCAACCTGCCCTTGAGCTCTTCCAGGAATCAGCACATCCACAACTTCTTCAGGCAACTTTTTCCAGCCTCAAATATCTGATCTAAACCTGCCCTCTTTCATTTTGAAGCCATTATCCCCAGTCCCATTACTTCACACCCTTGTAAATAGTCTCTCTCCTTTCTTGGAGGCAGGGCAATTTGCAAGACAATTTAATTCTTTCTTTCTGTCCACAAAGTTCATCTTTGTCCTGAGTCATTTACATTTGGTTATTATAGAGTAAAATACTTCCCTTTCAGAATTATAGAATGTCAAACTTTCCTGAAAGGAAATGTTCACAGAGAAGACACCAACACTGGGATCAAGAACTCAAAGTGTCTTTTGTTTCATTTGGCATCCTTGGCTCTTGAAATGTCTGTTAGGGAGAGAGAGAAAAATAAATATTGCTTCCATGGTACTTACTGTAAACCATTTGCCATCTCTGTCAGGTCAGATTTTTTTTCAGGTGGAGTCCTTGAGCTAATCCACCTCAGTGAAAAGTGAACATTGTTTATTGTGCTGGAAATATCTGTATTAAATTGCATTAAATATCTGTAGTGATGGTCTGCCTGCACTCCATCTGCTCAAGCCATCCTCACTGTGGAGGCTTGACACTCCTGCACTTTCGTGTTTGGCTGGTCAGTTAACCAGATCTAAGAGTCATGGATATTTATTATGGTTGCCAATCTAAGGCTGAATTTCACCTTTGAGAGTCATAGGAAGTTTCATTGCCCGTTTTATTTATCACAGTGTGATATTGGAAGAGAATGGCTAAGCACTGTAATGCTCAAGATGACATTCTCAAGGAAAATTTGCTACCTTACTAGGGATAAATTATCTAGAACATTTCATTAAGAAGGCTTTTTGCAATAGTGGGAGGTTGTACATGTTCAGGACAAGTCATTGTCTCTCCAAGGTGTAAACTCCCAATTTCTTAGTGGGGGAATATAAAATAATCCTTGACCACAGAGCAGGTCCGATCAAAAATTTTAAGTTGTCAACATTGAAATGTTCTGTGGGAATATAGAAAATCTGCAGAATATTATAGGGGAAAAAAGCATTTTAGTTTCAGAATGGGCCATTGAAACTTTTGGATTTGAAGCAATGTCTTGTGTCAAGATGTATTAGACTTTGGATTGTTAACCATCATCTATGATTTAAAAAGTCAAGATTAGAGTAAAGGATTTGAGTTTTATAGAAGCAGAACATAACCCTAACACAAAATTAATTTCCCTCATAAATTTTTACTTAAGTGGAATAAAATAAATGAGACCTCTTGTTCTGACTGCATGGAGGACGTAATAGGAAGAGGAATGTGAAGCAGAGTTGGAATCTTCAGAAATCTCTCATTTTTGGTGCTTTCTGAAACAAAAGTACCCTGAGACCCTTGCAAAAGTTAGTGATTGCATGAGAATCATCAGTATCTGGCTCACAGAATGTTGTTATTGATTCAGAATCGAAAGAGATCTAAAAAACTGTGATATATGCTCCAAAATGGAAATTCCAAGCTTTAAACCAAACTTTCTTAAGGAATCTCCTGATTCTGCTTTTCTCCAAATTTCTTTTCTGGTGTTCAGCCCCCTGCCCAAGGAATATCCCACTCTTTGGTACATATCATGATAAAATTAGTTTCTGTGTCTTTACCATCATTAAGAATTGCAGGTGTCCATGGAGGTGCTCCCCAGCACCATTGCTACCTGTATGACATCACAGAAATCAGAATTATGTGTAGAATTAAAATGAAAAGTGCAGCAGGGCTCCTTTCTCTGACAGCAGTGGCAGTTTTTCTGTAGAGTACTTACACAAGAGCGGGGTTTCTTGCAATATTCCCATTTTTTCCCATACAGATCCTGTACTGGTTTTTAAACACAGCCTCACACGTTACAGGCCTGCTGTACTGTAAATTTCCCTTCTGTGTCTGTGACCCTTAATCAATCCCTGTAAAATCTATCTAGTGCCTAAAAATAAACCAAGCACCAGGAAAAATTTGCATGTCTTGTCCTCTCTTACCTTTTTTTACCCCATATCTAGATGTTGAGTTATAATTTTGATGGAAGGATTCCTTCAAATATCTTGAACTGTGTAATGTAATTCACAAGAAATTACAATTGAGTTATCACCTGTTACTGATGACCAAAAAAAAAAAGCTCAGATCAGCTATTTGAGGTTAATGTGCCTGAAACACTATTCAAATTTCTCTGGTTGGGTTGTAGAGTGATTAGGTTCTCATGATTTGGTCACACAGATTTTTAAATTCCTCTCCCCAGTAATCCATTCACTATGGTCTGAATCCTGCACGTTTTGCTCTGGGGCACTGAGGCAGAATAATATACTTCAACATGTCTGAGGAGGGAAGAAATGTAAGTCTTTGGGGCCACAGGAAGGTGGGCTTGGGTAAAATGTCCACATGGACCATGGCAATCTACTCCTTAGAGGAGGAACTCAGCTCTTAGTGTTTTAATATTGCCTTTATTCTTGCATTGGCCCTTTCTACCAAGAGTCAGATCCTGAAGGCACACATGTCTTTTTTAAGGAAAAGTGCATTTCAGAGGCACTGGCACATTCTCAGAGTCAAGGCTGTTTGTTCTCCCAGTTCCTTTTCACTGCTAGCACAAATTCTTTGTGGCTTGGGTTGGGTTGTCAACCATTTCTGGCACCACAGTCCCTGTATGATGGAGGCAGAATCTGGTATTTCACTTTGCTTATCTCTGTACAAACACAAAAATGGTTTCTGCCCTAGGGATTTGACACTAAAAGCATTAAAAATTAAAAGAAAAATAAAAGATATATATTTAATGGTTGAATTCAGGAGCAGGAGACAGAGATACGAGCAGTTCCAGGACAGCTGGGACCCAGCACTTATCAGGCTCTGTGGGCATCACACAAGTGAATTTTAAGACCAGGAAGATGAATGAGGAGGTGGCTTTACAGATGATAATAAGGCACTCCTTTGAGGCCCACCTTCATCCTTTGCACGTTTTGAAATGCACATCTTCCTCCTTTCTTGTGTACCCTTTCTAGCCTGAGCAGAGAAGAAAGAGGGAGAGGTGCAGCTTGCAGCCCATCAGAAGATGGAGACTTGTCTCAGGTATTGATTAGAGGTCAGTGCCACATTTCACTGAGCTCTTGTTTGCATAGGAGATTACCCAGAGATGAAAAGTGGGCAGGAGGAAAAGGCCCCCAGTAGGACACTGGGAGAGGATGAGGAGGGTTTTCCAAGGAGTGCACTGCAGCAATGATTAGAAAACTCCAGGAAGGGAAGTGCAAAAGAAGAGGGTCACTGAGGCCAAAAGAGAATAGTTTCAAAACCACTGCCTCAAAAGCAGGTAAGAGGGCAGTGAGGATGAGAAGGAGGCACTGTCCCAGCTGTCCTCAGTGGGAGAGAGAAGTCATCTGAAATTGTGATGAATAATTTCATTGCTCTGGGAAAAGCACGGCCGTATTTTTGATGGGATTGTAAAAAAGTATAATCATCGAGTTCACAGCTAAAAGGAGACTGCAGGCAGAAACTGCAGCCTGAACACTGCCAATGGTGCAACAGTGAGAATATTTAGTGGGGAAAAAAATGGTTTATGTTGATTTATGAGCTAGATGAAGCTTTCTTTCACCCATTCAATTCTATTTCTTGTATTTCCCTGAATTTTCCCTGAGTTCAAAGTACATTTTCTTTTTATTTCCTAATGTGGGTTTGTGTCTTTTTTGTCTGTTTGCTTGTTTCTTTACCTTGACAATTCATAAAATGCAAATAAACTATAAGCTACTGCAGCATTTAAATGAGACACGTTTACCTGAACCTTAATTTGATAGAAAGGTTTTTTTCAGTTGTTTGAAGAACCATGCCACAATTACTCTTGCAAATTAGCTATTGAACTTCCACTCTGATGCAATTCTGTCTGATATCCTCCATATGTCTCCAAGTCTTATTAAAAAATTGTCTTATCAGCCTTTCTCTAGATTTTCCTGAAACTGCCATCATTCAAAATATATTAATTCCATTTCCTCTTCCTTTGTTTAATACTATTTTTCCACTGTTCTGGCTTTTTTTGCATATGAGATTACCCAGAGATGAAAAGTGGGCTGAAGAATATGGACATATACATTTCCTTCACAGGACATGGGCACTGGGATATTTTAACTGGATTTTTGTTGTGATTTCTTGTGCTGCATGTCTTTCCAAGCGTCTTTATTTTTAAATTTGCCTGTATCCTATGCTTTTGAGTTGGGAATGTAGACCTAAATATTCTAAAGAGTTCCAAAGTGTTTCATTGCTGCAGGTTTTCATTCATACCCCAGGGACTGCACAACACAGGAAATAAACCCTGGGTTTATTCATGGATTTCACTTTTTCTAGAGCTTCCTCTTGGCTCTAGGTGCAGTCATTAAGGGATCCAGTGTCCCACAGACCTGTGCACTGCTCCTTAAAGAGGGAAACAAACCAGCCCTCCATAACCTCACTATTGCACCTGGTAAATCTCTGACCCCCCAATCCATCAGCATTCCCCTTGGAATCCCCAGCTGCAGCCTCCTGAGCACTGCCTGGGCTGCAGAACTGCACCCTAAAGTGTCTCATACCTGCAATATTTACAGTTTATGTGTTTTAAACTGGGCAAGCAACTGATTCCAGGGAGAAAACATGAAGAGCATTCCCCTCCTGAGTGCCTACTGCTTCACTGCAGCAGGGACCTGGCTAATAAAGTTTTTTCTATTAAGGGAGTTGTAATTTGCTGGCAGGATCTCGACAGTTGTCTTTAGAATAAGACAATATGCCTTTCCCCTCCCTACCGGGCCTAATTCCCTGGTAACCTTATTGAAAATGTGCATGGGCTACAAAACTAAAGATTAACTGTCCAGGGACCTGCTTCCTGGAGCTTATTTGAAGATTAAATCAAATGGCAGGCAATATATATTTGGTAATTCAGCTTTGTTTCAGACTTTTCCAATCTAGTGGCAAGTATAATAGAAGAATCTGACACTCAACAGAACTAAATGGGTTTTTCAGGTTTTTTTCCTATTTTTTTTTTTTATTTGAAAGTGCCTGGTATTTCTATCCCTGGCAAAATTAGAATTAATGATTTATTTCTCCACGTCTGAAGATTCTGCTCTTTTATTTTTTGAGCGTGAAGCAAAGCAATTTTAATTACAGATGATGTGAATAATTTTTCTCTTTTTGTGACATACTGCTCTCTCTTTTTATTCTGCGTAACAAATACCAGCAGAAGAGTTTTAGGAGAAGCAATAAAATATCTACTGTAGCATTGCAGCATTCATTTAAGCAGAAAAGGGAACACACATATTGTTTTTTAATTCAGTGTTTAGACTATGTATTAGTTAAACAAATTTCTATTCAGCAAATTGGATTGAGATGGATGGATATGTTATGCTGTTTTAAAAAACTGTATTTAGAAGGCACATTCAAAGACACTGAAGTGTGATTTGTCCTAGTAGCAGACATCTGAAGAACAAGTGACATTCTTACACAAAATCTATATTGGTGATGTATTTAATTACAGAGTTGATTGAAATTGACAGCTCCAGTGACCTATGGGTGCACTGTTACTGACTGATGGATGCTTCAAATCTGGTTACTTTTAAACCAATTCACATTCTGTTCAATAATATCCTGTCAAACTGCAAACTGCAGTTTTGCATGTATATGGACTAGGCAGAGAACATTTTAATTAACAGAAGGTAGACATGAATGATGCTTAAAAGTTGATGTAATTTTTAAAACTCTGATCATCTTGATTTGAATAAGAGATAAAGAACTCTCAGTGTTATTCAGAGTGGCTGCAAACACATATTTCACTTTGATACTCACTCCTATCAGCCCCACAGCTCTCGGCACAGATGAGCTCTCCAGGCTCTCCTGCCCACATGCAGGCAGCTCTTCATCAGGAGGGGGACAGAGTCCTTGAGGAAATGGTGCCTCACCTTTCTGCTGGCATCAGAGCTGCTCAAGGAGCCTCTGGAGCTTCTGTAGCCAACTGCAGGGCAGAGACCAAGTCCTGTAGCACCAAGAGATGGCTCCAGTGGCCACGTGGCTCAGCCTTCCTCAGCAGCATCAGCCACAGCCTCATCTTCACCCCACAGCATCTTCTTCCCCCCTCTGTCTCCTTTGCTCCCACCTGGCAGTTCTGGGAGGGTGGGTCATGCTTTTCTCATGCTGCTGAATAATGTCTTGAGTCTGAGCAGACAGTCAGCTATTTCTTAGCAATTTATGGAAGCAGAGCTTATCCTCTGGAAGAGCAACCATCAAGGTGTGAAGTTCTGGCTGAAGAGTTCACTTTCTGATCTGAAGAAAATGGCACAAAGGATGAGCAGGTACCAGAGATGTTAAAAAATCAAATAGCCTGCTAACCCCATGTGGTTAATTTGTACCCATATCATAGAATCCTATCCTGGCAGTAATGGGAGCCATATAAAAAATAAGCTTTCCTTCTTCCAGGCTTTGTCCAAGTGATCAATGACTTCCTTAGTGCCAAACTACACTGTGGTAGCTGCATACATGAATTAAAACAGAAGCAAAATGAAGGCTCAGGGTGTGGTCTGGTTGACATGGTGGTGTTGGGTCATAGGCTGGACTCAGAGGTGATCCCAGAGGTCTTTTCCAGCCCCACTGATTCTGTGGGGAAGATGTCAGCTCACCTGTCTGCTGGCATCACTCCTCCATGGAGCACATGGAGAACTACCTGAAGAATCATATTTCTGCTGATCACTGATGCATTTTCTGAAAGGGCAGGGAAAGTCAGAAAGCCCATGGGAAACAAATATGATCTGGGTGCAAAGTATCAGGCAGAGAAAAGACTTTTCAGTGGAGATTAGGCTCCTTAAAAAACCCATAGGCTTTCTGCCTTTAAAGGTACTTTCTTAGGGTAGCTAAAGTTATTAACTTTGTACATAGTGATGAAGAAATCAGAATTGCCATTGCCAAAATCCACATTTAAAGGAAGAGTGAAATGCTTCAATATTAAAAAAAAATAAATTCCAGTTTACTAGAGTTTTTGTAAAGCTTTTCCATGCAGTACTTTTTTTAGTATAATAACATCTATATACAAGAAGTTTAAAATGTTCTTTTTCTTTTTTCACTTTTGCCTCTGTTTCCAACACATTTTTGCATTTTAATCATAAAAGTAGGAGTAATGGATTTCACACACACCCTGGAAAACATCTTTCCACTCTCTGAGATGGGGTGAGTAACAGAATATAGATATATTCAAATTCTTGCAGTTATCCAGAATTTTACTAGCAAGCAAACTTACTTTGTAGTCCACAAAGATTGTGAAAATATCCTTTGAGTGGAAAAAAATAAAAGTAGAAAAGAGTATTGAGCATTAGAATGAGTTCAGGGGTGCCGATGCTGCAGTACTTTCCCATCCTGTATCAGTTGTAGCTGATATGTAATTCCTGATAAAATGGAGCTTGTTATAGATTAACCAAAGGATTTATCCCATTTCTCTGTGGCCTGCACTGTCCTAAATTGTCACTGGGGATAATTTAAATTAGAATTTAATCTTCACATGCCTTGGTTCCTGGTTCATGCACAGCTAAAAGCTGGAGGATAACTTGAATTTAAGCATGTTCTCTGTTTCTTCATTGTGTTGAGTGCTTGTATCCCAGACTAATTCTGCCTTGACCTCGTTGGTTCCCTTTTATGCAGCTCCCCTTGCAATGAAAGGCACAAAATGTTTATACTTTTGTCCATGCATGAGTGGCCTAAGTGGAACACCTTAGAGGGACATCAGTGCCTGTAATTGATTAGCAATTGGTTTGTAGTTTGACACCTGTTCTGCTGTCTGCAACTTTTTCTGACTCCAGAAACGTTTGGCTGAAATTTTCTGGGTCGAACATAAAAGAGTTCAACTGTTTCTAAGAACAAGATTAAGAGAATAAGCCTTGTTTTCTCGTGTTTAAAACCATTGTTTGAGCTGCTTTGAGATAAAGCCTTGCTAATGTCTGTCTTAATGACAGCAGGAGCTGGGCACTGAGATCCCTGAGTCCACAAGGGGAGTTAGAAACTCAAAGCACAGCTATTGCTGTTCTCTCCCTGCCTTGCTTCTTTCAGCCTGCCAAGCACCCAGACCTCCTGTCCTTTCTCAATGTTCCCACATTTAGGCATTTCAAACTGCTGGGAAAAGCTTCACCTGAACTAATTTCTGCATTTATCTTTTCCCACCAATCCAGCAAAGATGAGTTAAGGCAATTCTAGCTGCAATAGTCAAATATTAAGCCAACTCTCCATTTTTTTCTCACCAGCTTGTTCACTTGGCTGTAAGTGCAGCATTAGAATAATCTCTGCACATCAGGAAAAGAAATATAATGACGTGAGAATTACACAAAATTTGAACTGAATAGCAGACTCAATGCAATTTTAGTAGTTTTTCCTCTTCATTCTCAACTTTTCTATTTTCCTCTCCAGCATTTCTGGATAGACACTCTGAGACTATCAGTATGAATGGGATGTAACAACAGCCATCTGCAGGTCAGATAAACCCATCCATCAGCACATCAGCAAGTGGACCTAAAATATTTATAGAATTTTTATTCATGAGAGAAAGA
The DNA here is from genome assembly GCF_022539315.1 of Serinus canaria. Taxonomy (NCBI): domain Eukaryota; kingdom Metazoa; phylum Chordata; class Aves; order Passeriformes; family Fringillidae; genus Serinus; species Serinus canaria. Next base: position 69,158,880 of record NC_066314.1, read on the forward strand.
AAACGTTAATTGGTGATTAACATAAGAAGGTAATAATGAACTCAAATCTGTGTGGTGCAGTTTTGTTATTACTCATTTTCTGCAGGCAAGATAAGAAAACAAAATGAAGAAATTAGTTTTCATTTGCCAGAAGAGCTATTTTGTGTAGATTACTGATGAAATGTATTTTGAAATCTGATGCATCTGTACATATCAAGATTCATTTCTCTGATCCAGTGAAATATCACAGATACTTCCCAAAAAGGGAGCTTTATAACAAACAGTAAAATCTCTATCAATCACTGTGTATTCATAATAACTCATAGCCCTGATACTTAATTACAGCTAAATATAATTTCTGACTTGAAACATTTTCAGCAGAGCACTCAGCACATTCCTAACTTAAAATGAAGTTTTTTTGTATTAAAAGTTCAAATACTTTAATGGATTTGAGTCTGTCATGAAGTTGTCTATGTAGTCAGCAATTACTGCATATAAAAGTATGAAAATAAGTTCAATTTCTGCAAAACAAGCAATTCTCCTGGAAAAAAGGTAGTGTTCCTTTAAGCAGTCTTCTTCAGAGGAAGAAAAGCTGAAGTGCCATAAAAAATCATATCCATTGCTTGTCCTCTCCTAGTTTAATTTCATTTTAACTGAAATAAACATTTCTTTACGTTTAGTAACATTGGAAAAGGCTGTTCTTACTCATTTTGTATGATTAAAACTACATTAGCAATATAGATGTATTAATTTACAGATACAGCTACTAATTGCTTAAATATTGAGTTCAAAACTAGACACTAGTACTGGGAAAGGATAATTGGTTCTTGCCGTGGAAAAAAAAATTATAATAAAGAACTTGAAAGTGCTGTCACATTTCACATAACAAGCAAAATCTCAGAATATTTGAAAAATATTCTGAAAGAAAATGTCTTGGGGCTTTCTTAATGAGAATGAATGTGGTTTGAAAAGATCAAATAATATTCACATATGTCAAATACAGGTTCTAATAACAGTTAGAGATAATGAATAAAATTAAAGTAGGTCATTTTTAGTCACTTAGGATCCAATAGGAGGCATACCTCTTCCTAACTGCTTGTTAAAATATAATTAGAAGCATTTGCTATATTTACCAAAAATAACTCCATATCAAAGATTTTAAAAAATTAAAATGGGATATTTTACCATTCTTTAATTTTCTGTTTTTGTTTTATTAGCATTTGAATAGTAAATGACATATAAATATGTTAATATTGTAATAGCTGGTATAATGCAGTCATAACCATAAGTAATATGGCAGCTATAAATATTCTGAGAGATGGGATTTTACCTCTCATCCTGAATATGATGGCTGTAGCAACCCACAATTATCTACAAATATATGGAACTGAACATAAAATATGTGGAACTGAAAGGAAGAAAAGTCCAAATTACAGCATTGTTTGGACACCAGATATTGAATTTTGTGTTGAGAACGTAGGGAAATTCTTAAGATTCAGGGTGAGGACTGTGATGCTGTCTCCTTTGAGTCTCAGCTGATGGCTGTAGGATTCCCCAATTATCTAGAAATATATGGAACTGAACATGCAGAATTATGGAAAGAAAGAAAAGTCCAAATTACAGCATTGTTTGGACACCAAATGTTGAATTTTGTGTTGAGAACATATGGAAATTCTTAAGAGGAAAAAAAATATTCAGGGTGAGCACTGTGATGTTGTGTCAGTTGATGGGTGTAGCAATCTCCTATTATCTACAAATATATGGAACTGAAAATATAGAATTATGGAAAGAAAAGTCCAAATTACAGCATTATTTGGACACCAAATATTGAATTTTGCATTGAAAATGTATGGAAATTCTTAAGAGGAAAAGAATAGTCAGGGTGAGGACTGTGATGTTGTCTCCTTTGAGTGCCAGTTGTCTCAGCTCAGGTGAATTCAACACAAGGTCAGCACTGATCATTTCTCCATGGTAGTGATGGGGGAACCCAAAGGCTTTTCAGAGTGCTTGTTTTAGATGTCAGACTGGATCCAGACTGGATCCAAAGTGGATCCAAACAATGCAAACTAGATCAGACCAGATCCAACTGTGGTCAAAGATGTCCCAGCTCTTCCAGAAATAATCCTTCTCTACAGGTTAGGCTTCTACTGAGGGACTTATGCACAAAATGGACCCTAGGCTGAAAATGTTTTTCCATCTTATTTTCTATGGACAAACTGGTGAGGAGATATTTTCACCAGCACACAAATCCTTGCATTTTGCACTAACCACCTCTGATCTGTGTAGCAGTAGCACACTAATTTTAAAATCAGCACTTTTATTTATTTACTCTCTCACAGGCAGCATGAGCTGCACTGAAAGTCAAGCCCCCTTAATGACACAGAACCTTTCACACCCTCCTTTTGCTAATGTATTCTTCAAGGGGAGACTTGCATGTTTGAAGATTACTCTCAGACATAATGAAGAAACGTCAGAAAGCCTGTTGGCCTAGAAAAGAGCCATTCACATCCTCTCATTTATGCATATCCCACTCACATGCTGGTAGTGTTTTGTGACATGTATTTCTATCCCCTTATCCCTGAAGTTATCAGGCACCATGTGTGAGGCAGGCATTAAAGCAGGAACATCACCCGTGACACCTAGTTAGTTGGGTAGAGACAAAGTCATTTCTTCTTATCTCAGCAGGAAGCCACACTACTTTGAGCCCAAAGCTTCTTGGTTCAATTTCTTGCTGGAATTGATTCCTTATAAATATGAATTACTCTTCATTTGATCTCTTCTCATTTGTGGGCAGGGCAGCAGTGCCCCACGGATCTGTGTGTGGAGGGTCCTTGTAGGTTTTCAGTGTTTTCTCTGTGGAAAGCAAGAAATAGGGATTGGGTGCTTCTCTACATGAGACTTTGTTTGGCATAACCTTATTGGAGTGGGGCCTTAAAAGCTTAGGGCAGAATGGGAGGGATATTTCAGATATGCATTAAGCCCCTTCTCACCCTGTAGAAATTCATCCCAGACCCCAGGGAAAATCTTTAAAGGTAGATCTCTGACTGGAGCTGGGGTCCTCTTCTGTGAATCATCACTGCACTGCCATTGCCCAGGTATGCATGGTGAGGCAGGACGTAAACAGAGCTGTAAAACTGATGAAATTTGTGAAATTGTAATGTAGATCCTATGTTTTCAGGAAGAAAGGAAACAATTATCTGCTCACGACTGAGAGAGAAACCAAGACAATATCTTAATCACCTTCCTTGAGTTAAAGAGTACCAGACCAACCTATCCCTTAGCCTTGTTTTGTGCTGGAGGAAGTTAAGGGTTATCTTTGGGCTTTATTTTTATTCTGGACACAATGTATGTGTGGACATACCTGTTAAACCACTTTGTCTCTCTGTCACTGAAGTGTTTATAGGTACCATCTCATAAATGTGATCCCTTTTATCTTTCAATGAGCTGCAATTTCACAGAGTGACAGAGCTTGGAAGGCAGCTCTGGAGACCTCATTCAACTCCCCTGATAAAAGCACAGTCAGCTGGAGTAGATTGCTCTGGACTGTGCTCAGCTGAGTTTTGAACATCTCCAGAGATGAAGAATCTCCAGCCTCTCTTGACAACTTTTTCCTAATCACTCTCATGGTTTTTTTTCTGATGTTTAAGAATTTACTGCAGTTCATCTTGTGTCCATTGGCTCCTGGCCAGTCACTGGGTACTACAAAAAGGATTAATTCTCCATCCAGTATTTATCTGCCTGTTTTCCTGTGCTCTAGGATGCACTGGTCCTGAGCTTGGATCAGCAATAGCTGATCCTCCACAATTAACCAGTTCTCCTGGAACTCTGCTTGCTCCATGACCACATCATGAGGGATTCTTCCAGTCTTTATTCTTCCTGAATAAAGCAATTTGCCCTCCTGAAGTGCAGGGTTATGTTCCTGTTTGGCCTTGTCCCTCTTCTCTCATGAGCCTGAGCTCCACCATCTGATAGCCCCAGATGGCTCATGATCCCAGACATTCCCAATGGGATCATGGCTGTGCCTGTGCATGCAGATCCCTAATTCCTGCTGTTTGCATCCTGTGACTCTCATGTGATTTACAGTTACCTTGGAGATGCTGCCAGCCCTGCTGGCTTCACAGAAAAGTGAAGTTTCTGAAAAGGGAACTTTTCTGGAAAGTTCCCATAACGTTGCCCTCTCAGCACTGCTTTGTGCACCTCTTCCAGGGCTGCCTAAAATGTCTCCAGTGGTGCAGTTGTATTTTATATGAAGTTTGAAAAACAATTGCCTTGTCTGATGAGTTGTGATCCTGCAAACAGATTTCTAAGACATGCAACCTTTTTGAAAAAGAGGGGTCTATGACATTAAACAGAACAGGAAGGCTCCATTATAGAAGCAATTAAATCACTTTGAGCAATTAAATGATGCTGGATGTTGCCCTCCTTTGGGTAACAGGTAGGTATCTTTTTTCACTCCTTTGTGGTCCTGTTTTATTTTTTAGGTTGTGCCCCATATTTTGGCCAACATTTCTAGCACCTCTCAGGGATGGGATATCTCAACTGTGCATGATCTATTGCTGAGGGTGTAATGAGAGTCAAGTTTGCCAACACAGACACTCCATTCTCTAAGTCATTGCTCCACAGAGTGCTTTGAGGTACCTTGAATATGAAAGGCCATATATCTCCATAAATTCTGTTTTATTCTGTAGGGTGCCCAAGCTGTGCCAATGCATATTCAGTGTTCTGGGCAATGGGAAGAAAATGGGAGGGGGAAGAGGAAAAAGACCATTCTTAACCGTGCTTCACTGGCCTTTCCTTCTTCATTACAAAACTATTTTTGGGTGCTTGACACTCACTCTTGAAATTGTTTCAGTAGAGTTATAACTCTGTAATGACACATGGCAAAGATCTTGTGTGGAACAAGTCTTTAAGGACTGCTATCAGAACAGCACTTTCTTGCTTCTAGAGCTAAAGCTAAAAGCCATATTTTAAATTTTAGTTTTGGGCATGTCATATTTACTGTGCTACCAGAACTTTTCAAAGGTGATACTGAGCATCTCCTTTTACTCTTCCAGAGCACTGCTAAAGTCTGGAAGCAGTCACAGTATTCTCTCAGTACTCTTGATTGCTCCAATCACCTTCTTGGGGCATATTAAACTGTGATTATGTTCATTTCCTAAGAGCCTTAAGCGTGTTACAGGCTCTTTAAAGGTGTTTTTGTGGGTGTTGGATTGTAGACATGGGACAGATGTTCTCCAGGCTTTTCTGATTAACATCCCTCACTTGCACACAAGACCAGAAGAACAAGAGATGTCTCATACCCCATAAAAGAATATATGACCATAAAGGAGGTAAAGTTTTTAGATGTCATTTCATTTCTGAGCAGTTTGTTATATACTTTGATAAAATGAAATTAAGAGAGACTAAAGTCAACTATAGGGCTGCTTCAGCATTTCAAAATATGGATAATTAAGTGAACCTCAGTAAATAACATAATCACCCTGAGGATGCAGCTTGGCTGGAAACTCTCAAGATCTGGCATAATATTTTGGCAGTTTTGTTTCTGGCAAGGGCAGAATCAGGATGTGTAAAATGCAGGAAAATTAAAAAAAAAAAGAAGAAAAGTAACTTTTTCAAGTAAGATAATTTGTGTGGAGTTGATTACAGAGGACATTAAGTTGCAAAGTCAGGAGATTTTCTGATTCCAGTCAATTCAGTGTCTGAATCACAAGTTTGTGTTACTTCATTGTGGGGAGAAGATCCATGCACCTGATTTTGGACTTTGTGTTATGTGCTGTGACTCTACGGAGAGTTACACTATAATGTTTCTCCACATTAGGCTTCATATAAAAATATTTAAGGTATTTCTGATTTTTCTCTGTCTATTTCTTCCATCCCTGGTCTCTATTATTTGTGGCCTATGACTCTCACAAGCCTTGTGCTCTTCTGGTGGATTATCTGATGGATTTAGCATTAGAGAAAAGCAGACATCTATCTTGAGGAGCATTAATTGTAAGTTGAATGGATGGCTGCACACCCTCAGTATTCTGTTTTTAATGTTGTCGTGGGTGTCATCTCTGTTTCCAGCTTTTTGGGTTTACTGCACTTCTATTTTCTGTAATTTTCTTGAAAGGCAGAAGGTAGAGCTATGCTGTGATGAATGAGTTGGGGAGCCTATAGCTCAGGCAGTAGTTTGTTCAAAAATTGACCATTGAATGTAAAGTATGCAAGGCTAAGAACAGTTTTGATATGATCCATTGTCGAATGTGCAGTGATTCATTTTCCTTTTCCAAATATGCTATCTTGGCTCTAGTTCTGCCATTTGTCACATTTTTCTATTAATAAGTACCCAGAAGGACAAAAGCATGAGCAGGCTTTCCAAAGTTCAGTATAAAATAAATTAATATGTAAGAAATATCTTCTTGACATAACAGAACACACACCTGACAGCCCACCACATAAATTAGCAGCTTCTGGGATGGTAGCTGCAAAATGATAGCACATGGAAAGCTTTTCCAAGAGGTGATATTGAGAGCTGAATGGGAATTTCAAGAGCATTTGGGAATATTTGCCTTTCATTTCAGGTTATTTTATTCATAGTTCTGTCTGTGATGGGGCATGTGCCTATATTTATAGGGACATCATATTTAAACCTGAACAGGAACTATTGCCAATCTCAGGTGAAAAAAAAAAGTAGGTAAACATTTACTTTATATTGCCTCTCTTCAGCAAAGTTATAAACATATGATAAAAGTTAATCCCATGTTTATATTCTTTATTTATATTCTTTACTGGGTGGTAATCTGGTCTCTCAAGCAGGTGTATGGCTGCACTGTTATATGGCCATAGGCTGGGAGGTTCATGGCCAAGTTGCTCAAGGAATTCATGATCCTGAAACACTGCAACACACTGGAGTCTGCAGGATTTAAAATAAATTAAAGGAAAGGAAGAATTTGTGTGTTTTATCCCGGCAGAGCCAAGCCTCCTCACTGCTGATTCTGCTGTGAAGATCGGGAGGGTGTTGGTTACTCAGGCAGTGACAGAGCTGGATTAAAAACGAGCCAGGCTGGTGCAGATCCAGGGTAAAGAGTGCTAGCTGAGAAAAAATGAAAAGGTAAGCACATATGGCTGAACAGCTGCTTTCAAATTTATAAAATATCTTCTTTAATCCCCGCAGCTTTCTTGGCTTTTTCCTCCTAATGCTGTTCCTTTACAGCAAACACTGTGAAAATCATTCTGGTTTTTTTATTGTAATTTTCCCCCTAATATTAAATCACTTCCATTTCAAGTTTATAGTTCTGGTTTTCACCCAGAATGCCCCAAATGCAGAAGTAAATAATTCTAGAGGAGCTAAACAGAGTTTCAAGTCATAAAATGGAGAGACAGTGAAGGAGAAGAAAAATTGTTCTATAGTAAGTCAAATTATTTATTCCTGTATTGGTGGCATGATTTTTTTTCCCTTACTGCTTTTGCTGCAGCAAACTTCAAATACATGCATGGTTTTATGCATAGTCCAAATAAAGGAATTTTTCATTCCTCAGTCTTAGGATAATAGTTTTTAACAACACTAACTTTCTCTACTTTGCCTTGGAATTCTCAAAGCACATTTAAGATATTAACTTATAAAATTTAACAATGTACCTAAAGGGAGTGAAAATATTCCAATTTTCAGCCATGAAATACAGAGATTGCTACAGTGCTCATACAATGGAATACAGGGAGTGTAGGACAAAATAGGGGAGTGGCTCCTGTCCATGATAATCTTAATCCATTAAAACTTCAATATAGTTCATTTTTATGGGAAATATTTATAACTAAATTTTCCATCTCCACAAAAGAGCCCTATTCTTCTTCTAACATACTCACTTTTATTTTGATTCTTATTAGTTGTAGTGAGTGTAAGTCGAACAAAAATTCAATTTTTTTTTTCTGAGAAAAAGGTCATGTTTCATAAATTGATTTTCTTTTCAGGTTTTCAATAAATTAATTTCTTTCAGATTACATTTTAAAAAACAATAAGTTTTTCAGGATTTTCTCTACAATTGGGCATTTTTGAGTCCTTCAACCAAATGGATGAAAGAAATGCCAAACTTCTGCTGTATTTTCAAATTTAGATGGGTAGGTTTTTGACTGGGCTGGGTTTTAATATTATTTTTGTTTTACTGCCTTTTGAAAAGAAGGAAAACTAAAAGTGTCATCCTAGACTCCACTTTCTTGTGCCAGAAGAGCAGTGGAGTCCAGACCCAGGTGCTAATTTGGGTTTGGGAAGCAGTACATTTGCATCATGATGATTTTTCTCTGGGCCTTCTGCTGCTTTTTCATGGAGTCATTGATCTGAGCTCACTACAAGGGCTTTGTCCAGCACTTGGACATGGAGATTGACTCCTAGATCCCATTTTTTTAAAAGCTGTTTAAATGTTTGTGGCCAGACTTTTTATCACTTTCCCTGAAATACCTGGTAAAACAGATGGGAACCCACCAAGACTCCAATTGACTTCATGCATGTTTAAAGAAATCTGTCATGGATTGTAATGTGCCAAAGAGAAAAAGCTCCAGTTAAGTGGCTTTTTTTTTTGTCCCTTATTACCTTTAAAACCTTCACTTTTGGATTTAGAACACCTAAAGTGCTTCAGGAGGAGAAGTCCTTTCACTTTTCAGTGGCTCTCAGTGTTTAAGAGGCATTTGGACAATGCCTTTATTAGCATGCCTTAGCCTTTGGTCAGCCCTAAAGTGATCAGGCAATTGGGCCAGATGATCATTGCAGGTCCCTGTGAACAGAATGATATTATTTTATTATTTTATTTTTACTATACTCTAAATATCATATTAATGTGCTATCAGAAATTATTGGAAAGGTCATTCTTTTATAAACAGAGAAGTGCAAATTGCTTCAAGCTTTGTTTCCCTTTATGCAGCAGTCTTTTATGTGTGTTTTTCTCCAGCAGGACTGAATAATCTTAGTTTGACAGAACAAGTATTTTTTGCAGAGGGAAAAAAAATCTCCAGAGTTATGACCACGTCAGCACTTGGCAGCTCAATAGATCTGTATTTTCTTTCAGCACATGGGGGTTTAATAGCTTACCTGTAGAACAGGAAGTTTAGACCTGGTCTTTAAAGACCTGTGTCTTATTCCAGAGGAGACCTCTATCATTATTCCAGCTAGGCTGACAACACAGAACACACTGTCAAAGTCCTGGAGGTAATACCCTTATTACATGTGTCATTAGAGGATGTTTGCCATATCTGCTTTAACACCGCAGACATTTTAAGTAGGTTATTCCATCACTTTGCCATTTTGATTATGACAACAAAATGACACCATCTTGAAATGGATTTTGGAAAGAAAGGCTAACTGTCCAAAGAGGTCCATGCTCACTCTAATTAAAATTGGCTTAGGTGGCACAACCTTCATAATTCAGACTATGGCTATGAAGGATATGCATGTTGAAAGCGCTCTTTGCTCATTAGTGCTTTTTCTGTCAGACACTGCTACCTGCTCTTTTCTTAATGAATGCTAAGCCATCTCTTTAGAAGATTGTGCTGCTTCCCTGAACTGAGGGAACTGTCTTATTTCCTCCCAAGTTCGTGGAGAGTGAAATCGGGGAGTCACCTCTTTGACATTTCCCAACCTCTGTACTTATTTATCTCTTTGAGACCCTGCGCTCCAGAGATATCACTGTCTTAATTAAGAAGAAGGATGTGACCATGGTAAATTGACTGATTCCATTGATTAAGGACTAGCTGTACAAGTAACATTGATTTTAACAGTGGGTCTACATAAATGTAATTGTTGGAACATGGGGCTGCATAATTATGGTGATGTACGAGAATAGTTGGTTTGTCCTTTTCAACCTTCACTAACATTCTTTTGCATGGTAATGTACCTCGTTCAATTAGCAGAAATCTTAAATGTTACAAAATGTCTTTTGTGAAGGCACACAGTAATCATTATGGTCTAATTTAATCTAACAGCATCAGACAGATACATCTCTTTCTTTTCCTTTCTTTGTTTCTAGATTTTTCTCCCCTACCTCTTTTTATTTTTTTTCAATTCTTAGGAGCACTCATACACCCATAAATTAAAAAAAAAAAAGTGAGAAAGAGAAAGAGTCTTCCTTACACTGCCCAATTTGTAAATTGTATGATTTTGAGCAAGAACCCACAGAGTTAATTTATGATTAGGGACAATTTGTTTTCTTTCCCCAGTGGGGCATACTGGACATTCTTAATCTACCCAGCAACTTCACCCGCCCTACCTCCGGTGGAAAAATTGCATTTTTCCCCAAATGTGGACAAATATAATGTCTTTTTTTTAATTAACCATCCACCCGTCCATCTCTCTCCTCCATGCTTCCTTAAAACCAGTGCATGCTTGATTGCACATCTCATATTTCTTCTGGTGAGGAATTCATAAGGCTTTAGTGCACGCCTTACTTTTAATGCAAGTCAGTAAGCAGAATCTGGAGAGCCAGAAATTTAAGGAGGGAAGTGGAAGAAAACAGCACAAAAGCTGAAGTTTTAATTGCTGCAATAAATATGTGGACCACTTTCAGAGTACAGAACTTGTGCTACCAGTTCATAATTATTTTTTATGGGGTATTCTCCAGACAGAGCAGAACTCCGTGGGGCATTAGGTTATTAAGTCTTTTGGGCAAGAACTGTCTCTTGGCAAAGTGTTTATATGACTGGTGAGTAATTCTTGGTAAGAAGTAATAACTTAGTTTTGTAGGGTTGTTTATTAGCTCAAAAAACTGGGATTTTGCAGCACCATAACTTACTTGGAAGTCTGAGTCTAAGAGTTCAACCACTCCTTTCCCTTCTCCTTCAGCGTTTTCCATGTCTATTTTCATTAAGCACAAAATTGGGAATTTGGACATTCCCAAACTGCTTTGAGTTTACCTTTTTAATGCTATTTATAACTGGAAGATACAGACACACTTGAAACCTCTGTTCTATGAATGATCTAGCTTGATAGAGGAGATCCATGTGGATTGAGGCACTCACTGTGGCCAGTTTTGGATAAAGGTCTTGCTCATTGATATCCCAACCTTTGGATGAGTTCTTAGGCAGGAAGTTCCAGCAGGAATTTTGATATCCAAACCCTTGGATGAGCCCTTAGGCAGGAAATTCCACCTGGTAGGCTCAACAAAGAATGGCTGAGTGGAGGCTTGGGGCTGCCAGGCCCAATATTTCAGCTGACTTGCAGAAGCTTTCTCCTCTTCACCAGCCCAGAGCCCAACAAGCCAAGCAGCATTCCAAAGGATGGATGTAAAAACCAGTTAAAGATGTGTCCTGTTTTCCTGAAAATGTATTTTGTGGACATGTGCTTTCCAGATGATCACTGCCTAAGTTGTCACATGTTTCCATACCAAAACTTGCTGTCAGGCTGGACACTCCAGGTAATGCTGTGGTCATTGTATGACAGGTGCCCTTGAAAAGTTTAGTTTAACTTTTATATTTTTCCCCTGCTACAAAATGCATCAATATTTATTTCCCATATCTGCAGCAGGAAACACTTTGGATAATCAGTCTCTTCCATCCTATCAAAAATAGGCAGAAGCTGTCCTTGCAGTACGTGTGCATGAGTACATGATATATCTAAATGAGAATGAAAGCCCTCCAGCAATCAAGTATGCACACAAGTTAAGAGAAGTGACACCAATACACACACTTCAGCACATATACATGCATACTCACAAAAAAATCATATCCTGGATTTAAAAGGCTTCAAGATTAAAGGCCCAAGGGGCTTAAAACTTAAAGAAATATTTCTTCCACCTCATTGCATATTCATGAGTGAGTATTTTGGCAAGCAGACTGAGCAAAATAGCTTACAGAATTATGGAAGGAAGATTATTGTTGATTCCTGTGTGCCACAACAGAGCTTTGACAGAGAGAAAGGAAAATGTAAATAATCATCCAAATGACTGCATTGACACAGGTGAGTCTGAGGGCCCTCTCCAACTTGGGTTGTTTCAGGTTTTTGACCCATGTGAGCTGCAAAACTTGGAAAAGGGTCAGCCAGCCCCCTCTGGAGACAGGTTAAAGGGTAGGAGGGGAACCTGCCCTGCACAGAGGAGTTTGCAAAGGCAGTTCTCTCTCTCTCTGCTGCTCTTGGTTTGGCCCAGACCTAACACTCCCACCAGACACCAGGGGTTTGTGAAAGGTTCTCATGTATTTCACCAAATTTGCTCTCAAATTCTCTGCAAGTTGGCAGAGGCTCCAGGGTTTTCATTTTTTATGACCAACCACCTCTGCTGTGCTGGTAACTCACCTGTTACCAGTTTTTCTGTCTTTCAGTTGTTTGTTTTTTTGCTGTTGTTTTCATATTTTTTGCCCAGACTCTATGATGTCTGAAAATCTTTTGAGGTAGAAAAATATTTTTCTCTGTATCACTTTGGCAGATGCCTTGAATAGACATTATACTAGTGTTTTATATGCCTGGTTAACAAGCAAGGTTCAAGAAATTTCAGTGAAAAAACTGAGCAATATTAATGAGACAAAAGTAGATTCCAAGAATAACAGGTAAATAATATGATTAAGGTAGCAAGAAAGAAACTCAGTGAAGAAATAAAAACACAAAAAGCAGTTTGCCACTTGTGTACCTTTACTCAAATTGACTTAATTTACATAAAAGCAGAGTGAACAAAGGATGGCTTCTTCAAAAGAGCACAGTTTGCCTGTTTCCTCTGGTAGCAAGCAGACAACACTGAAGACAAAATTACTGCTACCTTTGAAAGGAGAAAGTGTGCTTAGCAATGTGAAAAAGGTAAAAATACAAAGAACAAATACATGGCTACATCCAGCACACAAGACTTACCAGGATTCAGTATCTAACCCTGATTTCTGACATGAGAGATCCCACACTTTGCAGTAAAAAAATATGAAAGTTTTTTGTTTGTTTGTTTTCTATAAGCAAAGGAGTAGCTCTCATGGAAGTGTGGAAGTGGAATTTCAGTGTTGCTCCAGCTAGTGCAGGGATATTTAAAAACTGCAGCCAGGAGAAAAGTGTTGTTAACTTCATTCAGAAAGCCTTTTTCTGAGTGAAAATAACACAGATTTCACAAAATAACTTCCTTCAAAGTTATCATTTATCTTCACCATGAGACCTGAAAAATACATTTATATTCTACAGAACTATTTCCAGTTTGTGCACAGCCAGAGTTCCTTAACCCAGCCCAGTTTTAGAATGTCATGCTTCTCTTCCTCTTTTTCTTTGTATTTTTTTTCTGCCTCCCTAGTCTGGTGTAGGCTATATCCCTCTGTAGGCTATATCCCTTTCCCTTGGGAAAGGAAGGCTTGACACCATCTCTGTCTGGATTAGTTAAGCTTGACCTAATTCTTGTCTGGGGAGACAAGCTGGGCTGGTGGGTCCATTTTCAAGAACACCAAGCCCATGGTTCTTGGCTGTCTTTTAAGGCACAAATTCAGGTGCTGCCTGATCCTGACAGGGACTTGGGACCCTGAGGCATGACAAGGTAGCAGGCACTGCTGTGAACAGGGACATGGGGACAGGCTCATCCATGACAAGGTGGAAGTGTAAGTTATTATGTCATTTTTAATATTCCCAGTAGTCCTGAGTGCCACCTTCCTGCCCTCTGGCATTATCAGTGGAGACAGAAGTATCTCAGGAAACCTGAGGAGAGCCCCTCTAGAGAAGACACACAGCCAGAGCACAGCCTTGGTCTAAAATGGTGCCTGGCCTGAGCAACTTTTAATTATGAAATAATTCAGAGGTTCTCCCTGGCTCCCTCCCTTTGTACAACTGGTTAAAAACACCAGAGCAATGCAGTTCCCTCTGTGCCTGGAGGAACAGCACCAACTGGATTTCTACTGACAACCTGCAATTACTTCAGCAGAGAGCAAAGCACAGCCCAAAACTTCAGGGAGGAATTTGTATCTCAGACAAGGCCATTTCCCACAGGGCCCAGGATTAGTGTGTGAATGAGTGGGAATATGGCTGTGGGATGTATGTGATGACAATTCACAGCACATCCATCCCAGAGGAGATTTATGGATCTGCAGGGTACAACACCCTACCTGCAAATTTATTTTACTGACCCCACTTTGAAATAAAGTAGTATTGTGACTATAAAACTCATGCTATTCAAAGTATTCCTAATATAATGGGTCTAAAACCAGATTTCTTATTTTTTAATGGATTTTTTGGTGAGGTTATCCTACTGTCTTGAGCTTTTGCAAGGATGACTGCAGTATGCATGAGAAATGTCTGTGGTCTGTCTCACTGACACTGAGCAAGGACTGGGATGGTTCTGTGTGGAACTGCAATGCTGAGCCCACAATTAACATTTCTTACAATTAGATGCTACAACTTGACCCTTCTGCCACTATTTTATTACCAATCTTCTCTTTTGCCTTTCTGAAAATCTTCCTGCTTGCTCTTAAATAAGAGCCTAGTCAGGACAGCCCCTTTGTACCACTGTTTGAAGCACTGGGATCTCAAAAAAATGTTTCTATTTCCTGATGGGCTTCCATTTTCTCTTGTAAAAGCTTCAAACCAGACTCAAGTTGTCCAAAAGAAATACTTCAATGTTGGTTGTAAAGTTTTGAATGTGCTAGATATGAACTCAGTTTTTAGGAGTTAATTGTAGGTCTGTGAACATTAAAAACTTGAGGAGGTTGCCAGTAGAATTCACTACTAACACAGAGAAATTTGCAGTTTTCAGAAAGTGGAATGAGATGGTGAATTCTTCCTAAACAATATTTTTAAAATTTATATCTAGCTGATTGATGTAAAATCTTGTCCTACTCAAGTATTGAATATGCATCCTGACACAGTTTTTTGTTAGTTGATCAGCTATTTTGAATAAGGAAAGGTTTTAATTATTTGGAAATGTTTCAGACACTGATCTGGGTGCACTCCTCTAGCATTTTGAGAATTCCTTCCAGAAAATAAATGCCTTTGTTAGAACTCTGCTTTCTGTGGATTTGAGGGTTTTTGTCTTTTTTATTTATTTATTTATTTTATTCAAAGTGTCTAGGATAGTATTTCCAAAGGCATGTAGAGCAAATCTCTCCCAGTGCACCTCAGAAATGTCAGATCTGCCGAAGAACTGACAGATAAAAAATAGAGTTCAAGGGAAATATTTTGCTCTTCAGTCTAACTGATGAAACAATAAATTCAGGGATGAATACCCAGAAAGCATCTTATTTCCTGGGTCTTTTCCTAGTTCTTTTTGCCTTTCACCAGGCTCATATGTGCATGAATAAATGGTGAAGACAAATTTCCACTGACCAAACTGGCAACAAACATTTCTGATTTTTTTTTCTCAAATGCCATAAACGTTTTGAAGATGATGAATTTGTCAATGCAAATAACCTTAGATCCAAAAGAAATTCTATGCATTTTTTTTTTAATTTTGGTTGGTTTTGTAAAATATCTAGTTTGAGGAAATTAGCTAAGCCAAGCTTGTCTTCACACAGAAGTCACACCAAAGTAATTTGAATCGCTTTATAAATCGATTTTGTTAAACCGATGTGAACACTTGTTTGGACACTCCTAAATTGATTTTGTCCTGGCTTATATTGATTTAGCTTAAGTCAAGAAGGAATTCACTTAAGATAAATTAATGCAAGTCTAAAATAAAAAGTGCCCACATAGGGTTTGCATGGGCTTGTTAAATTGATTTAAAAATGCACTTTTAATTAAAGTGATGTAACTTTGTGTAGGATAGGCCTAACACCACAGAGAGAAATCTTTGGCTTGCAGAGATGATGAGCTCTGTCATGTCCTGAAAGGGCTTTAGGTCTAGTTCCAGGTATTGCAATGTTTCTGCATTGAAGCTTGAAACAGTTTACAGGAACTTTGCAAATGTATAGATCTCCTCAGAGAAAATACACTCTGACAATTTCCTGATTTTTCCAATCATCAGTATTGTTTCCATCAAGATGAAAGATCAGTGTGAAACAAAATCTGATTCCTGAATTTACAAAAGCTGCACACACATTTTAACTTTTCAGCTCTCTGCTGCCTTTAAGAAAAACCATCTCCAAGAAAACTTCCTTAATATCATAAAAACATTGATTTTGAAATAGGCAAGCCCCTCTTGCCTATGGGAGACTAATTTCATGTTGAGGCACAATAGGACATTTGCTGGCTTCATAACTAACACTGCCTTGCTAATGTAAAGCAATCAGTTTTCATTGCACTGCTCATTGTTGGATTTCTGTGTGCCCTTCAATACACAATTACCAATTTTTCCTCAAATCTGTTTGTCCAGCAAAGAGGGTCTAGACACCAGTGGCCTTGCAAAGTAACCCTGAGTAATGATTTGGGGAGAAAAGGGTGTAACCTTCATGATGCTGCCTGGAATTGGCAATAAAAACCTGAGATTATTCAGAAACCTCTGTCTCAGGGTGTGCCTTGTTTGCTGAGCTCTTGCTTGATGCAAAGCACACTTCGAGGGGATCTGCATTACACCCTGGCATGCAGCAATCACACCCATACCCAACTCCCTGATCTCCCAGGAAGAGAAAATAACAAAAATTACATGTTTTCAGAGACACAGCTATTCATGGGACAGTAATCATAGCTGGTGTTGGCTGGGACCCCCCTGCTGGAGTGCTGTTCACCTTCCCATCCAGAGATCCCCCTCTGCAGTTGCTTTGTTCCTGTGGTGTTCCCTCTTCTTCCCTTTGGTTGCTCTGCAGGGAATGTGATGCCCTGGATTCCTGAAGTTCAGTTCACTCACAAACCAGGAGCCCTTTGCTAATTGCAGCCCTGGCAAAGTGGCTTTGGCACTGCTGATCCAACCAGCTGTATTTTCCATGGAAGAGTTGTCATCTCTCTGCTGTCATCTAAATCAGCAGCTGAGCTTGGCCAGTACCCATTTCTTCCTGTGTTTCCCACAAGTAGGAAAAATAAGTTATATTTCATCTGCATAGTCCCTGTAATGTCCTATCTTAACTTTTGCTTTTCTTCACATACACACACACACAAAAAGTATTTTCTTAAACCTTTGCACCATTTGTTATTTGCATTGTTTTACCTGGCACTCTAACTTGATTCTTTGCTGAAATCTGGAAGGCAGCTGGTGACAGTACTTAGCAAAGAGTGGGGCAGTAGATTCTGTCCTTTAGGTGAAGCATTCCTGCTAACACCTTTCAGAATGAGATTTACCCTTCTGCTGCTGCCAGGAGCTGACAGGTTCTGTTTGTAATGCATTTCTCTATCAGTGCTTTAGGAGCTGTCCCTCGTTTGTAGCTGTGTGTTTGTTTTCTCTTTCCCAGGAGCTCAGGTTTGTACCTCTCTATATTTAATTTCATCTTGGTCCTGTGAATGTTGGAGGGATCCATAGAGAGGTCAAGTGGGATGGGTCACTGAGGCTAAACTGCTTCATTGCCAAATTTAGTTTCAGGCACATTTGTGCAATGGACTAGAATATTTGCAAAATATTTATTCCTGTCACACAGGTGTTTTTTCAAGCATTGCATTTCTAACACTGGACTGTATTTTAACAGTGAAAAAAAACTCTGCTGAAGTCTTAAGCTTACTGAAGTGTAAGAAAATGACTCAAGAAAGAAAGGTACACTTACTGGAGGAGTCACTGGCTCAGCTTCCACTGCCTGAAGAGTGCCTACATGGCTTCAGTGACCTCTTGAGCTTCATTAGTTAACTGGACTGTCTTGCTCACACTTTTCTTTATTTTTTGTTGTTGTCTACAGGCATTTGTGTCTTCTGGGGTTGCTATATTGCATCTAGGCAATTCTCAAGGTAAGTCTGAGGATTTTAATTTTCTTATTCTTGACTTCAGGGTCTTTTGAAATAGGTTCATCTATTTTTTAAAAAGGCATTTTTCCAAAGTTTATTTTCACCTAGAATGTTGTGATTCTTCCCTAACCATGTCACACCTTTTTTTACAGACACCCACAGATTCCACAATTAGACTTTTCTTATGATTCTTAATAACTCTGTAATTTTGAACAGCTGTAGCTACCAAAGGCACCACTTTTGAGACTGGTGGTTAGCTGTGCACATTGAAGACATCCAAATTCTGCTACCATCAGAAAAGGAGTAAAAAAAGAAAACTGTGAGTTGTAGGAATCAGCAACAAATAAAAAAATACTAAAAAAAAAAAGGGAAGAAATCATAGATGGGCCCTTGGTAGAGTTTATTCAGAGAACTTGCCCTGTACACAGAGGCACAAAAGGCAGTGCAGAAATCAGTTTCAGCAGTCAAATGGGATCCTAGAGGATGAGATATCATGGGAATGGTATCAGGATCAATCAAAGTGCACAGGTAAGGGAAGAATTTCAGAGAGGTGGCTGCACATGCAGTGTGGCAAGGGCTGCCTTCCATCCAGCTCTGTGCAGGCACCTCTGGCACTGCAGGAAACAAAACACAACGAGGAGCAGGAGGAGAGGGAGGAAAATAGGACATTATGAGAGTAAAGCTATGGATAGTGATGGAAACATAAACATAGAGCAGAAAAATGTTCTTAAGAACACACACACACCTGCTACCTGCTTGTGGAGCCCATCCTTCCCTGAATATTGTTGCATACTCTCTTGCAAGAAAACATTTGGTCTATTTTTAAAGTTTTCCTATAAGACTTTGAAGTTCAAGACCCTGCACCAGGTTTTTATTCTATTCCAACTACCCTGAATTTGGAGAAACTGAGGAGGGATGCTACCTGAAAGCAGAGGAAGGAAGGACTAACTCGTGGTTTATATTAAAACCTTTAGAGTCTATAAATGTTAAACTTGGTCAGATCTATTATCACTTGTTCTTTTCTCAGAGGTCTCTCTGGTCACCACTTGCTCTGTGTGACAAAGGCTAACAGGAAGCTGAAAATCAGGGTAAAATGTGTTATTATTTAAGGTTTTCTTAATTGTGGTGTTAAAAAACTAATTCTATGCAGAACAAGCTTAAGAGCAGCAGATACCTAAGAAACTGTCAGATAGCACTGTTAACTATAATAATTTATCCTATAATTTAATGTAGCCCTGACCCCTGTCATAAGTTAATACACCATGAAGAACAGTGTGCAAAACACATGCTTATTAATGAATTGGAGAAATAATGTGACATTGTTTTTTGCCATTTCCCAGGAAATATCTTAATATTGGAGTTAGCAGAGCCTGGACAATTTTTGCTGTGTAATTATGTCTGTCCATATCTTACTAACTCGTGCTGGGATTAAAAGGTTTGTAATATTAATTATTCTATCTGACTCCTGTTGTTTGATTCAAGCCAAAAGCAACAGCATGGAGGAACCCTGCATCATGCACTCTTGTTTTCTCTATTTTAACTAAAAATTCTTTGTAAAAGCCAGTTACAGATGTACACATTCACCATTAGTGCTATGTAAAATACAAAATTCCTCAGAGAATTCAATTATTTTTTTACTAGTGAACATCTCTTCTGGAGTGGCACAAGGCCCTAAATACATTGGAGCTGTTCTTCTGGAATTTCTCTGCTTGTAGGCAGGGGATTCAAGAAGATTGGCCTGGAAGGGGAAAGGCTGGCTGCTGGTGCTGTGATATTCCAGACATTGCTGCCTCCTGTCTGTTTACTGTACCATTCTTGCAGCTCAGGTCCTGTCAGTGCTGCTTTGGCCCAGGTGATGTGCTAGGCTTTAATTACCAGGGGAGACTGTTCCTGCATCTTAGAGAAGCTTTTTGGAAATACCTGTCTGTGCTCAGATATTTTAATTCTGAAAACCACAAATTAAGATGTGGGATGCTAAATAATTTTCCTTCTGCACTGTATCTGGCTGCATGTTGGCATCACTAGTGTGCAACTCTGCCTAAAGACTCCTGATGCTGAAGAATCATATCAAAATTGAGATTAAGTTCCTTTCATAACTTCTATGGAGCTGTACTCTGAGTTTTCCTTGAGTTTTTAAGACACATGTGACTTAAACTGAGACATTTCAGTCAAAAGCAGCTTGTTCCAAGAACACTGACAGCTGTGGAAAGGTGCAGCTTTAGGACAGTGAGTGTCCCCAGAAAAAGGAGACCCACCCAGCAGGCAACTTCCATGGGGGGTCCTGCTCCTGCAGTCACAGGGCTGGCCAAAATGAGTTCTGTCCTCTAAGAAAAAAGGTAACAAGGGTTTCTAGGCATCTAAAAATACTGTAGAGCAGTTACACTATAAAATGGAGATAATTCTCCATATAGCTTCATTTTTCAAAAATTGAGACCTTAAATTTTGATTTTAAGTACCTGATTAGAAAACCTCACTCTTAGATTCAACAAAATATTTTTTTTATGATACAGAGCTTCAGTTTTCAATCAAATGTTTGGACATCGAAGCCAATGGGATTCTTGGACAAACCATAAAGGTTTTTTGGTGTTTTTATTGTTAGGAGTTTTTTTTTTTTTTTTGTAATGCCATGGAAATGGACAGCACTAAGTGGTTTGATTTTTCCAAATCAATGAAAGCTAAGCAGTTCCCACTGATATTGTGTCTGACCACTTGCTTAACAATGCACTTGACGGGGTAAATTCAGAGCAGTTTTAAAAGGCATTGCTTTGTTTGCTGGAGCATTTAGTTGGATTTTTTTTTTTTTTTGAACACCTACTTTCCTAGTAATTTTCCTGTAGAAATGCTGGGTGATTTTACACTGACTTGATTCCTCTGAGGTTTTCTGATTTGACTTGAATACCTTGTTCAATAGCAATGGAAGGGTTAACTGTCTGGGTGTTTTTAGGTTTGCACTGTACACAGGGACTTGACATTTTCACACTAATTAAAGCAGGCTGCCTCAGTCCCTCTGTACATGTAACTCATATTTAATTCAATGGAATCGTTGAGGGTGCATTGGTGGAAGAGTTGGGTCCATGCTTGTCCTGTTGTGATAATCAGGAAATGTCTTATCCAGTGGTATATTCCATTTACCCACAACCTGAGTATGGAAACATTCAAGTCTTTGGAATATTTCACCTAAATTAAATATTTGTATCAAGGAGTCAAGTCTTAAAGAGTTCCTTTAATCCAAACTTTCCATAATTTGGGACTTGAACAAATGCAAGAGCCCACCTACAGTACAGTAATGCTTTTGTTGCAATTTTTGCATCTGGCATACAATATAAGCCATCCTCATTTTCCAAAAATATGTGACTTTATGGATTATGAATATGAAAATATTTCATTAATTTAATTTCATATTGAAGTGCATGTTTTCTGGAATGCTATGCAGCAGTGTGTCCTTTTCCTTGAAGTTGCAGAAAGTATGAAGACTTCTGGTGTCTCTGAGGTACCTTTTTGTTTGCAAAACAAAAACCAGGTGCTCTGGCTGCCTCTAGACTTAAGGTAGGACTCAAAACACAACATTTAGAGAATCATGGAATGCCTTGAGTTGGAAGGGATCTCAAAGGTCTTCTTGTTCCAGCTCCACTGTCAGGGACAGGGACACCTTCCACTAGACCAGGTTATTCAAAGCCCCATCCAACACTTTGAACACTTCCAGGGGTGGTGCATCCACAAATTCTCTGGCCACCCATCCTCACAGTAAAGAATTTTTTCTTGATTATCCTCTTTCAGTTCAAAGCCATTCCCTCTCGCCCTTGCAAAAAGTGCCTCTCCAGCTCTCTTGTAAACCCCCTTTAGGTACTGGGAAGTGCTGTAAGGTCTCTCCAGAGCCTTCTCTTCTCCAGTTGGAACCTCAACTCTTCAACAGAAGCCTGTCTTCACAGGAGAGGTGCTCCTCCCCTCTCATCATCCATTCCAACATGCCTGTGACCTTATGTTGGGAGTTCCTGAGCAGAACTCCTGATGGGGTCTGATGGGAGCATGTTTTCTTTTTAATCCTGGCCCAGAAGCTCTCATCCACCCCCAGAGGGTTGGGGGCTTAGGGGGTAACAGCCCCTCCTTGTCTTCCCTGCCTTTTCTTTCCAGAGAACCCTGGGTTTTTCCTTTCCAATGGAAAAGGAGCCATCCCAGGAGCCATCCCAGGAGCCATCTCACCACATCTCTGGAATGCCAGTGAGATGCCAGCCCTGCAGGCACGTGCTCTCCTGTCTCCATCCTCTTATTCCCCATCCTGTGTGAGTTTGCACTGTGTGAGGCATTTTGGCTGCTCAGGCCACCTTTCCCTGGCAGAATGCTGCTTCAATTCAAGCTTGTTTCCAGCTCTTTAGGTACAATTTTTGCCTGGATCAATAGAAGAAAATAAAAACCAAAGAGGAACAAAAGAGCCCTCTGCTGATTTCCATTTCAATATAAAAACATTTAGTAGCTAAATAATCATCTATTCCATCTTGAGGCTGCTGGGAGCACTCGCTGGTGTATACAATTTCTTCCTTAAAGTCTGTGGAATTGTTGAACTATGTGTCTTAATATAGTTTCTTATATTTTAGTGAAAAGGCAGCTGTAGATGTCATCATGACTATGGACTTTTATAGTGCTGTAAAAATTCAGTGTCATCATAAATTCATGCTGCTGAAAATGTCGACATTTATGGCAACTTCTACAAGGGCATATTTTAGAATTATATTAAAACTTTATGCAGCAACTTTTATTTAGTTAAAAAAGTAAGATTATAAAGCAAAACATTTGCTCTCATTTTAGAACAAAGAGGCGTGACAAATACTTTGTTAAAAAGGGAGGAACATGAAAAGGGTTTGTAAAGCAGATCAGTCAGACTCTCAAAATACAAGGCTTGAATCCTGTTTATCTGAAACCACGTAGTTGAGGCCAAAAATAAAATTCACATATATTGTCCTTAACATAAACTGCTTCTCATTTGGTCATGTATCAAATGTAGAGAAAATGTGTAGTTAAACTCTACTTTGGGGGCTCAGCATCTCCTATGTGATCAGCCCTGAAAAATCCTTATTTTTACCTGGTTTTTAGGACTTCTGAAGCAAGTGAGCTTAAGTATTCCTTGTAGAATTAAGAAATAATGGAAATCTGAGTTCCTAAAACTGCTAAAATTTGAGCTGTGATGTTGCAGTCCTTTGGGAATCTCTCTGAAAGGAGCTCCATGGACCCAAATTAGGATGACCCTGCACACTGAAACTTCCCATCCAGGGCCAGTTGCTTGAGGAGTTCCTGATCCAGATCTCAGTTAAACCATTGATTTCAGACAGGTTATTTCACAGACACTAGCCAGAAGAAAATGTGACAGAAGTGGGGGAAGGTGAATTGCCCTTTGGGTTTGGGTTTGTTTTTTTCCTCATTGAAGATATTCAGGAAGTATCCACTAACTTTTCCTGAGTTTCCATCAACTTTCACTGAGCAGCTTCAGAGGCTGCTGTACCTCAGAGAACAAAATATATTGAGTATTCCCTCAAAACAGTGACATTTATGTTTCAGCAGAGCTTTAGGGACTGAGTTTAGGGACTGAGCATATTCCTACAGAAGTCAGTGAGATAGCCCTATTAATTTCCTTGCAGCACCAGCTGCCAGTAATGCTGAAAAGAACTGGCTCAAAGACTTGAACTTTTATACTAATGCATAAAGAAGATGGGGAATGAGTTTTATGATCCCTATGCTGAGATTTGCCTAAATATTATATATAGGGACAGTCTTTCTCTAAGTTTAATGGCAGTTTTACTTGTGCATCTCTACAGTTTTCCATGCACACTTCTCCAGCAGGTTTCATTCTGTTCTCAGATATAAAAGCCCCCAAATCAGAGTCTCTTTGAAAGAACAGCTAAATAGTTGCAGCAAAAGGATATAAAAGAGATGACAAATATATATCAAATAGTCTTCTTTCTCTAGGGGTTATCCACAAAGTTGCCTTGCCAATAATTTTAAAAGCTGGGAATGTGGAACAATGCCTAGTTGGCTTAATACCTTAGATAATTTTTAATGTGATGTGGAGTAGTAAAATGCAATGAAGAAGACTTTTTTTCTCTTAGAGTTGTCAAAATTTGAGATAATTTTTCAGTAAAGGATTGAAAAGACAGAGAATACAGAAAAAAATACACAGAAAAAAAATGTCTGTCAAATGTTTTGATTCAGAAAAAAAAAGTCTGTTTGCATCTAATAAATTATAGAAAAGTTCAAAGACAGCTTAACCTTGTAAAAATGTTACCTCTGTAATGCTGCCAAGATCAGTAGCTGTACAAATTATTACTTTGACTAGCATACATGACTTTTTTCAGATTTTATCAAATTTATGCATTCATTAATTGCTGATTTTCATATGCTGGTGATTTCAAAAATTGATGATTCATTTCCTCTTTCATTCAAAATCCCAGCTTTTAAAAACCTCACGCATTTTTCTGCCCTCAGAATCGTAACATTTAGCTCAGGCATTATCTGGTGAAAATTCCAGATTCAATGCATCCCAAATCAGAATTTATTGGAAAACAATAACAATTATTTTATGTTCAACATCTAAAATGAAATATAGGACCATAGTAATGGCCCTCTGTTAAGGTTGCTCTTCCCATTGTAGCAAACAAGATGAAACTATTTCCAGAAACAAAACTGGGGTCCACATAGATAAAAAATAATCTTTGAAAGAGTGGACAATATGTGTTGAAGTTAAATTGATAGAGTTGATAATTATGATAAAAGCCATTTTTCTAATTCTTGGTAGAGAGATTTTTTTGGACCAAGTTTAAACCTTCACCTGCTATCCTGTTTATTATCATGATTTATTGATTCTAGATAACTTGCTCACCTTGGATCCGTGTGAATATTTGGCCTCATATGACAATGGATTTTGGAAGAAACTTTTGCCATTCATTAAACATCCCACCCTGCCTGGCTTTGAAAATTCACCTTTTCTGCATTTTGAAAATGTGTTTCAGTTGGACAAATGTACCTCCTCAGCTGAAAAAGCTTCTCAGCTGCATGGTGAAGCACATAAGGCATCCCCCCTATTTTTTGAAAAGCTTCTCCCTTTATTAGCTGTGTGAAATGCAGAGATATAGGAGCATGTAAACCAATAATAGCTATTCAGTCTAAACTCTAAGGATAACTTACTATGGGCACTGGAGGCTGAGATGGGATGTTGTATTTGCATACCTACAGTATATGGAGAACTGCTCTGGTTTATGGAGCAGCAATCATATTTAGTTTAATGTCTTATAAGTCCCATAAAATGACATTAAGAAATTTTGCTATTTGGCTGGTGAACAATCTAAGCAGTGGTGTTAACTCATCATAACACCCTTACTCTGAAAGCTCAAGCCTCATAAAATTTGGGATATAAATATGCCAGCTCAACTAAACGAGATCAGAGATCTTGCATATATTCTTTCATAGGGTGGCATCCAAAAATCCACTGTTCACCTAAATCTTCTAAGAATTTCTACCATTTTTAGGCTGCTGGGGAGTCTTAATCTCAGAAAAATCACACTCTTGCCCTTTTGTTTCTAGACATAGCCAGTCACTTAGCAGACAACCTGGCAGGTTTTGGACAGTGCTGGTGGATGTGACATGACCTCTGAGAGAGTCCTGTGCTCTTGAAGTGGCAGATAAGTAATAGGAAGCATTCCTAGGTAATCTAAGATGATATTAGATGATTTCTGGAGTGGAGGAGCAAAAGCACAAGGTAATGACAATAACACAACTGCAACAGCACGTTAATCACTTTTCTTTTCTTTTTCAGGGGAGATGATTAATGTTTGAGATTCCCTTTAATTTTTACTTGTAGATTTAAGGCTGACCTGACATAAACCTGAATAGTGTCTGATGATGCTAATCATGAGCTCTGCCAACCCAAAACAACAGCAACTTGAGTTCAGGATTCTTTTTTATGCTCATTGTTCATCTCTGTTTTGATTTGTGTCCTTCTCCTGATGCATGAGGCTCTACCAGGTGGTAGCAGGAGGAGTTACAAATGTTCCTTAGCAAGGACACAGATTTTGCTCCTGGCTAGGCTGATAACCTACATTTGCAGTGTGAAACAGGCTCTCTCCAAGCCTGAATGCCCTGGCCTTCCAGTCCTGCACCAAAACTCCATCTGGGCTGTGCTTTCTAGTCAAACCCCCCCACCCTCTTCATGGTGGATGTTGACTCCATATGGGTCTTCTCTGAATTGTTCTGTAGTTTCACAGATGAGTAGAGGTGATATCCAAGAAATCATTCACCCATGGTGACAGTTTGCCAGAAGCTGATAGTGACATTCTGGAAAATCTGTGATTTTATGCAAGAAGGGCTCCTCACTTGGGGGCACACACTTAGTTCACCCAAAATATCTTTATGTTCAGAGGAAGCTAAAGGTGTGAGGTGCAGGGAAGTCAGCTGGGTCTGCTGTGCATCATTTTGTGGTCTGTAGCTTCAACTCCTTAATGACATTCTCTTTAAAAGCTCCTGCTGCCAAATGCTGTTTGCTTTTACCTTTGGAACTGTCTGCATTGACAATGAGAGACTCATCTTGAAAGTTACTTACATTTATTCAGGTTGTGCCTCTGTGTCTGATGGGGCCTTGAAGTTCCACCTAGGAACTCTAAAATTGTTTCTATGATCACAAAAAATATTTTGGATTAAAATTTTCAATCTGCATAGCAAGTTTTTTTGTTTGGTGCTGCTTAGACAAAAAAAATGCTTCAACAAGCTTCATTAATTTATCAAGATTCAAATCACTTTTAAAATTAGACACATGCAGACTAATTCAGAATAATATTTTAATATCAGCTAAAAGTTCATGGCTTTTCTGGAGATTTTAAGAGGCTGAGTAACTTTACTCTTTCTATTAGGAGAAACAAGAAAGAAGTGCTGTTTTCACAGTATTTCCAGTGCTTATGGGAGCACCAAAATTCTCCTTTCCAAAGTGTGGACTTTCATGTCATCACATTTTTTTTCCTAGAGACCTGCACTAAGTTAATCCCAACTCAACAGTATTTAGACATTCAGATAAATTTTAAATAAGCTTCTACACTTCTGGTGATCACTCAAACAGTCTCTCAACCTTTTGTGGTTCACCCATCACCAGTTAATATCACATTAAAAACTGACAAATAATGTTGCATTTCATTGTGACTTGTACAAGCTAGGTAACCTGCCCATTAATTATCTGCTGCTTCTCACTTTGCATCATTCTCTTCCCATAATAATAAAAGGACTAAAGATTGGATGCAGCTAAAATTAGTTTTTTATTAATAGACAGCTGAGTCGTCTTCATACTCTGTAACCTGGAGGAATAGAAAAGCATTTTGATTATGCACTGTGAAAAATTTATTTAATTCATGAAAATAAAATACCTTTATAAAGCAGTAAATTCATCTAAAGTGAGTCAATTTTGTTTCCTCAAAAAATATCCTTTTCTGCAACAAATACACTCTACAGGATTTTCTTTTTTACTTCAGTAGAAATTACTTGATATAAAAGAAGGAAGTAAAGTGATTTCTTTTGCTTGTCTTTCCCAAAAGCATAAACATTTTTTGGTTTTCAACTGCCAAAAACATTGGATAATGATTTTTCCCTGTGAATGAAAAATATTTTTCTTGAATTAGCAAAAGCATTTCCAGTGCTAATCTTTACTGGGAAGAAGATGGTGAGATTTTGGCCTTTTGAGATTTTCTAATTCTAGCTTCACTGGGAAGAGGATGGTTAGATTTTGGCTTCTGTGATGGCACAGCACAAGGAAGATGGAGCCACAATCTGCCCACTGTGAAACACTCCTTCTTCAAAGTAAGTGTTTCTCATATTTTTATCAAAGAAAAAGGCACTTGAGATGAAAGATCTTGTTCTCTTCTGTTGCTCTGTAGACTCACTGGCAGAAGCACAAAGCAGTTGCAACATGATCCTAAATGTGAATTGTATAATTTGCACTCATTTTGCATTTCTGATGAGGGGCAATCTGAAGAAAATTAACCTGGGCTTTATTAAAGCACATATACAATTCTTATCTTTGTAGGTGGGAGATAATTGCATCTTTATGGGTAGTTTTGATACACACACAGAGCCATGAAAAGCAAATTAATGGGGTTTAAGATGCATTTCTAAATGAACTGAACAAAAGCCCTTAAACAGCTTTGATCCCTCATGTCCTCATTACATCGGTTTGAGGCTGATGGAACTGGAGGGGAGGGCGGCTGATCACGAGCTGGAGGCTCGGGGGCTCTGTCCTTCAGTGGGGCTGTGCTCAGTGGGGAACCACAGGGTGGGCTGGGGGCAGCTTTCCATCTCCCCCAGAGTCCCTGTGGAGCAGGGGAGCACATCCCAGCTCCCCTGCTGTGCCCCAGGAGGCAGTGCTGATGGGGATGCTGCACTCAGGTGCCTGGGGAGGGGCTGTGTCCTGGCCAGGAGCTCCCCACGGGGGTCAGTCCTTGTTGGGAAGGATGAAAGTTTGACAAGGAAGTCTCCCAGTTATGTATGCCTGGCAGAAGGATTTTAACATATAGAATCTGAAGAGGGAATAGAGATGGAAGCAAGTTTTGATATAGGGTAAAAGGATTGCTGAGCCACTCTGACTGGATAAGGAGGCAAAGGGTGTGTTAGTTAGAAAGGGTTTTTATGGCTTAGAGCAAAGGATAAACCCACCCCAAACAGAAAATGTTTTTACCAAGCAGAAAGAGAGCACAGGCAAACAAGACTGCCAATGTTGCAAGTAGAAAAAAGGTCTCAGAATTTTCCACTGCAAGAAAACTGAAAAACAACTTCGAGCTTAAACTGTAATGTACTGACTGTTAGTGATTGGAGAATAGTAAAATGAATATGTTAATGATAGTAGTTATGATAGGCTATGGACAATAGTTAAGGGATAGATTGGTTCTACTGTATGAAGATGCTCACCAAAGAAAAGTCTATAATGCATTGTAACCTAAACTCAGGGTGTCCAGGCCTGCCTGCAGCTGGAGCTGACAGCTGTAGGCACAGCTCTGTCACCACTGACCCTGGACTGCTGTGACACCTTGGATACAACAAACTGCATTTTGGAAAGCTGCCTGGAGTCCCACATCCCTCATTTCAGCTCTTACAAGTCCTAGCTCCAGATCTGACACGGAAAGCTCCATGGCTTCCATGCTATCAGCCGGGATGGAACGGGGAACTCCCAAGCTCAGTTCCTCATCCTCACAAGCACTGTGGATTTCAGCTCTCTGCCTCTTGCTTATCTTTGTCCTGGTGGTTGGAGGCTGGGTTCCTTCCCTCTTGGAGACGGTCTGAGCGCACAAGTCCCCACTTTGTTTCGAGAGATCCAGTTATAACATTTTCTCAGCGAGACCAATCATCCTAAGACTCTCTCTGGGAACAATTTCTTGTTATTGTTGGCATTTATTGCCTGATAGTTTCAGCCTTTTACCATCTTGCTGTTTACAGTTGGATCAAAAGGCGGCACAAATCATTAGAACTAGCAGGGCAAAGTCGCTCGTTTTGGCAAAATCCCGCCTGCTGTCATTTTCCATAGTTAAGACTTTTGCCTGAAGCCTTGAATGTCTCACCCTGACACCAGCCTGCAGTAATTAATCATTAAACAGTGATTGAGGCAGTGGACCCCAGAAAATATCTTCATATTCTACCATATGCTGGAGCCAGCTGCAGCAAGCTCTTGGAGAGAAGCCGCACAGAGGCAAGCGCTGCCTGACAGTCCCCTGCTGTGAAGTCCAAGCACAGAGAGCCTCTAACGAAGGGCCATAGACAGACTGTTTGCTTGTTCTGACCTTCATTACCTGAGATTGTTTAGAAGGCAAAATGTCAGTGTTAATGTGCTAGAATTTTAAGCATTATCGCATTTTAATGGCCATTTCCAGCCTCTCGCGTGGCCGCAATGTGGAACAGAAATGTGGATTAGTGTAAGGAAAGGTTATAGCAACAATAACAGCAACAATAATGAGGAATGGGCAGATGTGCTTTGCTTAATTTCTAACTCCCCCAGAGCATCTCAGATTTGGAATTAAGAGCGTTTTTCACCCACCCGAGGTTCATGTTTTATCTGGGGCTGGCCCAGTGCCACGGCTGGGCGGTGACAGGCCACAGCAGCAGTGCAGAGCTGGGAGGGAGCTTGCCTCCAGCCCTGGCTGGGCTGGCAGATCCCTGCAGACATGCTGGGGTGAGCAGCACGGTGGGAGAAAGGCAGTGGGCAGCCTCTGGGTTATGGATCCAGGGCAGCTTGCAGGCTGCACACCAATATTATAGTTTCAGAAGTCCCACAAATGATAGAATCACAGAATGGTTTGGGTTGGAAGGGAAACCCACAGATCATCTCATCTCAACCACCTGCCACAGGGGGACACCTTGCACTAGACCAGGATGATCAGTAAGACACAGATGTTTTCCTAAAAGCCACAGGCATCCTGGGTTTACCTCATTCTGATGCCTTGTGCAGGCTGCCCTAGGACAGAGGCTGGACAGAGTTCCAGAATAAAGCAGGGATTGATTCCAAGGATCTCCTCCATGGATGCACCTTGGGCAGCACCAGAGCCCAGCCAGGGCTGCACCCAAGATGACCCAAAACGGCCCCAAAATGCCCGGCCGGGCACGGGGTCTCTCCCTGGGATCAGCTCTGCTCCATTCCCACCTTGCAGTTCATTGTCCCAGCCCAGCTTTAGCCCAGGCACTCCCACCCTGCTTGTTTTTCTCTCTCCAGCCCACGGGGTTTGTGCTCCTGGGCTGAGATTTGGCTCATTTGTCCTTGGTGCCCAGCTTTTTTATCTCTAAGTTTTTGCAATATGGGAAATAATAGAAGAGAACTGCTTAATGGGAAAAATCAGATTACAACAGGCCACTGTACTGGCCATGCCTGGTTGTCATCCTCAGGATATCAGCAGTGCATTAGGGAGACTTTCACAAGGATTCTGGTAACTCAGAGATTTATTGAGATATCTAAAGAAAACCACTGAGGTAACTGCAAATATTTTCAGGTTACTTCTCCTGAGGTCAAGGAGCAGCTCTGAGAGGAAGGCCAGAGGACCTTCAGCAGAACCTGCTTGTTGAGAAGTGAGATAGAGGTAAGATGAGGTGGGCTGGGGAACATCTGGCAGAGGGGATGCAGATGTGCATCATGGCCAGAGCAGGAGGCTGGCAGAGAGCTCTGCATGGATATGCACAGCTGTGCTAAGGCAGCAGAGCCACAGCGATCCAAACAAGGGATAACGAGAACCTGAGGAAGATATTAAACTGTCTGCTTGGGGAAGGCACGTTGTATCTTAGAGATAAAATAAATATCCAGCTGAGTTAGGTTTATCCTTTACCTGAGGAGATTAGCATGAGGCTGACTATATTGAAATAACTATCCACTAATTATTTTTATTTTTTTGTTGTAACACAGAAACACTGGCTTTGGCCCAGGCCCTTGTTCTAATGCTTTAGAATTAATAGTCCTGACAGCAGAATTTAGTATTTATATTAAATAGACTGAATGCAGAAGGGAGAAAATAATACTGTCAGCCACGTTTTTCAGGGAAGGTACAAAGGAAGAAAGATTTCTACAAGGAATTATTTCAGTGTACAGGGAATTATACCTCTCTTTTTCTCATTCTCACCCCACTTTATATCACACAAGGCAGAATAGCAATGCACTTTAAACACTTAAATTTATCATAAGTATGATGTGCTGGTCTTCAGTTGTGTGCAATAAACAAAAATATCAAAATGAGTCAAACAAAAAATCAAAAATATCAAAACAGTTGATTAAAACTTTGTAACCCCTTCACGTATTTTTTTACACAGAAACTGCCTAATTCAGAGTTTGTTGAATTTAGTAATTCAACAGAGAAAAATTGCTAACAAGCTTCAGAGCAGCAATGAAGTTGGTTTGTGTCACTAGGCATAATCCCACTGAGGTGTGAGGAGGCCAGAGAACTTGAAAAGTTCTTCAGCACTCCTCACCAGCATCTGGTAAGACAAACGAAGGAGACCACAGTGGAAAAGCAGTGATTTGTTGTCTGATCTGTGAAGCACAACCATTGCAGCATTACAGAAGGGATGAGTTACTTTGGGGTGTCACTGTTAGAGGCCATCATGCACCCACGGCCAGAGCTGAAGGGGAGAGACAAACCAGCAGGTTTTTTTTATGAATCCCCATCTCTTCTTTTTGTCTTGATCTTTTACATCTGAGGGCAGGACATGCCTGGGCACTGTGACTTGCTGTCACCAGCAAGGGAGAGCTCTGTGAGGAGGGAATACCTGCACCAGGTTTTCCTCTGCTGAGCAGTTCCACCACCAGCCATCATGCCTGTTTCATTCAAAAGCTTTCCCTTTGCCTAGAGACTCTGGGTTATTTCAAACTAGCCAGAAATGCCACTACCAAGAAAACAATAACAAAACAAATGGTTTTGGTGCATCACTTCACCCTCATGAGCACAAAGCTGGCCACCACTAAAGTGCTGATTCAAATTATGCTCAGAGCCTGGATGTGCTCATCTACAGCAGCACAATTTGGAAAAGGAGGATGGCACACTCTGACAAGTCTACATGCAACACAAAAAGAGGCAGGATATAAAATATCTTTGCCTGGAAAACAGGAGAAATGTATTATTTTAGGTCAATTCCAAAGATGGGCTGGATGGGGCTCATCAGGAAAGCAGCTCAGTGGTGCTGTTGCCTGATTTGTGAGAGGTGCACTGACACAGAGCTCCTTTTTCAGGGGAGTGGAGTGGGAGAGATGGGTTGTAATCAACAAGCTATAGGTGTATCAAAATACATCTGATTGTGAAGGAGCCACATCAACTAAATTCATTGAAACACCTTCGAGAG
Organism: Serinus canaria; assembly: GCF_022539315.1. Taxonomy (NCBI): domain Eukaryota; kingdom Metazoa; phylum Chordata; class Aves; order Passeriformes; family Fringillidae; genus Serinus; species Serinus canaria. The sequence goes on from NC_066314.1 coordinate 69,191,398, forward strand.
GTGAGCAGGGCTGAGCAAAACATTTCAGCTATTTGCTTTTTTGGCTTTTTTTAGAGTAGGGAAAGGTGAAAGCACGAAGATATGAAGAAGATATGAAGGTGCCCCTGGAATCCTATTTTACTGACTCTCAGCTGCATCTTTTTAAAAAAGTAGACTGCTTCCTCCTCTTTTTCATTATTTTAAACAAATCTAACCATAGAATTCAGGCTTACAGGAAGTAAAAGCATTTTGGGAAGAATGCAGCATGGAGACTGTGGGTGGAGCATTTCACCCTTTGCACTGGAAAGTTATTGTTTTCTGGTAAACCATCTGAATTTATGGTGCCTGAAGATATTTATATATGCTCCCTCCAAGTACAAATTACAGCAGTCTTGAGCTTTTTCTCCTGAGGTCGTTTTCGTAGCTCTCTATGCAGATGATATCTAATAAATTGATTTCTATTTCTCTGTTTCATTACAGAATTGCTTATTGTAAAAAATACCTCTTGTCTTTGGAACACCTGATTTCAAAAACAATGAGTCAGTAAATGTGAATACTTAACAAGGCAGACTCTGCTCTTCCAAGGAGCAGGCATGATAAACTCTCTTTTAAAGGAACCTGGCTAACAAATTTCTTTAATAGAAAATATAATGAGTTCTCTTGTCTGTTAATAACTATTTTGCTGTTCCACTTTTCCTGATTTTGGAAAAATTTCGAGCTTCCAACAGGATCTTTCTGTAGCTGCAGTTTCCAGAGCAAATAAGATTTCGAATGAACTAATCAAAACAAACAAACAAAAGAAAATTAATTTTAAAAACCCAAACCAAAACAAGCAAACAACCAGAACCCCAACAACTTTCTCTGTTTGTTCTTGGCAGCACGTATTTTTTCTGAAGGAAAAAATGGGGTGAAACCTAGTCCTTACCACAGTCTCTATAATTCTTCATTTTAAAGGTAAATTTAGCTGCTCTGAGTGGACCCTCATCTTAAATCATGTCCTTCACTGTCATTTCAAAGTTACTCACATGCCATATGTAATTTTTGCCTATTTATTTGTAAATTGTTTGCATTAGAGGAAAAAAAAAAAAACAATGAAAGCAAACACACCCCAAACTGCTTACCCCAGTTTGAGGAATCTCATATGACAGCTACACCTTGGCTCTGTGAACCCCACATTTGTATTCCCACGTGAATATATTGCATTTCTCACATGGCTGAGAAATACTGGGAGTGACACAAGCCTGTTAAATCTGCCTGCAGTACAAAGGGAAACTGCAATTGCAATATTTGCTGTGGGAACCAATGCAGTGAGGCACCCAAACCTTCCTGGGGAAATCAGCTGGCTATTCATGAACATCAGGGCTTCACTGCATGAAGGTCTAGACTGGCACTGAAAAACTTCCCAGCTGCAGGAAGCAGCTGTGTGGAGCTGTCTCTTGGGAGCTGTCTCCTCTCAGTGATGATGAGAATCTTCAGCAATCCAGGTTTTTCAGAGGATGGGGCTTGGAGAGAAGGAAAATGATGCAGTAGCTTGCAAAAACCAGCCCAAGGTGTTGAGTTCAGGAAAGGGACTGAGTGTGCAGAACTCTCCTCTACACATCTTAGCTGCCTTTGGGTTTTGATTTCTTCATTTCTGCAGCCAAAGCTGTACATCCAAAATATTGAGTGATGCCTCCCCTCCTCCCTCACAAAAACCTGTGGAGAAAATCTGTGCCAAGCTTCCAACCTGGTGTCCATTCAGCATTTCCATGGCTTCTCTCCATCTCACCTCTGAAAAGAAAAAAGGGGGAAAAGGAAGCTTCAAATTACCCCAAAATTTTTACTGTGGGGTTGCCTAACACTGTCCTCAATATTAATGAGCAGTTGGAGTGCAGTCCACTTGTTTTATCCTGAGGGAAAGCCAGGGCTGTGTCCCAGGAATGTTGTGTCAGGGAGAATGTCTCATCCCTGCTCAGAACACCTCCTGTGTCCTCGTGGTGCAGAAGTCAGAGGGATCCAAAGTTCACATTGCTGCCACCTAACAGAGGAGAAATACAAAACCCCCCCCAAAAATAATATTCATAAAATAAACCAAACCAAACCCAAAAAAACCTCAAAGCAAAACAAAGCCAAAAACCAACAAGCCCATAAATTTATACATAAATTACATTAAAAACATGAATTTATTACCATTTACTTCCCAAGTATGGAGTTTAGTCTGCAGGACTACCACTGTCCACGGAAGAAATAATCTAACATTGGTAAGTGACCTATGCTCTTATGTGACCTGTACTGTTAATTATGTGCCTTAATTATCTTGTGATCTCATATGGAACAATAAATTTTCTTCTTTTGAAAATGTAGAGGGTTTTTTTTTTTTTTTTTGTTAGTTTTTTTTTTTATTTGAGACCAAAAAATATGTGTATTTTATAATTTTGTACCAGAAGGGGAAAGGAAAAAAAATATATTTGAGACCTAAAAATAGTCTTTAAATATATCATTCAATTTGTCTAAAGTTCATTGTTGAATTTCATTAAAACTTTAAATAATATTATATATAGATATTTTTTTTAAATTTAATAATCTATCTTTTGACAGGAACAGTTCAGCCAAAATATCTTATCAGTTCTATCATTTGGATTGATATTCCTTTATTACCCCCAGATGGATGATTACTTTCCTGTCTAATTAATAAAAAGTTTACACATCTAGTGAAGAAAAAAACATGCATATTTAAAACCCATTATGGTGTCAGATTCCAGGCTAGAAAATACACAGCTGAGGCCCACTATATTCTGATATTGCCTGTAAAATTCTAGTTATTTTAGGGCAGGGACAGGAAAGAACAGGTAAATACACCATTTTTTTCAAAATCAGTTATTCCTGTTTAGAAGAGAAAAGAAGAAAAATCTTCTCACACAGGCTTGGAAAATAGGTGAGAGATGCTATGGCAGAAATCTTTGTTTTAAAGAGATGAAGTTCATTAGATGCTAGGGCAGTAATGACTAATGTGATATAAAAAATACAAATAAAATCCACCTAAAAGCAGCTGAATCAACTGAACTCTGCTGGATCTGTCCCAGGTAAGAAGATTTATTTATTCATGTTATTTATTGATAGGATGGCAGTCTACAGGGCACCTGAGAATTGCTTCCACTCTTCCTGGTAGTCTCAAGAGAAATGTTGAGGGGTTTCTCTCTCACTCTGCTGCATGAAACATCCTGAGGCTGCCAAGTTTGCACATTCCAGTCTTGCATGCCATGCAAAATCCATTTACAGGGGGTTTAACAGTAAACTTGACCAGAGCATGTTGAGTTTTTAACTTTGAGTTTTAGCTAAAGCAAAAACAGTGCTGAAAAAAATAGGTTTTGTCTGCACATTTTCAGCCATTCTGAAATTTCTCCAAATTTCCACTCTCTTTTTGAAAATGGCCTTTTCTTAGTTTTTCCCTTTTTGCCTTCTGTCTTGTTCAAAGCAAAAAGAAGAGAGAAAAAGAAAGGTACATGGAGTCCTTTAAACATATTATTTACCAAAGCAAAGCCTATTGGTTAATGGGCAGGAGAAATCCATTTCAAGGAGCTGAAATATTTCATTTTTCTGTTCCTTGCAGACTTTACATGGGAGGATATATCCATGATTTGCCCAGTTTTGCCAGAGAGTGTGAAAGAATGGACATCTTGGTGCTATGGCTGCACCATTTAAGGCAACTTTGGTCAAATCTTAAACACTGAAATCAGGTTTAAAAAGAAGGAAATCGTAGCAAATTTACCAACAATGCAAATCATAGAAGATGGCAAAAATCTGTTTCCTTGACAACGTGACTGCCCCAGAGGATGCTGATTTTTGATTTTTTGTTTGGAGAATGGGGCTGGGAGATGGAAGATTTTAACAAATGCAAAGCATCATGGTGAAATCACTACAAAATATATATGTATATATAATTTTGCACATGGTATCTCTTCTTTTTGGTGCCTGACAATGGAATCCCTGAAATGGAGCACATCCAACAGCTGATTCCTTCCTGTTTCAATCTGATCATGGAAATCTATTTTGATGTGTGACTTCCATTTCCTCCTTGCCAGCAGCAGCCAGCTCCTAAAGCTGTTAATTAAAGCATGTTCCACTAAAAACCTGCAGCACAAACACACCGTGGCAGAGCATGTTCTGTGTGCTGTTCCTCCTCGTGTGATAAGCAGTGCATTTCCTCAATGGATGCACATTGCTTACATTTTTAGAGCTATTAAGCCAGGATAATTATGGAACAATCTAGGCAATGTTCAATAGCCCATGCAGATGCCTGACAGGGCATGTTGTCTCTTAATTAGGAATTTGAATGCCTAATGCTTGTATATTAACTGAAATAATTGGATAGATGTTTTACATTTTCTTCACTTTTACTGACAACCAAGCGAGGGACCACAGGAATCAACATATCTTCCTCAAGCAGCTCGTTTCATTTGCACTTCCTGCGTGATCTAATCTGTGGTTTAAGTGGGATTTTTAAGAGGATGGATGCTGGCTACTGTGTAAATATATTGGAAGATGTTCCTCAGTGAGTCCTGCAGTTTTAAACTGGTATCCTGTTGCTTCCCATGCTATGATAACCTGCACAGTGTAATTGCCTGGTTCTATCTTCTTTGTTCCTCAGAAGTCAAGTGAAATCACAATGGCTGTTATCATTCTTTTATTTTTTCCAAGTGCTGATTATGGGATGTGTATCATTTCAAACAGAATTCTGATGTGACACCAGCACAGTTGCTGCCATTGATGTGAAAATCTGCTTTGTTTTCCACAGATTGTTGGTGCTTTTGTGGGGCTGGCCTTGTTGGCCTGGATTCTGCAGCTCTGGCTGCAGGGGATGGGATTTGCTTGGACATCCCAACCCTTGCTCTCCCTTTCCCTAAACACAGGAAGAGCCTTAATGGGTCTGGCTGAGCTGTTTGCTAGCAGGTAGGACCCAAATTTTTGGATGCTGTTGTCCCTTCCATCAGCCCATTTCCACAGCTGAGACACCATTCAGCTCCCACACCAACCCAACAAAAACCCTCCAAAATTCCCCCAAGCTCCATGGCAGCAGAACTGGCCCCCCAAATGAGCAACTCCTTTAATCCATGTCTGCTGTGCCTGCCAGTGTATACATTGTTTATATTTAGGGTGTCTGATAAATGTGTTTATTCACAACTATTAGTATAAAAGCTCCTTTAAAAGCAACAAATTGCTCTCTATTAGTAATGTGCATAATGACCTATTTCCATAAACATTTTTAGTAAGAGAAATTTTAATGTGCAAAACCCTGCAGACATTTTATGGAAATTTGACTGTATTCTGCAGAAGTGCATCACAGTCATATTTTGTTCTTTAATATTTTGTTTTGAGAGGTGAATTACTTTCATTCTGATATATAGCACAAAAGAAACAACCTGGCACGGGGAAAAAGGAAAATGAGTCTTAATGTGTTTCCTTCTTGCTAATGTATATTTGCTTGATTGATGTAAGAATGTTTTTTACAAAATATGTACAGCTCTTGTTGGTTGGGGGTTTGAGTTGGTTTTTTTTTAGTTTTTTTGTTGTTGTTGTTCTTTCTCTGTCGTATTTAAAAAAGGGTAACAGAGTCTTTAAAAACAGTTCTTTAAATCTCTTCATAATGGAAAATAAAAATGAAGGAATGTCTTCATGGTCAAATGGATAAATACAATTTCAGAGTCTTGTACTGCTCCTGATTTCTATACCTAAATAGAGGTCAGGTGTGAAGAACTACATTCATAAAATATTTTGATGCAGTTCTAGAGGAATGCCTTAAAAAATTAGCCCAGGGGGGTTAAGCATGTACCACCTTTACTTTTTTGTTGCTGTTTGAAAAGCATGCAGTCAAATCTTCAGTATTCTGTGGAGTCTTAACAGCATTTCTGTGTGTTATGTACTAAATGAAACCTGAACATCAGCAGGGTTGTTCATATTAATTTACTGTAACTTTGGAGCAAATGATGCTTTTTTTCTTCCGTGCAGAGCTTAAAGCTCCAGAATTACCAGCAATTTCAACAAGAGTCTTTTAAAAATGACCTAACTCGTGTCAGGTGAAAGCTGTCTCATTTGTAGTACAACCAAATCATATTATTATAAAGAAAGCAAGGTTTTATTTTAAATCAAGCTAATCACACAGCCATGCAGAGGAGGTAGAAATGGCAAAAAATAAAATTTAAAAATGCATGGATCTAATAGTAAAGAAGCTGTGCAGTATTTTAGCTCTGCCTTGAAGGCTCTCTAGGCAGCCCTTTTTTATGGAAACCTCTCCCCATGTTGAGGGACAGGCAGAGCTCAGCTTTGAATCCAGCTTTGCCTTTGCCACTGTGTTAATCTGGACAAAAACCCCCAAGTGACATTTTTAAGCTGGAAGACATCAACCTCCAGCACGGTCACCCCATCCCTACTGCACACAGAGGGCTTGGTTAGCTGATAAAATTCTCTGTAGATGAGCAGAAAAACAGAAAAGGCATGATGAAAGGTGTCAAGGGTGTGAAAAAGACTAAAACATGAAAGCCTTTAGAGATCTCTATGAGCAAAGCAGGTCCCTGTATTTCTGATTTTGTCTTACAAATGTTGATGTACTTTGCAACGTCCGTGTGTTCTATATGAAGAATTAAGAAGAAAGTCTAAATTAAAACCTCAATTGTTGAGGAGGTGCACAGTGCAGAAAGACAGCCCTGATCAACATCTTGGTGAAGTGTCTTGACTCTGAGCATGTGTCATTGGCCCCTGTGGAAGAGATGAGGTCAGAAATGTGATGAAGAGCTCGACTGTCCTGGGGTGCATCAGGGCTTTCCAGCAGGCCAAGGAAAGTGGTCCTCACCTCTGCACTCAGCTCTCTTTAGGCCACATGGGCAGTGCTGGGTTCTATTCTGGTCTCTACAGAGGACAAGGAGCTACTGGAGAGGGCCCAGAAGGGGCCGTGAAGATGAGGAGGGTCTGGAGCATCTCTCCTGTGAGGTCAGACCCCAGGAGCTGGGCCTGAGAACAGAAAATTGAGAGGGGACCTCATTAATGAATAAATTATCTCAAAGGTGGAGCCAGGCCCTTTTCAGTGGTGCCCAGGGACAGGACAAGGAGCAGTGGCCGTAAACTAAAAGACAGAACTTCCACCTGAAGATGAGGAAGAACTTTTTTTGCCACCATTTGAGGGTGGCAGAGCCCTGGAACAGCTGCCCAGGGTGGGCATGGAGTTCCCCTCTCTGGAGACATCCCAACGCACCTGGAGGCATTCCAAACCCCTGGATGCATTCCTGTGTCACCTGCACTGTGGCAGCAGGGTTGGACTGGGTGATCTCCAGAGGTCCCTCCCAACCCTGCTCTGTGAATATCCCTCTGAATACGGGGCCAGCTGTAGCACATCTGTCTTGCAGCTGCAGTAAGATGTTTTTTGGGGTTTTTTTCAAAGCTCTGAGCAGCTGTTGCTGGCTCCACACATGCAATGAGAGCTGAGCACACAGATGTGCCCTGGTCCCCTCTCAGTGCAGTAAATGGCCAGCTGTAACTAGCATGGGTGGGATCAGGACTGTGCTCCATAAAGCTTCCAGAGGAACCACCCTTCCTTCTCCCAGTCACTTTATGTCATCTTTTCCTGCCATTCCCACTGCTGAATGTTCATGTAATAGACAGTTGTAAAACCTTATATGAGCAGGAATGAAATTTTAAGTGTTGAATTAGTCAAATGAATTAACGACCATGATTTAGTGTATTTTTGCTGTAGGAATTGTGAAGAATCAGTCAAGATTTTCTCCTGTGAGGGCTGTATTGTATTGATTTCTTTTTCAAATGACCAAGCAATTAGCATGGCAGAAAGCTGGGTGCTCAGCACCTTCTGCATTAAACAGAACAAATGTCAAGCCCTATTAATATAGTCAGCTGTTCCACAGTGGTTGATCAGTGCTATCTATCATTACACAACTATTATCTTGTTGAAATAGTGCTATGAGGTTTTGCTGACAATAACTTTGGGTGATGCACTCTTTTTCATTTTAATCCTTCTTTGTTGTTCAGGCACAAACAATTTCATCATGTCCAGGCTGTTCACCTATTAATTGTGATATTTCAGATTTTCAGCATTTCGTGCTGGTGCAGAAAGTATTCTTTCCCCATCTTCTCTCCCAAGTGAAAAAAAAAAAAATCTGTATTTTTAATAATAATAAAAAGACATAATCACTTAATGCAGAAATGTCCACTGCATCCGAACAGCAAATCCAGCTTAAGTGGAAATTTACACAAAGAATTATTTATAGGAATCAATCATAATTACATTTAATGCATGCTGCAGCTGTTTATAATTGTGTTTTTCCCAAGGTTATTCTCCTCCTACTGCCCACCCACACACACATGAAATTTGTTTCTGTGGAAATGCTTAGGAAGCATTGTAATTTTCCTGTAACTTGCTACAATGGCAGCTGACTGTTGTGAGGCAGATCCTGATCAGTGAGTGCAATAAAAAAAGAAAGGAAAAATGTGGGTTTTTTTCCAACAGTAAAAGTCTTGAGAAGCTGGTTGGTAATAACTGTTGGGACAAACATTTTCCATGTCATTCTGTTTGCTATTTATTGTGACAAGCAAATCTGACTGCTAAATTCGAAAGTTCATTTTTTTGGTAAGTATAAATTCAAGATAGTGTGGGCCAAATGGGGAAGACATGCATGAAATAATGTAACAGGGGACTTCTCACACTCAATTAGAAATTTCTTTAATCTAAAATTCACTGCTATAGAAATGATAGTAAATGCATTTCTTTTTTCAAATACTTGTGACTTTTCATAGCAAAAAAAAAAAAGACTTAATTTGGAATATTTCTTAGCTCCAGCTACTGGTTTTTAAAAATTGTGACTTCATATGAAAGAAAATGTAAGGGATACAGGTTTTTCATTGTGTTGAAGGCCTACATGTCCAACCAGAAATTCTAGAAGGGGAAAAATTGGGTAGCCACTTGATGTTAGATGTATGGTTACCTATGGAGGACTCCACACTGCTTTATTATAGTGTGAGGAAGGAAAGAAATCTAAATTTAAAACAGTCATTCATTTTGCTGTCTATTGTTCTGGCACCTCTACCAGTGTGGTTTAAATTTTAAATTATGTGGCATTTCAATAGATTTCCTGTAATGGCAATTGGCTCTGAGGCAGTTTATTGGAAAGGGGGATCTGGGTTATTCTGTTGTTTTGATCCTTCTCAAGTGCACTCTGTGTCTGTGGTGCTCACACCAAGGTTAGACCATCTCAGCCAGCCCAAACAGTGCTGAGGGAAATCTCTGAGAAGCTTAAAATGCAAAATCCTCTGGACTTCAGGGGCAGTGGTATTCATACTGTTGCCTGATGGGCTCTATTGTAGCCCATCTTAACAAAAATATCCATTTAACACATAAATATTTAATTTTAAATCTTCATCCAGGCACCTGACTTCAGCAGTGGTGTCGGTGGAGGTGTCCATTAACATCTGAGTCATTTAAAGGAGAATTCCTGTAGTAGTCGCAGGGAAATTTTGATCTTGGGCACATAAACTGGAACAAAAAATAAATCTGAGGGTGGAAATGGTACATAATTAGGTATGATTTTGGTTCCTCAATTCTGTTTTATCTTCTGGAGCATGACTGGGGCAATCTGTAGTAAAAGGCCTGATACAGATATAGATAGCTATAGATAAAGATGATATAGATAGATATAGATACAATGCCAGTTTATTAAATTTGTGATTAGATCTGAATAATCTTGAGTCCAAAGTTTGGTAATTAGGCATGGAGCTTTAACGAGTGAGAGGTGTTGTGTGGCTTTGCTGAAGATGCTCAGAGGTGAGGGAGGGAGATGGGGGTCCCTGTGATGGTGTTCACAGGGGTCCCAGGGTGAGGGAAGAGATGACAAAGTTGACTCCATGTTCAGAAGGCTGATTTATTATTTTATGATAGATATTGTAATAAAAACTATACTAAAAGGATAGAAGAAAGGATTTCATCAGAAGGAAGCTAAGAATAGAAAAGGAATGAATAACAAAGGTTTGTCTCTGACTGAGACAGTCTGGACAGCTGGGCTGGGATTGGCCATTAATGAGAAACAACCAGGTGAGACCAATCCCAGACCCACCTGCTGCATCCCACAGCAGCAGAGAATCTTTGTTTACATTTGTTCCTGAGGCCTCTCAGCTTCTCAGGAGGGAAAAATCCCAAGGAAAGGATTTTTCACAAATCATGTCAGTGACACGTCCCAAAACCCATCCTGCCCCTCAGGGGGAGAAAGCTGAGCTCCTGGTGTAGGAGTGCAAGACCTGCCTCACTTTACATCAGTTTTTTAGCAGATTCCCAACTCTCAGGTCACTTTGTGGGGAGCCTTGAAAATCCCTCCATTTCTGCTGTGTCCTGGGGCATAAAAACTGGTTCCAGCCCATTCCAAATCAATGCACTCGCTTGCTGTTTGTGCTTTTATTCCTCCCCACACACCTTGTAGCATAGAATTTTAACTGTAGCTGAGATAAAGCATAAGTAAATAACCAATGGGGACCAATAATAATTGCAATGAACCCATAACTTTGATGCTCCAGTATTTAACATTCTGGATCAAACTCTGCCCAGCCTCACACTCTGCAGAACCCCCCTGGGGGCAGTAGGATTTCATGGGGTATAAATCAGGGCAGAATGAGGTGATTCCAGAGTAGGTGAAATTGCTGAGGTAACTTCCCCATCTTAAAGAGACTTCAGCCAAAAAGTAGGGTATGATGGCAGTAGGGAAAAAAAGGGAAAAATGTATTTCTAAATGTAGAAATACATTCAAAAATTACCTAGAAAAACAGTTTATTGTTCTATGGGTTCTGTTCTTTGTAATTATGAGACTACTGTATGAGTAGTCTTATAAAAAATATTTTCCAAAACAGGTGCTTGAATTTTTTACTTGCTGGTCATACTCCATCTGAATGAAAAATAAAAATAAATAAAAATGAAACAGCAGTCTGTCCAGCATGTCTCAAGAGAGCTGTATGAGGCATTATTTCTTAGCATCTCAAACTGACCAATTTCAGGGCATTGCAGCAATTTAGCACAAACTCCAAAAAAAAATCACCATATTTTTACTCAAACAGGCAAGAAGCCTTGAAAATCTACAGAAGTGAACTTTAGAGTTTGAAATGGGGCTGCAGTTCTATGGAACAACAGGCTCTTCTGCAGAGAGGTAAATTGAAATCATCATTTATTCCAAGAGAATTTTCAAGATTAAGCATGAATTAAACCCCCACCAAACAAACATCTTTGTTTTTCAAATGAGGTTCCCCTTAGGAGAAAACCATAAAAAATAAAGTCAATAGAAAAATAAGTTTGGTAGAAAATATTTAACTGGAAACTGAAAGAACAGATTTATTTGGCCCCTAAAAAAATTGGGGCAAAACAGAAACTTGCAGCCAAAAGATGCCATTGCTATAACTCATAAAATAGAGGTAATTAATTATAATTTTTATGGCTTATTAGTACAAAATTACATGTTTCAAGCAAACTCATGGCCTGTAATTTATCTTGTGTGTGACACTGCACAACTGCTCTTACTCAGCTTCCTCAATATTAGCAATTTTATTTTTTCCTCAGGTAAGATTTCCTGCACACTGGAGCAGAGCTGGGCCAGGGACCTCTCCCATCTGCAGAAGGGAAGAAAGAGCCTTTGGTGAGTACCTGGTGCCTTGGGGAGAGCTCAAGGGGAGATGGGGATTGTGGCCCCCCATCACCACTCACACTTCTGCAAGAGAGGTTCAACAGCAGCACAAACAAGGAGGCTGCTGAAGCAATTTTTATATGAATTTATAAAGCTGCACAGTGTACAGGGTACTGAAATCAAATAATGCTTATGAGCCAGGTACTAAGCACAGCAGTTATGGTGAGTAAGAAGGTGCCACAGAGGCTTAAAATGGTTAGTGGAGCAAATAAACCTCTCCAAAAGAAGGCTCTGAATGTCAGAAGAATTGATTTTCAATGTAACTATCCATATGCTGAGAATCCCCAAAGGGGCATTTTCAGCTGGGGTTGAAAAGTGACTATTTTAGTGCAAGGATGTATTCCTAAGCATTAAAAGGAAAAGTCCTTTATTCATGTAAAGTGGTGCAAAACCTCTGAAAGTCAGGCTCCAGACACTGGTTTTAGGGCTGGATACCAGCTAGGCTCTAAGCCAGTGACAAGCCACTAGATTTAAATGATCTCTTTGTCATGTTTAAAGGTGCATTTCTGTGGCTCTCTGGTGCTGAGCAGCACAGAGAGCCTGGAAACCTGGAAGTTGCCACTTTTGCTCTGCCTGGAACTGCAGTCTTCAAACTTCAGACTGAAATTGTATATTTTGTTTTGTAGAAAACTTGCTTAGCTGGTTTTCAGGGCAGCTAGAGGAAATTAATAGTGACTGTATAACACATGGGACCTTTCACACTGCCCATGAGTTTTCAGGCCAGCACTGTGGGAACAGCACAGGACCAAAAGCTTTCAGCCTGATGCTTTTTTTTTATTTTATTTCCCTTTCACCTTTACCAGAATCTGCCCTGCCTGGCTGCTGCCTCTTCCCAAGCTGAGCAGTGTTTGTCTGGCAGGAATGGATTCCTCTCCAGGGACATTTTCCCATTATAGATGTCTTTAGACCCTGGGCTCCAATCAGACCCAGTCTGTAATTTAAATACCTGTTTCTGCCAGGTGCACAAAGCCACTGGTAACAATTAAAAGAATGGTATCTCAAGATTTTCAGAGATATAGCCATTGCAACTGTTTAGCCCAGACAGGTGAGGCAGCTCCAGATTAATTAGCTCATGTACCATTAGCTGTTCCACACAGAGTAATCAACGTGAGGTAAATTACACAGGCTCTTAAGCAGGTTTTACAACCCACACTGAAATTCCTGCTGCTGAGTATGGGATGAAAACCAGGTAGAAATTGCCATGCCTCAGTAAAAGTTTGGAAGAACAAGAACTGACATGTGGCCTTTGCTTTAGTTTCCCTGAAGAAATTTGCCTTCACAGGTTAGACACTGGGGAAAAAAAATAAATATTTTATTTTTTAAATTAGCTCATGCCACGTATATATGATTCTTAAAAAATGTAAACAATACACCCATGTTGACTTTATATTCAAAGGTTAAGAATGAGAACATTCCTTGTGGACTAAAAAAAAGAAATCAAGCTGCAAATGGGAATTTTGTTCAGATGTGTAGACTGAGTCGGAGGTATAGCATGTTGCTAAAACCTTCAAATAATCGTACAGGCTCTGAGGTCTTAGCACCAAAAAATCTGATTTATTCCATTACAACAGATTCTGTCTCCATCAACTTCAAATTAAGGGTTTAACCTCCAAAATACATTCACCATATGCATTGTTCCTGCATGAAAGGAAGAGTCAGTTGCCTCGAATTCACAAAAAAATGACATGTTGAGCTGGGAGCTGCTCATTGTAATTAATTTAACAGTTCAGGACAAGGCTGAGATGAATTCCACTTTTCTCTCAGGTGCCTTCCTTGGCAGTGCTCAGTGCTTTGGTTACCTGGGCCTTTTCCTTCAGAGCAACTTCTGTCTTTGAAGGATGAGGTGGATGAGGAGAGGGCCACATTTCACAGAGATTTTTAGGAGTCAGAGCATCCATTCCAGCCATGGAATGTGCAGATCCATGTCTCCTCCCCTGCTGAGGATTTCAAATATACATCCAGGTCTGGTGGACTGACTTAACCACTAAGGGAGGAAGGGGAGGAAGAAGATAGAGCAGGACTTGGGAATCAAAATCCAACATTTTCATTCTGTTTTGGCTCCTAGGCACAGACATTAACAACCAGATTTTTAGGATGTGCTGGGGTGGATATAAAAACACTCAAGCACCTGCCTTCCAGCTGGGAATCTGGTTCACAAACTCACAGTAATTTTCAGGTCTGAAAGCAGGATAAATCCTTGTGTTCCTGTCTAAACTTCTGTAAGACCTCAAGGCCAGCAGGACTTGATCCAAAACTCCTTTTCAGGTGTGCAGCTCAGGGAGAAACACATCACCCACCTGCTGTGTTGGAAAACACCAAATCCCTGCAGGAGTCCTGGCATGGTGCTGGTCAGCAGCCAAGGCTGCTAGCCCCCATTTCCAAGGATTATTGGTGCCTTTGTGCAGCACAGGATGCTTTCTCCCCAGGCATGCTCGTGCACAAGCACACACGGGCTCTAAAGCTTGTGCTGGTGTGTTGGACACTGCCTGAGTTTTTAGGTTTATTTTTCCTGAGATGAAAGCTGTTCCAGAAAGTCTCTCACTCTCAGCAAATCCGAGACCAAGGCTGGAAGCCATAAGAATTAGCTGCAGGTGCTTAGGGTTTAGAAACTGCTGAAGGGACGAAAGACCAAGGTGTTGGCTCCAGGTTAGTTCTTATGATCAACTATTCTTTTTATCTTCCCTTAAGAGCCCCTCACTCTTTTGTTGGCAAGAGGGAGGGAGAATGGGGCAGGGGGGGCCAAAGAAGAGTTAGACTGATTTCAAATGGGAGGTGAAATTCCTCAGATGAGCCCGTAGTGATCAGGAAAAGCAGATTAAGAGAAGCAGGTGTGGGGAAGAGGGAAGATGGGGGGGGGGGGGTTGGATTTATTCATGCAATTTAGGATATTAGCAGCAAATTGGGAAGGCAGTTTGTTCTGTGTTTAGTCTTATACAAATCCTGCCCCCCTTCTCAGCACGTTTTCCCTTTGTTGATCTCCTGAGAGATGCCCACATGTGTACAACACAAAGAATCAAGTCATAAAAGCACAGGCCTGTCAGCCTCCCTGAGGACCAATTAATGGTGTTCCAAATCTTGTGGGCAGGCAGATGAAAAGGATCCAGATAGAGGAGGGGAGGTGGATGAATACTCAAAGAGAGCAAGGCAGGTCTTTCAGATGTTGGTAGGAACTTCTTTAGGTATTCTTAGCTAACTTATTTGGGGTTTGGGCTTCTCTCCTGGTTCTGCACTCCCCTGGTCATTGCTGCAACAGAGGGAAAAGCTGCACTTCAAAATATAAATTATGCTTTTATCCAAACCAATAATGGCACAGTGCCAGTGTGGGAGAGGGGGCAGAACGAGGCCATTTAGCATTTTTCCAACCCTCCCTTCACAGACTGGCAGTTTTATTGGTGGGCACTTGGGTTTACATTATCATTTGTATCTCTGAGCTGGGTATTGCTCTGAATGCAGAGGCTTTGTAGTGCAACCTTTTCCTCCTGTCTCACCCCCTATGTGTCCACAGGCCTTTGAACAGCGAGCTAGTGGCACTTTGAAATCAGGAGTTGAAAGTGTTTGACATGGAAAGGGGAGCATGAAAGTCTTGCTCTTTGAACCTTCTCTTTTCAAAGTCCCACAGAAAGTAGAGACAGGACAATAATGGACAGGCTGGGAGCTCTCAGGGTAAAGTGAGGATATGTGGTAATGAGGTTTTAAGTGCTTCAGCAGCCAGTCCACCCCACAGTTTCCTCCCCTACATACTCCCAGTGAATTAAATTTGCTGCAAGTTATCACAAAAATCCTCAGCTAGATATGTATTCTGTCCCTGCTTAATTCATTCCATGATTAAGTCCTGGAAACAGAATTGAGCTGATGAAAAGAGGAAAAAATGGTCAAAATTATCATTAAGCTGCTGACTAGTGAAGGAAGATCAATTTTTTTGTTTGTTTTGCTTTATAATTAAACGAAGCCAGATGTACAGTGAGTGCAAGTTGCATGAGAAATGCAGCCAGCTGTTGCATCAAAAATCAGGCTCAGGCCTCTCAGTGCTGATGTGCAGACTCACATCTCTCACCTGTTGAGGTCAGGAGGTGAATTAATAACCTTGGCAGCCGCCAAGATTTGCTTCAGTTATTTCACCTGCACACGAGATCTGTTAGTGGGGAAAAAATGAAAGAAACTTGGAGGTCCTGAAATGAAACATCTCATTGAAGAGCCTCATTATGTTTAAGAAGAGAAGAAGTAGAAGGCTAAGTTATTATTCTGTGAGGTCCACGAGCTGATCTTTCACTCTTTGGAAAAAGGTTAAAAAAACCCAAGCTCAGAAATCTCCTTATAATGCATCTTCTCAATTGTGTAATCCTCTACCTGAGAAGAAAAAAAAAATCCTTTCTGAGTGATGTAGCAATCATTTTACACACTCAAGCATGAAATTTCATCACCATTACCTTAGCTTGGATGGCTGTACAGATGTTGTTTGGCCATAAAATGTATTCAGGGCTTTTTTAAATCTAACTGCAGTATCTGACTCGATGACCTCCTGCAGCAGTTGGTTCCGTGGGCTTGGACTACATTTTGGTGAGGAAAATTTGTCCATATTGATTAGGAAATTAGCCAAGGTAGGAGAGGAAGAGCTGCATAAAAACTCATTGTCAAAATTGCCTCAGATTTTTTCTGCACAGTCTATTTTGTCTGACCTCTCTAGTTTCTTGTGTCATAGCTCTGCCCAACACAGCCCCTTCTTGGAGCTGGATGCAGAGAAGGCAAAAGAAGCCTTTCAAAAACGGCTGAACATGGAATCCTCCAGCCCAAAGTCACTTTTTAAAAAAGAGAAATACCCTGAATTTTATCTAGATGGACTGTTCCTCTTTCCCACGTGGAACAGACATTAATCTGGAAGGAGTTTTCAATGAATCCCAGTAAAGCTGGTGCCACCACACTGCTCTGAGTGTTGTGCACACAGCTCCAGCCTCCCTGCAGACCCCCACTAACACCCACAGGCACCCCTGTGCTCGTGGCAGGATTAGTCCCTGAGAGGCTGATTTGGAACCAGATCTCCCTTTTGGAGCCCAGCCCTGGGAACTTTTCTATTTCAATTTTTAGAAGCAGAAAATAAATTCTTCTTTTCCTTTTCTAGACATGTAGTCTTGAGTGAAGGGTACAGTGAGTGTTTCCCTCACTGTACCCTTCTCTTGGTACAGTGAGGGAAACACAGAAAAGTCTTCCCTCATTCCTGTGGCTCCAGGATGTCTTTGGGGTCTCAAGGGTACAGACCCCTGAAGGCTTTTCAGAGGGCTGGTTACAATTTTTAGGTAGAGGATGCTGTGTCTCTCTGAGCATCCAGAGGGACAATTCCTCCTGTGCCTGCCGTGTGGCTGCTCAGGAAGCACAAAATCTGTGAGGTGTAAGATGGAGTGGGGCAAGAGGACCAGCACAGTTTTGTTTCACCTGCCTGCCTGCCTCCCTCCAGCCCTCAATGAAATTTAATAGTGACTGTCTACATTATAAACCTAGATATATTGACTAATTGATGTATTGACTAATTACCTTCTGCCTCTACAAGGGTGTGTCTGCACACAGGAACCCAAACCACGTGGCTGTCACCAGGGGGGTACCAGGACAGGTAAAGGTGACACAGACACTCCATCATCAGAGGGCATGAAAAGCACTTTATTATTAGAACTACACAGTTCTTATAGAAACACTGGTGGATCCCAGACCTGGTTGGCCTTCAGGAATCTCCTCTCACACCATTGGTGAACTATGAATAGCTCACTCTGGAGAATCATATCTATAAACAACAGTTTATCTCTCTTTCTGAGAGATAATAATTGTTTGAATTCTTCTCTCTCTGTTTCCCACAGCTTCTGACAGCTTCCCAGGAAAATCCTGGCAAAACTATGTCTCTTTCTGTTCAGAGAATATGTGATTTCCACACGTGACAGCCACTTCATCTGAGCAGGGCTGCTCCTGACCCCATGGGTCACAATTAGCTGTTCTTCTTAATCCCATAGCTCTGAATTTATGGTCAAGGACTGGTGTTTATTTCCTCAGAGATCAGGGCCACAACAACTACACATTATAACTCTTTAGATAACATTGTTTGGAAAAAAAATGTGATGGCTCAATGACTATTTTTTGCTTTGAAAAAAGTATTCTCAATGTTTTGAATTTTTTTCTCCTCAAATGGGTTTGTTTCAGCTATTCCAAAGAAGACTTCCACTCATCTTAACCACTCCAAACTACCATTTAGATTGAAAGTGGAATCTGGGCAGGATTCTCTGGAGCATTCAGAGCTGCATCCCACAGGTAAAGCTTCATACACCCCTAGCAATGGAAATTGGTCCCTCCAGACCCCATTTCAGAGCCTGACCTCCCTCACTGCCAGGTTTTGAAGACCCAGAAGATGCTCTGTTTCCTCCTTTGCTTGCAGCTGTAGTTATAACCTCACATCCCATTGAATTTGTTCCTCCCCATTCTCCACACAAGATTAGGAACACTGAACACATATCCTCTCTTCATTACACCACAGCAGAGCCATACATGGATAGCTCTTTTTATCTTCCCTCATATGGAAATTCCTCTGGCCCCCTGAACACTTTTGTTTCTCTTCCCTGAACTCTCTCTAATTTGTCAATATGGTTTTGGTAATTAGGATTCCTGAGACTGAATGCAAAGTTCCATGTGCCTTCGTGCCAGATCCCCAGGGATTTTCAGGAGAGGTCACTGCTCACAGCTGGGGCCAGATTTCCAAAAACACTTGGAATGTTGAGAGCTTTGGAAACGGTGGCTGTAAAATATCATTATGGGAACTTGTGCTTAAGGAAGACTTTTCTCTTTTTTAGGTGTCTAAATTAAGTCGGGACTCTGTTAAAAATGTGGTGCTGATAAAATCTTGATCAGATGAATATCTGCCTCCAATACCTTTAAGAAATCTGATTTATAGATGAGGAAATGTTGGTCCTTCTCAGCACCTTCTATTTCTAGTTCACATTAGTGAGATCAGGGATTTCTGTAAAACTCCATATAATTTTATGTAAGCAAAGAGAAGGTTTAAAACCGACCTTCACACAATTAGTAAAGCATTAAAAATTACAACAAAAGTAATTAATAGTCATGGAAGAATGGTGCCCAAAGATGCTCCCAGGTAAGGTGGATATCTGAACCAACTTGCCAGGGTTTTCACACTTCACAAATAATGCAGACATTGAGTAAAACTGAGTAAATAATTCAGGCTGAAAAGTCAGTTCAAGGATTATTTTTCCTATAAATAGCCACCATTTTTATAAATCTGTGTGTTTAGATATTTTCTCAGTAGGAAAAGGCAGGACTGTCTCTATTCTGTTGAATATTCATGAATTAACCAACATGTCTGGCTTTAGTAAGTTTTAGAGTTTCCTACAAATTATTCAGTTCTTAACTATGTTCTTTTGGATCAGTTTTGCTTTATATTAAACATAAAATCACAGGATTTTACGTTTTCTATTTGGGGGAAAGAGAAAAAGTATTCCAATCTCTTTTGCTGACTCTGCAGAGCACCCATATCATGGACAGAACAATTTGGGCCACAAGTTTTTCTAAAATCATATGTCTAGGAGCCAACAGGGACTGGTTTGGAACACAGTGCTCCAATGGTACTGTTCACAGAAAAATACTTGTTTTCCTTCACTGTTACCTCTACAAAGCTTCAGACTGGACAGTACTGAGAGGAAGGGAAGGAGGAGAATGATTTTTATTTTTCGTTTGGGGAGGGGGCTTAAAATTGCAAAAGATCTGCAGTTGAAAAATAAATTACAGAGCTTAAATAATCTGGATTCATTTCTGTGCTGCAGTAAACATATTCACTAGACAGTTAAAAAAAATTGTTTATGATGTGCCTAATAGAGCCATTCTAGTTTATCAGTTAAATATGTATTCATAATTTTTTAAAAGGAATATTATTTACCCAGAAGACCAGAACAGTTTCTAAAAGAGCTTTTCCAGTCCATAATGTAAATATGTATTTAGGACAAGTGCTGTGTGTACAGTATTAAAAAAAAAATCCTCTGAAAATCTCTTTGAAAAGTTATTACACATGTCCACTGCTGCAGCAAAGTTTTAAATATTCATATCTCAGCTGTTTTCTTTTTCAGATTTCTCAATTTGGCTTGAATATATTGTGGGTGAATTGCTCTGCAAGAGCTTCATTTGTTGAATGTTAACAGGCTTGTGTCCTAAAGGACTACTCATGTGTGCCAAGCTCCCTGTGTGCTCAAATCTCACCAGATCAGGGACCTCACTGTGTGAGGGTCACTTAAATCCCACATTTATGTCATATCATGTAAAGGAAGGTCTTGCATTCTTGCAGATCAGTTGGGATGGCTCCTCTCCCTCTTGCCTGTCTCTCCCCCCCAACCCAACATTTTCCCTTTGGCAGATTATCTGCACACAACTTGTCTGCACTGTTCAGACTCTTTGATCTGCACTGGAGAGCCCCCAGTGCCTTGCAGAGCATCACCAGGAGTTGTTTGCCCACAGCCCACGGTGCTGGGAGATGCTGGAAGAGGAGAAGGGCTGTCCCTGCTGTGCTGAGGTGTGGAGAGGGATTTGCCCTTTCTCTGTCACCCCAATCACACAGTGACCAGGTGACGGGGCAAGGCTTGGAAGGGAGAAAGAGGAGAAGGCACCATGAATTCTCCTTGTGGTTGGCCTGGGCACCAGAGTGGCACATTCACATTTTCTGAAAAATCCCCTTCTCTCAGGATTTTTCTCCTGGGAAGCTGAGAAGCCTCAGAGAAAATGAAAACAATTCTTATCTCATTTGCTTCTCCTGTGCTGTGCCCATGTGGAATGTGTTTGGACATTGGTCACCCACAGGTGATTGTTTCTTTGGTTTCTGCTGGGAGTTGTTTTCACTCTTTGGCCAATCAGGGCCAGGCTGGGTCAGGACTCTGGAGAGAGTCAGGAGTTTTTATTGTTATCTTTTTAGCCTTCTGTCTGTATCCTTTCTGTATTCTTTAGTATAGTATAATATTCTATAATATGATATTCTATAATATGATATTCCATAATATATATATATAATATAATATAATATAATATAATATAATATATATAATATATATAATATAATATACATATCTATAATATAATATCATATTATATTATATTCTATCCTTCTATTCTCTTCTATATTCTCTTATATTATATTCTCTTATCTTATCTTATCTTATCTTATCTTCTCTTCTCTTCTCTTCTCTTCTCTTCTCTTACTCTTATCTTCTATTATCTTCCTCTTCTCTAACCTCTCCTCTCCTATCCTCTTCTCCTCTTCTCTCACTATCCTCTCCTCTCTTACTTCTCTTCTCTTCTCTTCTCTTTCTTCTTCTCTTCTCTTATCTCTTCTCTCTCTATCTCTCTTCTCTCTCTCCTCTTCTCTTCTCTTCTCTCTTCTCTCTCTCCTCTCCTCTCCTCCCCTCTCCTCTTCTCTCTTCTCTTCTCTTCTCTCCTTTCTCCTCTTCTTCTCTATTCTCTCCTCTCCTCTTCTCTACTCTCCTTTCTCCTTCTCTTCTCTTCTCTTCTCTTCTCTTCTCTTCTCTTCTCTTCTCTTCTCTTCTCTTCTCTTCTCTTCTCTTCTCTTCTCTTCTCTTCTCTTCCTCTCTTCTCTCTCTCCTCTCCTCTTCTCTCTCTCCTCTTCTCTTCTCTTCTTCTCTTCTCTCTCTCCTCTCCTCTTCTCTCCTCTCTCTTCTCTTCTCTTCTCTTTCTCTCTCTCTTCTCTTTCTCTTCTCTTCTCTTCTCTTCTCTTCTTCTCTTCTCTTCTATTATAATATAGCATACACTCACCTTTCTGAGCACATGGAGTCAGGTTCATCCTTCCTTCCTGCCACGAGTGTCCCAGCAAATACAATACCAGAATCTGTCTGTGCAGACCTGTCACATCCCAGCAGAGGTGAGAGCTGCTCAGGGAGGTCCCTCTCATTTCCATAACATGGTGGGGGTTTGGAAAATTTTAGAATTATTTTTTTTTAACCACAATCAAAAAAGGCAAAATTCTTGCAAGAAACAGAACTTCTGTGTACAGCCTTTTAAAAAATAGAAAGAATCCCATTTTTTAAAAAGGAATGAGATCCCATCTCAGGTTTTCCTCCCAAGTACCTTGCAGGAGCTTGCTAGAAAGTCAGTTTGTAATTAATAAAGCTGTATGGGTTAAAAGAGGATCTTATTCATGTAATAATATAATAATATTTATTATTATGATAATAATATATAATAATATTTTTGTTTGCTCTGTGAGTGCATGATGGAGGCACAGCAGTAGCAAACTTCAGTTGGGGTAGTTTGAAATAATTTGGCAGCCTGGATATGGCTATGAAATGTGACAGATTAAATGGAAAATCATCACCATTACAGAGGATTATTTTCTCCAGTAACAGCTCTAACACAGGCTTGAATACATATTAAACACAACTCCTTTTTAAATGTCCAATTGTGTGCCAGTGCAGGATGCTATTCCTTTTTGATTTCATTATTGAAATTTTAAACTTTATTTAATTTTTAATTGATATGCATTTTCCTAAGTACTGCAGAGATTAAAGGATCAAAAGTTAAATTTTCTTTTTATTATAATGATAAACTGGTTTGGGTTTATTTCTTTTGGCCAGTAACATTGTAAAAAATTTGAAGCTTCAGGTCATGGAAGAAAAATTTTCATTGACTCCAACAGAATTTTTGGCTTTTTCAATTATGTTAAGATTGTAACCAAACCCAGCAAGAACAAAATCATCAATATTGGGTAAATTTAAATTTATAAACTTGTGGCAGATACAAGGAGAAAGTATGGTGTGCCTAAGCAAACATTTCTCATGTTTTTATTATTTCACTCTAAAAAACTGTTAGATTCTCAGTAGAGGAGGGTGGGCTTTTTATATGAAAACTGACAGCTGCCTTGAATTTCAAAAATGCAAATATAGATCCAAATTTTGAAATAGTCTGAAATTCTTCCAACAAAATAAAAGCAGTAAAAACTGCATGTGCTTATTGCAAAACAATCAGCCTGAACCTTTTTCAGAACTGAATATATTTGCATACAGAATTCAAATCTTTTCCAAAATTCTTGTTGTGGAATCTGCCATGACATTTTTTGTCAACATTTTTTATTGAAATAGCTGTTGAGATTTTTACTAAAATTAAAGCTTTAATTATATGAAAAAAGAAGATAAGCAATGATTTTATCAAAAATTCAAGTTAAACCCCCCTGAAAATCTTCTTAAACTCTATCAGAAGATCAGCATCTCCTTCAGAATTGCTTTTTCCTTTTTGAGACCAATTTCAGGTGAATTTTTCCTTTTTTTTCTGTGTGTTTATCTATCTGACTTCCACCTATATTTGACTGACCAGGGTGGCAATAAAAGAGCAGCAGCAAATCCTCCATTATGTCAGGGCTTGTTTACTTATTTTATTGTTTTAACTGGTAGGATCTCTTTGTGCAAGAAATTCTCTTTTCTGAGCTTCGTTTGAAGATTGGGAAACTGATTAGGATATTAATGTTTTATTCCACTGACCTTTCTTTCCTTTTATTTTATTTTTTTTTTCTTTGGGAGTGCATGGCCAGCAGCACCATCTGGACTTGCTCTGTGAGTATCTGTGCACTTTTTTGCTCTGACTCGAAGGAGTGTTCTCATTCTGCTCTGTGCAGATCAGAGGCAAACACCTTCTCTCTGTGGACAAATGCAGCATTTCTTCAGAGGTAAATATGTAGATAAGGCAGTGGCTCTCTGCTGCAAATTTAAGGCCTTCCAATCAAGCCTTTTGAAGGATTTTTAACTAATATGAGCACTGTGCCCAAACCTTTCTCCTGTCTAGAATTGTTCCATTCGTGTACCTGAGGACCAGCTTTAAAGCCACTTTCTGTGCATTGCAGGAACTTTGTTTTGATGATTATCTTAACCATTAAATTTCAGCCTGGGGATTATTGACAATGCTGTTAGCACCTTACCATCCTGATGTTTGTGTGGTCTTTTTAAACTTGGTGAATGCTCTTCTGTTTGACATTTCAGATCTCCTCCTCTCCTGTGCTCTTGCCACACACTGGCTGCGGTGTTGTCCACTTTTCCCAGAGGGGGAATCTGCTTAGTTATTCCTAGGAGGTTGCTGAGCCTGCTTAAACACAAACATATTGCCCTAGTTAATCAGTTTCTTGATCTTGTATTTCTTGTTATCTATTTGTTTTTCTACTTTAGTAGTTATTGCAAGGAGCCTGAGGAAATATTAAACTGGTGAAGTTCTTCTCCTTCTAGGTCATTGGTTTTCATCTATATAAAGTTGATCAGCATCAGACAGTAAATCTATACAGAGAAAAGGTGATTTCTAACCAGTGGATGGTGTGAATTTATATCTATTAAAATATACATGTTGACTGCAAGATCCAAAGGGGTTACATCCACACTCATTGAATTTAATGACAGAACTTCAGTTCCTTGTGCTGGGAGCAGGTTCAGGCTTGACTCTGCAGATGACAAAGATGCATATGCAAATTGTCTTGTAATTTTTCTTGTTTTCATACCTGGGAGTACCATGTATTTTTATTTGACTCCTTTCATAATGCATGCAACTTAGATTAAGTGTCCTGCCTTAAAATTGGATTCCACTAAAACAACACCAGGCTTCGTATTTTTTAGTTATTCCCTGCAAAAAAAAATTCACCCTACAAATAAAGTATTTTTATTAATTTTATTTGCTAGTCTGACAAACACAAAAAACTTCTCTTACCATTGCACAAACTGTTCCCTATTAGTAGTTCTGCCCCATTAGTCTTCTTCCATAGCATTGGTACTTCAAGATTCCTCTTATGGGATACTCCATAGATGCCATGATTTCTTGCAGCATTTTATGCAGACAGACCTTGTTTTAATGAGAGCATTCTGGTGATATTGCTTACCATGGAGAATAGCCCAGGCTGTTGATCTCATCTCTCTATATCCTATAGGGATAAATGAATTATGACTTTCTGCTTCACTTAAGTCTATAAAGCTTCTTTCTTCCCTTTTAAAAAATATTTTTTTGCCCGCAGAAAAACTAAGAAACCCTAAAGCTCCATGGTTTCTGAGACATACTTCAGTGTTGGTTTTGTGCTGTTCCAGGCCTTTGTTGTAAATCAGATCAAGCCAGGTTGTAACTGAGAGAGTAACAGTAGTGCCACCAGACTGCAATCTGTCAAGCCCTCCTAAAAACCTTCTTTGATTGTTGTGCAGCCTTACTGTCTCCTTAAAGAGCCCCTGGGCTGCATCCCTGCTGCATTTTGATAAAAGTTCTCCCCATGCCCTCTGTCAATAATTGCAGGAGAACACAGAAGGAACTTCTTGAGAACTCCAGAAAGTGCAGAGCATCCCTCTTTGTGAACCCACAAAATCAAAATATTTCAGTTAAAGCTGTGGAAGAGTTCTTGGATGGGTGTTCCTTCAATTCTTGGATGTGTGCTCTTTGCCATTTCCCTCCTGAGAGCTGCTGCCTTATTTTCAGCATTTCTTAAGCTGTGTGCTGAAGTTCACCAGGACTGTCCCTGAGAAGTTCCCCCATGTTTTCCCTTACAAGTGTGATTTTTGGAGGCCTCCTGGAGCTATTTTGGCTGCAGCCAAAGTGACTTCACGTTAAGTAAGGACTTAGCTGACATCACAACATTTCCTCACAATGGTGGCATCAAAATGCCTCATTTGCCAGAACATCACAGTTGTGTTAATCTGCTTTTTCCCACTCCAATAAAGAACCTTTCACCCCACAGCTAATTTGACCTTGGAAAATCTGCAAAGCTCATTTTCTTCAGCTGCAGAAAAGCCTCAGTCCTTTCTGTCTTGCTACATAACAACCCCACACAATGCTTAAATTCTCCTTCAGATGAAATAACTCTTCCCATTGCTTTAGTATATACACTCACCTATTTCTTATCACCTTTTTCAGCCAGAGGAACTTTGAATAGAATTTATTAATATGTAAATATCTAGGAGGAACCAAAACACTGATTTTTCTATTGGGTTTCAAGTATACAAAGAGCTGGTCAGATTTTAACTTCATGGAAAATTTCAGTGAAAATAAATACATGCATACAAATTGTTAACTCTTGCCCAAAAGGGTTTTGTTGGTCTGCTTAGTTTTTAGTTCATGAAAATAAAAATATACACACGTTTTACACTTGCCCAAAAGGGTTGGTTTAAAAATATCACTGCAGTCCCTCTCAGTAGAATTATTTTCCAACACTTCTTATTGAGAATCCTAGTTTTTTTCAGAAAATATTTGCTAATGTCTAAGTTCCCTTCTTAAGTAATATATCTTAATAAAAATTTCATATTATTACATGTGATGGGAAAGGACAGTGACCACGAATCTTTGGAGTGACAGAAAACATGGCTTGGACCCCTTGAAGGTCTGTGATGGTAAAGATCATTCTTTTTACCTGGTAAGAAAAACTGCATTTTTGATACTAAGGAAAAAATAAAGCTGAAAGATTCATCTTGTTTAAAGAATAATTTTCTGACAGGGAAAAAAAAATTGGGAAAATTTACTCATTTTAAAATTGAATTATTCTTATTTTAAATTACTGCTATGAATTTTTTTTAACCTCCTTTTAAAGTGCAACAAATATGAATTCTGTCAGGAGGTATTCCACCCCACAACAGATATCTGTCCTGTGCTTTAACTCTCTATTCCTGGCAAGAGTATCTAAAAATTAATTATTCATAATATGAAATTTAATCCTTTCAGCCATAGGTGCATCAGTTTTGTTCCTAGAACAGAATTTTCTACAAATATGGTGAGTTTACATAAATATTTAAAACTATCAAAAAAGCACAGACAATTACAAAAAAATCTCTCTGAAAAATGGGTGTCAGATTCTCACCTTCCTACCTGCAAGCAAGTTTATTCTTCACACTAGGCTATGCTAGCATGAATCTTATTTCATCTGGCACAAAGTATGATAGATTTTTAGCTCTTTTTATTTCTTAACAGATTGACAATTTAACTATTACAGAGTTTTGTTGTGGGATTTTTTTTTTGCAGTGTTATTTAACAGGCTGAGGAACCCTTGATTTGGGAATACAAGGTAAGAGAACTCCAGTCCCTCAGTGCAAATGAGATAAATGAGATGATGCAAATGAGATATTTACATTACATTGTGCAACGGGGTGTGGGTGAGGTGGGCTTGAATTTTTTTGAGCTGAAGAAAACAACTCCATCCTTTACACCTTCTAGGCAGTTACCCAGTCACTGAGACACTAAAAAAATGTGATGGTGACAGTCCTGCCAACATTTCAGACCAGAATTTTAGCCACAGATGATCAGGTTGTGTCTCCCACACTCAGTATTTCCCACGTGAGTCAGGGATTCTTGGCACACACGGATTGGAAGGGGCTCCTTGGGGCTTTTGCTCAGTGACCCTTGGTGGATTTCCTTGGTGGATTTCTTGGTGGATTTCCTTGGTGGATTTCTTTGGTGGCTTTCCTTGATGGGTTTCCTTGTTGGGTTTCCTTGGTGGATTTCCTTGATGGGTTTCCTTGGTGGGTTTCCTTGGTGGATTTCCTTGGTGGGTTTCCTTGGTGGGTTTCCTTGGTGGGTTTCCTTGGTTGGTTTCTTGGTGGGTTTCTTTGGTGGGTTTCCTTGGTGGATTTCTTTGGTGGGTTTTCTTGATGGGTTTCCTTGTTGGGTTTCCTTGGTGGATTTCCTTGGTGGGTTTCCTTGGTGGGTTTCCTTGGTGGGTTTCCTTGGTTGGTTTCTTTGGTGGGTTTCTTTGGTGGTTTTCTTGATGGGTTTCCTTGTTGGGTTTCCTTGTTGGGTTTCCTTGTTGGGTTTCCTTGGTGGGTTTCCTTGGTGGGTTTCCTAGGCGGGTTTCCTAGGCGGGTTTCCTAGGCGGGTTTCCTAGGCGGATTTCCTTGGTGGGTTTCCTTGATGAGTTTCCTTGATGAGTTTCCTTGGTGGATTTCTTGGTGGGTTTCCTTGGTGGGTTTCCTTGGTGGGTTTCCTTGGTTGGTTTCCTAGGTGGATTTCCTTGCTAGGGGGTGCTCCCTTGGGCTGGCACATTCAGCTCATCAAAGAGGACACAGCTTTGTTTTAGGCAATGACAAAAGTTCAGCAGTCTGAGTAAAAATGAGCCCAGCTAATAAAGACAAGAGTCAAAGTACAGCTTCCTAGAATTTCCCAAACTCCAAACTGGAATCTGCAGAGGATTTGTGAACTCATGAACTTCATCTCTACCTCAGAAGAATAAATGTTTTCTCTCGGAGCTACCCCTACCTAGCTCAGTTTCCCATCTGTGCACAGCCATAACTGTGCCTTCCTGGCTTCTGGAGGTGTTACAAGAATAAATATTTTAATTAGGGATTGTGACATCTCTCAAAAATCAGACCTTTGGGGCATCCAAGTATCTCAGATTCCATCTACCATGTTTTTATATGTAGCAACACTTAGATTGTTCTAAAGGAAATTCCTGTACTCTGTGTCTGTGGAGCTTGGAGGGAATGGTAAGGAGAACACAAAAAATTATTCTTAAGTATGAAGATAATCAATTCACCTTGCTGGTGTAGGTGATTCCTTGTATTGGTTTATTGGCTTAGAAGCCTTCAGGTGATAAGCACATTTCTTTTTGCAGGAATCTCCTCAGGAAATAAAAGTATCCCAGATGCTAACACAGCTGGTAAGACATCCACAGAGCTGGCCTCTCACAGCCTCATAGGTAAGCTCTTTTTGGTCTACATTTTATTTAAAAAAAAACATATTTGCAAAAGAGATTTAATCAAATAATTTTACACAACAAACAGGGGGGAAAATCCCTAATAGAGTAACATAAACAATTAATATAGTGATGTAAACAACTAACAGAAAAGCTGATTGGCAGCTGCACTGAGGACAGAGGTGCTGCAGCCTCGGGCAGCCCCAGCTGAAGCTGACCCTCCACCCAGGGGGAGCAGAGCACAGCTCTGTCATCTGCTTGGGGAGCACAGCAGAGGCTCCTGCTTGTCCTCAAAGTGGTTTGCTAAACAACCAAAAAGAAATGTGCACTCTCAACTACATTTTGACCACTCCTGAGGGATGGAGGGTCTGAATTCTTTACTGACTCAGAGAAGTCAAGGTCACGAAAACCTCCCAGGCCATTTGATCTCTCCCTCTTGCTTTCCCTTCTACTCCAAGTTCCTGGGGCTGCTTTTGAAGGGGCTCAGAGGATTCTTCAGCCTATAAATAACTCAAAACTAAACCCAAACAGTTGCCTCAGCATTTAGGAGGGACAGTGTGTGGTAATGGTGGGATGAAGGATGGCTCAGAGGTTATTTATGCTGACCTGTTGCTGAAAGAAATGTTCTTTGAAGTGATTCTTAGGCATCAGATTTTATTGTGTCTCCTGCTCTCTACTCCTTCATCCCACTTGCCATCCATGCCTCCTGTAGCTGTGGCTGAGCTCAGAATTTCAGTTCTCTGACTGGAATTGCTAAGGACTGGATTTTTGGGTTTGATTTTAATTCGGGGCTTTTTTTTTAAATTGAGTTTTCCCTAGCTGGCGTGTGGAATGCATTTCAACAGATGGTCATGGAGTTTTAAATGTTGTGAGTGGATTTTTAATAAGTCTGACTAATTTTATGATCATTGCAGTTCATGTGCACTCAACATTCCCAGCGACTTCAGCAGGAAGGGCTGGATATGAAAAAATGTCATGTTGCACTCAGCCAGTGTGACTCTGGCAGGGCAGATAAATAAGGGAATTCTGGGCTGGAACAGCCAGTTTCAATTGTTTCCCTCTGCTCAGCTGAGCTAAATGGATTGTGGGGCTTTTTTATCCCAGCACCAGGTATTGGTCCCAGCTGGAGGCAGAATTCAGAGCACTTGTATGATCAGTGATGACAAATCCCACGTTTCTCCAAGTGGTGTGATTTGTGGGTAACTCCAGCCTCTTACCTCACTGCATCAAAAAATCCTAACACCACACTCCACTCCTGCTCATTTTTCCTCTTTCCAGTCTGAGGGATTTCTCCCCTTGCTTTTTTAAATTCAGTGAATGAAACCAGGACACCTCTTTGAAGCCTTGCCTGTTCTTGTCTCTGTGCCAGAACATAACATGTCATGGAGGGATGGCTCACAGCTATGCCTGACAAAGCTGAGGTGGGAAAAGATCCTCTGCCCATTGTCAAACCTCCTTGCTGCAGCACTGCCACGGCACAGATTCACTGTCCTCCTGCATTTTCTTCCTCTTGACAAGTTCACATCTCAGGCCA
This sequence comes from Serinus canaria, assembly GCF_022539315.1. Taxonomy (NCBI): domain Eukaryota; kingdom Metazoa; phylum Chordata; class Aves; order Passeriformes; family Fringillidae; genus Serinus; species Serinus canaria. Next base: position 69,221,285 of record NC_066314.1, read on the forward strand.
TCTGCCCTGATTTGATCAAGTGTTTGGTCAGGCTGCAAGTCAGAGAGGATCATCAGGGCAGGTCTCCCTGAACCAGCTGCTGGGAAAATCTCCATCAGCAAGTCCCCAGAACAGTAAAATGTAATTGTAACTGAGAGAAGAGTGCACCTTCAAATCTCTTCTCTGCATATTTGTCGGGGTTTCCTTGAATTCTGTTTACTGCTGACAAGTTGTATCTAGCAGCACATTACAAACCCCCTTTTGGCAGCCACAGGAATATATTTCAAGCAGGTTTTGTTTGATATCTACAAGAAATCTCTGTTCAGTTTATGTAATAAGACAAACATATGCAAATCCATCCTCGGATCCTGTGAATTATATGCTTGGAATCAGTAAGCAATTCAGTAAAAGCTCACTAAGTTGCATTTTACCTATCCACATATCCCATAAAACTGACATAAAAAACAATGGTTTCTTTACCATTTCTCAGCAAATATTTAATAGCAGCTACAGTGTTTTGGAAGGCCTCACATTATTGCAACTTCTTGACTTTTTGCAAAACGTAACGAGATTGATTCTTTATAAAAAAATACTTCACAACATTTTTTATTGCTCTGCAGTGCAAATATGAGCGTAAATAAATAATTTTGAACTGCATTATCAGGCAAATGTAGCTGTTGAGATGAATACATTGGTTTTGTGTGAGTATTTCTTCATCTGCTCTGGCATTTTTCACAATTCAGTAATTAACTGATAACTACTGACTTATTATTCAATCTCTTAGAACATTTTGAAAATGGGATATGTGCCTAGGACTAGATCTACAGCCCTCATTAAGAGCTAAATTCACAACAGATCACAGGTGCTGGTTGTTTCCAGCACCTTCATCCTCAAACACCTGCTGTACAACCCCAGCTGGATGGCAGGCTGCTTAAAATCAGGGCAATTGGGTCCTAAAACAGGTCCAGAAGAGCACATATAAAATGTAAAGAGAGCTGAATCACCCACAGCAGCCTCTTCAAACAGCAGTGGGTATGGAAATGTTAAACCCTGATCTCTGCCATGCCTCGACCAGCCCCGAGCCTTGTTGAGTTTGATACCCCGTCCATCCCACCTCACAGTGCATGGAGAAGGAAAAAGCCACTTTTGACCTTTTCCTTTCCTTTCCTTTCCTTTCCTTTCCCTTTCCCTTTCCCTCCCCTTTCCCCTTTCCCCTTTCTTTCCCCTTTCTTTCCCCTTTCCTCTTTCCCCTTTCCTCTTTCCCTTTCCTCTTTCCCCTTTCCTCTTTCCCCTTTCCTCTTCCCTTCCTGTCCTCTGTCCCCTTTCCTCTGTCCCCTTTCCTCTGTCCCCTTTCCTCCCCTTTCCCCTTTCCCCTTTCCCCTTTCCCCTTTCCCCTTTCTTTCCTCTTTCCCCTTTCTTTCCCCTTTCCCCTTTCCTTCCCTCTTTTTTTCTTTTTCTCTTTTTCTTTTTCCTCCTCTCCCTCTCCTCCACACTGATAAATTCCCAGAGGACTGGGCAGTGAAAGATTTGGGTTTTCACTCTTTCTTTGTAAAAAACCAACAGTGTGTAGCCTTGTCTCTCCACGAACCTCCCAGCCGGACATGCTGCTGGGTGAATCCTCACTGGCCCATCCATCCCTCTCTGCCTGGAATAAGAACTAAAAGTAACAAAAAAAAAGAGGGTGTGGAGGGGTGGAAAGCACAAGGATTGGCACAACTCTCTTCCCTACTGGCAGTGGGACCTGTTGGGAAGTGGAGAAACCCAAGGGCAGCTCCCTGTTCCAGGAAATACTCACAGTGTCACTACAGACTTACACACATGTGTAGCTACACCAAGACTGGTGCAAGTCTGCTCCCCATTGGCTACAAATCCTTACTCGGGGCCCGTTTTCCTCCTTGCTCTAATGTATGTTTATTATTCCATGCAAAGCTTCAACAAGAAGGGCTGAGCAAGACCATAATTCCCGAATACCTGTTAGCATAATGGTTGGAGTTTTCCCCTGGAAGATGCAGGCTTGTTTATGCTCAGCGAGAGAAAAGAATTGAACCCACATTTCCCATATGAATGCTCTAATCAGCGAGCCCATTTAGCAGAAGAATGGAGCCAATCTAGCAGGAGTGCTCAGAAGATGAGTGATGGGACAGGTCCTGGCAGCCAGACACACAGAACAGTGACTGAGGTGTCTGCCTTGTGCTGCTGAATCTGACCCTCCTTCCATGCTCTGATCAGGGATCATTCCTTCCTTCCCTCAATGAGGCTAACAGGCTGTTTTGCAATTGCAGCGTGTAGGAATTGACCCTCCTTACACGATTTTTCTTTGCTGCAGACACTGCTAGGGTAGACTTAACATCTGCTGCACACTGCTGCTTTTTCCCATTACTGCCTTCAGCGTGTTTGTTTCAAAAGAGCTGGAGGAATTAGCATTGCATCTGCTGCCAGGAAACCAGGGTTTGTCAAAGCTCTCTGGTGGAATTCCTTCCATTGTTCAAGTGCTGACTTGCTGAAAACTGCCCATCAGCCACTTTCATCTGAAACTTAAAAGGGGTTTCCACTTTTCTTTTTAACGAAAGATAATGATTTTATAAAGTAAGGTTTATTCAAATTGGAGAAAAATACTTGTAGTTTTTCACACCTATGTAGGAATGTGTATGTTCTCCAGGAATGTTTATAGAATCTTTTTTAGATGCACCACTAAGTCATTTGGGATAGGATCTCAGTTTCTTAATCTTGTCAAGTTAGTTGCACTCCACTACTTTTACAGGAACCTGTTTCAACCACTCCTACCAGTGTTTAGAAAGATTCTTGTAATTTCTCAGCTGAAGCTTTTCCAGGGGCAGTCAGTAATACTTTTGGTTTTTACCTCTCCCAGAATACTCTGAACCTTAAGAACTTTAGCTCCTCAAGCTCTTTGACATCCATCCTTTTGCTATAACTATGAAAATATTCAAATCCTTGACCCACAGTGTCAGAGAAGCCGAGTTCAAGATTTTGGGGAACTTCTGTCCTCACATCTCAGGCTAATTGAGAAGTACTCAGATACTAGAATAGGCTCAGCCTATTGTACCCACTCTCATGGCCTTAGGACATGCCAGCTTGCTGCCAGCACTGTCCTGAGCTGTGGCTGCTGTGCTGCAGAGCACCTTGGGGCACAGACACACAGCTCCTCAGAGCATTTTTAATTTTCTCTTCCGAGGCAGGGTCTGCCTTCTCCTGAGCAGCCCACTGGTGCTTTGTTCTATCAGTCCCAATTTGCATTCATATTTCTTGTAGCAGGATGACCTGAATTATGCACAGCATTTCAGGTCTCACCAGGTGTTGCAGGCTTGCAAGGTGTCATTAATCACCTTTCCAGCTCAAATGCCTGCAACTCCCTGTCCTGTTGCTGCCTCACATCTGTGGTTCACAGACTTCTTTCTCTTTGTCATGTTTGGTGCAGAGCTTAAACTGGGTATTTTTTGGCTCTTAAACCCTTGTACTTCCACTTGCTGACTCTTTTTTTTTTTTTTTTTTTTTTTCTAGAGCTGTGTGGTTCTAATCTTGGGTAGTGTGGTTCTAATCTTGTTCCACACTGTCACCAACATGTTTTATGAAAAATCCTTTCCTTAGGATTTTTCCTACCTGAGGAGCTGAGAAGGCCTCAGGAACAAACTGCAAACAATTCTTATCTGCTGCTGTGGGTGCAGCAGGTGGATCCGGGATTGTTCTCACCTGGTTGTTTCTCATTAATGGCCAATCCCAGCCCAGCTGTCCAGACTGTCCCAGTCACAGACAAACCTTTGTCATTCATTCCTTTTCTATTCTTAGCCAGCCTTCTGATGGAATCCTTTCTTCTATTCTTTAGAACAGTTTTAACATAATATATATCATAAAATAATAAATCAGCCTTCTGAACATGGAGTCAACATTCTCATCTCTTCCCTCGTCCTGGGACCCCTGTGAACAAAGAAACACCACACTGCTCATTTCTCCCAAAATTCTCATCAACGTTCTCTTGTGTTTTGCTCTTGTTATTGAGCTGGGTTCAGCAGGGAAAGCAGGAAATTAAACCAGATTAAAGCAGAACTAGCCACATTCCTGGCCTTGAGTCCAGCACTGTGCTGGTAGGAAAGGCTCCCCACTTCTGTCTAAAAGCCACAGTGCTCTTGTGCTCCGTTCTGAAGGGAAGGAAGTCTCAGCTCACTCAGCATGTTGCTTGCATCTAATACAGATGATAATATTATCATTTCCTATGTAAAAAATTGAGGTTTACATTAATGTCCACTCCATGCACCAGCTCTCTGAGGAGTCTGCTCCAGTGATCCTGTAGTTCTCTTTATCTGAACACATTAACATCTTTAATTTTGCATCAGTGAGATACATAAAAAATTGTTTTCCCTGCCTGTGCAAAACCTCAGCCTCCTGCTTTGCCCTTACCTGCTCAATATTTTTACCATTACTCAGAGCTGATGACAGCTTCTCACTTAGTTGATAGACTGAATTTTAATTTATTTTTGGATGAAATATAAAATTTATTTATTTCAAGCTATCTGATTTTCTATGGGGAAAAAAAAGTCAGTCCTGAAAAACTAAAAATATGCATTCTGGGGTGGAAGTAGGGGCTGCATGATAAATAATAATTCCTCTCTGCAGAAGTTTAGGAAGGCTCAGATTAGCACAGGAGCCTTTGTACTATTCTATGACCAAACTACTATAAAATCTTGCAAGACAAACTTGACAGGAAACCTGGTACCAAAATATGCATTGTTTACTAAGCAAAATAGTAAATTGTTCTATGGATACTTGTTCTCTCCACTAACAATTAGTAGATTTCATAATGAGCTGATCAGGATAACACCTACAGAAAACAATATTTGTTAACATTATCTGTCTACTTCCAAAACTATATTTGGTAACAACATTTGTCTACTTCCAAAAGGCTGTCAAAGCCCAAAATTTACAGAGTAAAAAATTTGAAGTCAAACAGCGCTCCCTAGAAAAAATTCTAGTACCAGAAATGTTTTTTTTGGCAGTTGTAAGAAGTGATATGGGAAGTATTCAAATCATCTGACAGGGCTGCAGCTCCATACCTTCCACTGCCTTCAGTGGGAAGCACGCAGTGGGATCCCCCCTCTCTGCTTTGAAAATCTCCCCCTCGGTGTTTCACGTCGTGCTGAGAGACAGAGCACTGATCCAAGGTCCAGATCCCCAGCAGGCAGCAGCACACACAATGTGCCAGCATCCTGTAAGGCACCACTGTGTTAAAATATGCAGGCTTTCACTTAAAATGACAGAAATCAAGGGCATTGCAAATTAGGGCTCCTAACGGCCTCCTCTCCTTTGTCCCATTTAGTGATGGTCATACCTTTAGAGCTCTAATATGTAAAGTTGGGTGGGTTATTTTTTTTAATGTCTTCTTCCTTTTCTCTTTTCTATCCTGCCCTCTATGTGACCTCTCTCCTAATTGGAATATATCTTGTTTTTCGATAATAGAATTTCCCCAGGAGACAGTCAATTTTTAGAGCTGAAAATTAATTTACGGGCCCTGCTTGATTGCATGCATCAGATATGTTTGTCTTTTACTGCATAGTGACCTTCTTCTCCCTTCTCCCTTCACATCTTCATAGCTAGGGATTCACTTCAGACTCAGATAACGTGCCTTTTCACCACGTTATACAGGTGTTTGTGGCACACTTTCCACATGCTGCTGTTTGCCCACCCAGAGTGCTCTTGGAGAGGTGTGTCCCAGTCAAAAGATGGGGAATTCAAACATTCCTTGCACTGCTGCTGGTGGGAATGTGGCCACCAGCAACATTCTGATTCTGTAGCAGCTTCCAGTTGATGTGTGTAGAAGTGGCCAGGGCAGAGAAGGGGCTCCATGCCTCCCAGAGATCCTCTTCCCTTGCAATTTGGTGCTTCACTCATGAGCCCATCCATAGCTCCATGAGTTTTTAAAATGAGATTGGAAAGGTAAGTGTGGCATTCACATTCTCTGAAAAAACCCCTTTGCCCAGGGTTTTTCTCCTGGGAAGCTGAGACACCTCAGAGAAAAAGGAAAACAAATCCTTATCTCATTTGTTCCTCCTCTGTTTTTCTGCTTTGGAATGTGTTTGGAGTTTGTTTACCCACAGGTGATTGCCTGATTGGACTCTGGTGTGAGTTCTTTTGCCAATCAGTGCCAAGCTGTGTTCAGACTCTGGAAAGAGTCAGGAGTTTTCATTATTATCTTTATAGCCTTCTGTAAGTATCCTCTCTGTATTCTCTAGTATAGATTAGTATAGCATTCTTTAATAAATTACACCATCATAAAGTAATAAATGAACCTTCTGAGGACATGGAGTCAGATCCATCATTCCTGCCTTTGTTGGGGCATTCCTCATTCCCTGCAGATACAAGAGGTAAGTCCACACAGTTTATTGTCACATCATGTGGACACAGTGGTTGTGTTTCCTTCCAGTCCCTCTAATATCTCCAAATTAAAAAAAAAAAGAAAAAAAAAGAAAAAAAAAAGAGGCCTCTTCCTTTCATAAGACACTTAAAAATAGTAACCTAAATGTAATGAATTTTTCCATTTAATCCATCAAGATTTCTCTTTTCCAAGAATCCTAGCATGTTTCCATGACATGCACTTCTTTGAAGGGCCAATCTTTTATTTTGTTCAGCTGATGATGTATGTGCTGGAGTGCTCAAACTGAAAGGAGGAGTTGAGCAAACAGAGATGCTGCTCAGAGCTGCACGTCTGCTCACACTCAGCATTAAGGACACTCCTGAAATGTTTTTCTGATGAGTTTATTTAAGACAGTGGCTGTGAGATTCGCCTCATGTAGGATTAGATGGCCACAACACAAATTTTTACACCTCAGCTGGGCACCCTCAGTGCCCTTTCTACTCAATAAAGAAGAATAGGCAAATTTACCTCATAACTCATCTGACCTATTCTGGACATTTTCAATTTTGCATCCTCAGATCAGTCCAGTGGACATAAAAGGAGTCTCAGTGGCTGTATCAGACCTAGGTGTCAGGAACTGTAACATTTACTGGTTAAATGGATCTCCTCAAAGCCACAGGGGAGCATCTTCCACAAAGTGAAATCTGCCTGGTACCCTTTAAAAAACTTGATCAGCCAATTATGTGATCCTGACAATGAGGTTTCTGCTGGGGCTCAACTCAGAGCTGAAGATAAAGAAGATTTTCAGAGCCAAAAATAACATAATAAATATGATATTATAATATAATATAATGTAATATAATATAATATAATGTAAAATATAATATAATATAATATAATATAATATATAATATAATATAATATAATATAATATAATATAATAATATAATATAATATAATATAATATATATACTGTATAATTAATATAATATATCTATCTTAATGACTGGACAGCTCCCAGGTGTTGTCATGGTCAAGTCAATGAGCATATTCAGTTGTTGTAAATAAGATTCTGGGTCTTATTTACAACAACTCATTTGAGACAGTTACTTGCAACAGCTGAGCTCCATGGCCCATCAAACATAAAAAAATTATTCTTTAAGTTGAGTCATCCTGGCCTATTTGGATGGACACTGAAGTCAGCATGCCACTCTAAAAGCAAAGTCTTTGGGAGCAAGTGGGACAAACTTTACAAATATCAGAAAGAATTCAGTTAATCAGGTGGGTTGGATGTTAATTAGGTGAGCTGGATAGCAGCAACAGTCAAGTTAAAATAACCTGATGACCCCAAAGAAGGAGCAAATGAGTGTGCATACACAGACACCTTGCTGAGAGAGATCCAGGTGATTGGTAGCCATCAGTAAATCATCAAATCTGATGGTTTCTAGGCCTGGTTTTAAATTCCTGTAGACCAGCCCAGCTCTGCTCTGTAAGCAGAGAGCTCTGCCAGTTTATGTCAGCTGAGAATGCTGCCCCCAGGAAGAACAAAGAGAAAAAAGAACTACAATAAGATCTCTCTGAGCAAACTTTTATCTGCTTAATGGAGGTGTGCCTAATCTTTCACAGTCAGAGAGCCAAGAAAATAAAATGTACAATGTCAAAATGCTTCAAGCTTTTAAACCCACTTAAATTAGTATTTCACTGATATTTTTTATAGAATTCCAGCTAAAAGGAGGCACTAGAACATGAAATTTTGCTGACCATTTGTCACAGGTTAAACTCCCTTAAATATTTGGGAACTCATTTGTACAACACTGTAGTTTGGTTTAGTTCTTTTATGGGTAGCTAACTTTTGTTGGGGAAAAACAGCAGCAGCAAAATGCCGTTACTTTGCACAATATTTAGTAAATGTACACCCTGATAGCAGCCTCCTACTGCATCCCCAGGCAGGAGCTCTTGGTTTCCAGCTCTGGCAGGAGCCTCACTCTGCCCCTTCCCCCAGTACCAGGGTGTACTGAAAATCACTGAAAATACTGAAATTCACACAAAGGGTGTCAGTCAGGTGGGTTAGGAACCAGGCACATCCCATGCCCTGTTATCTCATGGGGGACAGGAGAGCTTTTGGGAAAGGTTCTTAGAGGTGTGGCACCCCACTGGGGAGGGAAGAAGTGAGTGAGTTATAAATCAGATTGTTCTGTGCCCTCTGCTCTGTCACAGCAGCTGCTGTTAGTGTTTGCTTCTCACTGCCAAGGATGTACAAGTGGAGCTTACAGGCAGGAGTGGAGCTACTTCAGCTAATTCAGCTTGTAGTTTCTCCTCTGCAGGCTGAAACAGAAGCAGCTTCACAGACATGTCTGTTAAGCTCCCAGGTAAAACCTCAGCCTCCTCCAGGACCTCTCCAATCTCCACTGGCTACTTCAGCATTTGACAGTTTCAGCACAGGTGATAAAGAGTCTTTTTTCCAAAAAAAAAAAAAAGACTCTTTTATGCTTTTTCCTCCCTTTCCCACCTGTTGTCTCCATGTATGTCTGTTTCTTTCTCTTGTCATAAATCTGCTTTTGCAATTGTGGCCCAAAGAGTGTCTTCATATTCAGACCACCTGGAATAATGGAACATAAATATTTGACTTCTAGTCCTCAAATTCTACATTATAAAGAACTTGTGAAACCTGCCATTTGGAGAAATTTGGAAAACAAAATACCTGCCATTTAAAGAAATTACCCTGAGTTTACTTCTCTATCTTAAAAAAAACCCAAAAAACAAAACCAAAACACCTAAAAGAAACAAGTACTTCTTTAGAAGTCCTTTTGGATAAAAATAAAATTAAAACTCAGTCCAAAAAAGCAGGCCTTATATAACTCATTGCTGGAAAATGTTTGCTTCTGGCTGACAATTTGTATGCAAAAGAAAACAACAGAGTTCTAGCTGGTGCTCTCCTGTCCCCTTCACAGTGCTGCTCACTGGGTGCCTTTGGAGTAAATTGAGATGCTTTGGTCAGAATTACCAATGTTTTTAGAGAAGTAATTCTGAGTGGAATTAAAACAGCCTTCTGCACCTCAGAAGGGCAGTGAAAAGGGAGGAGAGGGAAAAGAGAGAGTAAATTGGTGCATTCCCTCCATGATGAATAAAGTATATTTATTTAAATCCGGCCACTCCACGGAGCACCACCTGAGCTGATACTTTGTTGTCACTAGTTTGAAAGCCCCACTTCTCAAGAGGAAAAGTCTTTTTTTCAGCAGCCTGAACTCTGGGAGCATCCCAGTGTGATTTGCAGGGAAGTACATGGAGGCCATCACTGAGGTAAATGGCTAATTGTGCACAGGAGGGGTGCTCTCCACTCCCACTGAAGATTACACAGCTTCCAGACACTTTCACAGGGTTCTGATCCTCAGGTGTTACCTAGCAGCAGTGAGTCTAGAATTCTCTAAATATTCCAAATTTTCCTGATGTGTACATCTTCTAAAGAACCAGAAGTGCCTGTGGCTGCTTCTGCTTTGTTTCCTCCTATTGTTTCCATTACTGATTTAAAGAAGGCACACACTGGGACCCATAACAATGGGTCTACAAAATTTATTGGTGCTCATGTTTCAAAACCAGATGGGTTTATTCTGAGTTTACTCTTTGGAGTGTGTTGCTTGTCTCAGTTTTTGTCTCTCACAACCAGCCACACCGTTGTACCAATAACAGCAAAGAGGCAAGAGCACTTTTAGACCTTAACTATTTTGCTTTTATTTGGGATCACAAAGCCCTCGAGTTTTAGTGGGGGGTTGAGGTCCAAATTAACTTTCTGTGTAGTGATTTAACAGAACAGCTTTTACATAGAGCAGAGCATGACCTGTGGGTGCTGTTGAAATACACATAAAAATCAGTGAAAGCTGTGCAAAACTTTGGTTTTACAATAAGTATAAACAAACTCAGTGTCAATGTCTGAAAAGCAGATGTGCTGAAAGGATTTTGCACCTTGTCAATGACGATTTTGCCCTGATCCCGAGCGGTCCTGTGGCTGGCTGAGCTCAGCCTGGTTTCATAAACTGTCTCTAAAACTTTCTCTGAACAATCAGCTGTTCGAGGATGAAGGGAAGCACTGAGAGAATCTCACTCTTCAGGCTGAGCTGATTTATAGAGGGCTCACTTGCCCCTTTCTCATGTTCCAGGTGCAGAAGTCCTGCCAGGCGTTTCCTCTCCGGAATTCTTAGGGATGTGGCGAGAAGCGCTGGATTTTATGGGGAGGGAAAGCCGGGGTTCCTGCCTTGCTCTCACATTCCTGCTGACACCCAGTGGCTCCCCAACACAACTGCACAACCTCCTCAGCAGCGATGGAACTGTGAAAGTCACAGCAGGACTTTCAGGAATTTCTTTTCCAGGAATTTCAGCTAATCTCACTGGCATCGACGTCCTTTTCCTTTTTAATCGTGTTTTAGAGGGAAAAATAAGGGAAAAAAGGGAAATGGCTTGTTTGGAAACATGCTGCAGGACAGCACCAGGGCTGTGACAGTCCTGCTGCATCACTGGGACATGGATCTGGCTTTGGAAAGAAGAAATAATCTCAGGAAAAAAAAATAAAACAGAGGAGAAATGCCCTCTGACTCTTGCCTTTTCTTGCTAGGAAAGGTGAGGAATCGTGTTGAGACCACAAAAGGCATTTGAGCATTAACCAATTTTTCACAGTACAATATGCCATCACCTCCAACCCCCAAAAGTTTTCATGTCCAGTTTGGGGAAAAGAAAAGGGAATTTAAAAAAACCTTCCCACAGCTTCGATTTTCTATAAAATAAGGTGATTTCCTATAGAAACAAATTTCATACCCTGCCAAGTGTGAGTCCTAGGCCCTCAATATTAGTGGATATTTTATATTTTCTCTCAGCCTTTGGTAAAAGTCCCAAAATAAAAGAGCCCAGCCAGGGATCTTAAGCCTGGACTATTATTGGTTTCTTTACAACAGCCTTTTCTGCTTTTGGAGACAGCTGCCTTGTAACTCGTTCTAAGTGAAAGAGGAATGGGATTTGTATAAAATCCCAGGCATTTGTATAAAAACTCATTTATGTGCAGGATCCAGCTTTGTGAATGTAAACAGCAGCTAAAAACAGCCTTCATCTTCTCTATTCCAGAAATAAGGAGGAAAACCAGCCTGTACAAAGCATATGGAATTCACTCAAAGTCGACATGTATTAAAAGCAAAAAAGAGTGAAACAATGAAGTCAAAGCAAAGTAGTATCAAGAAACAAAATCAAATGGTCAATCCCAGGCTAAATGCAGCAGCAATGCAAAGAATGTGCAGGAGCACACAAGGAGTGTGCCCACACCTTGTGCATTTTAAGGACTCACCAGCTAATATTTCCCATTTCTTTCCAGAAGCCATACGGTAAACAGATAGCACTAACAAAGTCAAATATTAATAACCAAGAACTGCACATCTCCAAATCCCCTTCCCCCAACCAGCAAAACCCATAGAAATTTACACTGACCAAAGCAAATAGAAAATAAAAGTCAAAGCACTTACATGGTTGACATTTAGGGATAGAACCAAGCACCCTTTCCATCCTTTTGAATTTCCTAAGTTATAACATTAACAGAAAATAAACACACATTGAAATGGAGTAGCTCATGATCTTGTCACACTGTCACTGACAAGTTACAGTAATAAGGTCTTGAAACAGAATGTCCCAAGAAGAAATTTTAAACTGTCTCTAGACAGCTCAGATCAATTTAGCATTTTGTCACACTCTCAAGCAATCTGGCTGGCTTTGTCCACCCAGAACACCTTTCTCAGCATAATTCCTTTCCAGCCACACAGTTCTTTTGAGGAGCAGCATATTTTTAACTCTCCTGACTCTGTGATTGTTTTCAGGTGTGATGGAAAGAGAAACAGTTTGCAGAAGCATGAAAACAAATCCACAGAAATGTTGATGGAGTCGACGCCACTCAGCCCTTCCCCTAAAACCTGAACGATGATTTGGGGGTTTAGAATTCAGGAGGTAAGGAAAAATATTTCATATTTTATTGATGATTTTGGGCCCTGTCCAGTTTCAAACGTAGATGCTCCAGAGTAACACATAGAAAACCTCTCAGCATCAAGAAGTCTTTCCTTCTAGCCTGAGAAAATGGCACTAAAAATGATCTGTGTGCTTTCTTGGTTGTTGAAGAGTCAGACCCCACAAGTCCTGCTCACAAAATTGGTGGAGACTACTAACATCTGCCTCAAATTCTCACATTTTTGTTGTGCAAAAGAGAGAGAGAGATTGAGACTACATGATGCATTTTTCACCTTCTTCCTTTTGCTCCTTGTTTCTTGAAACACGAACTGAAAACTCTGTGACATCTTGCAAACTTATTTCCCACTGAACTGCACATTGAATTTAAGTCTTGTAAGACTGAATGAAGCTTAGCTCCGAATCCCCAGGCATTATTATTAATCTAACTAAGATTTTGTTAAGATGGAGATTGGGAGAGGACTTGGATGCTTTACAGACTTGCTGGTTGCAATTAGAAAGGCAATGACTCCTGTTTGCTGGTGTTAATAAATTATGCTACTTCATGCAGATGAAAAGCTGCTTAAAAAAAAGAAGGTTGAGCCAAGTTGAACTTTTTGTCTTAGTAGAAAAATTGTCTTTCCTTCACCTCTTTTCTGTCTGTTAATTCCCATTGCCTCATTCCATCAGGTGTTTGCTTGAGAGGATGAAATCTCAGATTTTTAAGTGAAGTGCAAGAATAAAAGTGAAAATATTTAGACACCAAAAGCCAGCTATGATTTTGTGAAAGAGATTTCCGTGTCCTTCAGAGGGTACAAATTTTATGAGAACTTTCTGTTCATTTCCTCCCTGAATGAAGGAGAATTTCCTGGTTTTTTTAGACTAACTCCTAGTTCAACAGAACCTTTTTTTTCTGTGGTAGGTTAGGTGCTGATAATCCTTGTCTTTGTGGTCTCATGCAGACAGATTCATTCACTGACCATTAGAAAAGCACTCAACTAATAAATGTGCACACACAAAAACTGGGTGTGAGAAACCCACAGCTGTGCATAGACCCCTAAAATCATTTAGGATGGGAGAGACCTCTAAGATCAGCAGGTCCAACCTCTGGGCCAGCACTGCCAAGGCCACCACCAAACCCTGATCCCAGGTGCCACACCTGTGGCTCTTTTATGATCTATCTTATTCCTTGTTATATGCAGGCATTAAATGTACCTTTGCAGCCTTTGGCATTCCTGAAGCCACCAAAGTACCAAAGCAGAGAGGAGAAGAGGAATCTTGGCATCTACTGAAAATTTGGACTAAATTTAAACTAAAAGAGTTTCTTTTTCTTTTGATGAAGTTTATATGCTGCCTTTTACACTTGCAGCTTTCTCTCTCTCTATGGATTTATTTGCATTGGGACAGTGTTTGGAAGTTTAAATCATTGGTGAAGATGTTTCTGGGGCCAAAATTGTGCAATATCCCACCAACAAAAAAGAACACTATGTAACTTTGTAGTACTTTTCTATGAGAGGCATTTGTAGAAGTGATGTAAAGCTTCTAACTACTTGAAAGCTGTATATATTTTTGTATAAAACACAACCTAAAGATAAAAAAACCTCAAAAACTTGGTTCTTATTACAAACCATGCAGCATGAATATAAAATGTTAAGTGGCTGTGTAGATATAGACACACAAGTGCAGAAAAGAACAAGATTGCATATTTTTATAATCCTTACCTCTGGTTTTAAAAACAAAGAAAATATAAGTACTGCTATCTCGAAATTTTCAGCATACACTGAACATTAAATTGTCTTGACAGATTTCTTCCCCATCACTGAAACTCCCAGGCCCCACATGTTTTAAATGCTCTTATAAACTAAAGTCAGGATCTAGACTTGAATTTCTCTAGCCTATGAGGCTTGCTTGGCCTAAATTAGGAAATGAGGCCAAACATCAGTCAAAATTCACCCCAGATATTATTGGGGAGGCATGTAGTCATGTTTTTAGTATGAGTTATAAATTTTCTTGATTTTGCTGATAAGCTTTTTGGTGTGGGAATCAAGTTTGCTCCTGCCAGAAGAATGATGGATGCCATCAGTGCTCAGAAAATTATGGGTAATTATACTCAAACTAGCTGCACTGCTCTCTGTTAACTGCACACAGGAGATAATGATGCTTCAGGGAAAATTTGTTAAATGGGGGCCTCATTTTAGGGAAGGAATGTGTGAAACTGCATCCAGTGTCCAAACAGGTGAAGAGACTGAGCAACTGCCTGTGGAAATCAGAGAGAGGAGCTCTCCTGACACATTGTATATGAGATTAGGTGCTTTTTTATAGAAAACAATAACCAAAAAAAAAAAACAAAAACCTGACAAAAAGACCCAAACAACAACAAAAAAACCAACAAAAACACAAAAAAAAATCCTCAGAAAAACACAAACTGCATTCCTAAAGGAGCAGAGAATTTTGCTGTCTGTGGTAGGGTGCTGTTGGCTGCATTTGCCTGCATACATTTGGCTGATATATTTTTGCAGATAGTGCTTCCCTTCCCATGGCAGGATTGAGATCTATGGCTGTTCTGATGACATATTATTTCAAAACCAAATAAACAGATAGAACCCTCATTCCTGTGTGACAGTACTCAAACAGATAAGTAACAACAAGAGGGATGCCTGTGCTCTAGAAATCCATTTATTCAGGAAGATCCCACAGCACTCAGTAGATTATTAAGAGAAATCACTTGCCCAGGCAGTTTAGGAGCAGCAGTGTGGCAGTGCTGCCCAGATGTCTGGGATGGAGGAATGTCTTCTCTCAGTGATTACTCTATAGATCACCAGTAGCCTCTACAATCCTTGCTGTTGGTAATTGGCTGTAAATATGTTTGAGCTATAGACAATGTACAGAAGATGAAGCATGTCAAAAGCCTGATCCAAAACTCCTTGGAGTAAATATCCATTCTCTCAGCTTCCTTTATTTCACCAGGGCTGCTTGATTGCTGGAAGATAACTGTGTTGCTCTTTGGATGTGACATAGAAACCACAGCTCAGGAATGGTTTGGTTCAAAATTCCAGTGGGAAGGAGAAGGCATGAGGTCTCCACAAGAGCCTGGAGAGAGCTGGAATGTCAGAGCCCTGGCTGCAGCAGAGGAGGAAGCTCTTGAAACAGGGATGACAGAGTAAGCAAGGTGAAAGGAGCAGAGAGCAATGCCTGTATATCCACAGGAGACAGATGGGGAACTTGTGAAATTCTTTCTTTAAGTAAGAAACTACTGCTGGTCATATGGATTTTAATTTTTGGCAGGATTGCTTGACATCCACTCCCAGCCAAGGCCTTGCATACACTTTGATGCGAGAAGTAGAAATTTGAGTGCCTGGAGTTCCCATGCAGTTTGAGAACTGAAGACAGGAGTTGGAACACATATGTAAATGAAGCCTAGCACAATCTGGTTGCAATATGTTGTTATATTCTACATAATATGGACATAAATATATGACTCATTGTGAATATATTCCATTATCTTCCCTCTGAATCCCATTAACTGTTTTACATTAAACCCTGGGTAGTGCTTGTCCTACTCCAGCAGCAATTCTAACAAATCAGAAATGGTGACAGCTCTGCCTCAGTTGTACCATCCCAGTGTGAGCACTGGCATAAATCACAGGACTGTTCAATCATCAATGTCCCTCTGATGCCACTCTGAATTTTGCAGTCAGCACATTCTGGAGGCAGTAAAATAGTGGCAGAGCAAGATGTGGCAGGGGCCCATCTCCCCTTCCCTGACTTGCTGGCAGCATAAAGTGAATTATGGCAGCTGGTGGCTGCTCTCCCTCAGAGAACAGCACCCAGGGACTCACCAGCCAGGTTTCTGAGCCTCCTTGGCAGGAGGATCAGGTTGGAGGGCAGCTTCTCCTCCACCACATCTCAGCTCACCCCTCCATCCTCCTTTTACACAGTCCTTGTGGGGGATGCTGCTCCAGGCTCAGCCCCTGCCTGGTTCCTCAGCCTGTAGGAATGTTTGGCAGCATCTCAAGGTGTTTGGATGCCACTGAGACAAAGTAAACAGTGCTGAAGTACTGAAGAAAATTTAAATGTGAGCTCTCTGTATGGGATGTGAGTGAGCAGAAGGGAGTGTTGGTGGTCTAGGCAAAAAACCACGGGGACACGTTGGGGAAGGAGTCACTCTGAGAACTATGTGGTGACATGTAGATGATTTTGATCAAAATTCTCTTAGAAATCAACATAATATGCTGCACCACAGCCATAAATTTTGTTTCTTCCAAGTAACTGTAGCAGCAAAATGAGCAGTGCTTAATTCAGCAGTGAATCAGCATTTCCCTTCTCCTTGTTTCTGCCCCTTTCCAAACTTCACCAGAGTTTTGTGGAAAAGACTCAGCCATTACCAGAAAGCAAAGGCATTCATAGGTTATGCTGAAACGAACACACATTTGAACCAGCTTTATCCATCCCTGCTTCTAATGGGGCCCTGAACTCAGCAGAGGCTTTTAGGTGCTTTTGTAAAACAGATTAGCAATAATACCAAAGTTCCTCCCATATCTCAGTCCTCCCAAAGAGAGAGACTTAGGCTAAGATACTTTAAAGCTCTCCTTAGGCTGTTGTGAGTTCAGTGTGAAAATCCATCCATGGCCATCTCAAGTGAGCATTTACAGCTCCAGAAGTGGGGGCCCTTTGCTTTCACTGTGCCTTGTCAGATTATGGAACTGAGGCAACCATTGATCCCTGAAGGATAAAAATCAGTGGAAGGCTCCTTAAAAGAAAAATACAGTATATTCAAACAGCATTAGAGAAAGTCCTCTCTTTGTAGTTGGAGATGTTGAAGGTCAAGGAAAAAAAATAAATAAAAAGAGCCCTACATAAAAGTAAAAAAAAAAAAGATAAAAAAAAAGTTTAGGCAAAGCAGTCATTGCCAAGTTAAAGTAGAAATAAAAATAAAACTTTAAAGCTTTTTCTGGTATCTGTCCTTTGTTTTTACAATGTTAGCTATTCAAAAGGAAAAAAGAAAGATTAAGCTGTCTGCTTTCAAACTGCTGTATTAAGGTGTTGATAGTAAATAAAGTGTCTTATTTACTGCTGAAGAGCAAAAATGTCAAGTTCATAAAAGACCAAATGAAAACTTCAGGAAAATTATTATTGAAGAATTCTGAAATCTGATCTAATTGAAGAGAATGCCATCATTTGTAGTGGAAGTCAGGGCCCTGGATCTCTGTAGAAAAAACCTGCTTTGGAAAACTTCAGCATTAATCTACTCCTGTCCTTAGCTGTAACTGGAAAAACACTTTGCAGTGGGAGTGAGGAAAACTGGAGCACCTGGATGTGCTTTACCCTGGGTGAATTGCTTCCTTGTCATGTCTTGTGTTACATCCTAATAAATTGGATCAGTAAGGCAAAACTTGGCATTTCTGCAGCAGAGGTTTGAGGGAGGCTTTGGCTGGGGGAGGCTTTCCATGGTGGCCAGGAGCAGGAGCAGGTCTCTGACACAGACTGCTCCAGGAAAAGCCAGCTCTGCTTCCAGGCATGAAATTCATCTCCTGAAGGTCTGAGAGGGACAAACCTCACCCTGGCAGGATCAGGATGGCAGCATCCCCTGGCACAGCTTGTGTCCCGGGATCACCTGTGGGGGAGCCAGTGCAGAGAAGAAGAGGGAAAACCACTCACTGGAAACTGTGAAACTCAAAAAAGTGAGAGAGGACTTGGGGGAAAAAGAACTTAGAGAGGTTTTGCAAAAAGCCTGTTAACTTCCTTCCTTGTGGTCGTGATTTCAGACACTGAGTGTATCTAGAAATCAATTAATTTCCTCATGAGCAGACTTTCAAACAGCACCACTTTTTTTTTTTTTTTTTTGTTTGTTTGTTTGTTTTTTAATGTTGTACTCTAAGGAGGCCATTATTGAACAATAACAATGGGATCTGGGTTTAGTTTGGGGTTTTTCTCTTGAGAAACTCTTTCTGCCTTCTTTTCAATACCTGCTGTTCCTACTGTCCTGAGCTGGGAGAACACTGTACTTCAAACAAAGAGCTGAAGCACTTTATTGTTTGCTTGCTTTTCACATACTAACCTCCGAATTTTTGGCTGTGCTCACAATGTGCTCACTTCATGCCTGTCAATTTAAATGAGCCTTGTTTTAATTTTTATCCCAGATGAGTTCACATTGTGGTCTTCAGAAAGGCCAGGCTGAGGGTTTCCCAGAAAGCCAGCATTTCCAAATAGCCTCTTCAAGTGGAATCACTCGCTGCAATTTAAATATTCAAGCCCTTTTATTTTAAAGTTAATATTGTTTATAGGAAGCAAATGCAAATAAGTGGTAAAAACCTTTTGGTATTAGGTCATTAAAAATCCATTCTTGACTTCCTGCCCACAACTACATCTTTTTTCAGACCTGTCACCCATTTCATTTAAGCACTTAGCTTTCTCCTAATGAATGAATTGGCATTTCATATTACCTTATTATCCTATAAAGCAAAATGCATACTCAATAACATTAAGGGTAATTTCTCATAAAGACACATTATCGATCCGGGTGCTACCTGTAAGCATTGAAAATTGCAGCCTGCACACAGAGCTTTTCACATCTGGGCCTGAAGAATTAAAGAAAAATTAAATTTGACAGCAGTAAATTCACAGGCACAATCTAGACACCAATTTATATGCAAAATGAAATGCTTTATGAAAATTTCCTCTATTTTCTCACGGAGATTTGGGAAAAAGATTTCACTAGATGCTTCTTTCTCTAATATCCCTCTACTTAAATATTATACTGCAGTCACTGCAGACTCCCTTTGATGTATAAATAATCAAGTTAAATTATGTGCAGCAAGGAGACTAGTGCTCTGCCATTCTTATTTTACAAAGTAATATCTACCCTAGAGGGTCAAATTTCCCTGACAAATTCTTAATTACTATGTTGCAACAGAAGCAGAATCTATTTGTGCATAAATCCCGGGCATTCCCATGTGGTAAGTAACTAATATTACCAACCATTTCACTTGGCCTGTTCACTGAACTCCATAATTAGATAATACTTTTGATGATGGTACATTTGAAGTCTTAATCCATTTAATTTTTTATGAGATTTTTTTTATTTTAATAGGGATATGTTAGTGACCACTGCCTATTTAAAAATCATTAAAATTCTGTCCACAGCAGTAATAAAGATTAAAGATTACTAATATGGCATTCATAACCTTTCTGGTTTTCTAGAAATCTGGGGCTTAAGGTAAATGTTAAAGGTCATTTAATATGTTAGTCAGTAATTATAATCCTGGGTAATAGGTTCCTTTTCTAATTATCCTGGTATAAAAGTTCCATTGTTTGGGTCTATTCTTCTGATTTTCTTATTTGGGTTTTTGGGGGAATGAGTAATCCTGGAATTAAGTTTCTGAACATTGATGAAAGTAGGTAATGCACAATGATTAACTGGATAAAAGCCATATGTTTGAATGGTGCATAATATCTTGCCTTGAAGTTACTTACAAAAGATGCAGCATCCCCTTCCAGGAGAAATAAAGCAGAAAGGTCACTGCAGAGATTAATACCTTTCTTTATTTTAATATCAAACATTGACAAATAAGATAAAGGCTCTGTGAGAAAGCTCAGAAGAAAGTGAGAGTGGTTAAACAGGAGGTGGGAGAAAATCCTGGAAAAGTCTGTGGGTCGTTTCAGAGGAAGGAAAAGGAAAGGAAAAGGAAAAAGAAACGTCCTCCTCGAGGCCCTGGTTTGGGAAAACCTCCAGGAATGAGTTTCATGGAATGCAGCAGCCTCTGTGTGCTTCCCTGGGATGCAGCTGGGATCTGAACATTTTGCCCTGCCAGGCAAGGAGGACTGCTAAGGCTTGCTGAAGAAAATGTTCTTTCCCTTCTGCTCACAACAACAACAACAAAAAAATCCATGTGACTTAGAAACACACCTGTGTCTTAGAAACACATCTGTTTTCCATGATTGGATATTCTGGAATTCCCTCCTTCCCTTTTCTAGAAGGGTACAAAGTTATATGCACCCCTCTAGATGTAGATAATGCATTAAAAAAATTTATACACCAGGACCTGAATTCTGGAGTAAGCACTTTAAAATATACTTGAGAGCAAGGTATTTGATTTTAAATGCAATTTTAAGCTGCCTGGAAGTTAAATGTGCCCCAAAATGCTCTCTTAGATCACAGTGCCCTGCTGGATCAGCTTGGAACCTGCAAAGGGTCAAAAGGGATGTAAATCCTCCTCCAAAACCCAGATTTCTGGGCAAACACTGTGAGCTGTTTGTGAGTGGGTCTCACACTACCATGAGTGCCATAATGGTCTAAATGCAGAAGGAAAAATAGAATGGAAAACCAGGATAACAGTAAGAAAATGTCTTTGGGAGGTGACCTACTCTTTATAGCGTTTTTCAGTTTTATCACAATGATAGCATTTCAAAGACTCCCAAAGTCACAAACTCTTGTTTCAGCAGTAATTATGTCTCACTAGCTGGCTTTGGGCAAGTCACCAAGGCCGTGCTTGAAGGGCATCTGCAGGTCATGGCTGTTCCATGGTCACTGAGCAGCTTCTTGAGCTGCAGATTTGTGCTGGAGCTGATGTTCCGTGCTCCTTCAAACCAAGCCTCCACTGCCTTAGCACAGGAGTAGAAAAAAATGTTGTCAAACCCCTGAAAAAAATCTAGTCCTGGTATCTCCATTTTAAAAGGATGACAGCGATAGGATCTGTTGGGGTGGTATGAAGTTAAAATGGTCAATTTTTATAAGGCATTTCCCTTTACAACAGAAAGGCAACTGCTAGTACTCCAGTTGATAAAACCACCGAAAATCAGAGCTCAAATCTTTTTGCAGCAGTCCTTTATTCCTGAAGATTTAGAAATTCACAGCTTCTTGTACTTAGAGTTATTTTGAAGGAGCTAAAAAGCAGACTGATGAATATAATTTAACTGTGATTGGTGAAATTTCAAGAATGCTAAATCAGAATTGTATATAAAACCTTGATTAAGAAATTAATCTCTTATAAGCATTCCCTTCATACTGAAGCCCAAGTACAAAATCTGAAGCTTTCTTGTAAAGAAGCAGTAGCTGACTTAAGAAAAAGTTCAACTTCCTGATTTTATCAGTAAATCCATGTGAGCAGCCTTCTCTCAGAGCTTTTTAAAAAAATACTAGAGTGAAGAGTTTGTTAAAGTTTTAATTCTTTTTACTTTCTTGCTTGTTTTTTGTTTGGTTTTTTTTTGCCTTTTACCTAGCTAGAGTTTCCCAATGAGCCTTTCATACCAAATACCACCCAGAACTCATTTAAAGGAAAATAAATGCAGCAAAATCTGTGTGTTGACACACTCATAATTTATCAATTCACCAACCTTCTGACAGATAAAACTCATGGGCAATTCTCATGGCTGCTTCTGAACTGGAGAGCCACTCATGACAAATGAACAAACTCAGGTGAAATCAGTAATGGTTATGAATATTCACAGGAATGTTTGGATTGGTTTCTTCCTAAAGAGGCTGTTATCAAATTTTAGTTCTTTGGAGTGCATGTCTGTCCAGGGACAGAGCAGAGTGACACCTACCAGATACAAAAACCTCCTGCTGTGCCTCATGGGCTGGTGTGGACAGGCAAGGCTGGCCCCAGCAAAAAAACCTGTTTGAACTTTCCTGAGAAATGCAGAATGATGTTCCTTTAGTGGTTGCTTCACCTCTTGTCTGCTTCATCAGCCATCCTGGGCTGTGAGCACCTCTGCCTTTGTGGTTTTGAGGCAACAGCTGAAGGAATAATGCAGATTATTCCTGAGTTCTGGGAAACTGGGGGGCCCTAGCAGAGGGCTGGGATTAGGGACTTGCTACTGAAAGGTCTGGGTGTACAGAAAATCGTGTCTTAAATGTCAGCAGGGTTTTGTGACTTTTAACAGCTCTGGTAAGAGAGGAGCACAGTGGCAACTGAAGTATGGGTGGGAATCACAGCAAGAAATGCAAGACTGGTTACAGTCCCAGAGGAAAAAAGGAAGAGACTCAGAGAGACATAGGATGGATTCACTAGAGTAGAGGTAATGAAGAATAATAATAAAATATATATGTATTAATAGAATTTTTTGTTAGATAACTTAGTAAACTGATTGCTGTAACTGCATAGTCAAGGGTGAGCAGATAAGTGCTATTTTTCTTACATTAGAAAAGGCAAAGATCTGCATTTCCATTGTTTTCCACCTCTGGAAATGGTGGAATTCCACCTGTGGAATGCAAATGGCAGGAATGCAAATACCAGGTATCACTTTTTCACCACTGCAATCACCTCTGTGTTTCTGCTTTTTTGGTATTTAAAGATCATGAACATGATCTCTCAATATAGACTCAAGTGGGTTTTGCCTACAGAGATTGCTCAGCTTCTGAATCAACAGGACAATTGTGACCAGACTCTTTCCTCTTCCTTTGCATCACAGCAGTTAAAAATCACCTTTCAGACACCTCCTTATTCCCCAGGCTATAAAGCACCATGAGGTGGCAGAGGAAAGATTATTCAATTGAAATGAAAAAAAGAAGAGGACAGAAGAGGAAGCCCTCTGTTTGGAGGTGAGTGTTCTCACCTGTGCAGAGTGAATTCATAAACTCCATCCAGTTTCTTGCTCTTCTGGTTGCAAATTTCACAGTAGGACACAGTCTCTGCTGGCCACATCAGCTGATTTCCTGTGGGCTGCAGGGAGTGATGTTTGGGAGCTCTGGAGGTTCCAGCAGTGATAAAAACCAAGTGCACTGTTGGAGGCAGCGTGGCTGTGGACAGAGCTTGTCTGGAGCTCAGGTAGTACCCAGGCACTGCTCAGGACAGGTGATAGTGACTTAAAGGCCTTGTCTTCACTCTGCTAATTCCCTGATTCCTGTTTATCCTCCTGAGGGTGGCAGTCAGAGGTGAAAGGATTGAAACCTGAAATCTTTGCTTTTAAAGATGCCTTCACTACAGCCCCTGGGTATCTCTGTGACATTGCTCACAGGGGTCCGAGGATGAGGGAAGAGATGAGAAAGTTGACTCCATGTTCAGAAGGTTTGGTTTATTATTTTATGATATCTTTTATGTTAAAACTATACTAAAAGAATAGAAGAAAGGATTTCATCAGAAGGAAGCTAAGAATAGAAAAGGAATGAATAACAAAGTTTTGTCTCTGACCAAGACAGTCTGGACAGCTGGGCTGGGATTGGCCATTAATGAGAAACAACCAGATGAGACCAATCCCAGATCCACCTGGTGCATCCCACAGCAGCAGATAAGAATTGTTTGTATTTTGTTCTTGAGACCTCTCGCTTCTCAGGAGGAAAAAATCCTAAGGAAAGGATTTTTCATAATACATGTCAGTTACAGGTATCTCATTGGTTCATTGCTTGTCCTTTTTTTTTCCCCCAAGAAATTTTCCTGTCTGTAAAACTGCAATGGAGCACCATAAAAATTATTTCAGCACTATAAACCCCTTCTGGAATTGTATAGTGATAAGCATTATTTGTATGCAAGGGTCTGAAAAGGGGGCTGTTTTGTATAATCTAGGCTACTCTATTGTATTTGTTTTGTTTGTGTATCTGGATCATAGCAATAAATGCAGCTTAGAGAGCAAACATTTGACAGCACATTTTGGTGCTTAAAAACCCCACAGGTGTCTAGGTGTATGCAGATGTGAAGGAATTAATGAACTTTTTAAATAACAGGGAAACCTTTCTGTTGAGAAGAACTGGCATCCATACATTATAATTTTATATATATGCATATTGCCACATTCTCTTTCAGCTAACCTTTGTGGGAGAGAAACTTCTGCTGATGTCAAAGGAGCTGGAGGACATTAGCAGCTGAGGCTGGTGGGTTTGTCTCCCCAGCACCAGGCTGGCTTCCCTCACTGCTGCCAGTGACCTTGCAAACAGCTCCGACAAAGGTCGGAATGGATTCATTGATCAGCCAGGCCAAGCATATGACAGTCTGTGCCTTAATTGAATCCCAAAAGGGGGCAGGCTGGGTTTTTATTACAGAGGCCAGACGATAGCACTCATTAAAAGCTCC
The DNA here is from genome assembly GCF_022539315.1 of Serinus canaria. NCBI lineage: Eukaryota > Metazoa > Chordata > Aves > Passeriformes > Fringillidae > Serinus > Serinus canaria. Next base: position 69,245,603 of record NC_066314.1, read on the forward strand.
ACAGACTGTGTGGTTTACTAATTAGTTTATTATACAGACACCTTGACGATGGGCAAAGTTGTCATTTTGCCCTTTATCGCACAGGGGATGTTGTTAAAAGTTTAATCAGCTAACACTGACCAACTTAGCTTGGCAGGCTGTGGACAGTCATTACCGAGGTCACCCCTGCTGGAGCAATTCTGACAGGGTCACAGCATGAACCTCCAATAAAAAGCACGTTACATAAGGTAAGAGTGCACCTGAAAGGGAACCAGGAGGAGAGATGTGCTCAGTGGGGAGTGGGAAACAGATGGACTGTGAGGACAAGTGAAGCCTGTTAGGGTTTCTCTTTGCTTACATTGTTTAACATATGCTTTTTGGAAATATGGGGAGCTCTGAGCTGTTGCTGTGATATGTTCATTAGAACACGAGGTAGCCTGAACCAAAGTGGTCTGGGAACAGGCACTAAGTGGCTCTGCTCCTGCAAGAGCAGGGGTGATTTTGCTAGTTAAGCAAAGCCTAACACCCAGGTAATGTGCAGCTCCAGAGTGATAAGAGAACTCTCTCTGGGAAACTGAACATCCAGACAGCACAGGTTTCTGCAATGTTGCTTTTCTTTCCATTCCAGATTCTTCTTTCCTTCCAGAACTGCAGCTTCCTCAGAGGAGCAGGCACTGAACCCTTCTCTCAGGACCAGTGACTTCTCTCATGACCAGTGACACAACTTGAGCAAACAGCATGAGACAGAGTCAGGGGAGGTTTCTGGATATCAGGAAAAGGTTCTTTACCCACAAAGTGCTTGGGAACTGGAACAGGCTCGCCAGGGAAGTGGTCATGGCCAATTTGTGACCAGATCCTTGGTCACAAGAATCTGGCAGGAGTTGGCACAAGGCTGACAGAGTGCAAGATCATTGTGTGATTCTCAGGGTGTTCTGTGCAAGCCCAAGAGTTGGGCTTTGATGATCTTTGTGAGCCCCTTCCAACTCAGGAGATGCTATGATTCTGCATTCTGGGTAGTTTTGTAATGTTCCTTTAGTATCTTTATTCCCTGCAGGTGTGGCAATGTGCTACAGCTCAGAGAAATTTTTCATAAGGTTACCTTTACTTAGTTTTACTGCAGTGACATCTGGAAGTCCCAGCAGTGTTCAGGGCCTGTGTTAATATCCAGTCTTACAAAAAGAAATATTCTCTACCAGCTCTGTAGCAGAACACAGAGTGTAATTAGATATGTCAGATTAAGGATGGTATAAAAAAATTGAGAAAAAATGATAAAGGTTCCTGATCTTCTCTTCAGTCTGTTTGATTGAAACATACTACAATTTGATATTTTTTTTCTTAGGGAGCTAGTTAAAAATAAAAATAGCTTGATCTGCCTGTCACACCTATGAGGCAACTCCAGTCAAATCTTAGACTGGATAGGGGTCTCAGTTCCTTCAGGTCTTCTGGCAGTTGGTATTTTCCATGAATGGGGGTGGAAGAGAATGATTTTAAATTATTCCCTTGAGGGGAAAACAGGGAACACAGCAGCCATCCCTGCTCTTTCATCTCAGCTGGCTGGCAAATCAGTCAGTCAGGGTGCCCAGGGTACCAGATCAGCCATGGCAGGTGCTGTCCCCTGTTCAACCACAAAGGAACTCATGCAGGGGACACAGAGTGGATGGAGATTCTGTGGGAAAACACACAAAGGGCTTATCTGAGAGCAGGAAACATCATCATCTCATGGAAAGGACTGGGGAAGCTGGAATTACATGGATAAGTTTAGAGCTGATTCTTAAGAGTGGGGTAGAAAGCAAAATAATTTGTTGAGGTTGGTATCTGTAGAGGATGTGGGGCAAAATTCCAGATAAAATGAGATTTTATTAATTTCTGTACACATAACAAATAATTTATTTGGGTGTAGAAGAGTGTGACATGAAAATAATTTCCAGTCCTGAAGAGGATCTTGACAGAAACAGAGCAGATTTGATCCCACACAGAATCTCCTGAGACTGAGTTTTAATTTGCAGGGACAACATTTCCAACAGGATTAGAAATGGCCTCAGGCTGTGCCAGGAAAGGTTCAGTTGGACATCAGGAAGAATTTCTTCACTGAAAGAGTTGCCAGGCATTGGATTTCTCATTTCAAACATTATTCACAATCAGCAGCTGCAATTTCAGAGATTCAGTTCCAAAAAAAAAGTATTAGAAAAAAAAAAGTATTAGATATATGGAATATGTTATCTTCTGGGAGCTGGGGAAGTATATGAGATATTTTGGATTTGGTTTACTCATATTTTTGACTTTTTCTTTGGACATAGACATCAGCTGAAGTTACAGCTTTGGAGAACGAAATGGAGGATTTGGTTATTGACTGCTAGAGAAACTTTCACATGGAATATCACTGCTCATTTCTGAGACACTTTTCTGCCAGCCATATTCCATTGAGAATGGCACCACGCACAGAATGAAGGTGGAAAGGTAGGAAGCCTGCTTTCACTTTGACTTTTTTTTCTTCTACAAATGTCCAGGACATCCAGTTTGGTGCTCCATCATCATAAACAGCATGAAGGGGAGAGTCCAAGTCAATTGTGCTCTATCCAGCATCACTGAAAGAGTGTTCCAGTCTCCTGTAACACAAAATGTGACTTTGAAACAAACCACAGGAGTAAACCATGGTCCTGTTTGCCCTATGCCCAGGGCAAGAATTTTGTCAGACCACTTGGTTGCTTTTTTCAGCCCACAGATCTTGGTTCCCCTGCCAAGAAAACAAGTCCTAATGTAGGGGAATTCACACACCTGAAAATCTCATGCTGTTCTGGAGCTGAGACCTGGAGACAGGCCCAGAAGGCTGGTTTCAGCATTCACATTCCCAAATAAATACACACAGGCAGGTAAAGTGCAACCTGGTGTGCCTCAGTGCATGCTATTCATTTTCATTGGAACATTAGCATAAGGTGCAGTGGCAGCAGATTTGTATCTGTCATCAGATGGAGTAAAGATCAATGAGTGTGTGCTTGCAGCATGTCCCGTGGTGGGGTGTGCAGGGAGGGGACCACTGGAGGAGCCAGCTCTGTGACAAAACAACAGATGCACCCCTCAATGCTGAGTGCAGGAACAGAAAAAGAACGCTGGTCAGACCCTCAGCTCGCTTCCCCCAGCAGAGTCCCCTCACCCTCAGTTTTTACAAGCTGACTGGGGCCTGTGCCCCGTGTTCAAAACACGAATCCATTCCCATTTCTCACTCAGGAATCTGGCTGGAATATATTGCAACACCAGGGTGAGCAGTGGGTCATGTGCAATGGAGGAGCCATTGCTAGTTAACATGTCTTGGTAGTCACCCCAGGAGTCTTCTCACAGTGACAGATTGCTCTGTTACAACTGCACAGGCAAATGCTCCATCATTAACTCACTTGAAAAAAAAGCTGCCTTAACTGTGAAACTAAAAGACTCCAACTTTCCCTTTTGCTGTAGCTCCCTCAGGCAATGAAGGAATTTGCGATGTGTGTCAATGAGACATTTGAAATCTCACACATTTAAATCGTCCCGACTTCAACAGCATTTTAAATACACTGAAACCAGCAGCATTTCTAAATTCAAACACTTAGCAGTTTCCTTCCCACAAGCTTGCTCCTATGAGCCTCAAAGGCAGTAGAAAATGTTATTATGCGAACAAAGCATCTCTCTGTAACTGAATTAAATATAAATCCATTAAAAAGAGAGAGATAATATAATAATTAATACTTTGTACTACTATATTACCTTTCTATTGCAGTCTAAAGGTATTAATTCAGCCTTAGCTGACCGTTTCTTTTCCCATTTTATAAATAGAAAAAATTGAGGCACAAAGGTGAAAAGTGATACAACTGAAGGCACAAGGCAAATCAGTATCAGGGCAGGCATAAAATCCTGGAAATCTGGTTCTCCGTGCTGCCTGCACCATTCCAGCACCAACCTTCCCACAAGGCAAAGGCACAACAGATAAATGGTAAGACCAGCAGGATTATCTGAAGGTGAAAATCAGCTGTGGATCCTTAGTCCCCACACCTCAGCCTCAGAGGAGGCTCAGTGGAGGGAAAACTCCAAGCACAAATTCCAGTGACTTGGCCACACCATGTGTGGTATTTCCGTGCCTACATCGAGGAAATCCCCTAATCCTATCCTGCAGTCTTTCACCATGGAGTGGGTGAGGAGCCCCCATGAAGTTCAGCAGTGTGAGACTGCAATTAAAGGGCGATTAGGAGTGGCACAATGCAGCCCAGCAGAGGGATGAGCTCTGGCTAACGCCATCCGCAAACAAACTCTTTTTGAAGAGCTTAGGCTGAGAGCGTTAGGAAGAGCACCCAGCGCCAGGAATTACCACTCTGCCCTCACACAGACATAAATCCTGGAGATGGATAGGCCTGTTTATCCTCCTGAGGGATTTTACATGGCCCTAGCAGGCTGCCCACCATGCAAAATCAGGCCTTTAATGATTGCTTGTGAGAAGTCGGAGTGACAAAGCTTTTCATTAATCGTCCGCTCCTCATCGGTCTCTTAATAGATCTATAAATGAATAAATACCCCAAGGAAATTGCTACTTTAAAAAAGGAAAAAATTGGGTACCACTTTGAATATTGACAGACACAAGAGTTGCCTTTTAACTCTGGAGTCATTCAACTTTTGTTGGAGTGTTACATAAAAGCTTTTAATTTACCGAGTACCTTTTTGTGAGTCGAGGGGATCATTTGTGACTAATGAAGAGCAAAGAACATTTTAATAATAGTGACAACTGGCTTTGATATTAATATTGTCTCAAAAAAATTCTCTTTTGAAGTCTCTGAGATTAGGAAAACCCTTTATATTTTATCCAACCGTGCTAATAAAATTGCCTTGCCTACATAATGCTCTCTCCAAAGCAAAAGAAATTTTCCCCCATTTAGTTCCCCATGCTACCCTGTGGATATTTTTATATGCATTTTTTTCTCACTTGTCATTTTCCTGTGCACCAACATTTCTAATTTTTATTATTAGTTTTCAGAAATCATATTTAAATGTAAACCCAAGAGTAATGCCCTGTTTCTTATGAGAACTTGAACACATTTCATATCCTTAGAAATGGAAGCCTTTTTGCTGTCATAAATATTTCTTGATACTTTTTTAGGGAGGAAGTAGGATGGTAGGGGTGCTGAATGGAAGACTTTTTCAGGAAAGCATTAGTTTTGTAGAAATTATGACAACAGAAGAGAAGGAAAACTTTATTCTATTTCAGTTTTAGGGGTGTTTTCCTATAAAAATGCTATATAGATGTTACTTGTGTAATATAGACCCTTAGATCATGACATTTATTCAGGTGGACCTGGAGTTGACCAGAGCTAAGGCTAGGGTACTTCAGTTTTGGTTGTGAGTTCTGCATCACTAAAAACTTTATTAGATCTGACAGGCTTGTCAAAGTCAGAGTGAAACAAGAGACGTTTCTGAAGTGATAGACACATCAAACTTTAGTCCCAGTAAAGGGGGTCAGTTACAAAAGGCTAATGTGAAAAAAGAATCCTTAGCAAGTGTTGGGAACAGTAGAACAAACACAGTTCCTCTCTGGTCTAACTTCTGTCCTCACTTCCTCTTTCATTTTTGAAATGAAACTCAACTCAATTTTCCAGTAGTTTTCAGAAAAGGTTACAAGTTAAAGCAATACACTTGCCCAAGACTCTTGTTGAACCAGGACTGCATATAATGTATTGCAAGTCATGAATCATTTGAAGAAAAAAAACAGAAAAAAATTCCTTTTCTTCTTCTTCTTTTTTTCTTTTTTTCCCTACTGCCCATGATGTATTCCCTCCAGCTCTTCCTTAATTAGGAAGTTAAGCCCAGTCATTCGTCTCCAGTTGCTCCCTCGAAGCAGAAGCAGCAGTAGGGACATTAGCATGGGCTGAGCTCCAGACATTTTGCAATGTGCTCTAACCCTGTCCAGGAGATTGCCATCAGTCCCAAAAAACCAAAACAACGACAGACAGCCTCACAGTCTAATCAAGGTGCAAGCACAAAACAAAACAAATCTGCAACCTTATGCTGATTTAAGAAGAAATCATCCTTGATATGTGAACTGCTGCCCAGCTTTGTTATACCCAGTGAGGAACAGAAGGGTGGGAATGTTTCAGGCATTTCTGACCAGATCCAAGCCCAGTTTCCAATTTTTAGTCAGAGGAGAGGCCTCAAGCATTGCCCCACCTTGAGAAACTCCAGGCACGTGCTAAATACGAGCAATTTCGACAGGGAGAGAAGTTTGCTGGAGCACACCCTAGAGCCAATGTTTATGGACAATTTCCAAGGAAGGGATGGCAGACCTGGGCTGCTGACTCAGCCTTCCCTGTGTGTGGGGATGCTGCTGCCAGAGTAAAGACAAGCAGGGAGGTGAGGAGGAGCCACCGAGCCCCTGTGATCTGCAGGAGCCGCAGCGCCCGCTGAGATTTCGTTCACTCCTCAAAGCTGGGGGAAGAAAAGACCTCGGCCAGAGCGTGCTCAGATGAAGGAACCTTTTCTGGCAGTTTCTACAATGCCTCCTTTGCCATGGCTGTGTGGTTACCAGAGCTGGGTGACTGCATAATGAGGCTCATGGGCTCTCTGATGGAAACTTTAGTGGAGGAGAAAGTTACTGATGAAAGCGAAGGGGGTTTTGTCTGTGCGGCTCGAGGTTTCATCTGGATTTCAATGCCTGTAAAATAAGGGACAACAGGGGAGCAGGCCACCAACCTTAACTCCCCGTGCTCTCTTGCTGAAAGTGAAGGGAGAGCATCAAAGGGAATGAGAGTGACAGCCTCTCTGACTGAAAGGCATTCTATATTCTTGCTTTAGGTCACAGCCATGGCTGGCATCACAGAGCAGAGTCTGTCTAATTTAACATTTATGAGCTCCTCGTTTCCAGGGTGCAGTCTTCAGTGGGCCAGGAAACTTGGGGTGATAATGCAAAGTTACAGTCAGGGTTATTTGGTTTTTACATTTGGCATTTTTTAATTTTTCCAGATTATTATGGCAATTATGGCTTTCCAGATTATGGCTATTATGGATCCTTTCCCTCCTATTCCTTAATCTCTTTTCTTCTCTGCACATCCTTCCATGTCACCAGGTTTACCCCAACACTTTTTCATGCTTCCTTCCTTTGTTCATGAAATATACTAAAAAATTGCAATAGTCACATGAATGTAGAGGAACTATCAATGAAGTGTGCATAAATTTCTCCCACCAGATAAAAAGGGGAACCTTGCCCATCTGATGTTTCTGCATCATGTGAATTTCACTTTTCCATAGGAGTCAACAGATGAGAAAGTGAAAAAAGAAATTCATGTAAAATATTTATTATAATAGTTTGGGAACAACATGGCACAGAATATAATAACTGTATTTTCTGTTCAATGAAAAAAGTACAAGGGAGCTTTTTCCCAAGATTTTAATAATTTTACAGATGTTAAAATGTGTTCTTAAAATAGCTTTCAAACTATTTCATCTTCCTGCTAATTTGATATTTCAATTGCTCAGCATGCAATTTAATAGAAATATATAAGTGTGTGCCCACACAGTATAGGAAAAATATTAAACTAAACCCCACATCTTTGCTTACATTGTTGGGATACATTTTAGATAAATTCTGCTAATTTTGATTCTGCCCATGAGAACTCCCCATTAGTTCCCTTATTAGCTACTGGATTACATAAAAAATTATGAAGATGGTGTTGAATTCCCAAGGGTTTTTTCCCCTCCATTCTTCACTTAAAAGAAAAAAAAGTTCATTTTTCCACCACAAAGAAATGAGATTCATATAGGCAAAGAATAAATTAGAGATTAGTTTGAGAAATATGAACTTTTTCTATTATTTCTGGATGTGCTGAAATAACCTAGAACGGGTGAATAGGAAAATGAGAGAATGATTGGAAATCTAGAATGCAGGAAATGGGGGAATGCAGTATCTGATTTTTAAACAGGGGAGAATTGCAGATAAAGGAATTCCAGGCCAAATAGATAAGGAGCAATGCTCAACTCACCTGTAAGCAAAGGATGTAAAAGTGATAAGTAACAACTGACAGATACATCAGACTAAGCTGTCAAACCAATCACTTTTCCTTCAATGGCAGGGTAACAGCATTCATGGAATGAAGCAGTTGTGAGTCTCCATCTGATTCTGACATGATTTGAAAGATGTTACCATAAATAAAGAGAGAAAATGCAAAATGGGCAAGTGTTGTAGGCACATCTAGTTAGAAAAGTGAATTAAAAGGAAATTAAGAAATAAAACAACCCGGTTCTAAATGGGTTTGTGTTATACTGGGGCAATGCAGAAAAGGAGTGATGCTTTGAGCTCTCCTGGGTTTGGTATTATTGTCCATTTTTAGTAATGAAGGGTGGAATTCAGCATGTTTATTGATTTTTTTGTGGGTTACATCCAATTGGAACAACCCTCAAGCACCCTTAAGATTAGAATTCAAACCAGTTTTAGCAAATTAGGGTCACAGTCTGGAAAAACAAGAAGTGGTTAAATAATGAACAGGCCAAGCAGCTATGCTTAATTTTATTCTCTCTGACCAAACTTATGATTTCTGCACAACTCTAAGATGAGGGAGGGCACAGCAGATTTGCCAGAAATCATTTTGGGGTTATAAGGGAAAATAATCTGTACAAAAAATAATCATTTTTTCCTACCACCATGTCTAAAAAGAAGTGTCACATGTAAATCCCAGCATGTAATATTTTCAATTTTCTGGTAAAGCCCTCAACTCTGATCTCCTGTTCAAGGTACTCCATTTTAAGAGAGATGTGAAGAAAGCAGGAGCAGTCCACAGGAAGATGACAAATATGATCAAAGACACATAGAAAAAATGTCTTACAAGCAAATTTGAGGGGACTGGACTTGTTTAGTCTGAACATCAGAAAACTGAGGGGAGATGTAATAGCAGTTTTCAAATTAGTTGTTTCCTGTGAAGTGAATGGCAGCAAGTGAACTTTTATTTACAGTGAGAACAGAAGGGGGAGGATGCTGTGGGGTGTTCTATGGAATGTCAGAGTCCCTTTCTGTCTGATTTTCCATCTCAGAAGAGGGGAAGAAGTTCCTCCCCCTTTTTACCTCTGTCTTTCTAAATTAAAATGATTCCACAGATTTAAGTCCCTGAGCCTAAATGGGTATTTAGGCAAATGTTAAATGTAAGACTTTTTTTAAAAAAGGCAGTCTGGTCTCTGTTCATTAGAGATTTAAGCATATGGCTGAGTTTAAGCCATTCAAATACTTTAACTATGCAAGTGATTGAAGTTGGATGCTGTTTGTTACATGGATCTGAAACTAATCTGAGTTTAGACTAATATATATGGACTTTGCCAGCTTACTTCCTCTATTACTTAGAAATTTATACATATTCAAATTGAAATTTGATGCAGATGAGCCGAGGTCTCAAATTTATGAACATTTATGTTACAGAACTTCATTTCTTCCCCTCTTTCCCTTGCTGGCTGGGGGTCTATACATCAAGAATTTGTGTTCTGACCTTATAGTTTGAAAGGTATTGAGTGCTTTAGCCTCCAGTATTGAAATCATTGGCTGTCTGCTGCTGACTCAGATGGAAGCAAGGTTAAGCCTGTAAATAGTAACATTATTGAAAATCACTTTTTTAACTGCAATTTCCTAACACCCAGGCTGGTTTTATCCAACATCTCCCCCAAAACCCTGTGTGAGGGCTTGTACACCTGCACAGCCATTAAGAGGGGATTGGAAAAGCAGCCAGCCTTGTGTGCCCACGTTTGGGGAGGACACTCCTGAGCATGTAGCTATTAAAATAGTAATTTCTCTATTACTCTGCAGTCCAGGAAGGCCCTGCAGACCTTCAGGTGCACTGCACACCTGCAGGCTGTCACAGCTGCTGGGTTTTCTGGGAAAAACCCCACAGACAGTCACTGCTGGTAATCCATTCCTCCCCCAATGGGAGGGAGGTGTAAAAGGATTGCTGCATTCCAGGCAGTAGGAAATGTGTGGAATGGCTGATCCTACAGAACTAGACAGGCTGATGGCCAAAAGGGGAAATCTGACCACAGACCATGAGGAGTTAAACCGTGCAAGCTGGGTGCATGAAGTTGTATTTAGCTCCAGAAATCCCTTCTGCTAGTCAATCCCAAAGAGAACTGAGGAGAAATTTCTTGGAAGCCACTTATAGTTAACACTTCCAATGGATAATTTTTTAATCTTTAGCTTTGTAAAACCTAATTCTAAATTACTACATATACTAAATTACAAGTGTGGGCAAAAATCTTACTCTCAATTTTGAGGTAAAAGTTAATTTTCCATTAAAAACATCTGTTAAAAATTATATAACATTTTTCTTATTTTATTTTATTTTATTTTATATTTTATTTTATTTTATTTTATTTTATTTTATTATTTTATTTTCATTTAGATGTCTTTCTTACATTAATTCAAAATACTTTTGTTCTTTTCCCAGCTGAGGATTGTTTTTCAAGCACAGCAAAAGCACACTGTGATGCTGTCAAACTAATATAACATAGAACCTGTCCCTGGCATAAAATCACAGTATGTATTAATGAACTAGTAGAAATTGCTGCTCTTTGCCATTTAAGGAAAATCAGCTTTGCTGCTGCAAATAAATTCAGTGATGAAAAATTGTCAGATCCTGATGTGATTTGGCTCAGCTTTGCTTCAGCTATTTCACAAGAGTCACCACTACATTTAAGAATGCCCAATGTAATGTTCTACAAAGACTCATGCTATGTACATAAAACCACTTGAGATAAACCCAACAAGTAGGAAAAAAATCTCTTCCCACCCCTGTAGGTGTCAGAGTAAATTGTGCAGTGTAAAATCCTGGCTCCTGGGTTCCACCTGCCTGCAGCTGCCCAGCCCAAATGGCCACCTTGGGGTGTTGCCTTTCAGCACTTCTGGGAGCAGGGAACATTTTGGTGGAGAATCAAAGGTTGGAATGAGCACCTGAGGATGATGTCTGAGGATCTTAGAGTGAGTTCACCAGTCCTTCCTCTGCTCACCACTGGCTCTCCCAGCCATGCACTTCACAGGCTCAGCTTCAACTCTGCTTTCCACACAGAACAATATCATAGAATAATCATAATAAAGGCTTTTGAAGAAACCATTTGCAAACAGATCTGATAAACTTTTATTTTGGTCTTCTCTTTATTGTGCTACATTTTCCTCACTAGCGCATGTGGTTCTGTTGGGAAAGAACATGAGTTTTATTTTTGCTTTTGTTTTCATTCATTGTCTTTAAAGAAATTCCTGCTATGTTGACTCCTTTTCCCCTCCTCTCATCTGGTAAAACAGCTAAAGTCTGGAACTGAACACCAGTAAATTCAAACTTAGTTATGAATAACTGGTGGTAGCATTGCACAGTGGTTTCCCAAGGTATTGCATAATGGAAACAAACAAGATCCTGCAGTACAATATTAAGACATGCAGCATTTCAGCACTTTCTGTGCTTCCAACAATTAAATTACCAACTACCCTGTGCTGGGCTTCAGGAGGAGGAGCACAATTCTGTTCCCATACGACTCTGTGGAGTATTAAACCTAGTTATTTTATTAACTAAAGCTCTCTTGGGAAAGCCAACTAAAATTATCATCTCCTCTCACACACATAATGTAATTAAGGCCCCTATACAAAAAGGTACTTAAGCACATGCTTTACTTTAAGCACAAAGGTAGAGGTCTTGATTCAATCAGGATTACTGCTGGGTTTAAAATTAAGTGCATGAGTAAGTGCTTTGTACTGGGGTTCCTAGCATCAGAGTAGCTAGAGAGATATCAGCAGGTAAGTTTTGCCTTGTTATCCAGAATTAAAATGGATGAGCCACCACACTTTTCCCTCTCAAGTTACTCTCCGTGCCTACTCAGAAACTTTCTGCACAGCAAAACCTGCAGGAACTCTGGGGTCTCATCTCAATTAAAACAAAGCAAAGCAAACAAAAAGATATTTTTGGTTTTCCATGGGCACCACATCCTTATTTCCTCGGTTTAGGCCTTTGGTTGGAATGCCATTGGTTGTAAAGTAATTTAGATTATACTGGATGTTGTCACTGATTTTCTTAAATGGCTGTCCTAAATGAACAGTCAGGGGAAGCTGTGGAAATAATTCCTTTGAGGGTGAACTTCTCAGGACACTTTTGCTTTTTTCCCCATGAACATTATATGGTCATCACTGAGCTGTGAGACTGGGAGTGGTAACATCCCCAGAATATTTCTGTGTCTATGTGCACTTCACTTCTGTGTACAGTGGTGTAGTGTTTCTACTCCAAACCTCAGTCATGCCCTAGAAATCAGAGAGAAAACCTCAAACCAGGACCAAAGAAGGTAACAGGAATGGAGTAGCTTCTCTAAGTCACTCATTCCAGATTTGAATAGTCCTACTGAAAGGATAATATCACCTAAATGTGACACTGGCATCCTCAGCCATGCTCTTATCCCCCTGCAGAGAACACACATCGATGCTCTCCTGCAATGGATACACAGACTCAGGTGCTCTAAACTTCTGAAGTGCTTGTGGCTGTGGCAGGCCCAGCCTCCCTTTGATTGCTTTGAGAAATTCAGGAAAATTAGGTAAAAACATGATGGTAAGATCCTTAGCAAGTTTCTTTAAATTTTACTATTTTTAAAAAGTTCAAGGTGCACCTGCTGAGACAAGAGAGGAGAGGGAAGAAAGGCCAGCTGCTGTGGCTGCCCTCTGCTGCAAAGAAAAATTCTGGAGACTGAGTCAACATTGCCTAAATACTGATTTCTGTATTTTATATACATATAAATATGTTTTTATATGCTATTTATATTTACTGTCAAGTGCCATGAACTGTCTGTAGCACAGGTAACACTCCTTCTCTGAACACACCTGGAAGGGTCTGGGGTGTACTGGAAGTTTTGCCATTTCTGGTCATTCTCTGATGGGCACCAGAAATTTTTGTCTGCTCAAATCTGTATCTGCTCAAATCTCCTGATGGTGGTGAGCCAGGGATGCTGCTGCTCATGTCTCACTCTCCCTTTAGACAAATCTTTTATTGTTTGGGCTGCCAGAATCCCAAATTCCCAAGCATTAATTTCACATAGAAAACATTGAACAACCACTTTATCTTTTGTGCTTTTGCATCCACCTGCCTCTTTCCCCTGTTCTCTTCCTTTCAGCCCTAAATGTATCTTTCCCTCTGCTGGCTGTCAAATGTGTCTTAAACTTCAGCTGAAGGAGAAAATCCCTTAAGCCACGATGCCACATGTTCAATGCAATCAAAAGGAGTTTGGCTTGTGTTAATCTAGGTGTGCTAGATCCTGTACACCTGGGAGGAGCATGTGGATGTGCCATATTGAGAAACCATACATTACTTATCTCTGAGCTGTAGCACAAGAGAAATAAGCAGCCATATGGCAAATGAACTTCCTTTTTTATTACTTTGTTTTATTTGTTTCAAAATAGCTCAGCGCCACAAATCCAGAATATTAACAATGCTCCATCTGGAAAGTGGAAGGTTTTGCTGCTTTGCCATCCCAGTTTTATCTCTCTGGAAAACTGGAGCTGCTCTCCCTGCCTTGCACCTCAGGGATTTGCCAAGAGCCAGGGAGGTCAGGGAGAACAGAGCATCTCTTTTTTGTCTTTGCTGGCCTTGTTAGAGACCCAGATGCACAATGCAATCCTTCTGATATGAAATAAAGGGAAGGAGGTAAACCTATAGCTTGGTGATGTCCTTATTCCATGATTTCTCTTCCTTTTAAAATAGAATGGAGTCATTTCTGGTTCTGTCACTCTTTGGCTGAAGGAGCTGTTGGGCAAAGCCAGTGACCAGATCTATCTCTTTGTTATTCCAGTATAAAATGGAGGTAATTCATACTACTGTAAATAAAAAGCAATTATTACTATGACATGCAACTATAATTTGCCACAATTTCTATATCAAAATGCAAATATATATATATACATATATATATATATATATAAAACCATCCCTCCAAGGAATCAATATGTGTAATCTAACAACTTCCTCACTTCCCATATCAGAATAACTATTTGCCATCTAAATCACTTAAGTTAACCACTCTTAACCTAGATTTATAACATTATAGTTGTATGTGTTTACTCATGCCCATCTTTTCAGGGCCTTTGGGTCTTTTCACCCACTTCCTTCCTCAAGCAACCAGAGGTGTGAGTGAGCACATTAAAAACTTCTACAGTGGTGAACAATGCAGTTCTAATTATAGGGATGTGCCACACTGTAGTCAATCTCTCAGCAGTTCTAATTATAAGACATCATCAGGTTAAATTAATAAATAATGAAAGTTAATTTAGGAGAACTTCTGCAAAAATGTAAATGACATTTTTACATACAAGTGGAATTTGTAGTTAAACTGAAAAACGTCATACAATAACTTCACAGTTGCATGCACAAGTCTGTGAATTCTCTGCTTTGATCTTTTCCCTCAGATGTACTGGCAGATCATGTAGGCTGTCAAATGGACATGCTAATTATGCATTTACAAAATTTTCTGTGCTTAGTAACAGATATAAACTCAAATCAAACCATTCCCCAATCCCTTTGAGACATGGACAGGAGTGCTTTGTCCTTTACCTGTGTAATAATTCGTCCTGGTCACCTCTTGACCATTTCACTTCTCTCTGTTTTAAGACCTGTGTACATTAATCACACAAAAGAGACTTAAAGTCTTCTCATGATAAAAGCAAACTATTATAATTGTGAAAAATTTTCTGCATTTTTTCCACCTCCCACGAAAGCTTAGATGGTTTTCTCTATTCTTGACTTATACTCTCCCAAAAAATCAACTTGTATTGGTTTATTTTCTGTCTTTGTAATGCTTTTATGAAAGACAAAATGCCTAACAGACAAGGTTCTCTGATGTGTGATTAATTTTATAATTTCATTTTCTTTTTATGGAGTTTGCCTCCTACTAGATGGATTCCTGAATCCAGACCATAGGAGGGAAATGTAAGATGCTCAAAAGTGACTAATGACAGGGAATCTGCAATATTACCTCTCAAACTTTATTTTGATAATTTCCTGCATTTATTTGGTGTCTCTCCAACCATGTATTCACTTTTCAAGCTTTGGTCAAATGGGCAAAATAGGTTCCTATTTGTAGATTAGTGTTGAACATCAGCCTTGAGTTTGATTTCATAAAAAGGCATAAAAAAATATTCACTTATAAAGGACACGAGACCTCAAGCTGCAAAAATTCCTTAACTTCAATTTACTGCAGCTTTTCCTGGGATCCACCCTGATACTATTAGAGCTGCCAGCAGCACAGGATACGAGCTTGGAGTTGATCACAGCCTCAGAAGTGTCCAATGGTTTAATATCAAAGCATTAAATGATAGAAATCCTTTTTTTTTTTTCTCTCCTTAGAAGTTAAGAGAGGAATAAGGGTGAAACAGTGGGTAAAAGAATTTACAGTACACCCTTGTGTTTCTCACTTAGCAATGGACAGCCTTGAAAAATAGGTGTCTGTTGAACAACTCTTTCTGAGATTGGGGCTTTTTGTGCCTGAGAATTCCCGTGCTCGTGACAGTGGAATGGAGTAGCCATTAGGAAATAAGCCCATTTATCTTCATCTCCATTTTATCTCCTCTTGTGTATTCCTGAAGCTCCTCAAATCATGACAGACAGACTCTGCAGCTGTTTGCTGCTGCTGTCAGCTCCGTCGCTACGGCGAGAACAAAGGGGACTTTTAGTTCCAGATGAACACTTCCTGTTCTAACACATTTTACAGGAGGGAAAAGAGGCTCCACCACCAGCCCCACCTGGCTCTGCCACTGCCTTCCCTAAAAGTCATGGCTGGTGTCTCCTGGAGGAATTCTTCTTCCCAGCAAGCACCTTTTTGATTCCCACAGGTACCAGGTCGCACCTCTCCTTTCGTTCCTACCCATCCAGCTCCTTCCAGAGTGGGACATTAAATTTAAGGACTTGGAAAATCCACTGGAAAATCTTTTGTCCCAGCTTGGCAAATAGGTGATCTCAAATAGCAGCAGCTGAAAAGGAAAAGCTGAAGAACAGTTTTTGGCTACATTACGACTGCACTTTCCTAAACAATTCCACGGTTTCCATGGGACCTAATTTAGAGTTCTTCAATATTTCAAACTGACTTTAGTAAACAGCCAGCAATAAAAAATTCATTAATCACATACACTGGTGATTTGCATTAAAGGTGAAGGATGCCTGACTGACTCATTGAAAATTAACTGCAAGATTATCAAAAAAATTTGCTGGTTCTAAATTAATGCGTTAACCAGGGTGGGGATGAGATGGGAGAGGAAGAAGAGGATGGTAAAAATATATTTTCTTGAATAGGTACTTCTTCTTCTTCTTCTTCTTCTTTTTCTTCTTCTTTTTCTTTTTCTTCTTCTTTTTCTTCTTCTTCTTCTTCTTATTATTATTACTTTTTTACTTACTTACTTACTTACTTTCACACTCAGATTTTCCAGACTTCAGCCTAGTCATTACCATTTTATCTCTTCTGTAGATACAGACACTTATGTAGACATTTTCTCTGTCCATGGAGTTGTTGAGTGTTTTTAAGATTAGGAACTTCATGAGAGATTTGATTTCTACCTGTTCTTGCACAATTTTTTTTTAATAGCTTGACTTTCAGAATCATCCTGTAGGATTTCTTGGCATCAGTCAGAAGTGTTAAGTTTGTTAGCTCTGAACTCTTTTCATCTGTTTTATTGAAGACAAAAATGGACCAAACAGGGTGCAATACAGAGAGTTTGGTCCTAGCTCATCAGCATACAACAGATTTAGATCACAATCATCTTTCCTGAAATTAAATGCCTGAAATTAAAAAATCGGCTAATTTGATAGAAGACTTAAAAGTTAACAGTAAATGAAAGCAAAATTAAAATTTTGTAATTTAGTTTATTTATTCCTTACTGCTTGGAATAATTTTACATTTCTCTCGCCCCCAAGAAATTGAAATAATATTAATATCTGCTTTGAAAATTTTACAGAATTACTTTAATACACATTACATATCAGGTGCATGATTTTTTTTTTTTTCTTTTAATCTAATAATCATTGAGGATTAAAGAAGTGACAGCAAATGGTGACATAGGTGCTAATTTATTTCTGGAGTGTGTGTGAGGGTGTCTACACATGTATGAAATGCAGCTTATTATCTAAACCTGGCAGGGGGAGCTATTACACTTCAGTAACATTTGTAAGCCCAACTTGCTGAGAACGCAAGCCAGATACTTTCCTACTCCTTTGAAAAACTAAAAGGGATGGTATAATGAAGGCAGACAATACCTAAATATACTTTCCTTACCTCATACATCTTCCCTCTGTGCCCTTAAAGGAATCCTGCTCTCTCTGAATGGAAATTCTCATTTAATTTCCAGTCTTGTGGTTCAGCAAAATTAGAAATGTGCTTTCCCAGGGTTGGTTAGATGCACATCTGGCCTCAGAGCAGCAGGTAAAATCTCCTCTGTGTTCTAGCCTGTACATTGCCTAGCTTATTTCATTTGGAATTAACATCTAAAAAAAGAATAAAGTGATTGGAATATTTTGTTATGAGCCAGGATGCATATTAAAAATAAAAATTTAAAGGCAATTTTTAAATACTGTGTTTTTTCCAAACATTGAACTTTGGGAGCTAGAACTGCACTGATAATAGTCCCTTGAACAGGAATATTTTGGAGGAAAATTTTGCAGGGTGGATCACATTTAACACACAATATTCACTCCTGCAGGGATTGGTGCTGAGCTCCTCACAGAGATGGAAACCCAGCACAACTTCAGAGGTGCCAGATGGTTTTGGTGAGAGTGAGGGAGAGTCACAGACTGCACAATCAGACAAACATTTAGAATTTGCATCCTTGACTTCTGCTTCTCATATTTTAAAGCTTTTGTGTTAAAGAGGGATTCAAACAACACCAGAAATGAGAAGTGTTTACTGGGCAAGGGGAGGAATAGGAGAATTGACTCTTCCTCACTCTGGAATCATAACAACCAATTCTATTCTGCTTCAGATGAGCCTTTCCAAGAAAATCCCAAGCAAAACAGGAAATATATGAAGATGCTGTTTGTCCTTCCCACTGGCCATCTCCATTCTTTGATTTCAGTAATTTTTTTGTTGTTTTTACTAGCCAATCCAAGCAAAATGAACAACAACAGCAAACTTTGCCTTGTGGCTGCTCACTAATATTATTTTCTTGCCTATAAATCATCTTGTTTATGAGCAGCACCCGATCAGAGTGCCTACCAAATAACAGCCAATTTTTTTCCTCTTCCTCTTAAGCTGCTTAAGGTTAGAAAAGTGACTGTTTTAGTCCCTGTTTGGACTGTTTGAGGTGGGAGTGGATTGAATTTTCCGGACTGAAAACTGAACCAACAGTACACAACTTGTACAGTCCTCTTGGAGCAGGACATGGAAAGGACAGAACTGAAAAGATTTCTCACATCCAAGGGTGTCCTCACAACCCTTTAGGCTTCAGAAACATCCTGCCTCTCACATGCATCTCACCTGGCAAGAAAAATCCTGATATTGGAGCAAATCCTGGGCTAAGATGGGGTTGAGGTAATTTTTTTTTTCATTCACTTTCTCCATCTTTTTTTGCCCAAAGAGTGAGACAAGATTTTTTTCTGCCTATTCTTTACATCAGCACAAGCAAACAGCTTTCCAAAAGCTTTAATAGCAGGCAGCTGGAGCCCAGACACCTGCACAGGAGTTACTGACAGGAATTTCACCCTGTGAAAACCAGAACACCAGACCCAAAGCAGCTCTGGAGCACAGGAAGAAATAGTCCTTAACCTGCCATGCACAGCCAACATTTAGAAGCACTTCCTCAAACTTTAAAAAGTTACTTTTATTTTAGAAGAAAGCAGAGATCAACACCTAATCCCTTGACCACAGGTGCCAGGGCTGTAAGAAGAACAACAAATATCACAACAGTCCCAAAGAAAACAGTGAGAGCTGGCATTGCTGCTGTTGGAAATTTGAATTTGTGAACAAAGTTCAGACTAGCTATTGGTTTCAGTCTCATTTTGCATTCAGGGCTGTGTTGATTTTTGAGTACTTCTGTGGTGTGACCTAAATCATTTTTATCCCACTAGTCAGGATGATTTTCCCTTTGATTCAGGCTGTAAGATTTGTGCATCTGTACTCAGTTCAGTTTGGTTGCCTAAGATCAGGCAAGGGATGGGCAATCTCCAGATATCACAATTATCATTTGTATACAACAAACACAGAAAAATCTGTGTGCTGCTAAATGATGGCTGTGCAGAGCTGAAAATCTGACTGCAAATTTGCATCTAGGTGACACACACACATTTTAGACTTGGGGCTGCTCTGTTTTCCAACAACTTTGATTTCAAATAAAGTTGGGCTGGTGTTAATAATGCTAAACCAGGGATCAGGGGAATTTGATGTTATTACCAGTTCTATATTGGCCCAAGAAACAGACCCGTAATTTTATTCCTTTGTACCCTTTTTCTAGCCCAATTTTACTAGTTTAAAATATAAATTAAAGATTATTGCTGACTCCAAGACAAGGATATGTCTGTGGAGCTAAACCTGATAAGGACAGTAAATTAAGATGTGGGTGTGCAAGTGAAGCATTTGTACAAAATTGTACCAAATATGCCCACTTGAATTTGGGAATTCCAAGCCTAATTGACAAATATCTATTTTACTCTAAGTCTATTAACCTTTTTTTTTCTTGTAAAGAATACTAATAATGGCCTGTTGGTGTTGTTTGGGTAAAAATCCTTGGAATAAAATGTTGACTTAAAAACCATGAATATTGATTCCTGTTGATAATATAGAGGGTTTGGATGTGGGTTTTCTACACAGGGTCCCTGTTGTGCATGTTGCCATAAAGCACAAAATGTTGTTGGCTGGGAAATTATCAAAAACAAAGATCAAGGCTGTCAAGAGAAGAGCCCAACAGTTTCTGTCGTTTCATGCAGGGAAGTAACAGCTTCTTAAAAAGGCTTTTTATTTTTAAAGTCTGAGTATTCCTCTGACCCACCCCAATTTGAGGCTAACCCTTAAATATGGATCAGGTGGGCAGGAGGAGCTTGAGTGCCCCCTTAGCACAGGGGCTGTTGGTTGCTGTGCTCTCTTCACTCTTGTGAGTACCCCAATTTTTTATATTTCAGCTTTTTTGTCTCTAGTAGGGAATTTATTCTCTAAACAGGGAAAAATATAAAGTCAAATTTTGGAGGGTTGGATTGATTTTTGAAGTGCAAGGAACCTTGAAAGGCATTTGTGGGTGAGGACAGTTTCCTTTTGTGATGTTCGTGTTGGGATGAAAAATTATGTTTGAGGCTTTGTGGGACAGCTGCTAAGACTGAGAGTCATTTGAAACTAAGAAAAGAGGAAATAATGAGCAAAAAGTGTCCTGAGTTCAAAACAAGGTAATAGTTTGTTTGCTGGGGAGGAGGGTGATGGTGTCACATTGAATTAACTCAAGGAAAGAGAAAAGAAGGACAGAAAAGAAAGAAAATCCATGCTGAGAGTCGAGTCCCTTCCCAGGGCAGAACATCCTTTATGTTTGGTACCTCCAACACCTGAAATCTGAAGAGTTGGGATTTAATAACACAATGCAAGAAGTAACTGCAATATTCAGAAGTGATTATGATGGCAGCAGGGTTGCAGGAGAGGAAAACTCAAGACAGCTTTCTGGTTTTTACAGACAGAAGCACCAGGTATTTTCCATTTATTTTTTTGAATTTGCTGGCAGCTTCTTTGTTTATTTTTCTTCTCACTTGAGGTCTCTCTGCTCATAGCATAGAAAGAAAAGTTTTTTTGGGAAGGAGTGTCAGCTGCTCCACATGTTTGGGTAATTCTTGTCCCAAACTGTTCCGTGCTGTTGCAGTGTGCCCTCTAAGGTGCCCCACAGTCCCTGAGTGACAATTGCATTGCAGTGATGATTACCCACATGCCTGGGACATCTGGGTCTTGTGCTTGGATTTATGTGGCAAAATAAATCTCCCTACATCTTTATTACTTTGTCAAAAGTATCTCTAATCAATCTTGTGAGCAAGCATGACAAACCTTAAGTATCCTACTGTTTAATTTTTATTTTTTTTTAAAGTGAGGTCCCAAATTTCAAATTGATTCTCTTTGATAGGGCAGGAAGGTTAATGACTAGCCTGGGATGACCACGGTGTTTGAGGATCAATAGTAACTCATTTACTATTATTAGCAATAAGGAACTTGCTGTTCCAGAACAAGAGATGCTCAGCTGCACATTTTAGCATCACTGCCTCATGCATGGGGCCCCAAAGCATGGGATGTGAAAGCAGAGAGTGTTTGATTAATGATGGCTGGGTTGAGTTCCTCTGATGGCTCTCAAAGCTACCATCTCACTATTATCTCCTGATTCATGTCAGGCATCAAATTCCCAGCAGCTGACGATGGCTGTCCAGGCCAGGCTTTACCTGTGCTGGGAGATGTCAGTCTCATTCAGGTTGTATCAGCCTGCAGTGAGAGTTATTGCATCATTTCAGCAGCTCTTGTGGATATCCTGAGTGGGATGTCTCCAAGTTCTGCACCCAAGTTGGAGCCAGTCACCTCAGGCTCCCTTAGTGCTCCCAGAAATACAATAAATATCTCCAGAGTGGGATTTTCCTGACCTGTTTTAGCCACCCCCATCCCAGGATAAGATAAATTGCTCTCTGGAGATACCTGTTTCTCTCTGCTGATGATAACCAGGGATGAGGGTACCTGCCTCAGAGCCTGGGCAGATGGGGACTAAATTAGAGCAAATGAATCACACCTTGGCTGTCATTCATGAGGAGAAAAACAGGATCAGCCTCTTCCTTTGCGTGGCAGGGGGGAGGAGGGGGAGCAAGAACAGGTAATGAACTTAGCTCCACGTACAGTGAGAGGGCTTCAGTGCTGGCAAATAAAAAGGTGAGGGGTTTGTTTCACTACAGAGTGTGGGTAAGGTTTCCAGATCAGCACTAGCCTAATCAGAAGTAATAATTAAAGACAGAAAAGTAACAAAGGCAGAGTCTTGCCCAAACACTTCATTTTCCTCCCAAAGCACCCGTCAGTCATGTGTGAAGAGAGCCCCTCCAGCTCTGATAACCAAAATTGATGATTATATTTATTTTTTTTTTTTTACTTATCTGTTGTTCTTTTCCCAAAACTTTCAAACCTCTTCAGAAATGGGGGTGAATATTTTTATCCTCAACATACAGAGGGTAAAACTGAGGCATGGTGTGGCTCTAATGTGTCAGAGATTAGATTATATCATTAATCAATCCTGAAGCTGAAATGGCAGCACAAACCTTTGAATCCCTGTCATTAGACCTAAGCACCCACTCGTGCTGCTTTTATCTTTCCTCTCTCTACATTGTCAAATGCATAACATGAGCTTGCTCCTGTGGCTTCTTAAATAGCATTTTGGAATGGTTTCTAAACTTTTTAGAGGCTCGAGTTTGTTTGGGTTTTGGGATTTTTGGGTTGGGTTTTTTTTTTTTGGTTTTTTTTTTTGTTTGTTTTTTTGTGTGGTTTTTTTTTTTTTTTTTTTTTTTTTTTGGTATCAAGGCCATAAAACAAATTCAGCTTCAATTGTCATAGGAGGTGCTGGAAAAGACAATCTAAGTTTAATCAGTTCTGTACAGAGAAAGCAATGTGGAATTGCTCTGAAGTGCAGCTATGTTGTGTACAGGCAGAAAAAGTTACAGAAAAAAATATACTGGGTTATTTTATCTCCTGATCCCTTTAAAAACCGAAAACATCTAGTCACATTTTAGAAATATGAGTTCCAAGATGCACCTGGGTATCCTTTTGTGCTTGTATTGCAAACAGGAGACATTAATGTGTGATTCCTAGAGCTGGTGGGAGAGGGCACACCAAGGCAAGGTGTGCAAGCACCTGAATTTGTTGTGCAGCTTGTTCTAGCACTTGCACTGTGTTGGGGCTCTGGGAAAGCACCCAAAGGTACATCCACCAATAGCCTAAAATTCAGTGATGAAATGTGTTAATATTTCTGGCCTGAATTCATGTTTCTGAGTCTTAATGCAAAATGTAAACGTAATTAGAAGGACAAGAAATGTAAACGTAATTAGAAGGGCAAGAACTTTTTACAATTAAATTAAAGAACTGAAAGCACTGCTGTCTGTAATAAAATCATTTCATTTCAAACCCTAAATATAAATTTGGTAGGTCTGCCTGAAATTTTGAAGGGAAGTCTGTATAAGGTGACACCTGATGAGTGTTTCAGGGAAGCAGGGTTTCAGGGTTTCAGGATTTCTCTGTGGTTTTATTGCAGCGCTGCAGAAATAAAAATGAATGAAATAGAATCCACTTGCAGTTCTAATTTGAAAATGCCATGAAATGTGACAGACACAGCTCCTGGACAGGGTTTGGGCAGCAGAGCTCCACGAAGGGCTGTGAAATGACTCTTGCAGAGCACCAGTGACTTTAATTGCTTGTACTGCAGCGATTCCCCTGCACCATGGCAGGGGCACCAGAAGTCCAGGTCACCACAGGACAAGCCCTCATGCTCTGGGCTAATATGGGGACAGTCTGTGGTCTTGCTGAGATGGTTTTAAGGAATAGGTGTCAAACCAAGGAGGGTTTTCTTGAAATCAGGAATATTTCCATTTTTTTTACAGCTCTTGAGGTCCCTGTTGGGTCACTTCCTAAGCCAATGAGCTGATTATCCCCAAGTACATTAGTAGGAACAGCACTTTGTGTTCTGGTTCCATGAGATCCTAACTGCATTTCCACTCCTGTTGAAATCATTAAATATGCTCAATGTTTTTTAAAAAAGGACTAAGCCCTTTATTTTATTATTTTCTATTTTATTTTTAGTAGGCATTATCTTCATAGAGAGAATTCTTAAAAACATCATAGTTTCCCTTGTGATAGTGAGGAAAACTTTTTTAAAGAGTTTGATTTTCATTCTAAATTAAACATCAAAATGAGGGAAAAAAAAAGGATCATGTTTTTATTTTTTTAAATAGACAGATGAAAGATTTTGTTATTAATAATTGACATGAAAGCCTTTCGTCTTGAACACTGGTGTATGTAAACCTCAATAAAATCCTAAAAGTGCTTTTGTAGAACAAGAACAGTCACAAAAATCTGAATAAAGCCACCTTTTCAAAGAACATGATGAGAAAGGGGAAAACTCTTAGATGTGCAGAGCAACACATTTTACATTCATGCCCTAGTTATTAGGGAGCTTTGAAGTATTCACTGTTATTGAATACAGTGTGCACTGTGATTCACTCAGTGCCTTCATGAGCAGCTCAAAAGTTCTAGCCCAAGTGCTTGGGCTGGTTTGTGAGCACGAGAATCTGGATGGGAGGGGAAAAATGGTGTTCCTGTCTAAATCTCATGTAGTGCTGAAGGTCTGACCTTGGGAATTATCTTAGCAAAGCTTACATGAAACTAAAATAATAAGCAGTTGGAGAAGGGTGGGTCAGGAAAAGAGGTTTTGGGTTTTTTTTGTCTTTGGATTATGTTTTTAGGTCTTTGGTGCAAAGGATAATATGAAAGCAGTTTATAGTGTTAAACTAGAGGATGGTATAAATGGAAGACTGTCTACAGAACAAACAAAATTTTTCTTCTAATCCAGCAAAATTCCATTGAAACAAGATGAGCTACCTGCACTTGGGGCAATTTTAGGGGTTGGGTTTGGACCATAAATCAGGACTGCCTTCAGCTCAGTAAGACTAAACAGGATTTGATAATCCTGGATTTCTTGATCAGCAAGAAAACCTCTGGATTTCTTGATCAGCAAGAAAACCTCTGGATTTCTTGATCAGCAAGAAAACCTCTGGATTTCTTGATCAGCAAGAAAACCTCTGGATTTCTTGATCAGCAAGAAAACCTCTGGATTTCTTGATCAGCAAGAAAACCTCTGGATTTCTTGATCAGCAAGAAAACCTCTGGATTTCTTGATTAGTTGTTCCCTTCTCCTTGGGAAGTAGGGATGCTGCATTATCACATTTGAGAAAGCAACAGTGAGAAACTCATCGCTGGCCCAACCCTGCTGCTTTTTTTCATGTTCATCTCTGGAATTCTCCCCTGGAGCCTGGACACCTTTGAGGAGCTGTCCATTAGCTGGCCATTTCTTGGAGCTGGGGTCTATCCCCATCTGGCTCCTTCAAGCCTTTCCCCACCCTGTGCTCTAAAGCATCCCAGATAGGATCAGCTTCAGGAGCTGGCAGCAGCATTTGCTGCTCTGATTCTCTTCCTCTCTGTCTGTGCACAAACCTCTCCCTGCCAGGTGTTCCAGAGCTTGCCAGCCCAGGATTGATGTGCTCATGTGTTTGTGTGGATGCACTTTCTGCTGGGCTGAGATTATTGCATTTGTTTTTTCACTGAGTAAATGTCAGGCTGTTGATTCTCGCTCGGTTCCAACTGGTGCCCCCAAGTAGAAATGTGTGCAGCCCATAACAAACCCTGTGGACCTTCTGGGCAGTGTGGTGTCTGTTTTACTGCATTTCTACCCTCCAAATTGCTCATGATTTATTTAACATCAATGTCTGTGCAATGCTCTGGAAGCAGTGTCTGTGGAAGGGAGCCTAATGGAGCAACCATTTGTCTTCAGAGGACCTGCAAGTGGCAATAGCTAACCTGCAGTGGAAAGAGTTATCCTGAATATAAATGGCCATTCAGCAGGCTTGTGCTGTTCCCAACCTTACCAAAAACAGTCTTTAATTCCCCTTTCCCCCCAAAATTCCCCGTCTCAAGCAGTGTAGAAAAAATAAACACTTTTTTCATTCCACTCTGTCTCTACCCTTGGACAAGACAGGAGGGTTGGGTCACAGTCCTTGCACCAGAATTCATGTTTGATCCCCTTTAGTACAAATGGCAACACAACATTCCTCCACTCTGGGATTGCCTTAATTTATTCAAAATAATGAACAGACAGCTCAGTTTTAGGGTGCAGGAACAGATTATTTCTTTTGGTAATCAGTTTGTAACTGGATTCTCATAGACATAATAAAATAGCTTCTTAGTAATTTCCCAGTTATTTCCCTCCTTATCCACAGTCATTTCTCAAGCAATGCCTTTGATTTGTTGCAAGCCTGGAGGGAAAGAAACTGACCCTCCAGCTTTGGCAATTATTTATCCTGGGAAACTGGGATGCTTTTTTTTTTTTTTCCTTCACTGTGGTCTTAAACACATGAAGCAAAATGAAGCATGTATTTTTAAAGCCATTTGAATGATTGTGATAAGTAACTGAAGGAACCATAATTCTTTCTAAGAGCATTGTGATTTCTACAGGGTTTGCTAGACCCAAAGCGCAGGGAGTAACTGAATGCTCCCACGATATTTTTACAAAGGAATTTTATCAGAAAAGCAAAAAACCTTCTTGGTATACCTTGCTCTGCCTTGGGAGCTGGAGTTGGCTGCACAGGTTCTTAGGTGGCACTCAAGGGGGAAGAAATTTAAGAGGAAGAGATTGTTTGTAAAACTTCACTCCAAGTTTTTTATTTAGATGTTGAGTGCACATGGACATTATTTTATTCTATATAATTTTATAGTGAGCTTTTGGCACTTCAACATGCTGATCCTACAGTGGTGACAGAAAAGTTGAAAACTCCTTTATCCTTCTGGGGTTTTTTTAAACTATTTATTCTTATTTAAGGACTTTTTTAGGCAGTCCTTTCACAGTAATGGAGCAGAGCCAATCAAATACCTGTATGTACACACCTGAGCACATCAGGAGTGACAGAGTGGGACAAGCAAAATTTCAGCTGGGGTGGTGTCTGTGCCTTTCCTTAAAATGAGCTCCCAAACAACCCTGTGATTTATTTCTAGTACAATTAGAACAAACAGCTCTTGCCTTTTAAAAAAGATAAATCTGCTAGGTGAGATTTTAGAAAAACAAAAAAAAAAAAGCATCAACACTCATTTGATCATGGTCAAACACAGTTTTAACTTGTGGCAGAGTGTGCCAAAAGAAGAAAACTTGGGTGGAAGGCTTTCTATATCGAGAAGAGGTAATCAATTCTAATGAGTAGGTGGCTACTTTGCATCTTTTTTTTTTTTTCCTCTTGTAGATTATCTGTGCCTTCCAGATGGTAAATATTTTTAGTTCCTATTTTTGTCCTTATTTCAAAAGAGATTTGGAGATCTCAGAGGAAGCATGTTCATTTTCCATTATGCCAGTTTAAAGCCTCTAATGAAGTTTGAGAGCAGGATTTGGCCCATAAAACATATTTTTGTCTATGATACATATTGCACAACCCCCCAAGGAGCTGCAATAAATGCACTTATTGAACTACTGTAACACTAAAATATGCTGCTGGGCCCTTTGGTTTTTTTCTATGCTAGGAGGTTTCTGAGAATTGTTGTTTACATCAGCACTTGTACAAATGGGAAACCAAATCATTAATTTATAAAATGGCATCTGGAAGTCTTAATTTCTGATTGATCTAGCTCCCTCTGGATTTTCCATGTCATCCAGCACCACAGCTTTTGAGCATAATGTAGCTTAAGTAGGTTAATATTCCATGAATCAGAGAACCTTTCAGGGAGGTTTCCACCCTGAAAAAGTCTTCACTTTGACTGGAGAATCAAAATTGTTTATTCTGAGCTTTCAAGCATATCTAAAAAAGCAAAAAAAAAAAAAATTGCCAGGTGAATTGGAGCAGTTCCTAAGAGTGGCTGTGGATGGATGTCCCTTTGCAGAGGGGCTCCAGGGGAGCACAGGCTCCTGCTGCCGATGGAGGAGCATCACAAGCCATGAGATAAAGGCAGGGAAGGGGATTTGGGCAGGCTGCCCATGCTGACCCCTTTTAATTCTGCACCCCATTTAGTGCCCTCCACTCCTTGTCTCCTCAGGCCTTTGCTGGGTAAGGTCACAGCAGTGTTTTTCACTTTGCCACCCCATCCATGTTGTATTTTTTATGTAGGGACTGTGTCTGTGTGCGTTTGAAGCCTGACTCTGTTCCTGAGCTTTGGTGTGGGCTGTTGGCTGGTCCCAGATGCCCAGGCTGGTCTCAGGTGGAAGGCAGCAGGTGTAGATTCTGGAAATTTCACCAGCTGAGTGGTAGAGGCAGTCCTGGACCCCTCTTCTTAAGGAAAATCAGCTGAAAGGAGAGTTTGCTTCCTCAGCAGGATGAGCAGCCCTGGAGTGGGGCACCCCACACTTGCCATGCTCCTGAGCAGCCCTGGGTGATCTTCCCAGGGTGTGAAGTGACATGGGCAGTCAGGGGGCAATGCTGAGCCCCCTGCAGCCCTGGCAGGCTGGAGCAGTGCCCCAGAGCAGTGGCAGTGCCCCTCTCCTCCCTCTTCCAACAGGGCAAGTACTGATCCTTGTTGGATGGAGCTGCTGGGTGTGTCCTGCCAGGAGCTGAGCTGTGACTCACTTGATTCAGTCCTCCTTGGAGAGCTGCACAGGCTCTGAAACAGAGGATGTGGCAGCCCAAAAAGAGGAGATAAATTCAGGCAAGCCAAGGTGCAGGTGCAGGCTGCTCTGGGCTAGCCTGCTCTGGTGTTCCCTCTCCTCACAGGCACACCTAATGTGTTACATTTCTCTTTCAAAACCACCTTCTGATGAAGCCTTAACCTCTTTTCCCCTCTGGCATTTCCAAATATGAGGGTTTTTCTCTTAATCTTGGATGTGTGACCTGGAACTGTGTACATTACATATCTTTTCTGTGACTGAAGTCCTCGAGGGCACCAGTGCTCTGTCTGCATCAGCAAATAGCACAGGCTGCTCCACCCAGCAAATCTGCTCCTGTCTCACTGTTCCAAGGTTTTGGACAAGGAAAGCCAAGAGGAGCTCCTTTTATCCCTAGCCTGGTCCTGAGTGGTAAAAACCCCACCACCAAGTGGGCTGACTCCTCAAATGTTGGCTTGCAGGGAGTTCCTGCTCCCAACACTGCATGGCTGCATTTGCAGTAGTGTTTCTTTGGATCCTCCTGTATATTGACAGTGTTTTCTGAATTATGTGATTCTTGGGAAACTTCAGCAGGCCTCTGCAGTGTGAGTCAGGGCATTGAATGAAAATAAAGCTTGTTGCAGGTCAACCATTGAAAAAGTGTTTTGAGACATCCCTCTGGCCTGGCACTCAGACCTGCCAGCCCTGCTGGCTCTTGTATCTGTGCAGGACCAGCTGTATGACTGCTAACTGTGCAATTCCAACCCCCATTCCCTCCTTTTTAACTAGGAATGCCATGTGCAACACAACACCCAGTGCTTTTCTCAATACCAAAGAGATTAAATCTGCCGTGTCGCCCTTGTCTGGAAAACTGTATCAAAGGAGGATGTCAAGTTTGTCAACTCCTACCTTTAGCAAACCTGTGTTGCATTTTATCTTACTCTCTATTTGTGTCACTGTGTTCTGATTTTGCAATTCTCTTGTCAACATTTCCCACTGTGGATTTCTTTCCTGAAGCTTTCTGTGCTAGTCAGGTCAGGTGGAGCACTGAGGGAGAAGAGCTGCTCACTTCTTCCCCAGGCTTTAAATGCAGCTGATGCCAGAGTGGCTGATGGGCTACCGTGCTGCCTGACCTTAGATATTTCTTTGAAGCATCAAGAAATAATTTGTGACTTCCTGTCCTTTTGTTTTTACATAACATGAGCTGGTGTTTTAACATGACTGCGTTCAGCTCAGTTGTTTTTCTCCTGCTTCAGCTCTCTAAGTTTTTTTTAGTTTTTTAACTATCCCACCTTTGCCAACAGGTTTGCCAACAGGTTTTTTATCAAAAAAAAACCAAAGTTTAGTTTATGAGAGCTCCCTACAGGTTTGTTTTTTTTTCCGGTTTCTGCTCCTTCTTTACAGAGCAGCAGCTTTTCCTTTTGGCTTCTTTTAAGTGAAGAATCATTTAGGATTTATTTCCATTACTTGGCAGCCTCTTGGACTCAGGTTGTTCTCAGTTAATCCACATTGTCAGCTATGAACACAGCCTTTTTCCCAATAAATACCTCCTTCTTCTTGAGAGATTTGTTTCCTTCTGGTATCCTGAAAACACTGCAGCCACTCCTGATGTGCTCAGAGCCCTCCCCTTTAATTCTTCCCTTGTGCCAAACACAAATTCTGCCCAATTTGTGTGCTTTTGGGGCTACAAGTAGAGAAAGTTTATGCACTCTGTAATTTCTTACCTTTTCAGTCCAGATTTTATTTACTAGCTCAACCTCCTCAATCTTTTGAAACCAGAAACCTTAATTATGCATCAGGGAGGGAGGAGTGTTTGCTTCTTCCATTCAATGTATGTTTAATTAGTTTATTATCACTCAAGCCACGCTTATTTTCTAAATAATTTTGTAACTTCTTAAAAAAAAGTATAAATAGCATCACCTGCTGTTAGTTTCAGGGATTTTCTGACTCTCCAATGTCTTCTGGAACTTTCTGTAATTAGCCCAGCTTATGAAGTTAATCAGCACTATAATTTGTATTTTTAAAGGAAAACTAGGAGATGCAGCAGACCCTCAGAACCAACTGTTTTTTCTATGCCCCTGCTCAGTGCTTTTATAACCTGAAATAATTTGTTGTTACTGGAGCAAATTTGTACAGATGTACCCACAGGAATCAAAAATAGCAAACAAGTTGTTCTGCCTTTAGGAACAAATGATATTTAAAGATTTCCTATGTTTGAGACCTGCAAAGTGCACCTAACAGGGGAAAATATGTTGAAAAGCTAAAAAACTATTTTCTATTTATCACCTGATAAGGGAAACAAAAGCCAGTTGGGTTCTTTGATATTTGCAGCAGTCTGCACAATAAGATGGTAAAAAAAGACCTCTGAAAAATTCTACATGTACATAATAAACTATATTTCATCAGCTCTGTAAAGGGTTCAAGACATACACTTGTTGAGCAAGATAATTTTTCTGCTTTAAACAACACATGCAAAGTAATTGTTAAAAAGAAAACAGGTGAGTTTCTCAAAGAGGCCCAGAAAGAAGTGAAATGCAAACCCTGAGTGCCTGAGCCTCCTAGCTGTGTTCTAGAACCAAAACACATTTCTGTGCTCCTTTGATTTTCATTTGCACCTCAAAGTGGCACTAACACTCCTCTGCAAGAGAGAGTGACCATTCAGCTCAGGTTCATACAATCAGCCTTTTTTAATTTTTCTTGAACTGTTGAAGAGGGATACAAAGAAACCAGAAAAGAGTGTGTCTGAAAAAATCAAACAAACATAAGTTATAGCTATTTATACTGATTTTTTTATTATTATTTTAATTGCATAAAGACACAGCAAGCTAAAAAAAATATGCTGGGGAGTTATTGTGTTGGCAGTGGTATGTGTATTTTCTAAACCAAACAATTTAAAGGCCCATTAAACAAACATCTCTCACTCTTGACATGAGATCACAGCGCTGCTATCTGCTTTTTAAAGTCTGATTTACAACAGAAGGTGCAGGGTGGAATAAAAATCTGTGAGAAGCTTCTGATTAGGGCAGTTGTAAACATTTCCCCTGCCCTAGAGGTTTTTTATCTAGAGATAATGGGCAGAGCCACGTTGTCTGGATGTCCTTTCAGCAGCACTATTCTGCTCTGAGCAGGCTCTAGTTAGAAATCCAGATTTGTTGCATTGTTTTACAGTGATTACTGTGTGAATAACCCT
The DNA here is from genome assembly GCF_022539315.1 of Serinus canaria. NCBI lineage: Eukaryota > Metazoa > Chordata > Aves > Passeriformes > Fringillidae > Serinus > Serinus canaria. The sequence goes on from NC_066314.1 coordinate 69,277,075, forward strand.
GGATTCAGGTTTGCTCTTGCAGATAATATTGGCAATGATCTTATTTTTGGGATGCAGTAGGAAAGAAATGGAATGTGTACACACTTGTTCTCTCCATTTATCTGTGACCCAGCTGGTTGGTGAGAGCTGCTAAGGAGTGGCAGGAATGTATTTGTGAGTCTGGAATAAACTAACATGCAGTGATCCTGATTTTCTGTTTCCCTGGGAAAAAGGAATAAAAAGAGCATTACAACAGTTTATCAATGATTACAGCAGTTTGTTATCAATTGTTCTGCAGATAACCTCTGGTTCAAAGTATCAAGCCCTGAAAGTTATCACAGGCCAGGTCAGGAGAGGCCCTTGGGGTGTGGGAACAGATGATTTGAAGGGTATGAAATATGGATAGCTGTAAAAATCCCCCCCTGAAACCTTTACTTTCACACCTGGACACCACTGTGCCCTGCAGGAAGGTGCAGCATCCTCGAGAGGTCCTGCTGGCTCAAGGGGAAGCCAGAATGATCTCAGCACTCCAGGAGCTCAAGGATAAAAAGCAGGCATGGTTTAAGGATTGATTCCCTCACCCACCCAAAGGCTGGGCAGACTCTGGGCTCTCCAGCTCCTCTCTGGCATGTTTGCACTGAAGGTGAATCTCAGACATTGCTGGGTTTGAGGGCTGAACTGGCTTGACTGTTGGCTTAGTTAAAACCAGACTTGGGAGCTCTGGGGTGTTGTGAAATTGCTGTGCCCTGCAGGGTGAGCCCAGTGAGGTGCTTATATGCACTGTGAATAAACCTGGAAAGCCAGGCTTAGCTCTGCCCAGCCTGGGAGAGCTGGAACCTTGCTCCTGAATTTTCTGATTCCCCCTGGAGCTGCTGTGAGAATCCTGGCCTGGGCAGGAGCCAGCTCCCCCTTCCCCAGGTGTCAGATGGCTGCTCAAGCTTTAGAAAAACACCAAATCCCTGTAAAGGTTTATTTCTGGAGAGCAGGCAGCTATGCAAAACACTGCGAGACATTAGGACAATTCATTGATTTGTTAAAAAGGTGGGGGAGAGAGGCTGGCCAGTCCCTGGGAGCTGTCATCAGTCATGAACAGAGAGATGCAGCCCAGCAGTGAGATTCCCCCACCCTGCTGCAGCCATGCAGCTTCAACAAATTTGCTTTGGTGCTCTCCTGGTTGAGGAAGCCACTCCTGCAGCAGAGCCCTGGCAGAGGAGAGGAGATCCCCATATTAATTCCTAGATAGCCACATTGGCTTTGCATCTCATTGAATGGGGAGACTGGCTGGGTTTCTTTGGGTTACAAAATGTTTGTTTGTAGAAGCAGGTCCTGATCAAGGTCACCAGCACAGGAGATGGAGGGGATTTCTTGAGGTAATTTGGAGCATGCAGTTAAACTCCTGCCACAAGACTTCTTCCCTTTTTTATTCTTCCCCTTTTCTTACTTCAGAGGGGCTGGCAGTTGCCAGCTGATCAACAAAAAATGTCATTTTTAGCACTCCTTACTTGTGAGGCAATGCCAGCATGCAGAGCCCTGACCTGCCCATCACAGCACTGACTGCTCCACCCTCCCCCTCTCAGGTGGAAGTTCAAAACATTCAACCTCCACCCTTGTGCTGGCAAAAAATTCAACCTCCATAGTAGTAAAAAATTCAACCTCCATCTTTGGGCTGGCAAAAATTCAACCTCCATCTTTGTGCTAGCAAAAATTCAACCTCCATCTTTGTGCTGGCAAAAAATTCAACCTCCATCTTCATACTCTTGCAACTGTTGGCCTCTGTGTAGGAACAAATCAATTAATCTATGCCCTTTTTCCTTTAATTCAGGGAACTTATGTACCAGGAGTTGTAGATGTACCCTACAAGAATATTTAAAGTTTATGTCAGAGGCAGAGCCTGTTCATGGTGGTTTAAATTTAACCATTAAGGCAGTTTGGATTGTTTAAAAGTTGTTAACAAATACTTGCCTTAATGTTTTCTTCTTTCCTGGTTTTTTTTTTTTTTTTCCAGTCACAAATTTCAATATCACTGCTCTAGTCAGGTTCACACAAGATTTTAGGCCAACACTTATTTTCAGTTGCTGCAGGATTACTGTTTGAATTATCCAGGTTTTGGTGTTCTTTCCCCTGGTGCTTTTGGCCAGCCCAGTCCTTTCTCTGGTGTCACAACTTCTGCTCTTTTCTTGCCTTGCTGTAAATCAATAACACTCAAGGGAAAGAACTTCTTCCCATCTCTCATTCTGGGATGTCTTCCTGTCAGGAGTTCATATCCAATATTTATCTTCAGTGCACTTGTCTTAATGTGATCCCATTACTTACAGAGATAAGCCAGGCAGTCATTTTCAATTTATTATTATTAGGAATAGGAGAATTTCAGTGATATTAGGAATTCCACTCCTAGTTCAGGACTTGACTGTGCTGGAAATTATGCAACCACCCTCTAATATTCATGTTCCTAAAAAGAGCTTGAGTCCCTATAAAGAGAAGGACGTTGAATTTTGCTACTGGCAGAGTAGGGGGACAGCAGAGGGGGAAAAATTATTGTTAAGATTGTTTGTAACTAATTTATTAAGATTGTTGCAGTCAGAAGGGTTAGTTGAGCAGCCAGGTATCTGCTCAAATCTGTGATTTTTAATTCCCTTACTCTGTGTGATTTTATTATTATTGGTAAGTTTTGTGGGGAAAGGGTCAGGAAAGACTTGGTTTTTCTTTTTGCTCTGAATAAGCCTTCAGTGATGGGCAAGAAAAGAGAGAAAGGAACTGTCTCAAACACTCTTTGATGCATTTGCTAATATATTAAAACCACCATTCAAGGGACCTGTTTGGGGGTTTTTGGTTTCTTTTCCATGGAGGTGGTTGAGATTGCAGCTCTGGAGAGTTGCACTGGCAGAGCTGAGTGGGTGGGAAAGGAGCAGGAAGGGCTGGCTGTCAGTCCAGGAGTGAAGCTGTGTCTTGGGACAATCTTCAGTTTGTACATTTTCTTTTCCTTGCATGCAAAGCCAAACTTGTCCTGATTTCAGTGTCCAGGCTTGTTTTTCAGTGTAGCACCACAACTTTCTTTTCTGGAAAAGTGCGTAGGGAAAAGTGGTAATGATAATAATGATAATGATAAAAGTGCACAGGGAAATGTGATAATTTCTTCTAATCTCAAAGAAAAGGAAAACTTGAGGGGTTTATATACATTTTTTTCTTTTTTTTTTTTAAGGTTTTTTGGGGCGTTGGGAGTTTTTTGTTTGCTTTTTTGGGGTGGGATTGTTTGGTGTTGGGGGTTTTTTTGTTGTTTTTGTTTGTTTGTTTTGAAGGGGTTTTGTTTGTTTTTTGGGCTTTTTTGTTTGTTTTGTTTTTTTTTTTTGTTGGTTGGTTTGGGGATTTTTGGGGTTTTTTGTTGTTGGGGGTTTTTTGGTTGGTTTTTTTTGCGTTTTTTTTTGTTAGTTTTTTTTTTTTTGTTTTTTTTTTTAGTTTTGCAGCTTTCCCCCCATTTTACAAAGAATTTCTTAAATCTGAAGGGTAGAAATAATTCTTCACATCAAAAGTAAGAGACCCATGGCAGAACAGGACAGCATACAACGGCTGGGTTCTCAAGCTGATAAATTTTTCTTCTCCCTAGCTCTGTATCCCCACAGGCTCTACAAAACCAAGGTCCCTCTTTCTGCTGTGGTGATATTTGCTCTCTTCATCAAGCAAATGAAAAATAAGCCAAGTGGAAAGCAGGGTCCACTCCTAGCTGTTGTGATTCGTTATTTTTTAAAGCCTCTTTAATTTTATTTTTATTTGTTTGAGTGGAAAGTTTTGCACCTGTATCAGAGCCCCTTGGCCAGCCCCTGGATTCCAGTTCCTAATTTGATTTCCATTGCCCAAAGGTCCCATCTCTAATGAGGCTGCAGTGGCTTTGGAGCAGTTGTGCCCCTCATGAGGACAGCAGCAAGAATGGATTGAAAAGTGCCTTAAACACACATTCACTCCTGATTTAAAAACCTCTTCTGTCCTTGGAAAAATTGTGACTGATGTGTCATGGTCTAACACATTGTCAGCCCTTTATTCAAAGTAAGCATTGCAGGAGTGCTGTGATGGCTCTCAGACAGCCAAATCCCTTTTTTTGCTTTTTTCTGAGTGGGTTCAAATTGCCAGAGCTATTAACAAAGCAAAGAGAATGGGTTTATTTTTATATTGGAGCATAATTATGCTACCAGCCAACTGTCTAACTTATCTTGCTGGCCCTGGTAGCTGACTATAAGAAAGATTCTTATCATTGGGAATATATTTGATTTAAACCCAGAATATATAAAAACTTCACTGAAGTGTTCTTTCTCTGTGCAGTGTTAATAGAAGTGGTGTGCTTCCAGGTTTTTAATGGTTATTCATCTCAACATTGCACCTTTTTGAGTCACTAGCTATTCCAGTGTGTTTAAATAAACTTTTTTATAAAAAGTCGAGGGAAAAGCTTAATTTATGACAGTTAAGTGCTGAGCTTTGGACTTTTTAAATAGATTTTAACCTGATTAATACATATAATATGAATTTAACAGCAATATAATTCACCTAAACAGACTTTGCTCATGATCTTTATCAAAGCAAGAGGTGCTCATCCTCTGTATCTGTGTCCTGAGCTTTGCCTTGGGAACACAGTGATGAGTTTGAGGGATTTGAGAGCTGAGTGCTTCTGGAGAGCCTGTCCTGCTGCTGCCTGACAATCTCATTTTGAATATGCCACATGTTAAGGGAAATAAACTGAATAATCTGTAAAAAGTTCCTTTAATCACTAACACTTCCCTACGCAAGGAACAGAACAAACAGTAAGACATGAAAATGGAAAAGAATACAAGTTATTACGTTTTTTTACTTATGTTTCTGAATTTTCTCTGACTACAGGAGCAGACTTTTGCCTTCCCACATGTCAGACTCCAGCTGGATCTCACTGTCAGGGAAGTTTCTAGTGAATTTGAGGATGCTGGGGCTGGTGGAGAGGTAGAATTACAATTTTCCATAGCATATTTCTAAGTACACATTGAAATGCTTAGAGCAAAAATCCATGTGATGTTTTACAAAGATTCCTAGGCAGTTTTTTGTGATCCAGTAGTTTGAAACTCTTCACAAGAATAACCCAATGGCCTTCTGTAAAATAGGGGTTGCATTGGGCTGCAAGTGCATAATCCATCATACTCTGGGCCTGGGCTTGTTCATTTACACAGATGAGCATCTCAGTGGCATGTTTGGAAACTTGGGCTTTTTCTAATTTCCAACCTCCTTGTTCTCATCACTCACCACATTGCAATGAAAATGTCCCAGCTGGTCCCTTGTGCCATGGTCTTTGTAGCCCTGCAGACCCTGAAGAAGCTGAGCAAGGCTTTGAATATATTTAAGGCTCCATCTCAGCATCTCAAGGTGTGTTGTCACTCATTCCAAGATGATACCCATCAAAAAATGGGGTGGATATCAGGATAACCGTGGCTCAGAGTAGCTGTTGGTCTATGTGAGACCAGTGGACATTCCATAATCCCCCTTTCTGTCCTGTGGTGTAGCATTATCCAACAAAGACAGCTTGGCTCACAAATTAAAACCTTGCCTGCCTGTTGTTGGTGATAGTGGCGCCCTGGAAAATGCTAAGATAAACTCTGAAATGTTAAGCTTTGTGTTTTACCTGCGTAAGTAGTAGTAATTAAAATAATTATTAATGTATAATCATAAGAAGAACAGTGAGAAACTGTATGTTCCTATTCTCAGGTGGCCATGCTTTGCTGAAATCTATGTATACTATAGAACAATGTGAGTTTAATAATTAACATGGAAGTTATATAATGATAGAATATAAAAGCATATCCATCCCGAACCTATGTTGGAGTCAGATTTGGGTCTTTACCCCTGACACCCAGAGCTCTTCAATACAAGCACCTGCATAGAGTCATTTCTTGTGATTATGTGTTCCTGAACGCTGACATTGGGATACCCAACCTTCCAGCAAGCACTGTCAGTGTGGGATTTGAGAGAGGAACAGACCCAACAGCTCCCTGCTTGCCCAGTGCCAGGCTCCTTTCCCATCTGCCCTGAGTGCACACCCTTCCACTGCTCCAACAGCAGACATCAAGCTGGCCAGCACAGGGCAGCCTGCTCTGTCATTTTTTGCCACTTTCTGAAAACATTTGGACACAAGCAAAGCCCACCCCTTGCTGGGTGACCCCAGACACAGAAAGCTGACCACTCTGGTTTTGTGCCCTCTGTGTCAGGAAATGTCTTTCCAAATTGCTCTCAGCTAGCCCTGGGGCTAAGTTAAGTTTGGCAGCATCTGTGTGGATATCCCAAGTTCCAAACCCAGGTTTTGTCTCCTAGTTTGAAGGTTTGATTTCTGGTTTGGGTTTGGGGTTTTTTTGTTAAAAACAGAAGTCCCTCTGTTAGATTGAGCCTGTAGATGATCACACTCAGGGTGGAACTGCTGCTGAGTGTTCCTCATGTCTGGGCATGTTTGCAAACCCTCCACCAAAGCTGGAGGACCTAATAATTTCTGATCTAGCACTGGGTAGCCTATCCTGTTGAAACAGGGGGGCTAGCCCTCCTGCCAAACTGCAGCAGTGCCTGGATATTCCTGTCCTGCAGTGACTGAGCAAAGCAGGGGTGAGGCTGTTCCCTAACAGAGGGAGAGTGAAACCCTTCCTGTGAGCTGACACCTGCATGTGGGAGGCCAGGGCTCTGTGGCAGCACCTGCTCAGAGCTCCAGGGGATTGTGTGAGCCTGGGACCAAAAGCTGATGGAATGATGCATCTCTTTGGTCTCTGGTTTAGTTTCTGTGCCATGGGCTCCTCCACAGATTGTCTTCTCACTGCTCATCCAGTTCTCTCCTCCCCAGCTGCATCCTCCAGCAGCCCCCAGCTCCTGCCCATCCCCATGTGGCAGGAGATTGCTCTGATGTTTCTCAGTTGCTCCAGGGGCAGGTTTGATGAGTTAATTTATGGTCCTGGGGTGATGGGCTAAGATGGTGGCCTGCAGCAAGAGACAGGGGGGATTTCTGACCATCTTCACTGCAGCTCTCTCTAGAAACAGCTCTGGGTGGAAGCTGAGGAGCCTCTTGCCTCTCCATCCCTCAAGGAACTGCAATCTATCAAGTAAGGACAGATTCTAATGGCCATCATGCACGTTTTCCAAAACCACTTCTGGGTTGCCTTTTAGCTGACAGCATTTGCCTTCCTGGGTACTGCACCAGTTTTATTTCAATTGCTTCATTTATTTCAATTTTTTTTTAGTTCCAAAAATGTTCCAAAACCACCCAGAGCCAAGCTGTGATCCCCCAGTGAGGAGCAGAGCACAAGTTCTCTGGTGGCACCAGGTGACAGGGGGGACGTGACCCCTCAGCCTTGCCTGAAGTGTCCACATGGATCTGCCCAAATGGCAGGAGGACACCTGAGGGTCTTCTCTGCAAAATAAAGAAGAGCCAGGGGTTTAAAATTGCTTTTTGGCCACATTGCCTTTGACACAGGCACTTTGGAAGCATTTAAGAGCCTTAGAAGGAAAATGAGGAGAATGGGAGGGAGGTGTTTGATCTTTTCTGCATCCCAGTGTGCAGACTTGTCATTTAGTGGGCTCCAGTCTTTATTGTACAGCTTTTTTTGTTTCTTGTCCTCATGGTGGAGGGCAAGAGGGTCTGGAGGAGAAAGGGTTGGCTGGTTGGTTTCTGCTGCCCCTCAGTTGGCTTTGTCATCTATCACACACAAAATAAGAGAGGATCTTATTATAGAGAGCCTGGGGAGGGGGAGGAAAAAAAACCCCACAGTATTTTCTTTGTTTGAAAACTGTAGCAGATGTCTGTGGCAATAAAAAGGCAATTATACTCGTATTATCATGAGAATTTCCAGCAGGAAATCTTGACAAACTCGAAGTTTACTTAACTGAGATAAATACAGTAGATAAATAGCAAACTGAATTCAGTTTACTCTTGTACACAGGTGTACTACACATTTCCTCAAGCCATGATTCACAGTCATAACCTTTCCTAATCACAGGCACAGCCAGATATGTCAGGAGGAGGAATGGGCTCACGTTAGAAAACACAGCTATAGATCCAAACTTCCTTCAAAGTTTTGGTTTATTTGGAGCTGATGAACAGGCTTGGATTCATATCTGTGTCTCTAAAGGGGAGGAACCAGAGGGCCCAATTTGGTTGTTTTGTTTTTTTTCTTTTTTTTACTCTAGATATTTTGTGTTGCCACGAGGATGCAAGTTTTTGATTGAAAATATCTGTGGGGTATCCTCCACTGCCACAGAGCCAATGGCACAGCTAAGAATTGATTTCTTCCCCCTCTTTTAGCAGCCTGGAGAGCAGCTGCTCTCTGAGGCTGCTCTGATTTATTCTGGGAGCAAGGTAGACCCTGGCAGCACTTGGAATCTGGGAGGCCCAGGGATAGCATGCAGCTCAGTAACGTAAATAAGGGGGAACATTCTGGGAATTTGGAGAGCTCTGCTCTTGGAGTGAAGATGCCAAACACTACTTCAAGTGAAATATTCTCTTTCCTATTGTTTCCAGGCAGGCAAGCAAAAAAAACAAACATGTAAAAGCCAGCTGTTTCTGTTTTACAAGTCACTCCAACTAGAAAATCACTAGAAAAGTCTGATAACACACCACATTGATAACACACCACCTTCTTCTGTGTTGGATTAGCTCTCTTCACCCCAGTGAGATCCATTTGTATATCAAGGGCAGCCTTAGCTGGCAAAATCAAATTTGAATAAGTCTATTAAGGTTTTCTAATTATTTTATTTTATTTTTAATCAAACAGCAGCTCAGAAATGTCTGTGCTGTTGGTCTGGTTGTGCTGCTCACTCGTGTATCAGATTTAGCCTCTGCCTACACTAACAGCTGAAAATCCACTGGTCTTTGTGATTGCTGCTAAATTATTGCATAGTAGTTTTATTATTAGAATTATGACCTTATTACAGGGGAAATTAAAAATTAACAGCACATGGATATCCAGTCTTCTTGGCTGTCTTCTGGTAGATGATGAGGTATTCAAAAAGCAAAAACCTTTTGCTTGTGGGGTTAAAGCTCCCCAACACTTTATGGTTTCTTAAAAGCCAAAGGACTTCAACTGTTGGAAGATTTGTTTTGTCAGCAACTTAACCTGGTTTGAAATACAGCATGCTGTGTCACTTTAGAAGACTACAAATGGATTTTTGTTGTCACAATATATCATATTAGAGAGGAATATTAAGACTTTCATTCAACTTTTTTTGCTCTAGAATCTGTATCTATAAGTTCCTAAGATCCTCAGATGTGCTAGACTGAACAATGATTTTAAGCCCCCTCAGTCTCTGCCCTCTTTGCAAGGGAGTTGGTTGGAAAAAGCAAAAATCAGAGCAATTTTTCCTGTGACTGCTGCTGCCTGTAACCAGGGCTGGGGCCACGCAGCCCTTCCTTCCCTTCTGGCATTTCAGCTTGTCCTGCACCCCCCCCAGGGGATGTGCCAGAGGGTCTTTGTGCCACATCAGACTGCCACTGCTTGGGGACACTCTCAGTGTCCAAGGCAGCCTTTTGCTGACAGAGACAACAGGACTGGGAGCAATCTTGGAGTCTGACCAAGCCCTGACCTGAGCTGGGACCAGCTGAGTATTGCCTGCTGGCCACACCCTGAGATCACCCTGTTGAGCACCAACCTTAACATTTAGTTCATTTTCTGTGTTAGATATTGCTCTGTTCTCAGATTATGGCCATCTTTAAACTGCTGATTGCCATGGATCCTGCAAAACTGTTCTCAAGGTATTCCACCATAGGCAGGATTCAACACAAAGGGCTGAAATTAAAAGGGAAATTTCAAATTGAGCTTAGAGAGTGTTCAGTGCATTCAGCCTTGCAGAGCTCTGCACTGAAGTGGTTGAAATGGCATTTGTGTTTACCAATTAGAAAGAAAAAGAGGTTTTCGGTGTAACTGCCACATATGCAAGGAAACCCAGATAGCCAGAGCAGCACAAGCAGTAATATATAATTTTTATTAAAGCACCGTAATTTTTATTAAAACACAACAATAGATTGAAAACTGCATGTTGAACAAGCTCAGGCACCAAATATAGTTCAGAAAACTGATATTTACTTATTGGTACTCTCAGTGTAATGAGTGCATGTTTCACATAATAAGTTATAGACACTTAATCAGGTAGATCAAAAACAAAGAACAAAACCAAAACAGACTTTAACAAGAGTTGCTCCTTCTAAACTTGTATATCCCTGCTCCCATTGTTTCTCTTGGTGTCACAGCAGAGTAGATGACAAGTGTCAGTCCTGGGCCTGGTGGTCAAAGCTCATTTGATTTCCACAGAAGGGGGAAGAGGTTGTTGAACTCACCATAAACTACATGGAAAGGAGAGAGAGCAGAGAGACACACAAATGGTGGCTTGCTCTTTCTTTTTCTGGGCACTAGCCAGAAAAACAGCCAAAAAAAAACTTTAAAAAAATGTGGTAAAAACCAAATTTTGTTACTGAAGCAGGAAAGCTCGAGGGCATTATCAGTATTTCAGTGGATAACTGTAGGCTCTGTATTATCAGTATTTCAGTGGATAACTGTAGGCTCTGTATCATGCTAAAAAATACAAACAAAACCTAATAATAATAATAAAACAATGAAAACCATCAAAACAACCTTTCTACAGCACCTACTGTTATAATTTGAGGAGTGAAATTCCCTCTCCAATCTTCAATTAGTGTGATGTGAAATAGGAATGGGACTTCAGGCCAGGCACCTGAGAACTCCCTCAAGGGACCCCGATGTCCCCTGTAATGGAGGAGCAGGACCTCAGCTGTGTCCCCATCCCTTTGTGGGGCCTGCTGGTGGGTGGGACAGCAGCCAAAGGAGTGATGGAACTTCATCACTTGTGCACAGCTTGAAGGGAACAACCTTGGGAACCTTGGATCAGCTCCTGACCCGCAGCACAGGGAAGCACAGAGATTTTGTTTCTCCTGGGGTCTGAGTTTGAGGCCCCCTGGGAATTCCCTGAGCTCCCAGAGTGACCCAGAGCAGCCCCAAAGCTGCTCCAGAGAAGTTTAGATCCCATTCTACCCCAGAGCAACCCTAAAGCTGCTCCAGAGCAGTTGTGCTGCCTGTGAGGTGCTGCCACTGCCTTGCAGAGCAGCGTGGTCCTGGCATCCCAACGCCAGGCTTGGGAAGAGCTGCTGTGGATTTATGGGATAACCACTGAGGGCTGGATTGATGGGATCTGTGCTCCACACAGACCAAAATCTGCTGCAGGATGTGTGCCTGAAGGCAGCCAGTGCTGCAGCCATGAAGCATCTCCTGCCTGCTGTCCCAGCTCTGGAGCTCGTGGGGTGGGTGCACAGGTGCAGTGCCTCAAGATCCAAACATGGCCAGAAAACACGGCCCTGTGTTTTTGTTGGCGTGAGGCAAAACAGGGGGAAAGCCAGGAATATTGTCAGGGAACTGATTGGAAAAGGCTGTTTAATTTTGTTTGCTAGAGAAATAATGGGCACTAGCTGAAATCCTGCGAGTTGTAATTTCTAGTGCATTACTGCTAATTAGTAAATGTGGTGCAGCCTAATTTGATCTCTCAGAGAAGGCACTTTTAGGACTAAAATATTTCTATGGAGTGATCAAATAAGGAGGAAGGATGCCATCATCATGTTGGTTTTCTTCCTTTTGCTGCTGAAGAACAATACTTGTATTTTATATCCATGGTTGCTGTGCTTTTCCTTAGACTTTTCCAATTTCTTCAGGAAATTGGAAGAACTTTCAGGAAAAGTTTTCTGGTCTTCTCCTGCTGGTCCTATCACTGTGGAAAATAGCACATGCTATCTGTCACTGTCATATTTTCTGAAAAATCCCTTTGCCCAGGGTTCTTCTCCTGGGAAGCTGAGAAGCCTCAGAGAAAATAAAAACAATGATTATCTGATTGCTTCTCCTGTGTTTTGCTGCTTTGGAATGTGGTTGGAGATTGTTTATCCAACAGGTGAATGTTTGATTGGTTTCATGTGAATTGTTTTGACTCTGGCCAATCACTGTCAAGCTGTGTCAGGGCTCTGAGGAGAGAGTCCTGAGTTTTCTTTAGTATCTCTTTAGCCTTCTGTCTGTTCCTTTCTGTATTCTTTAGTATATTATAATATTCTCTAATATAATATTGTATCATAAAATAATAAATGAGCCTTCTAAGAACGTGGAGTCAGATTCATCAACCTCCCTTCAACAGGGGCCTCAGAAAATACAACTTCTATCTACCAGGGAGTGCAGTGGACAGTGCAGCAGGGAGAGAAGGAATTCAGAGCCACAGTGGAAGAGCATATTCCCAGTTTTATTGCACAGTACCAGCCATGAATTTTCCCCCATGGTTTGTAGGACTTTTCTGAATGAAAATGACCAAGTCAGTGTTTGTTCTTGTTTTCTTCCCATATTATTGTCCCCTACAGCTGCCTCAGGGAAGTCACCCTCCACCCAAGCCATGTGTTTGTGTATTTTCATTTTTATCCCCACATCATTCCTGCTGTCTAATCCAGTGTTGCTAACGTGGTTTCACTGAGTGACTTCTCTGCTTGAAAGTTTTTCAAGCCTCTTTTCTCCTGAATTGTCCAAGTAAAAGGCTTCCAAGGGAGAGAGATTGCTTTGGTGTTTTAAAAGATGATGGTTTTGATCAGGCAGCTGTTAAAGATGTTTTCCAGAGGCTCCATTTTTTCTGCTGCCTTTTGGTGGAGACAAACCCCTATCAATAAATGCTTTTCATGCTTTGAAAAACATGTTTTTCCTTGTTTCTGCCTTGACTGATTCTATCTGCACTTAAAAAAATACTGATGCATGCATGTTGGGACACAAACAGCCACAAGAAAAGCAAGAACTAGGAGCAATACAGAAAATGTTTATTACTCTGTCAATAGGAGTAGATATTGGATAAGCTTTGTTTTGTGCTCCAAATATTTTTATTTCAATTGGGTTACTCAAAAACGTGAGGTTACTGAAGGATGGGAGCTTTTGGGGGTTTGTATCTCTGGATGTGCTTTAATTCAGTCTTTCCTGTGTAGAACACAACTTTATTTTTTAAAGTGTGCTGCAAACTAACATATCATAAAAATAACTCTGCCTAATAGCATCATTCTTAATTAGTGCATTCCTTTGTTTGTGTTTTTTAGTGCTATTGATTTATCTACTAAAAGACTTCCTCTGATTTTAGACACAACTGAAATCAAATCCCTCAGGCTTTAACTGTGAAGCTGGAGAAGCTTATTAGGATTTTTAACATTCCAAGTTGCTTTCTGAACAGATTGCACCAGCTAGTTGATGAAACTTGAGCTAATTACTCTAATGTTGACAAATGCACTAGCACAAAAAAAGTCACATAAGAAAAAAAAAATTAAAAATTGCACCTCTTCAGGAAATGCTAAGTAGATTCAGTGATTTGTGGGTGTAAGAGGGGGATGTTTGCAGAGGTTTCTTTACAAAGAGAAGAAAGAAAAGAAAGAAAAAATACTTCATATAAACAAAATGAAAAATGCTTTTGCTTTTAGAAAACTGAAATAAATAAACTTGATAGCTGATAGGGTGAGAAACTGCTTTCACAGCCTTGCTGTGTTAGAGGTAGAGACTCTTCTTCTGTAGCATCACACCCAGGAGCACTGGGTCAGTGTTTGGGGGTAGCCAGTACCTCCTCAGGACTCTCCTCTGTGCCAAGTTAAATCCAGATGTGGAAAAACTGTATTGAAATCCAGGGAGGTCCCCTAGCCCTGAAATTTGAATTCATTCAGTTAGTAGTTCTCAATTTTTATATTTTTTTTAATTTTGTCTTGTCTATGTAGATGCACACATCAATTAAGGGAAAGAAATTAACACAGCTATGGTACTGTGATCATGAATCCTAGAAAGGCTTGGGCTGAAAGAGACCCTAAAGGTGATCCCAGGCCAGCCTCCTGCCACGAGCAGGGACACCTCCCACTATCCCAGGTTGCTCAGAGTCCCATCCAACCTGACTTGGAACCCTTCCAAGGATGGGGCATCCACACCTCTGGACAACCTCTGCCAGTGCCTCACCACCCTCAATAAAGAATTTAATTGAAATATCCAACCTGAATCTCTGCTCTTTTAGTTTAACAGTGTTCCTCCTTGTCTTATCACTACATGTCCATGTGAACATGCATTTAAGGTAACCCAAACAACCTTAACCTTGCTCAAATTTTCCTTCTCAAAGAACACGAAGAAATGCTTAACTAATTGCTGATATTTCAGTTCAATACTCTTTAAGCTTAAATGGAAGCAGTGTGGCTATGACATGAAGGTTTCCTGCCATTTAAACTTACTATGCCTCAGAGAGAAATATACAGTCTTGTCTTTTTTTTTTTTTTTTACTATTTACTTAATAGTTTTGACCTTTAAGCCAATTGTCCTTATCAGTCATTACTGTGTATGATCAATCATCTCATGCCTTGTCTATAAAATACCAGCAGGAGGGAAATGTTTTATGTGCTATTGCTTTTCTTGAGGGTTTTTTTGGGTTTTTTTAAAATTCATGCTGTCTTTGTGTTTATTGCAAAGAAGGAAAAAAAAAATTGCTTCAAGTCTCACTGGTTTAATCAACTCCATGGATTTCGTGGGTGTAAATAAGAAGTTGGAGGGAGGCTGGTGAGGTAAAGGATGCCCAGAGAAGCTGTGGTTGCTTCCCAAGCAGTGATCAAGGCCAGGCTGGATGGGGCTCTGAGCAGTCTGGGGCAGTGAAAGGTGTCCCTGCCCCTGGCAGGGCTTTGGAGTGAGATGATCCCTAAGGTCCCTTCCAACCCAAACCTTTCTAAAACTCACTGCAAGCTTATCATTTTAATTTTGGAATTCAGTAATGGTCAGCACTTTAAAATGCACCAAACAAGGCATTTCTGTTTGTCTCTGACATCCTCCTGAATTTCTGGGCTGCAAGCAGGGGCAGAAGTATCCAGTGGCATTAAACACCTGTGCAAAGCTACCCAAGTGCACACTTGGGCATGAGCATGGTCTGTGTGAGGATGGTCCTTCAGCTAGCACAGGGCTTTGGGTTACTGGAGATCCAGGCTGCAAATAAACCTGTGCAAAGGGAAAATTTCCAGGAACACTCATGCTGCAGGAGCCCAAATGACATTTACAAACTGAGAGCGTCGCTTACCAGGCTTATCTGGAGCAGGAAGGCAGAGAGGTGCAAGGATCATGAGCTACCAGGAAAGCTGTGACACTGTGCAAACACCTCAAATCCAGGCCTGAAAACAGCCTGCTGCTCCCAGAAAGGTCTCTGTGGTTTAGGAGCAGCGACAAGTAAACATGTCTAATGATTCCTCCTCCAACAGCAGCATGTAGGCTGCTCCCAGAGGAGCCCCGTGCTGTGCTCCAGGGAGCAGCTCAGAAAAGGCTGTGGCTGAGCCAGCTCTTCCTGGAGCACAGCACAATATTGCTTGTTGTAAGGGTGAAGTGACTCAGGGTCTGGAGGACTTCTGGAAACCATGCTTTTTGCTTCCCTTGTCTTCATTGTCCCAATTATAGAGCAGAGAGAACAGCACTTCTTGCCTTCCCGTGGGGTGTTTGGAACATGAGTGCATGAAAGATGGAGAGAGCTGCAGGTACTACAGGGTGACCCAGTCATGGGGGCACCTGGAGTGCCTTTGGGGAAACAACTTCAGCACAAACCTCCTCTTGCATCCCTAAACTCAAAAAATGTCAAGTGCATGTTTAAAATCTTCACGAGTGGTGTGCACGATGTTGTTTTTTCTGGGGTGGGGAGTCCTTTTGTGTCATTATTTCATGGAGGCAGAGTAGTCATGCAAATGATTTGGAGAGAATTAGAAAACTTGGGGGAATACAGATCAGACAGAGTGAAAAGGAAGGAGACCAAGCATATGACAAACTTTGAGCATGTATTATTTGTGCAATTATTTGTGCATTCCTTCTTAGCTGAAAGAAGTTAGTCTCCCCTGTGCCTGTGAACACCAAGGACATCATTTATTATCCCAACCTTTAAAGTATCTTGGTTTTATTTGGGATAATTGGAGTTGTTCTATCAACAGATTTTCTGTGATCCTTACACTGAGCATGAAAAGGATAATATAAAGCAAGGTGAAGATACAAACACACTGCTAAGGTTTGGGGCTTGTAAGGCAAGTTCTGCACAGCTCTAGCTGTAATTCTTTAAAATATACATCTGTCCCTTTGATGTTGTGTGGAATTAGAAGTCAGATATAATACTCCCAACCTGGCTGCTGTTCCCTGCTGAAGCCAATGAGCAGTGGAGGAGCAGAGGAGTGTGCTTTGAAGTGCTTGGTATTAGAGGAAAAGGTGAGCACTTCAATGAGAATGTGCCATATGCAAGAGGCTGCCACTGAGATGCACTCTACAGCCAAAATAAGGGCAGAATCCAGAAGGTTCACCTTCAGGTTTGGATCTGAGCCTTGTTGTGGGGATATTTATACCCTCAGCCAGTGCAAGGAGTAGAAAGGAGCAGAAGTTGAAGTGGGGGTCCCAATCAAAACTTCCAAGGATGATGGGTCTGTGTTTGCAGCTCTGGTCTGGTTTTGATCTCTAATACCTTGCTCATCAGTGGCTTTTCAGCAGCACAGTTCAAAGGGCTCTGGGAAAACAGAGAACTGTGTAATTCACAGGATTCCATGGAGCAGGTCCAAGGCAGGAAGCAGTGTCCCAAAGGGGCTGCTTGGGCATGGCCCTGCATCTCTGTGGTGGCACAGGGAGCTCTGCATCCCCCCTGTTCACCCAGGCTACTGCTGGAGCCATTGGCTCTGAGTGGGGTAACAGGTTATGCTGTTCACAGGATTGATCTTAAAGAGCCAAAAGTAGATATTGAGCCAAGAATTATTGCAATGGAATGCACAATGTCCTAGAGATCAAAAAATCAAACCTGTGATTTTATTTTCTCAGTATTGGGTTATTCCTCCTTCAAGAAAGGTCACCCTTCACAGCATTCTTCTAGCCTCTTATTACTATTTCTGATCTCAATATTAAATGTCATTAAGTATTTAAATTGTCATTAAAAATCGTTTTTATATTGTCATTAAATATCCTGACAATATTTTCTGGTTTTCTTTGCTGTTCCTCTCCTACTCCTTTTTAACATTGTGTGCTTGTTTGATCACTAGTAATCTCTGATGTGGGTTATTGACAGAACTAACCAAAATAGCTCCAAGATGCTGTTCCTTAATGATAATAACTAGTTTTTAATCATCCTGTAAGCTGAGGGGAGGGCTCATTTTCACCATGTGCACTGAATTTAATTTATTTTATTGTATTTGTATGTTCCTCTTATGAGATTTTTCCACAAATCTTAACAACTAATTTTGGTTTTGCTGTCTCATTTTTCACCAAAAAACACGACTTGCTGACAGCACTGAACACTCTTTGCCACCCCTCTTTACCCCCACAGTCAATTCTCTGATGCACAAGGCAAACAGCCAGACCTGCCACATCTGTGGTGAGCTCCTTACTCATCCTCTCTCTGTCTGTGAGCTGAACTGAAACTGGGGCAGAGGGTTAAAAATCCTAAAAACACAGTTCAGTTGAACTCTGGACAACAGAAACTTGAAACAAATGAGTTTATGCTAACATGTTCTAATGGAAGTGATTGAAAAGGGTGATGTGGCTGTGAGGAGCTCATTCCACCATCCTGCTATGCATCAATCTTTTGTAACACTGGAGATATTGTCCTGAAACAATGCATCTGTGCAGGACTTGTGCTTTGTCTCTGTTCTCTTAAAGACATTTTGAACCTCTCTCCTTAGTCTGAAACTTCCTGTGCTGTGAGTTTTCCAGGAGTGGTGGTGGTTTGGGGTGGATGGTTCTTGTTGGTGGTGGTTAGTTGGTTCATTGGTTGTTTTCTGTTTGGTTTTTTTTGAAGTGACTTCAAAATGACTTCAGCTGCCTGAAAACCCAACTCTTCATTGGGATCTAATTTTAGTATAAAGTTATTGGTACAGTGCAGAGCTGAGCCTGAGTGGGAAAAGGAAAATAATCTGGTCATGCAGATGAGCAATTTGTAAAAGGGGAAAATAAACAAAAAAATCAGTGACAGAAAGATCTGAATGGTGATCTGAATTCAGGTGAATTCTGCCTTCTTGGCACAGGGGAAGGAGTTGAGAATAATTCCTTTCCCTGATTAGCAACAGCACAGTTCTCTGTGACGAGGAGGAAAGTTTAACTCCTTTGAGGTTCAAACGGTGCTGTTTGGTTCCCCCTGAGTTTTCTCACCCACTGAGCAAGAATTTGAACCATCCAACCAACTTTTAGACATCTGGTCCAGCTGTTTGATACAATGACATTCTTTCTGGCCTTTCCTCACTCCTATTCTCATTGGGAACTCCTCCTCCTGCTCACTCCCTCTAATAGCCATCAAAGAGTTAATTTCCATTTCAGCACGAATGAAAGGTTGGAAATTTCTAATAGGAGAATGGGTAACAATAATGATTTTCTTTTTCTGATTCAGCTACTACTTGTGCTCAGAAAGCAAAATACACATCTCTAGTTAGGAAGGAGTAGTTCTTTCTTTCCTTGCTGTTTTTTTTTTCCATGCCCCAGAAAAGTGCTGTAATGCTTGGTTTGCAAATGGAGAAATGTATTTTTAAATATATACAGGACAGGCACTTCTTTTGAGGAAAAATAATAATAATAATAATTAAGGCAAACAGAAGACCTTGAGTTTGAAAGGATTTCTTGTGGGACTAACTTACAATTCTATTTCTTAATCTGTTTAAGTAATACACATTGATAGTGGGAAAACCATACAAAGATAATGCATAAACTATCAAGGGGCCTGTTTAAAAGAAAAGCCAACCTTACCATTTTTACCTAATCGATATTGAAGTTATAAGTCAGCTGAGCCTTATGTCCCTAACCAAAGGACTGAGCATAAGGGTATTTTTAGATGGCTCTTTAATGTTAAGTGACAAGAAAAGGCAGCCACTTAAAAGTATTTGACATTCATAAGCATCCAAAAGACTTTCTGTCATCTTCTATTTATCCCTTCACTAGACTAGAAAAAGCTTTACTGCTTTGTTTTTTCCCCCCTCCTTGCAGGGCAGCAGTCAATGCAGCTGTGTCAAACCTTAGCTCCTCTCATCTGGGCTTCTTGGTGTCCATATCCCTGCTCCCCCTTCTCTTTGCTGTCACTGAGCAGCTTTGGAGTGCCCATTAGCAGTGGAGTGCAGCATCTGGAATTTCTGACTCCAGCCTGAAAGGATTCAAGAGACACCCAGGGCGCTCCTGCCCCTCCCCAAGCCAGCAGCAGGATTGCTCTGGCTGCTAATTGAGAACTGTCTGGGAAAAAACACCCAACTCTCTCCAAGTGCCTTCCTTTTAAGAGTATTTTGGCTGCTTTTCTCACATAACACAGAAAGCTTTTAGTTCAAAAAAATATTGGCAGTGTTCTTCGGCACCTTGTGTTTTAGCTGGTGTGCACTTTGGGTATTCAGCTTTGCATGTAGAATGCATTCACTCATTACAGCATGGCAATGCTTCTTTTAAGCATTAGGAGTGTAGGAATGCTCCTTTTTAAATAAAGGAAAAGGTCCTCTTAAGGCTGTTTCATGCAATCCATTCTGATGTTTAATTAAGTTGGTCCAAGATTATTTAGGCTGCTGAATTCCTGAGGTAATTGCATTGGAAAAATTGGAAGGTTTTGCCACAAGGAAATAAATACTAATTTTGAAAAGTAGAATTAAAAAGAAATTATTTCAGGGAAAACCACAGAAAATTTTCTGAGGTGTTTTAAGCAGCATAACTAAACAAAAAAACTCTTTGTGCTAAATACAAATGCTTCTGCAAGCTGGTAAATCTTGACCCTGTTTAAGATGACCTCCTGAAAAACTTGAGCTTTTGAATTCCCATTTGTCTGACTCTGCTAACAAAAATTGAATATACTGTCTCATTTTAACCATGTCGCAGGGGAACACTTTTATGAGCACTTTTTGTCCTACAAGTTTCAAGAAAGTGGAGTCCCACAAGTCTCTCCCATGAAAAGACCACAGTGAGGGCTTGAGGTTTATGAATCCCAAGAGAATTAATACCTGGAAGTGTTGGAGGAATGAATTAACCACAGGAAAATACCAAACCTCCTTTGTGTCTTGCTGGAGGAGAGAACCCAAACACAGCACAAAAAACCATAGAAAATTGAGCTGTGCAAGGTCTGCCTTGAGCTGCTGCATTTGTGAGGAGTTTTTTAGGATTTAGGGGCTGTTTTGTTTTTAATTATAAAATGTATAAATATATCAGCAGCATCTCTAGCTGGCACTGGAGAGAGCAATGTCACGTGCACTCTAGAGTGGAGCTTTTTTCTCTTTTCTGTCAGGAGAAAACTGAAGTTCTTTGGGAGGTGGGATTTCTTAGTCTGTGTCTGTGGGAAATTGCTGCTGTCCCTCTTCTCTTGCTGTTTCCTACAAGGTATTGCAACAGGAATCTCCTGGGTTTCTTTGGGGAAAAAAGAAGGCACAGTGAGGGCTGTTGAACTGCAGGTTTGCACACAGAGGCAAACCCAGGAGATGCAGGAATGTTCAGGTAATCTGTGGTAATTCAGGTACTCTGTCATAACAGCAGTGCCAGGCCCTTGTAATTCCCTATTACACAGGGAAATCACGGTGGAATAATGCAAAATGTAAAAATCTGAGTGCCTGTCCCACGAGGTGGGCAGGAGCTGATGCTTTGGGGGAAAAAAAAGGGAAAAACAATAGATTGTTTTCCTAAAAAGAAGGGGGAAATCCCTGAGTATCATGATGCTTCCTTTGGAATGACTCAGATTTGAGTAATATTTGTAATATCAGCTTTGAGCTGATGTTTGTAATATCAGGTTTGAGGTTGATATTACAACCTAGGACCAGGCAGAGCCACACATTCCAGTGTTCCCCATGAGTGACACCCCCATTAGCAGCCCCCAAATCCCCATTTAGCAGCCTGCAGCAGCTTAGTTAAGGCCCAGGTAACCAAACTGTGTGAGTAGACAGAGTTTGTTTAGCTGGCAAACACTCTGCCTGCTTGCAGCTACACTCTGCCTTGTATATTTAATTTCAGCCTCAGCCTAAACACAGTGCTTTGGAGCTGGCAAAAACAGGAGATGAACAATGGGAGTGCTGCTGATGACTCTGCTGCAAGTTGCAAATGATGCCATTTCAGTACTCAGCTGGCATTCAGGAGCTTTCAGTCTTGGCTTGAAGAGATCTGATTGAAAATCAGACTCAGGCATACATGGAGAATTCCAGGTTCCCTAGTTGCCTTGAAGTTAAGTGGAGTGGGCACTTGATTATTATGAAGGCTAGAATTGGATTGAAGAATCATACTTAAAGGTGTAATAGAGCTCAGAAAGTGTCAGGCCTTGGAAGTACCTAGCCCTTGATTGTAGCAGCTGGAAGTGATTTAACAAGTACTTGAGGTGACAGAATCAAATGCTTTATGTGATGAATGGGCTGTTTCAATATAGCAAATGATTTTGCTCTTTAAAAATCAGAATTAAACAGTTTGTTTTTTTTTGTGAGATCACGGAGCAATGAAGGATCCGTGTGCACGTGCCCAGAGACACAGAATTTCATGTTAATCTTGTCTTTATTATGATGTGTTCATTTCTTTGGGGATTCAGTGCTCTGAGCTGGCCCTTCTGGGGGAGGGGAGGAGTCAGGGTGTATTTTATGCATGGAGGTGTCCTCAGAAGCTGAAACAGCACCACCAAAGTAGAACCAGTTCTTCACCTTAGTGACATAGAAGGTGGAAAATATATTCAATAAATAATGTTCTCAGTCGAACTCAAGAGGCAAATCACTCCAAATTTCTGTCATTTTTGTCATATTTGGCAGCTGGGCAGTCAGATGTGTATATAGGCAGAGCTGGGTGCAGAACTGGGAGGGGATTCCTCAGGTTCATGCAGGTAGTGCCCCATCTTAGATTCACTGATGTGGCCTGCTTAGTGTCTGTCATTCAGGCATCCTGTCTGGAAGTTTCCCTCCACTTGACACCCTCACAACATGCAGAAATATTTATTTTTATTTAAGGTTTTCTTCCCCCCTTTTGCTGTGGCCAAGACTTCAGTCCTCTCCTTCCCTATTGCTGAAAAAGAAAATTCCCCACAGCCAAGCCACTCTTAAAAATTAAGTCAAGCTTGAACCCAATCCTAAGGCTCTTCAGTGATCAGAACAGTTGATTATGTTCAGTTCTCTTGCCTTTTTTTATGGAAAAGTGTGGATATGAAATTTGATGTTGAATAATTTTCATCTTGGTACTAATCAGAATTACTTGGGCTGCTCCTGAGTTTTGATTTGGAATGTGCTGAGCAATGGACGCATCCAGTCACAAGTGACCAACAGAACATAAATTTCATTTATTTCAAGGATCAATGCTTTACCAGAACTCCAGGGACATGTTTGGATGCTGAGGCTGACTGTGTGTTGAAATGGAACCACAGGTGCAGGATTTGTTCACTGGCCCTCACAATTTGTGATCTCATGTGGGATCTAAGGGGGTTGCAGAAGGCTGGGGGTTTTAGCAAATGATGGTTTTAGCAAAAAAAAAAAAAAAAAAAAAAAAAAAAAGTTGGAAGTAAAGGATCTTAAGGTCTCTTTCTGTTTCCTTCTGCTAATGAAATGGACCCTGACTTGGAGCAGACTCTGAGCTCCAGAATTGGGGTGGATCCAGCATGGGCTCACCAAGGCTTGGTGTTCTCCCTCTCACTTGTATCTCTGGCATTGCCTATTGACTGCAGGAGCTGAGCATCACTACAGAGACAACAAGCCTCTGCAGATCCCAGGTTTTCACAGCTGGATCTGAAATGCCTCTGACTTGGCTAGCCCTCCAACCAAGTGTGTGGAGACACAATATTCTTCTTTAATATTCTTCTTGATCCCTGCTGTGCCATGCTCAGAATGCTCCAGTGCTTTCTCCTCTTGCACCTGCACAGAGTGGGAGAGTCTGGCACAGCAGACTTTCTCTTTCTCCAAAAGATGGCACCTCTGCTTCTCTTTTTTACTGTTTGACTTCCCATCCCTAACATTCCTGGCACCTGCAGAAAGACAGGTCAAGACATGTAAATGTAAAGACATTTATAGCAGAAAGCCAGCACAGCTCCCCAAAATGAAGATTCTGAGCAGAGTATCTCCTAAGCCATGAGATATCATGGAATACTCATGGATAAAAGGAATGTTATCAGATTCAACCCCACCTTGGGAGAGAGGGATCTCCTGCATTGGGCCAAAGTCACATTCAGGTAGACAAAAAGACAAAAAGATTGGGCCCCAGTGCTGGGAGAAGCTGTTCAGTTTAAGTTAATGACATGTTGTTAGTGATGGAGTTATCTCTCAGTATCTGAAAAACACATGTTGTTACACTTCCCCCAGAACTAAAAAACAGATTTGAAAAGAACATTTATTTTTTTTTCCTTCAGAGATATTTGCATAATTACACAGAGTGTGAGTGTTAATGAAGAGCTAGTAATAAAACTGGATGAATTAGCATGACTGAGTGACTGAACGCAATCCTGTTGATCATACAGTCAGGGGTGGCTTGCATTTTGCATTTTGCCAGGTTTTTTTCTTTTTTTTTAAAGCTATCTCTTTCAATTGCACATTTGAATTTGAACTTTCATTAATTACAGCTTTATTTCATGAACATGAGGTTTCATTGACTGAAGTGTTTACATCAGTAGAACACCTATTCTAAAATATGTGCACCTGACAAAATTCTTAATGAACACCCTGCCAGCACCCCCAACACTGAGGGCATTTTTGAGTCATTCCAGGGAAGGATTTGTTCTTTTTAAAATATTTAGTATGCTTTTAACCTGCAGGAAAAAATTCTAGGAGTTATTTCTTTCCAAGTTGGAAATAGCAAAGTGCAGAGTAGTGGGAAGAGAAAAACAGATGTAAAGCAGGATATTCCTTCAGTGATCCCTCTAAACAACGTTCTGCCTCTTCCATCTCCTTGTTTGCTGCTGGTGTGCAGCTGAGTTGATCACTGAGCAAGGTGAGGTGCACAAGGATGTGTAAGGCCAGCTGTGAGGGATGAATTGTAGCTAAAGAAAATCACTTTGCATGGAAGAGGAGCAGTTGTGGGGTTTGTTCTTCTGGCTTTGTTGGGAGGGGTAATCACTGGAAGGCAGAAAATTCCAGGTTTAAGGAGAAGTCATCTCTTAATCTCAACAGGACTGTAACTTGGAAATCAGTTTGGTTCTTTTGGACACTTCAACCCTGTTTTGCCAGGGAAGCTTGGCATGGGGCTCAGAATGCCACCAAAAATCAATTTTGTGTCTCTTTGCCTGCTTAAATATCCCTGAAAATATAAGAAATCATCAGTCTGTATCATTAGAGAATGAAATAAGGTAGGTGTTCCCCTCCTCCCCTTTGGGCACTCTCAAAAACCTTACCCTCAAGCTGACAAGTGAGACAGGGAAAAAGGATCCTGTTGTGTGTTTGGAATTTCTGCTGTCATCACACTGTTAAAAGTCTCAATATCAAGTTTGCATAAGGGGCATCTTTGCATAGAAAGTTTCCATGTGTTATTTCAGACAGAAATGGGAGGTTTGGATAAATTTTCTAACCCTACATTTCTGAGGTTCCTCACATTGTGCCACTTACAGGACTGGAATACTGAGATCATCAGTCCCTGAAGCTAACTGCTAAATATTTCAGCAGAAAGAAAAATGCTGAAATTCACCAGTGAAAGCATTCCTTCCCTGTTCCAGTTCTGCCTCCAAAGGTGGAGCAGGCAGGGAGATGTAGATGAGCTTTGGCTTTCATTAAATTAAGTGTCAGTGGTAGTTTAACACTGAATATAGTTAGAAAAAATCTAATGTTCTATGATACAAAATAACTACATACAAAAATAGACTTAATTATTTAGTGGAACAAAAGATAGAGATTTTGGTAAACAATTTGACCTAATATAAGATTTTAATATAAGATAAGCTTATAGCTCATGCTTGATCTGAAGTGAAAACCATCCCAGGTGTATAGGAAGAAAATTGGAATTGCATTCAGGAGTCAAACAACCAGAAATGTGTATATTACAGTACATACAGCCTGTGAGATTAATACTGTCAGAAAGTCACATGCAAGGGTGAAGCCAGTTTGAAGTCAAGTTGAAATAAAGTTGGCAGGTCATTTTATTTTTTTTCTCAACAGCAAAAATAAATAAAACATGTTGTATGGTTAATGCACTGTAAAATAGCAGAGTCCTCACTGAATACCAGGAATTAAGAGATTCCCTTCTACCTGGTCAAGTGTATCTGAGCACTCATAAATGTTATTTGTAGACACAGATGAGCCAGGTTGCTTCAGGAATACCCTGGTCTCTAGGAAAATGGGTAAAATGCATCCCAGTACAAAGCAGGGCATCCTCACTCACAGCTCTGCTGATCAACAACCCAGGCAGAATCCTGCCCCAAGGCACACACATTAAAAACCAGAACCTTTCCAGGATTCTCTGCTGGGTTTTGGAGCCAAACTTCATGTCCTTGCTCACAAGACTTAAATACATGCCAATAATTTAACAAAATATTGCTCTTCTTGAAGATTTTTGTGTCAAATATGGAAAGAAGAGCTGTCTTCTTTCCACGTTTGACAGAACAGAGAGAGGAGAGAGACATGGGATTTCAGTCTAGGAATTTATTAGGGACCATATGGAGGTATTAGTGTCTCCAAGGTTTACCATTTCTCTTTTCACCCTGTAAATCTGTGTCTATCTTGGGTTTATCAGTTATTTCTCCAAAATAAATCTGGATAGTTAACATTTAGAAATATCCACCTGAGACCAGGTCAGCTTTGTTGAGACATATGGGGGAAAAAACCTACAAGAACACCAAAAAAGAGGTCTTTTGGTATGGCAACATGATAGCCCCTAATGGGCATATTGAAAATTGAAAATGCTTAATTTTAGAGGATGGAACAGACCCTGAGCACTGAACAGGTTTGGCAGCAAGGTTCACATAGGGATTTCATCACAGCTTCATGAAATGCAGGCTGAGAGTTTCAGTTCAGGCACATCTGTGGGAAAGGGCTCATCTGAGAGCAGTACACACAGGTCCCCTGACTCCTGCTGTGCTTGGAAAACTCTTTTACTACTTACAGCTTGGCCTAAAAGCATTTCAGACTCTTAGCCTTTGAATCCAGCCTTTCCAATTGTCTTTCCTGGGCCCAGCTGTGCCCTCTCTGCTGCTGGCTGGTGAGGATGCTGCAGAGCAGGCAGGGGTACCAGTGTGGGGTAGCACAGAGAGGAATGGTTCTCTGGAGCCTGGTGCCCCCAGGGATGTTGAGAGAGATGAGTTAACAGCATCTGTGATTATCTGTGCCAAAATGGTGAGCTCTGCTCTGTCACACTTGCAGCTTTGATCTTGCTTATCAGCCTGCCAGTGGAGCACACTGAGCTGCTCCAGTGCTCTCCTCTCCTGTGGTGTTTCCTGGTGTTTGCCTTAAAGAGAGCTCTTTCTGCTCAGACCAGCTGCTTGGCTAGTCCTCAGAAAACACTGAGGGGATTGCTTCAAGTTTCATGCACATTTACCTGAGGCATTGGATGGGCACATTTTTATGCTTTTCTAACCCTACCCTACACCCTACCCCTCTTCTAACCCTGTTTTCTTTACACAGAAAAATGAAAAACAAAATCACAAATGATAAAGAAAAAATAAAATGGTGTTTTTTTTTTTTTTTTTTTTTGTGGGACCTCATCCCAGCTGCACTTGGACATGCAGATGTGTTTTTTGGTTCACCAACAGCTGGCCAAGCTGCTGTTCTCTGGTGAGGATGCTGCAGAGCAGGCAGGGGTACCAGTGTGGGGTAGCACAGAGAGGAATGGTTCTCTGGAGCCTGGTGCCCCCAGGGATGTTGAGAGAGATGAGTTAACAGCATCTGTGATTATCTGTGCCAAAATGGTGAGCTCTGCTCTGTCACACTTGCAGCTTTGATCTTGCTTATCAGCCTGCCAACTGAGCTGCTCCAGTGCTCTCCTCTCCTGAGGTGTTTCCTGGTGTTTGCCTTAAAGGAGCTGCCTCTTGCTGATTTGAAAATCCCCTGTCTCTCTCTGACACACCCAGGGACAGCCCTGCTTTATCACATCCTGACTTCTGCTTTTCCATGTGAGGATTCACAGCTGTCACCTTTGGTTTTGCCCCTCTGACAAACCCAACATTGATCTTGCAGATCATGCACACTGCATTTTCAGACAAGATAGATAATGACTTGAACTGCAGCAAATGGGACTATATGACATCACACTTTGGTGAGCAGACAAATCTGTAATCTTATTTAGCTTGACAGGTATAAAGGGCATTTCAAAAACTGATTATATCTGCTGTGATTTTAAGAAGGTCTGGGATATGACTGGAAAACCTTCACCCAAATTATCCCCCAGGGAACAAACTCCTCAAAAGAATAATGCAATGTTCCTTATTCAGGGCATTAAAACATGCATTACTCTTTTTTTCCCACCTTGTGGAAGACACATCATACCCCTCTGAAAACTCCAAGGGTGGGAGTGAGGTGCTACTGCTGCATCTCCATCAAGTCTGGGGATTGGCTCTGCAATCAAGCTTTGCAGATTAATGTGAAAGAAAAAGCTGAACATGAAGAACATCTGAACTGTTGAATGAAAACATGGATCTGTGCTGATTTTGCAGATCTGTTCCTTATTGTGAAAGCCCCATCACCAGCTGGGGATAAGATTCATAAGCATTTCTTGAAGTTTCCATTTATAGTTCTGTTAAAACCATCTGTGACAGGCTTGTGGTGCAGCATCAGTCAGGATCAATGTGTGTGACAGAACCTCCTGGTTGGGCCCCATGTTTGGCAGTGGGAGGCACAGACCTCCCCTAGCTGGATCCCTATCTCACAGTGGAAGGTTTTTGGTGAAAAGCCTGGTAAAAAACACCTGGGTTGCCATGACTGCCCACTTGCTGACCAGGGGAGAGGCTGCTGAAAGGAAACACTGAAATCCAAATTTATCCTCCTGAAAGTTTTGCAGCTTGGGCAGGATCTGAGGCTGATCTCAGTCCTGCTCCCTAATCCTGTCCCTAAAGCACCAAAGCAGTTTTCTTTTTGCCCTGCCTGAAGGTGCTAGGAGATGGTCCCCTGTTGGAAAATGAAAAAGTTTCATTTCTCCATATCCATCATCACATATTTTTTCTGAAGAGTAAAACTAAGAAACTCTCTTGATGACCTAAGTATGTCTTTGTTTCACACTGACTTTGTGAGGTTTTTGTCATGAGTAAGTGATTTACTGTGCACATCATCTCTGATACCAAAGGAGAGAGTTTCTGCATCCCTGACAGATAATGCATTATCTGCATAGCTGAAGAAATTGCATTAAAAATGTTTTTAATGGTCATAGACCATTAGAAACTGTTGCAATCCTGCTAATTTTCCATTTGTGTTCCTGTGGCTGAAATTACAATCTTTTAATCTCTGGTTTCTAGTCTAATCTTTACACAGCCAGTTCTGTGGTGAATATTTCTGTCAATTCTTCCCTCCTAGCCTTTGATATTACCTTGGTGACCAGTTCTGCTTTCACCAAGGTGGGTGGAAATATTTTACTGATGGTCTTGGTGAGGACAGACCAGTGGGGAGACATGGCTTCCTCTTATTGGACATAATTTATTAGTGAAATCATAAACTACCTGCAGAAAAGATTCTTCTTGTCTGCTTAATAAACACACCTTGGGGTGCTCATGCAGGTTGGAATTAGGTTTGGTTTCCCAGCAATCTGGGCTGTGTTCCCCAGGGCTCTTCCTTCTCCCTCTCTTGGTTGGTGCAGCAGGGAGGATCCTTGGGTGGGTCAGGCCCATCTCTTTAACCACACTGCACTGAAAATCACTGAGCAGCCAGCAACAGCCTGGAGGGAAAGAAAGAGCAGAGCAAGTGTCACCTCTCTGCTGCAAAAGAACAGTCCTGAGCCCTGATGTCTCCAACAGAAGGGTGAGATTCAGCTGCTGACAGCAACAATCTTGACAAGCAAGCTCCTGAGTCTGCCTGTGTGTGTGGCAGGGATTGAAATATCAGTTCTGGGGGAGATGGGGGTGTATTGTATTGGCCACTGATTATTTGGCATGTTGGAACTGCTTTTGCTTAGGGAATGGGGTAAAGAAAAACAAACAGCACCAAAAAACCAAACACAAAATGCCATGAGGATGGTCCATCTTCAATAAACCTCTAGTGTGAAAAGAGAAATATTTATTACTGAAAACTATCACCTGCAGCTTCACTCTTCTCCTTGTTTTGTAAGCTCAAACAAGGGGCAGCTTTGAAGGCAAAATCATAAAATACTTGCTAGATATCTTGAAGTATTCTCCATCACTTGGTAGCTGTCAGAGGACAAAGAACAGATTGGAAGTAGAAAAACCCCATTTCATTACTCCCAGGTACTTTTACTGACTGCATTCATTCTGGATAGAAAAGATATTATACATCTAAAAACTAAGAATCTTTTCTCTCTTCTCTGAGAAAATAAAAATCTAAGAAAAGAAAATAAAATACAACGTTGTTATTCAAAAAGAGAATCTTTAAAATGGGCACTGAAAATCAAATCCACAAAATAATCTTGAACATTTCTGCTGTCCCTTCTTGTGGGGGAAATAACCCCACAAATGTGGGTCATTGGTGTGAATACTACAATTAATAATCAGGTTAACATCCACATTAATAGACATTCTCATTGACCTCATTCTGGCAAAAGCCTCTTGATTGCAGTAAAAAATGTTATTTGAAAGGCAATTTAAGCACAATCAATTATTTTATATTGTCAAGTCATAGCTGTTACAGATAGGCAGAAGAAGAGAGAAAAAAAAATTGCCTTGCATCTGGGTATGAATGAAACTCGGTAATGTTTCCTAACACTTGTGTGCAATTTATTTCAGACAGTGAAATAAAGTCACTTGCTAGTGAACCAGACAATACAAGTTCTTTAAAACTTTAAATTCTACAGTAAGCTTGTAAATAATTTCTGTTTAAATTAGCAAAGGGCTGAGTAATTCCTCTTGTTTCCTCTTTTTCTTTCATGGTTTGTTTGTGTTTTATTTTTTTTTTTAATAATTATTGTTTTTAAGCAAATCTGACCTACTACATAAAATTTCAAGCCAAAATATTCTGGTTTTTACTTAGACAGCCAGGGGTTTTCCTAGCCAAAGCTTGTGGCCAGTGGCAAAATCCTGATCAGCAGCCACAATATCAGTGTTTGCAGAGAGGAGTTTAATTTAGGAACTGATTCTTTATCCTGGAACAGGGCAGCCCTTGTGCTGTACAACCTTGGAACTGATGGGATCAGCTTTTTAAAGAAGCTTCTGACCCCTCTTTGGGTGGGATTTTTTTTTGTTTTGCTTTGTATTTTAAGAAAAATACCAACCCAAACATTGAGTGTGACACAGCTTGTGCCTTGAGCAACTTCTCAGCCCAGCCTGTTTCACCTTTTAACAAAATTACATTGATTTTCCAGAGCATTCCTGTAAGGGACTGAACTTCTACCCAGGACTGTGAAATTCCCTCACAGCCTCAGTGACAAGCTGTGACAACTTTACTCTTTGCTTCTGTGCCTCTTCTTCCCAAGTGTTGATGAAATACTCCCCCTGAGAGAGTCTTAGTTAACAGGCTCACAATGAGAAGATTTTAACATAAATCTCTGGTCAAGTATGAAATTTTTTAAGTGTACAAACATTTTTTGATCTAAAAGAGGGCGAACAAGTCCCTTACTTGCCTCGTTTTCCCCATCACTTCCTCAGTTCAGGAGATGTAAATTAATTAGCCTTTCAGATTTACAAGTTGTTTTGCAAGACACCAGTCCTAGAAACTGTCCAATTCTGCAGAAAAGTGTCTGGTTCTGGTTCCAGGGAGGGATTATCACAGGAAAAGTGTGTAGGTCTATCATACAATGGGTTTAAACTCTTTTTCCTCTGAAGCTCTTCCTGCAAAACCATGGCTGGCTTCAGATTTTTGTGCTCTTGGAATGACACCAGACCCTTGCTAGAATTCTCCAGTTTTGGAACAGAAAGCCATGGCAATAACCACCATGTGCTTCATCTTGCATCCCCTACAGAGGCATGGCAAACACTTGCCCAAACCTGCTCAGCAAGGGGGCCACACAAGGAAAGGGTCCTTAAACAATTAAAGCTGAGGAGAAAAAAGCAGAAATTTAGGGGAAAGAAAAGAACAAGTAGGTTTGAGTTCAACTCCCTGGAAGTTTGGATCCTCCTTACTTGTGTGAAAAGAAAGGAAAACAAAAGTTCTGCCTTCCACTGAAGGTGGTGAGGGCAGTGAAAGTTACTCCACTGAACACTTTCCAACTTGTCTTCTGCACAAGTCTTTAAAAGTCTCTTTGGAGCACCTGTCTGTCCTGAAAATAATTCATTTTGTCATGCCCAGTAACACACTGGTAGTCATTTTGTGAAAGCTTATGCAGTTTCACCTCTAGCTTTACCCTCTGTTATACTACATCACAAACTCATTTAAGCAGTAATATTAATGTTTTTAGAGATCACTACAAATGGTTGGCAGCATCATTGCAGTTAATGTCTCAGGGGAGCTGTACAAGGGAATTTTATCAGCTTGAGGCTGAGGTGTTTGATGAAGTAATAACAAACTAGCTTGGAATTGTCTTTCATTACCCTTTATCTCTCCTAGAGAGACTATAATCTTATTCAAATTATAATGGCCTCTGTTATCAATGTGGTTTACTATTTATTTACCTGCACGTGGCCATGCAAATGTACATGCATTCTCCTCTTTTCACCGTGCCTGTAATGAAATTCCTTCACTATCAGAATCATGCATGATCACAAATTACAAACTAGTTACTTGGAAGTGTAATTTCCTTAACATTAAAAACATTAAAAAGAAAATTAAAATCCAACTTTTTTTTTTTTTTTTTTTTTTTTAGGAAAAATAGAAGTACCTTGATAAGGAGTAAAATCCAATCATTAGACTTTAAATACACCTTCATTTATCTTTAAGACAAACATGATATTCTAGCTCAGGGATAGATAGGCTGCCTCCTGTCTGGGAAGAGAAAGAGATGGGAAGAAATGTTCAGGTGGTTCTGTAGGGGGAGGAAATTCCTGGGGCTGAGGCAAAGAAAGAGATCCAAATGGCAGAGCTTTGGCTCTCCCAGGTCAAATCACCTCAGCATTTCTGAGGCCAGGCTTGTGCCAGTCAAACAGAAATGTGGGAGGTGCATGACATGGTTCTAAGTTATTTCTAATTAATTGCTTGGTGGTTGTCAAAGACTCATTAGAGAAAAGGTACCTATAATGGCTGTGGGGACAGGTACAGGGAAAATATATATATTTGTTAAATGACCAGGCAGCAAAACAATTGTGTGCTGCCACATATCTGCTCTGTTTAGCAGGTTATACTGAAAAAACCAAATCCTGCAACCTTGCCCCAGTGGCTCTACAGCTGCAAATCAAAGAGTTGAGAGCAAAACATTTTGCTGCTTGTTCTTCTTTGGAAGGTTTCTAAGATGGAAACAGGAGGGTGGAGAGTTACAATGGCCTTTTTCTCTGTTATCAGTTTGGGTCATCCCCATGCTGAATTGGGGCTTTTCCCTGGTTTTGGGGGTGTTACAGACCCAGAGTGTTCCCTGGCAGACCCAGGGCTGGCTCTCTGGGCTGGTCCTGCCTGACCCTGGATTTCTCTCTGCCAGTTTGCCCTAAGGCCATTGATTGTGATCGATCTCCAGTCACTGTTTGCTTACTGTCACTTTAATTAAAACCAGGCAAGGGGAAGTGATTATTCCAGCCTGCCTTATCAGAGCAGGGCTCAGACTGAGGACAAACACCCTGCTGCAAACAGATATTTTTTTACCATGTAGTCTTCAGGCTTATGCCATGGCCAAGTGTTAAATATGATTTCTATTCATTCTTTGCAACAGAAACTAGGCATGTAACCATAAAGAATGGCTAATAATATTTATAGTAGTATCTATTTTAAGGGTTTTTTTTCTAGAACATGAATAATTTGTTGCTGTAATGTATCTGAAACAACCAGCTATATGTAAATACTGCAGAGACAATAGGGATATTCAGTCCTGAAGAGATACAAGGCTAACAGAGCAAAGTGAAACCAGAATTTAAGAAAAATACACTTACATTTAAGTTGGTTTAAAATAAGAAATGCAGTTCAAAGTTTGCTGAATGACAGAGAAGAAAACATGCTCAGCAAAAACTACAGAAACATCAAATGCATAAAAGCTGATCAAACCAGATTTTTGCTTAAAACTCAAACTGGTACAAAAGCAACTCCAAATGCTCCCTTTTAGCACATTAAACAAAAACCTGAACTCACTTCTTTTGATTCTGCTTTAGAAATTTTCCTTAATATTTGCAGAATAAGGATTTTAGCATTTGCAAATCATTGCTGTGCAATTCTGTTTAATCACCCCTCTACTCTAAATTAGATCTGACACCACCATTTCTATCCCATTCTGAATTGTTGGGAGCTGTTTCAGTGTGTGCTAAAGTGACCTCAGTGTTAGAATTGCCACTGAAATCATTTTATAACTCTCGTGCAAAGTCTCTAAAACAGCTCAGTAAATTTGTTAAACCCAAAAAGCAATTTGGAATTACTTCCTCTCTTGAGTTACACAAAGTTTGGACCCATGGCCAAAGTATTTTGTCCTGATTCTTTCCTGTAACCATTTGAAGTTTGTAAGTATCCCTCTCACTATAGATAGAAAGAACCTCAACTTTTACTTAACAGGAATAATATTGCTAATTTGATATTCATGTTTGTGGTTTCAGCATTCTCAGACTGCAGGCAGTGGGCAAGAAGCAGGAAAAGTTACCCCCTGGAACTTGTATTCCCTTCAGGCAGAAAAAAAATCCAAGTCTGTTGACCTTTCAAGATTACATAGAGGCTTACAAATGTACTCAGGACTTTTGATGGTTAAAGAATGTAGGATTTTATCTCTTAGCCTCTCCTGGCATTTGTGAATTCTGAATATTTAGTGTACTCTGTTACAAAATGTTTACCTACTTGCACATTTAACTAGAAATGTCTCCCATAAATCTAGAGAGTGAGCAAATAAATTCTTAGGAATATGTAGGGGCAGCAAAGGGATTGGAGCCATGATGTGTCATGTGCCCCCCAAAGGGAATCAGTGGACAGTCTCTGCCTAGCTAGATGGCCACCCTTGGCCTGGTGATTTGACATATAGCATGTATAATTTTACATATAGCATGTATGATTTTATCTATGCTCAGTAAACAGCCATGACATGAGTGAATCCCAGGCATTATGTCCCTAAGATCAGTGTTTTTCCAAAAGAAAGGAAAATCAAGTCTCCTGGTTCATCCTTCTAAATCACCAAAGGCATTTTTATATTTGTTTCTAAATGTCATTTGTGTTCTCCAAGGGAAAAGGGAGGACTTTTTTCCCTGGATATAACAGAGTATGGGGGATGGTTCATAACACACAGCCAGTCTTTAACTGGGCTGCACCCTCCAGTGGGAGTTACCAGCCCTCTCCTGGCTCTGCCACTGCACCTCTGGATGGCACAGAGAAAAACAGATCCCACAAATCCCACAGATATTCCTAATCACTGTGACAATGTTTTATTGTCAAACAATTCAATGCAGAAGTACTGGATCTAGATCAAATGTAGGCCTAAGCTGTGAACATCAAAAATTAATTCAGATTTGAAACTTCCTGGAGCATGCAGGAGACAGGAGCAAGAATTCAGGTTGGATTTTTACAGAGATAACATCCAGTCAGAAGGTTTTTCTGCTTATAAGGGTGTAAAATTTCCAGGTTTTGAGATGGACAATAAGAAAGGATTTTACCTGGCTTAGGTGCATTTTCTGTTTCCAGTGAGGAGGCATTTGCCACTTTTTTTCCAATAAATTAAGGAGAATTCATTAGCTAGTTGGGGACTAGGAAAAAGTCTCATGATTCAATAGACATCATGTTGTGAAAAATAGAAAATAACCAATCACGTTGAGAATTGACTAGTTTCAGTCCTTTTCTTCCAGGCATAATTACCTCCCCAAACCCTTCCTAGGAGACTTTTATCTTTAAATATTTTTTTTTAAAGAGCTGTTCTTTTGTATGTAACATGGTCAGTGAGCTCTTGTTTAGAACAACACACAAGGCACTGGGATTCAGCTCTGAATGCAGTAATCTGATATTCAGATATCAGTAATCTGATATGATTTCTTTTTCTGCTGTATCTGCTTGTCTGCAAACCCAGGGTTTTCTTACATCTTTGGAATACCCAGCCTGGGGGAGCTCAGTGATGGGATCTCCTGACACAGCACTTCAATTCTAGCTCATCTCCTGAAGAATGCAAGGAAAATTGCTTTGGTCTCAGCTAATCTGGAATCTTCATGGCCAACGTGTGTGATCCCCCTCTCTTGTGAGTTTGGTTCTCTGTGACCAACCTTGTTAGGGGAAGGTTATGGGAACTCCACTTCTTTTCCCACATGTCTGTGTGACAGTGGTCACAGGGGTCCCAGGGTGAGGGAAGAGATGAGAAAGCTGACTTCATGTTCAGAAGGCTGATTTATTATTTTATGATATATATTGTATTAAAAACTATACTAAAAGAATAGAAGAAAGGATTTCATCAGAAGGAAGCTAAGAATAGAAAAGGAATGAATAACAAAGGTTTGTCTGTGACCGAGACAGTCTGGACAGCTGGGCTGGGATTGGTTATTGATTAGAAACAACCAGGTGAGACCAATCCCACACCCACCTGCTGCATCCCACAGCAGCAGATAAGAATTGTTCACATTTCATTCCTGAGGCCTCTCAGCTTCTCAGGAGAAAAATCCTAAGGAGAGGATTTCTCATAGAACATGTCGGTGACATATCTGGGCCAAAGCATTTCCAGAAGTCCCAGTGTGTGTGCAGAGACTGCAACCCTTCTGGCCAGGTTCTCTTCTCCATTCCAGCCCCTCCACTGAGGTCTTTGCAAGGAGAAAACAACCCAGTGGGGATGGCTGAATATGATTGCTGAACATCAACATAAAGGCAGTGTATTTCTATTATTTGGGGAGAACACTGCAGTGGAATACAAAAAGTTTGAGAAATATTTTACATTGTGGTTCAATAAATGTTGCCTGGTGACAAATCAAGTGCTCAGGGCTTGTGATACTGAGTAGTTTAGTGTTCAAAGCCCTAAAAAAAAAAAAATCACTTTCTTCTTCTCAACAAGGAGAAAAAGAACAGACTGCAGCCTCCTGGGTGCCCAGAGTCAACAGGATCTCACTTGTGATGCTAAATGAGACAGACCCCTTCCTGCCCTGGACCAGAATTAGTAAATTTATCTCCACTGCCAGTGCAAAAAGGTGCTGGAAACACTGATTATCCCTGGGCAACCTGATGCATGCTTAAAAACCCCTTGAACAGCAGCACCAGTGGAGTGTGAAATACCTCAAACCTGTCATTGATTTAAGAATGTATTCAGCTCCTTACTTATTTCAATGCCCACTTCACTGCAATCCTTGGCTTCCCAGTGCTCCTGTGTGGTGTTTGCAGGGTCTCCAGGATGAAGGAGGAATTGAGAATCTGACTCCATGTATTTAGAAGGCTAATTTATAATTTTATGATATTATATTAAAGAGTGCTGTACTAAAACTATACTAAAGAATAGAGAAAGGATCTTACAGAAGGCTCAACAAGATACTAATTAAAATCTTGTGACTCTCTCCTCAGTCATGACACAGCTGGCTGTGATTGATAATTAAATAAAAGCAATTCACCTGTTGGATAAACAATCTCCAACCACATTCCAAAGCAGCAAACACAGGAGAAGCAAAGGAGATAATTATTGTTTTCCTTTTTCTCTGAGGCTTCTCAGCTTCCCAGGAGAAGAACCCTGGGCAAAGGGATTTTTCAGGGAATATGACAGTGACTCTCCTGCAGAGTGCCAGTGCAAGACAGAGCTTGGTTCTGAACTCTCTGGGATCCTCAGGCCTTAAAGCATGATTGTGTTCAGGCTGTGCCATGTTTCCTCACCCAGGATCCCCCCAAAACCCCAAAACAAGAATTCCTGTGCACAGAGCTGTCTCAGAGTCAAGACCTTTCCCATTAATCTTTCCAAAGGTCTGGAGAATTCTTGTAAGACGAGGGTGGAGTGCTGAAAGCAGATTTTTTTTTTTTTTTGCTGTTGTTACTGATATTATTAGATAAAACTCAACCAGCCACGGGCTTTATTGATCACCCCCACCCTGTAGCAAGCTATCAGCCTGGCCATCAGATAATGGAGATGGTCTTGCATGCAAATGAAAATCGTTTAATGACACAGAGAAAAACAATGAGGACCATTGTTTCCAGATAATTTATACAGCTCTTGAAGCATTCTTTCTCTTTTTTTTATGAATTGAATTCACAGGAGATTTGTGAAAGTTGCCTGTTAGGTCAAAGGCTAGTCCTTTATCCACTTAATCACTCATCCCTGCTTGATTAATAGACTTTTTAAACAGAATCATATATTAATAATGTGGGCTTTAACTGGGCATCTCAATCAAAGAGCAGATTTCAGAAGTTGATTGGTTTGTATCCTCTAGGCCTGTGATAAATGTCTAGAGATTTCTTGTAGTCGTTTTTTCTTGTCATTTTTTCATTCTGATATTCATTTCTCTCTTCAACATTGTCACATGAATATTTAAAACAAGAAATATAATCAGTTCAGTGCTTTTTCTTCAGTGCTGAGATCATAAAGAGGAAAACTGTCATTCAGTACAAAATCTCTTTATTACAATATTTAAGCACTGCCTGTTTTACCTTGCTTGGCAACATGATCTGGAAATGTTATATACATCAATAGGATTATGAATGGGAATTTATTCTTCAGATTTGGGGTTAAATGGGATTAAGGATAAGAAAACTCCTCAAAGATAAAAAGATGTTTAATGGTGTTAATAATGGTGATAATAATTAGAGGGGGTTAGGAAAATCTCATCAAAATAGTTAGTTGGAAAATGCTGTCTCATCTACTAATGAGACTGAAATATTTTCTGGGAATAGAAGGGTGTTTAGGAAATTCAGATATATTCTGTTAAATTAAACCAAAATGTTTGCCTTTCTTTCACCAAATTAAATGTTTGCTTTGAGGTTACTTTTAATTCCAAGTCATCTTTCCTTCTAAAATCCTAATCTGAGGTGGGATGGAGATACTGCCACTGAGATAAATCACAGAACCACCTGCTGATTTGGGTTGTAAAGATAATTTAATTTAATTTCCCTGCTGTAGGCAGGGATCCCTTCCACTGTCCCGGTCCAACCTGGCCTTGAGCCCTTCCAGGGATGGAGCATCCACAGCCTCTCTGGGCATCTGTTCAGTGTTTTACCACCTTCCCAGGAAAGAATTCCTTCCATGGATGTCACCTCAATTTCCCCTCTTTAGTTTACACCCATTATCCTTTTCCTGTTGCTCCATTTCCTGGTGAAGAGTTTCTCCCCACCTTCCCTGTGGGCCTCCTTCAGAGGCTGCTCTGGGGTCTGCACACAGCCTTGTCTTCTCCAGGATGAACCCCCTCCTTTTTCAGCCTACTTTTGAGAATGTTTTATCAACATTTTCATCCTTTCCTTTTTTGTTGTTGTTTTTGTTTGTTTGTTTGGTTGGGTTTTTTGGGTTTTTTGGGGTTTTGGATTTTTTTGTTGTTGTTTTTGGATTTTTTTTTTTTTTTTTGTTACAGTTTGGAGGAAAATCAGTTCTGTGAGTGAAAAAGGAGTTTCAATCTCCCTGTATCCTTCCTCTTAGCAACAGTAATACTCTTACCTAGGATGGAAAAATCCATACTTTAAGAAAGGCCTGATCAGTAGAGGTTCCTTTCCTGATGCTCCAACATTCAGAGATCAAGGCAATTATCCACTGTGGAGCAGATCATGTTTGCTTCCCTGGTGCTGTACCCGTGTGAATGATCTCTCATTTCTGATTCACCCTGCCTGTCTCTGCCACCACTTCTGGGCTGCTCACATCCACAGGAGTTGCAGTGCTTCCAGGAGCATTTCCAAACAATCTCTGCCCACATTAATACGGGTTTAGGCAGCTCACTGTACCTTGCTTTGCACATTTTTTGGTTTTTGCAGTCTGGCCACACAGCCCCGTGCCCCAGGTGCTGCTGATGGCCCAGTTAAAGCTTCAGCCTCCGGGATAAAATGGGATCTTGCTGCCACAACTGTGAGAGATATGATGCACAGATGATCCTCAGATTCAGCACAGTGAGACTGGGAGGTTTTGGTGCACATACAGAATATTATTGCAGGTGTCACTCGTTTCAGCAAGGGGGGGGATGCTGCAATCAGCCTTTTTTTCCTCATTCACTGAGTGCAGGTTCTGAGTGAGTGACTCCCCACAGGGCCATGGAATCTGAGGCTTTGGGTGTAAAAATGTGGGGCTCCAAGGCTTGTAAATAATTTCTGCAGAGCTGAGGAGCAGGAGAGTCCCTCTCAGGAGGGCAGCACTCTGCAGAGTGGGGCGAGAGCCCCTCCAAGCACACCTCAAGCACGACACAGTGCAGATGGCAAAAAGGCACTCCAGGCTGAGGCAGCCTCATGGATCCAGCCTAGAAGTGCTAAAAACCTCCTCTAAACATTGCCACACTATTTCTGCAGTGGGGTGCTCCTCTCCTGGGCAGAAATGGGAGGAGGAGAACAGTCCTGTAAAGCACTCACGTGGTGATGGCAAATCAGGGCTGCCTGCCAGAGCTCCTGAGGATGAGCTGTGCCACCTGAATTGTTCCACTCTTGTCACACTGAATTCTGCTGCTCACATGGTGCTGGTGGGGAGATCAGATGAGAAACTGACCCTCAGCGTCACTGTCTCAAGTAGCCAAATTTAAGACCTGTGTGATTTGCTGCTTTTGTAGCCCTCCTCCAAGGCTAGAAATGCTCACAGCATAAAAAAAAAGCTAAAATATCAGCTTGACTCTTCATTCAAGGACTTAAAAAACCCTAGGGACTAAATTCTTCCACGTGGCTTTAGATTTGCAGGGGGAGAGAAATGCCTGGAGTTCACTGATTTTAGGGCAACTTGGCTCATTTACAGCACCATGGCAAACCAGAACCACAGATATAAAAAAATATCATGTAGTGATGCTGAGATTTGCAGCTCTTCAGGAAGGGCAGACCCAAGTTTGCTGTGGCTTTATTTGGGCCTGGGTATCCACACCCTGATATTAATGTGATAAATATTTATACTATCAAAGAATATACATGTTTATGCTATCAAAGGGTAACCACCACAAAAACTGATTGACTGCACCGCTTTTTTCCCATTTTAATCCATCAAACATAACATTGCACTTATCCCAGTTCATCGTGGTAGCTTGTAATTATCATTACATCCCTAAAATTTTCCACTCCTTTTCAGGGTACCCCCACAGATTTCTGGTACTCATCTGAGTGCTGCAGGGTTCTGTGTGTTGAACTGTTTCTGAGGGTGGAGTTATTTTAATGATTGGGTTTGTACTTAATGAAAATTGTATTTGTGGGAATAAGCAAACAGCTCTCATTCTATTCCTTCCATTATTTAACAATCATAATGACAATACAAGGGGAATAAATTTTACAAGTCCATTACTTTTGTGATTAACAGATTTCTAAACAGAGAAGTAATTTTCAATTGTCCTCCAGGTTTTCTTTTCTCCTCTTCTTTTTGCTTTCTTTTGGCTGCTGGAAAATAGATTTTGTGGGTTTTTTTAGAAAATGTGGGGTTTTTTTTCCTTTTTACTTTCCAATGAATATTTTCTCCAGTCTTATGCCACACCAAGGACTGCCCTTTCTGTCCTGTGCTGAGAAGATTTTTGGGGAGCACTGCCTGTTCCATGAGATCTTTTTGGTCCCATTAAAATCCCCTTCCCCTGAGCTAGCCCTGGCTGGGAGCTGTGCTGTGAGAAGCACACAAGCCATTAGGATGGATGCTATTGACATCTCCTGCTTTCTTTGGGGACTGCAGCACAGCTGCATTTCAGTGATCCATACTCAGCTCTGCTTTGCCTCCTAATGCAATCCTGAGTGACTCAGAGTGCCACGGGCACAGGCTGAGCTTGGAAAGCCAAGGGGGGCAAAGCAGAGCTCATCCCTGCTTCTGCCAGAGGAAAAAACAGGGAAATATCAAGTGGAGTCCCACAAGTCCTATCAAGTGTACAAAGTCTGCAGGAATGGTAAGAAGGGAGCCTGGAGCAAGGAGTGAGAGAGCACACAAAGACTAAAACACTAAAACACTAAAACACTGGCCATTTGGGCTTCTTGGCTACCACTGCTGCTGCTGTGGCAGCATCAGAATCTCTTTCAGATTCTGCTGGAAGCAAGAGTTGACTTGTTAACATCCTCACTAAGTGCCAGAGCTCAATTCCTGCTGAAGCTGTGCATGGTGGGTAACCCTCTGCACTCAACACCTTGGCAAACAATACCCAAGGTGGTATCACAGGTAAAATATTGATTTTTTAGCTTCATTTTTCTGTACATTATAAAACCCTCACGTGTCTGTGAGTGGGTGCATGTGAGAGATGGAAAGGCTTGGCTTCAATTCTGCTTCTGCTCTGGCTAGAAGAGAAAGAGCAGCTTTGCCATGACTCTGTCCAACCATTTGGGATTTCCCACGCACCAAAAGGCAGAGCAGAGTGGGAGAGTTTTCTCTTTCAGAGACAGCCCCTGGGTTGAAATTGCATTTGTGGGTTTTTTTGCAGATGATGTAATGGCAGAAACACCAGCAGATGGTGTGGGTGGCAGAAAAGCTTCCAAATCCCTGATATTAGTCACATGTGGACCAGGGAATGGCAAAACTCTGCTAGTCCAGGGCCTTACAGTTGAACCCATTAAAAAAAATCCATGTAGAACCCTGGGAACCATTTTTGTATCAGAAAAACGTTTTTTCAAACCTGAAAAGTTTAAAAACTAAATAAATTAAATGATTAAGGATTCAACAGGTGTTTTTTCTAAAGGGAACCTTTACCCACAAAAGATTTCAGAAATGTCTCCCCATGTATTGTAGAGCAAACTTCCACTATTTTTTTTTCTTTTTTTTCCCTTTTCCTTTTTCCACAGAAATCAGAGCTACTTTGTAGGCAACTTATATACTTCAGCTAAATCTGCCCTTTCATTTTCTACATTTTGAGGATAACAATCTTTGAGTTCCTTCCATGACTTTATCCATACTGTGGCTCCCATCAAGCAGCTTCTTTACCCAAGAGAGAGAATAGAGTGGGGGAAGGAAATAATGGCTTTGCCTTCCTGCTTCACTTCAGATTTGTTGCCTTAATTTTCACTTCTAGATTACCAAGAGTATTGGATTTTCTTCCCTTTTTCAATAGATTTAAAGCCAAAACAAAGTTTGATGGCCCATGCATTCAAGAGCAGGAAACTAATCTGGGTTCATCCCAAGTGTTTCTAAATTTCCCTTGTATTTTTTATTGCTGTGGTAGCTCTACATTCATTTGGGCATTGGTGGAAATTTGCTTTGTAACTTTAAAAAATAAGGGAAAAAAATTATTTATGGAAAAGCTGTCTGGTTGCATAAACAAGTTTAAAAAATTTAGATGGCTAAAAATTCATTTAGAAGGATTTTGAAGCCTGTCAGAGCTCCTTAATGGCAGTCATTGCTATTTAGATGGAAAGGTAGAAGATGAGTGAAGTTATTAGGCATATTCCAAGGCCTTTGGAGTAGAAAGCAAAAGCTGTAATAAGAAAGTTGTCAGAGATGAAGGTGCTGCTAATAAAACTTTCCCTCTATTAAGAAAAATAAGATTTAAGAGCTGTGAATAGTCCTCAGGAAAAAAATTGCCTGGTCCTACAGAGAAGTTTGACAGACTTTTGCTTTTCCCTGGAATTAAGAAAGGTCAGGTTCACACAGTTAAGCTGTGCAAAGCCTCTAAGCACTGTACTCCAGAACTCCCAATATTTAAAATTTTGAAGATTTTATTTTGTCAAGAGAGGAATTTTGTACACTCTGTGCAACAATGCACCTATTGAATTTCTCAGCTAAAACAAGTGGGATGAAATATTTGAAACAAAATGTGTGCTTGCACCAGAAATGTGGCAGTGTTTGTTTTTATCACTTACCAGAAGATTTCCTAAATTGAAACCAGTGAGGATGTGGCCAAGTAAGGAAGATTTGCTTTGCATCTTTTTCATTAACTTCATCATGATTTATATTTTTTGTGATTATTTATTTTTTGTGATTTATTCCTGCCTTGTGAGAGTCAGTTTATGTGTCTCTTGGAGTCACAGAACCCTGCTTCAAGGCTATTTTACACAAGATGTGTCTCCCATCTAATCCAGTATGTCCAGCTGTAAAATCATAGTTACTGGGAGTATAATTCTGCAGGGATACAAAAAAATCCAATTTTTTTATTACCAATCTCTGTGTTGGTTATTTTTATTGTTTGTTTTGAGGGGTTTTCTTTGTTTTGTTGGGTTTTGGTTTTCTTTTTGTTTTTGGAGAGGGTTTTTTGTGTTTTGGTTTGGTTTTGGGGTTTTTTGGTTTTTTTTTTTTATTATAGAATGGTTTAGGTTGAAAGGGACCTTAAAGATCATCCAGTTCCCACCCCCCAAGCCAGGGCAGGGACACTTTCCACCATCCCAGGCTGCTCAGAGCCCCATCCAACCTCACCTTGGACATTTCCAGGGATGGGGCAGCCCCAGCTGCTCTGACAACCTGTGCCAGGGCATCACCACCCTCAGGGCAAAGACATTTCCTCTTTTATTTACCCTAAACCACACAGAGAGAATTCCAGTTCATCTTGAGATGTGTTGGTAATGCTCAGAATTGCAATGCTACATTTAAAATCTACAAGAATGAAGGATAAAAGTCATCACTTACAGGAGGGAGGAGTCATTTCCTTTAGCTTATCTGCAAACAGATAATTTATATATACAAGAGTGTGCACACCAAGATAGATATATATATATATAGAGAGAGATATATAGATAGATATAGATAGAGATATAGAGATATAGATATAAGATATAGTAGATAGTAGAGATAGATTATATAATATAAATAGAGATGATATATAAATAGATAGAAGATAGATTCGATATAAATATAGATATATAAGTAAATATGATAAGTATTATAAAGAGATGTAATATAGAGATAGATAGTGATATGTAGCTATGATAGTATAAATGTATATAATATATTTATTTATATATATTTATATATTTGTATATATTTATATATATTTTATATAGTCCTATATATTTTTATATATTTATATTTTTATATATTTTATATATACATATATATATCTTGGTGTGTGCACTCATGAACTTTCTATTTCTTCCTGTTTCAGCCTATACATCAGTATATCCACTAATTAATTTTTCTACCATGTCTTAATTTGGGAAGTGACCTCATGCCTCAGATTTGGGCTGTTTGCTGCTGCTCTGCTTTGTGTCTTTCACTGATACAGAGGGAATCCAGGTCACCAGAGTTCAGGGATTCATCAAAGGTTTGGTTATGATTTTGTTGGTTTTGCAGTATTTTTACATAGGAGTGTTGAGAAAAAGACATTTATTTGAGAATTCAGA
Source organism: Serinus canaria (assembly GCF_022539315.1). Lineage (NCBI taxonomy): Eukaryota > Metazoa > Chordata > Aves > Passeriformes > Fringillidae > Serinus > Serinus canaria. The sequence goes on from NC_066314.1 coordinate 69,321,458, forward strand.
ATTAGTTCAGTGCATCAACTATGCGGAAGAAAATTACAATCAGTACTATATACAATATTTTGAAAAATGATAATTAGTTCACCCTTTGTTAAAATTGAAAAATCTCAGTAAAATTGTGTTCTCAGCTACTGCAGAGTATCAGAAAAGCCCTCTCATTTCCCTCAGAAGTTATCCAGATTTCCACACTTTGACCTTTAAGGTGTCTGTTGAGCTCCTCTTTTTAAGGAAATGCCTTTTTTCAGCTATTGCCCCAAGTTTTGCATGGCTGCTAACAGGGAGGAAAATAAAATATGACATTTCAGCCATCAAAAGGGAATCAGCCTGCAAATTCAGGTGTGAATTGCAGGGGATGTTGGATGTGAGGCCTCATATTTGTGGAAATGAGCATGAGCTAAAAACAGTGTCTAAGAACAGTATGGATCAAGCAGTTTAATAGATATTACATGAATGTAAATAGATATTTTTAAAGAATAAATAGATATTTAATAGATATTTCACCTAAATAATTGGGAACTTTTGAATTTAAAAAATGAAATTAAATAAATTTAAGAAAATGTGATTTTAAATTATTAAAATTATTTTAACATTTAAAATTATTATTTTAAATTGTTTACAATTTTACAATTTTTATGAGTAGTTTTGCATCACCAGAGATAAAAAATAGGGGTTGATCATGTGGGTGGGCAGCAAACTTTCACCTTAGAAGAGCCTGTCAGAATGGAGGCAGAAAACAGTGATGCAAAATTCTGAAAGCTGAGGAAATTCTGAGCTGGTTTGCTGGAGGTTTTGCTCTCTGTCAGACACCTTTTCAGCCCAAAAATTGTCTGAGAATTCCTTTTAGGATGAAATTTAGGAGAAGTGGCATCACACCAACTAAAAATAGCTGGGACAAGGACCTTGCTCACTGGAGACCTTGGCCATGCATTTTATCTTATCAGCGTCCTGCTTAATTTAAAATGAATACTTTTTGGGTGGCAGGAGAACCTCATGTGGAAAAGGAGTGAGATTAGAGACAATTAAGGGGAAATAGTTGTTGGAAAGTCCCATCTGTTTTAAATGAATGGGTTTTTTTGTCCATATTGTTAAAAAATGAACTTTTTTTCAGGCAGAGTTGATGAAAAATTTGTAAAAGTTAAATATATTTTCATCACATTTCTGCCCTCTGTTTTTTGGGTTTTTTTTTTTCCTTAAGGCACAGTACTTTAGGTATATGTGGTGAATTTCCAGGGTTTATTAATTTTGTATTTTGATTTCTCCCTCTGCACTACTTTCAGTTTTACATAGAAAATCTGCACAAAGGAAATCAAACTGCAATCCAAAGATAAGGGTTCTACATAGCCAGCCACCCAGATTTTGGTTGTTTTGTTTCTTTCTGAAAGCCCCGGCTCCTTGACTCCTGTGATTACTGGAAAATGCAGATAAACTCTCCATTAAGCCTTTCTTATAGAAAAAAAAAAAAAAATACAAAACCCTGGATACCATCAGGCTGAAGTATTTCACTAACTCCTGACTATTGAATTCTTGGCAAATGATGTAGCTCAGCTTCTGAAAAGAAGGTGCTGCTGTTTGGCACTGGGAGCAAAAAAAAAACCGAGATTAAATCTCCTGCAGTGGCATTTTATTTGCTTGTTTGTTTACCTCTGGAAATTCAGGAGCTAGGCTGAATTTAGAGATGGCTCTTGCCTCTGCCATGACCTTGGGAATGGGCAAAACTGAGTGGAACAGGCACCTTGGAGTTTTTCCTCTTGGAAAGGGGAAATCCCTGAGGTTCAGCCCTGGAGAAGGGGACAGAGGTTGAACTGGAGCCACCTCCATGGGGTAAATGAGCCAAGTTGCCCAAAAATCAGAGATTTCCCCCTGCAAATCTAAAGCCACATGGAAGAATTTAGTTCCTAAGGGTTTTTTAAAGTCCTTGCATGAAGAGTCAAGTTGATATTTTAGCTACATTTTTTCTATCACCCAGTGGCTTTGCCACTTTTAATGTTTTGCCATAATTAATGTTTTAATTAAGGAAAGTATGTGACATTTTTGAATGTTGGGATTTTAAGTAAAACTGTTGAGTAGGTATTTACTGGGCAATTGTACAACCTTAATTCACAGAGGGGCAGGTTTTTACTGCAAACCCCAGAAGAAAACAGGAACTTTAGGAGAAATCAGGTTTGGGCTATGCCAGGCTAAGGATTTTCAATGAAAGTTGTCAGTTACTATCAGGATATTTTTTTATTTTTGAATATCAACTCTACACAACATGGAGAAAAAGTTTGAAAAATGGCAGCTGCTGTTCTAAATCTTGGGTATTCCTGGAAGAGATGCTACCATAAAAAAATAAGAAGCACCTTAAAAGTCATTTCATCAAGAAAAAAAAAAGATCAAAGTCAGTTCTTGGTGACATTCAATCACTGTTTCTGTTTCATATGCCAGAACAAGAAGCAGAGATGACTGATAATTTCTATAATCATTCTTAATAATTCCAAAAGGCAGAAGGACAGATAATAATAGATGTATTCTTGTGCTAAGCTGCTCTTCCTCCCTTGCTTTGTAAATTTGGCCATTGTGCTCTGGCTATTGCAGATAATCTGTCAGGTCAACAATATCAATAGTTTTTATTACAGAAAGCAGATGTTATCAGCATCCTATCTGTCCATGGAATTAGAAATGTGGTACTGCTGTTAAGCTTCAGAACAATTTGAAGAAGGAAAAAGAAAAGAAAAATAAAAAACCCAAAACAACCCACCATATTTCAGAGTTCTTTAAAAGGCCCAGCATTTCCAAGAGGAGAAAGGTGGTGATTTCTTTAGGAAGAAATGTTACACTCCAGCATGAGGTGGTGCAAATTGGTTATTTTGGTTATTATTGGTTATTTTTATTATTGGTTATTGTTATTATTGGTTCCATTTATTTGCTGGGGCAGCAAGGTGGGAGTCTGGCTCTTCTCCCAGCTGACAGGATAAGAGAAATGGCCTCAAGCTGGGCCAGGAGAGGTTTTAGTTGCACATTAGGAACAATTCTTTCATGGAAAGCAGTGGAACAGACTGCCCAGGAGAGAGTTTGGGGCAGCAGCCCTGAAGGGACTTAGAAGACATTTGGTAGATGTGGCACTTGGGGACATGGCTTAGGATTCAAGGACCCAATGCTAGCTCAGATATAAAAAACTGAATAAAATTCACTTGAACACAAGGGGAATGAAGCTGTAGGGCAAACTTTACCTGTATGGGAGGCAAAAAAAACCCCAAACACAACAATAAACACTACAACAAACAACTTCAACAATTCCTGGCTCTCAGCAAGCCCAGGTACAGTTATCCCCCCAGGCCCTCACCATTAGTTTGTCCCTTAGAGGCAAGAATTTCCTTTTGTTTCTGACTCCAGGGGAGGATTAAGCCAATTTTAGAGAGAAGGAAAAGCAGAAGGATGGCTTAGGGATTGCATCACAAATAATCTCCCTGGAAGACTGAAGGGGGGTCTAAGTGGAACTCAAGCATGCTGCCAGATGATGGCAGTCTGAATTAAAGAAAAGATTTCTGTGCTGTTCCTCACTTACACAGGTGTTCACATCCTCAGAGTCCCACCATCCAACACTCCAAAAGTCAGAAGGAATTCTGCATTGTCTAGCAGAGTCAGGGGGCAGTAGTTTCATCAGTTCTGGGGTTTTTTTGCTTGTTTGTTTGGTTTTTTAATAACAATATTAATATTTTAGAAGAAGAAGACAAAACACCTTATCTGGGGAAAAATGCTGCTTTTTTAAAAGGAGAATCCAAAACCAGGAAAGTCACAAATATTTCTTCCAAAATTTCACACCATCATTTCCCTTAAAAAAGAAAAAAAATAAAAATAGAAAGAGACCTCCCACAATATTTGAGTGAACAGAGAGTTCTGCTGCCATAGATTTTTTTCTGTTAGGGTAGATATTTGTTCTCATCTTTTCCCAACTTTTAATAGCTTTTAATAGTTAAAACAATGTGTACCTTTATCTGTGACTTCCACCTGTGCACCTCTCTCCAACTGCATGCACCCACTGTTCTCTCTAAGAGTCTGTCTGAAGACTGAAAAAGCAAAGCAAAATTCAGTTCAGTGAAATTGTCCCTCAATCCACGACTCCTCTGGTTACTCTGGGGTACAGGCAGAGTTCTCAGAGCACTCTGTGACCCTGCAGGCCACCTCCATTGTAAGAGATCATTTCTTCTAAAGCTGATGAAGAAAAGAAATGAAAAGCAAAGCAGACTGTCAGATTCTGTGTTTACTCTAGGAAAAAAAAAATATTACAGAAACCAAATTATTTGTTGCTTGACATTTCCATAGACAGATAACATCACTCTGGTTTTTGTTATAGTCTTGATTTCAGCTGCCCAGTGGAGACAGAAAGCCAAAGAGCATCACTCAGAGATTCCTTTCAGCAGCTCAGAATTAACATCTTTTTTAAGTGATTGTAGTCATTCTAAATGCAGCTTGATCAAAATACTGCTGGTAATTTACTGAGCCCAAACTCATTTGGCATGTCTTTGAAGGAGGCAAACTGGGGGAATAAAACCAGTGCTTTCAGTGCTAGCAGCCGAAATGGGACTAATTAGCGAGATAATGACTGTAATTCTATTGTGGTACTAAAATCTACTTCAGAATTAATATCACAGGACAAGAGCAGAAAAACTCAGAAAAATTTACACACCTTGGCAAAATATTTTTGGATACCTGAGTGCCTGTATATAATTCAAAAAAAAAAAAAAAAAAAATATATATATATATATATATGTGTGTGTGTGTGTATATATATGTGGTGTGTGTGGTATATATGTGTGTATATATATATATATATGTATCTATGTATAAATGTATATATATACACTATAATATATATATTCATTTATATATATATGTATAAATGCATATATATACACTATAATATATATACTTATTTATATATATATGTATGTATGTATAAATGCATCTATATATACTATTATATATATATATTTATATATATATATGTCTGTGTGTGTATTGTTATTTTTCATTTAAGTGTCCTCTCCTCCTCAATATCTTTCACAAAGCTTCCATTCAGTTTGGCTGGTGCTAGAAGTATTTGTTGACTATTTGTTGTTCCTAAATTCTCACTTTAATCAGCTTTATATTCTGGAAATGCAAATATTGAATTCCCAAGTCTAAGCAGAATATTGGAAATACTTAGCTCTGTCCTTGTGAAGCTGTCAAAAATAAAAGATGCAGAGGTAGGAAGGTAAATGAAATATGGCTGAATCAACTTTTTATTTTTATTTTCTTTTCTGAGCTTGTCATCTTGCTATCATCACGAGTTTCCTTTTGGGACTTTATTGGGTAGTTCTGTAAAACTTAAGAAATTACAGCCATTCTCTGTCTAAAATGTTTTTTTGCACTTCTTTTGTGAAAATGGCTGTATCACTGCTAATTCATGTTTGCATTAGTGCCTTCCAATAAGAGCATGCAGCCAAATTTTCCAGACTGAATAAGATTTCCTAGGATTTTTAATGTTGGGAAAGATGTTGATATCTCACCACCAAATAAAAAGGACTCAGACAGTCCTTGGATTAAAGACATCTTTGTAGTGTTTAATTTAGTAGAATTTAAAAAAGGGTCAGCTGCTAGATGACCTTTTGTCAATGAGGTCTAGAACAGGAAAATGTAAGCCAGAATTTGTGCCCTGACAGGGAACTCTGGGGCTCTGGAATCAGGGATCAAACAAATCACTGGCTGGGATGGAAGGGGCCTTGGATGCACAGCACCACCTGCCCATGAAGTGTTGGTTTCTCTTTTTTTTGTTGCAAATGTTTAATTAAATTTACTTTGCAAATAGCCAGGAGCACTTGGAGCAGCCGAGGTACTCTCAGGAATGCAAAGGAAAAGTCCTTGCATGGATTTGGCTCTCCCCATTCATTCTCCTTCTCATGCAAAATTCAGTCCCTTTAGCTTCATGCAGTTTAAATTAATTTCCTGCCATCAGCAGAAATAATTACAAGGAGCTGCCAGGCCATACATCTGTGTCTTTGCAGCCTGGGGATATTGTAGGGGACAGTTCCCACAGCCCCCAAGTGGATTCTGCAGGGACTTCTCTCTGTGGTCACCCCAAACTGTCCTCAGAGGCACCTCCAGGGTCCCCCTCAGAGGAACCAGCACTGGGCTGCACTCTCAGTGTGGGTGGACAGGAAGAGATAAAGGAAATATTGGGATAAATCTGCCAAAGAATTGTTGAATATTGGAATAAAATCCCAATAAAGAATAAAGATGCAAAGTGCCCTGCCCCCAAGGAGCTGTAGGAGCTCTGAGCTGCCCTGTTCTAGAGCTCAGTGACATTCCTGCTGCTCCATTCCTGGCCTTAATTCCCACCAGAAGCTGCTGCCACTCCTCTTTGAGGGGCTCTGAGTTGGCAGGGCTCATTCCAGTTTCACATTAGAAGCACAAGACATAAAAGTATTTGTGAGTATAATTACTCTTTGTGGATCTGCTGTTAAGTCAAGCCCACTAACTTGCAATCCATGATAAAATTTTAGGCATCCCTGTCCTTTGGATTAGAATTATTTCTCATTCCTTTACAATTTTTTATGATCAAGCCCAACTTTTGATCCTACTTCAAGTTTCATGTTCAAAAAAATCTTTTATATACTGATAGAATATTTTTATTAACTTCATTTAATAAACTTTCATGACTTCTAAAATAATTTATTGTTTGTTATCATAAGTTTTAAGCATAGAATGCTCTGATAGTTCTCAAACAAATACCTAGAGGCACAGACTGGTGCACTGGGCCTGATTTTCTGATCTTGCAATGATTTCCCATTTCCATCTCATAAAGGGCAGCTGGGATTGGGATTGGGATTGGGATTGGGAAGGGGAGAGTGTGGGTGAGTGACTTTCAGGAGCCAGGGGCTCCTGGTAACCCCAGCTGAACCTGAGCTCACATGCTTTAGATTTGAACTCTACATTACCAAAGTACATCTAGGTCTGACATCTGAACATTGCAGATGTTTTCTTTCACTCTGCTGCCTGGGTTTGTGTGAAAACTTATGTCTGGAATAAATAAGAATGAAAAAAGGTGGACAAATAGCAGATATACCAAATACCAAATATACCAAATACTCACTTGAAATCTGATTAGATTAAGGTCTGGATACTGTCTCAGTCTCTTGGAATCAGGTGGTATAAGGGTTCCAGAGCAGAATCTAAGTCCAGTTTGGGTTTGTGAGGTTTTTTTAATTATTACTTGAAGCCATCAGCTTTCATTGAACTCAACACAGTTGAGTTCTCAATTTGCCTTACTTTTTAATCTCAATTTGTCTTACTCCAGTGAGGTGTGGAGAAATTCTGAACGTGTCCTGAGGATAACCAACACAGGCTTGTCAATCTGAGTCCTCTCCCACAATAGTGACAGAAATTATAAAGCAGTGGTAATTTAATGACTGAGGAATCCAAGCAATGTTTCTCCCAGACAACAGGAATATCCCAGCCAGGATTGGGGTCACCCATGTCATTATATACCTTGGGGTTTTAATTGCTTTCATCCACTCTCTGAGGAGACATAAATGTTTCTTGAGGAACTAATAGAGTTGGTGACTTTGTCCTGAAATATTTAAAAGAAATGCTTGTGTCCTGAGTACTGCAGTGTGTATCTAAGCCAGCTGTGCATTGAATTTAGAGAAGGCAGTGCACAGCCCCATCCAAAAAGGTGCTGGAAGATGCAGAGCTCTTAGTCCTTCTTTTTGTTACCATTCAGGGCCCTTGCTGCTGTAGCCACAAGATATTTGTCATAAATTAGAATAGCAATTGCATTCATGTGCTCTTCATACCTGAGAAAACAGATTGGTTTCAATATATTCACTGTTCTGTGCATGCTGAACTGGAGCAATTCTCTGCTGTACCTCCAGAGTGCTTGCTCACCAGACATTGAGCTGTAGAGGTTACTGAAAACATTGTTGGAACATAAATCAGACATGAGCAGAGGGATTTTTTTATGGCCTTGGGGTAAAAGGTTTAGAGGAAAAATAATATTTTCCTAGGTGTGGTCCTTTGATCTTCTCTGCGTTGCAGGATGAAAGGGTTGGACTTTGTTCTTGGGTTTAATTTCTCACTCCATAAGTTTTTCAGATGAATATGTGTAATTTCCCCCTCCAGATAAGATAAATAAAAAAAGGATTTTAAAAAAAAAGAAGATTTGGATTAAAGATGTAAAAGAACTTGGATGGTTTTGGTCTAAACCAATTAGCTAGTTACAAAGTAGTTGGGGATTTCTGTGTGTGTTCTTTGTGTAGTGAATTATTTGATGGAAACATGAGTGAAAGGCATCAAAGTTTTGGCAATTCCTTATCTGCTGCACATCAGTGGACATTATACCTTAATGTGGCATCAGATAAAAGTTGCAATACCCTCTTAGGTGAGTGGAGAAGGGAAATGAATGCATGTATTCCCTTAGATCACATTGCTGTGTATATCCATTAAATCTACCTAGACAGTTTTCCAAAGGCAGGATGATTCCATGGTTACATCCCCAGTTATCCACTGATGGTTCTGGTCACATCAATTCATTTTAAGAGTTTTGTACTCGTGCATAGGAAAGTTTTGCCTTTCCTAAATCAAGTTTCAGCTAAGCCTCGTGAATAAAGAGCATGAAATATGAAATGCCAAGTCTCATGGCAGGGAAGGAAAGATCCCTTTGAAATTTTTAAATGCAGGCAGGTGGCAAAGGATGTTTGAGTATATTTACACCACACAATATAGGTGTACATATATATATATATATATATATTATAGATAGATAGATAGATAGATAGATAGATATAGATATATATATAGATATAGATAGAGATATATAGATATATAGATATAGATATATAGATAGATATGTAATTATATTTCATTTTATAATTAATATAGACATACAATATATTACTATATTAATAATTTCTCTTTAATATATAGTTATATTATATATGATATAGTTATATATGATATCTGTTATATTATATATGATATAGTTATATGTTGTATTGTATTTTCTATTCATTGATATAGATGATATAGATATAAAAATTAGAAATTCCATGGTAACTCAGAATGGCCTGCCTGTGTGAGGAAATGCATTACTGTACAAAGATCAGGTCCTGAAAGGACTATAAAGAGTGAATTTAAAAGGGGAGGAACTAAGAGGGTTCTGCTTTCCTTGACCCTTGGCAGCATCTGATGGTATGCTCTTTGTGAGATGCTGATCTCACTGTGATGATGATCATTATTTTATTCCTGTTTTCCCCAAATCAAAATTTCTGGATAAGTCAATGATCAGTCCCTCCCTCTTGAAGCTTGATTCAAGAAGGTTTCCATCTTTTTTTTCTTTCTTTCCCCTAATCATCCTCCCCATCCACATAATTAACTTAAAGGTGAGCATGTGTTTGGTACTTCCTTGAGTAGTCTCTCCAAGGATCTGAACTTCCATCCCTTTGTATTTACTGTATAATTCATATTTCTGCTTCTCTGAACGGAGCAGAGCTATGAGAGCTAAAAAGAGAAAGGTTTTTGTGTTCATTTTTGGAGTGACAGATTTCTGGTAATACAAAAAGCACAGTGTCAGTCTAACAGATCTCAATGAACTTGCACATATTACAGGAAAACACAAAAGTTTTCCTTTAGCACTTGACCACCTTGGGGGTGGGATAGGTGGAATCCTAGCTACCAGTTCCTGGGAAAGCCAGAGAAAACTGAGCAAAGTTTAGGCTGGAGTTGAGAAAGTAAATCTATGAAGTTTGATTTAAAATCCTGCTATGACCAACTCTCCTGAGAGCTGAAAAATTTTTGTGGATAACGAGAGAAATCAACTCCAATACATTTCTGAACTATGAACTAGTTGAAAAATAGAGGCAATGATGCAAACATGAGATTTTTTTTTTTAATGCTTCTTATTTTTACTACATCTGTATCATTCCCTTACAATTTGTTTCTTCTTGCACTCTCTCATCCACAATTGTAACATTTAAATAAAATGAGTGAGTGCAGAAGGACAGGTCAGAGCCAGCTTGGTTTCAGCTTTTAAAATGCTCTGCATTTCCCAGCTGTTATCATATGAGAGACAAAGAATATCATCACACTTGATATATTTGGAATGTGGGGAAGCCTGAATTCATGGGCTGTTTGTGTTCACATGGAAGACTTGCACATGGATTCTTCTTCTGCCTATTCCATCCATTGTATAAAACACCTCACAATATTGTAAAACTCCTTTTCCACTGTGCTCTGTTTTAGATATTCTCTGCAAATTCCTGAAGGAGAGCTGAGTGAGATCAATTGCACTGCCTGAGAATAAAAGTTCACCCAAAATATAAAGATTTATGAGATACTCTATATGTTACAAATTAATTAATCTGGGAACCATACCTGAAATAAAACCCCTGCATGGCTCAGAAAAATGTTGTGTTGTTGTAAGACTTCCTGTGAGTTCTTGGCAGCCATGTGAATCAAACATCAAAATCTGGGTGCAAAGCAGTCAGTATGATTTCAGAAACAAACACATTCAAAGTGTGCTAAAGCTTTGTTGAATTCAGGGATTTGCAGGCAGAAATGAGTGGTCAGAGTGTGTCCAAAGGAAACCATCACCCTTATCAGCCTCAGCACATCTCCATGGACAAGATCAGGCAAAGCTCAGCTGGCAGGCTGCTCTCTCTGGGTCAGATGTAACCTAAGGCACATTTCAGAGGAGCAAAATCCTGTGCTTTGGGTCCCATCCCTATTCCACTCAGTGCCTGAAAGTCAGGAGCTATCCATCTCCTGTCCCAGGCTTACTAAATGTGATTTTTTTACATTGCTGTGTTTTCAAGGCTCTTTTACCCCACTTTCATTTGCCCAGCTGAAATTATCCTGCTTTTTGCAAGTGGGTTTATAAAGTTTTCCAAATGTAGCAGGTCTGCAGCATAAAAGATGTTTCATTGAGGGAACGATAAAGATTAACAAAGAAGTATTGTTAGCCTGGCTGTACAAGTTAATGATTTTAGAAGCTTTACTGGCTGGGAGTTTAAGTGCTTGGAGTTGAGTGCTGAGGTTTCTTCTCTGTGCACGTCAGCCTCCAGGAAGAGAGACTTGTAGCATTTATTTTCAGCTTCTGTCTGGTGGCTAACTGGAGTGCAGAGTTCTGCAGGTCCTCCTGTGATAGCAGGAGCTAATGAAGCTGCTCTATTTTAAAGAGCTTCTTAATCTATGTTAATACAGGGAAGATTATTATAGAAGCAATAATAATCATAGAGAAATTGATAATGACTAGAAATCAATGTCTGGCTTGTTAATTATAAAGCTTTTACTATAAAAAGAAATCATTTAGCAACTCCAATTAACCAGTTAGGAAGAATTTTTATTAGAAACTCCATTTAATGGGTCTTGTGGTTTTTAATGTACTGGCTGAATCATCGCTATTTTTATTCTAAATCCCTTCTCTGTTTTGATGGTCAGGACTGCAAAAGCAGGTGAGGATTCAAACATCCATGTTTTTATCTTAACAGAACAAAACATCTTTGCTGTCATGTGGCACATGGGGTGTACTCATTCTGCTTGGCAAGGGTAAATCCAGAGAGTATTGTATTTGCAGGGAATGCCCCAATGAAAGCAGGAATGATGGCTCTGACTCCCTGTTCTCAGAAGGTGAATTTATTACTTTATAATACTCTATTATATTAAAGAATATTATACTAAACAAACTAAAGAATACAGAAAGGATACTTACTGGAGGCTAAGAAGGTAATAATGAAAACTTGTGACTCTCTACAGAGTCCTGACACTGCTTGGATCCAGTTGGTGAAAGAATTCACTCCAGAATCCAATGGAACAATCTCCAAACTCATTCCACATGAGCACAACACAGGAGAAGCAAATGAGATAAGAATTGTTTTCCTATTCTCTGAGGCTTCTCAGCTTCTCAGGAGAAAACTCCTGGGCTTCTCTGAAAAAAGGGATTTTTTCAGAGAAGGTGAATGCCACACAGAGCTTTCCCTTCCTGGGCAGGAGGGTCTCATTTCCCTGAGGATGAGTTGAGGCTGCTCAGCCTGAGGAAGAGAAGGTTTTGGGGAGACCTTTGAGCCCATTCCAGTGCCTAAAGGGTGCTACAAACACCTGAGGAGGGGATTTTATGGCAAGGGACAATGGCTTCAAAACTGAAAGAAGGTTGAGGTTAGATATGAGGAAGAAATTCTTTACTGTGTGAGTGGCTGGACACTGCAGCAGAGTGTCCAGAGAAGTTGTGCCTGCCCCAGCCCTGGAAGTGTTCAAGGCCAGGCTGGATTTGAGCAGCCTGGTCCAGTGGAAGATGTTTACCCATGGCAGGGGGTTGGAATGATGTAATCTTTAACCTTTCAACCCAAACTTTTTGGTGAAATCTCAATAGAATGGGTTCAAGGAGCAGCCAAGGTCTCAAGCCTCCCTGAAAATAATTCAAGTGAAGGACATGGAGCCTGTTGCAGGACTAGTTTATGTAAAGAAAGAATCTCTGAGATTATTTTTTCCTCTTTTTTTGGTAAAGCAAAAATAGGTTATTATGTCTCTGTTGCCCAAAAGTTGATCTAGTTTTTCCACCCATAGTATTTGCTCTAAAAAATATATATCATCTGTCTTTAAGTTATTTCTTCAGAGTTTTCTAAAGTTTTCTGCATTTAGTTCTGCTAAAAAGCACAAAACTCAGGTCAGATTTACTTGGTTTCTGTAATTACACATATTGTTTTAATTGTATCTAAGTTCCTTTTCCAAACTTCTTTGAGTTTGCTTATATATATATATATATATTTATTTTTTTTTATCCTGGAAATCCTCTGTTCTGACATGGCCTTTACACAAAATGATGATGAAACACAGAACTTTTCTTTTGGTTCTGTAGGTTTATTAAAATATCCAAGCTATCAAAATTGGGCTGGTGGTAAACTTGTGTGTTGAAAATATCTAAATGGGTGGCAAGGAACTCTCCCACTCTGGCATTGCTTGCATCACCTTGAATTATTTCTCCTAATTAGTACTTCCCTACCTAACTCTGAGGTTTAGAAATAGCCTGGCTGTGCTTGTATAAAGTCCTGGGTTTCTAATTATTCCCTCCTGGGGATGGAAATTCCATGTAAGAGTGTAAAAAACAAATTGCAGCACCTAAAATAAAGACAGTGTGCAAAGTGAGCAAAGCTCTGTTCATAAGAGCCCCTGAATTTTATCTAAAATATCCAGGTGCTTCTTGCCTAATTAATTTCTAATTTTGCTTTCTGGAACACCTAGACAGCTTTATTTATCCAGTGGGCTCATGTAAGGTGTTGGTGTAAGTGTCAAAATTTAGTTTAGTTATAGAGAAATAGCTGAGAGAACAGATGAGATTCCTGCAGAAAACCAAACTGCAATTTGTGTGTGGGAGTCTGATTAAGAACACTAATGCAAAAGGGGTTTTTATTTATCTGCTGGGGCTATGAGGAATGCTTCTGATGAAATCTGATGAAATGAGAAGCTGCATGAAACATTTCTGAGTTTTCTTTTTTGTCTGTAACGCGAAAATCACATCAGGTGTGACAAAAGCTTCAGAAAATCTGGTGTCCAGTGGGGTTTTTTTTTACTACTTAAACTTATTTAAGGAAAAAAAATTCTGTAAGAAAGACATCTATACAAGTGTAACAAATATTGGCTTGAACTCAGCCTTTGATGCCTTGTTGTTCATTTTTTTAATAAATAAGGATTGGCTATAAAGGTATTTTCCTTGGATTACACACCATATAATCCACAGCACTATGGATGGTACATATACAAATATTTATACACCATGCCATTAATAATTATAAGTATAAGCCCATTTCAATTGTTTTCCTCAAGCTACAGCATATTTCTAAGCATAAATATTTTTTTCCTTACCTGAAACAGATATTTAGAAACAGATATTTAGTTGAATTAAATATAAGTAACATCAACAAGGTATGCATTCATACATTTGTTTAGGAAAAAATATTTTACTTTCAGAAAATGGGATTTGGCATACTTCTATTTTCTGAAAAAAATCACAAAATATTGAATCAACATTAGATTGCAAGATTTAGCTAGGCTGCATGTAGTAACCCCAAGATGAATTTTAATTCTCTGTCATATTTCTGCTTCAGGTAGATACAATCCACTACTCAACTCTTCTCAAATTTATTTCCAATTCTTTTAAATTTGAAAAGAGGAACAACACAGAACCAAATCTTGTGATTATGAGTGGTGATAATGATAGCATTCTTAATTTGGGCTTTTGAGTAACAGAAAAGCTTCAAGATTGTGTCTTTTTTTCTCAGACTCTGCTTCAAAGAAAGCATTCAGAAAGTCTTGTATTTCTGATTAATTTGGAGCTGTAATTATTTATACGAACTATATGATTGGGTGCTTAATGTGGTGCTCACTAGCAAAGCATTTTGCAGGACCCTGTCTAGAAAAATTAGTAGGAAATTATTAAAATTCTTTCAAATCACACATTTTTTAGAAACCCAGAAACTTCTCCGTCTCGGTCTTGAAATTTTATTAAATAATTTGTAGCAGTTTCAGGAGGAATGCTTTTAGAAATATGGAGTCAAAATTAAAATAAGTGCACACTCATTTGGGTTGGAAGAGAATAAGGTAATACCAGGTTGGTGGGACTAGACAATCTCTGTCCCAAAATTGTCCAGGGAAGGGGGAATGACCAAGCAGGTCCAGTGGAAAAGGGTTTTAACAAAGCATTTGAGCCAGCAGTGGCACCATCTGACTGGAAAACAGCAAATGGAATATTCATACTGGGGAGGATTATGAAGGGCTGATGCCAGCAGTATCAGCTTTGAAGATTTTCCCTGTCTCTGGCCAAAGCCTAAATCTGGTTGGGACCAGAATAGGAGAAGATCTGCCAGCAAAGATCCGACCCCAATGGGACTGAAGGGACCATCTTTGAAAGAGTCTGAGACCTGGCTCCTCTCTAGGGTGCAGGAATCTGCAGAAGGAATCTGTAGTTAGGGCCATCAGTCATCAAAATATGGCAGGGCTTTGTAAAATAGGCATTTTGCAAATATTTTTTCCCCCTCTAAATAATTTTTCCCACCATCACATTATTTTTTTTTTGTTGTTGGAAAAGAAGAAAAGATCCCAAATATCCACCCCTTTACATTTTGTAAGACTACACTGCTACTGCATGTGGTATTTTCAGGTCCCCCACGGCAGGAAGGAAATGATGAATCTGACTCCATGTTCTTAGAAGGTTAATTTATTATTTTATGGGATTATATTATATAAAAGAATGCTATACTTAAAATAGATCAAAGAATAGAGAAAGGATACTTACAGAAGGTTTAACAAGATACCAATGAAAAACTCTTGACTCTCTCCTCAGAGTCTGACCCAGCCTGACTGTGATTGGCCATTAAGTCAAAACAATTCACATGAAACCAATGAAACAATGCCCAGTTGGTAAACAATGTCCAAACCACATTTCAAAGCAGCAAAACACAGGAGAAGCCACCAGATCATCATTGTTTTTATTTTCTCTGAGGTTTCTCAGCTTCCCAGGAGAAGAAATCCTGGCAAAAAGATTTTTTAGAAAATATGATGGAGAAAACTTTATATGGGTATGTGACTACACTGAGGAATTTTCTGATATCCTTAACACTGATCTAATCCCCCTGTGGATATCCTTATTCTGCTGTAGCAGGCTCCACCTGGAGTCTTACCTGCCAATAAAACTCCTAGACAAGAGCAGAGTCTGTAATGTGCCCCAGTTACCCATCTATGAAATGAAAATTATGGCACCTCCATCCCTCACAGAGATGTCATTAGGATTAAATGCATGATGGACTGAGAGGCACTCAGGTATTGTAATGTAGTCCTGGAAGTATGATAAGGGACAGAGAAGGGAAAATGTTCCCTTTTACAGGGGAAATGTTCCTCTGTAAATCATGGCATGTCACACCCACAGGATGCAGCCAGCTCAGCTCACACTGGCTCTTGGTTGTTACTGGCCCAGCTTTCATGAGAATTTTTCCAGCTTTGAATCCTTCTCAGAGTTTGGAGAGTGGGGCAGAAAGAAACTTGGGATTGGCTTCCACCTGTACCTGAAGCTTTGATTTTAATTCTTCAAGAGGGTGAGGGAGAGAGTAGAATTCCTGGTTGACATACGAGCTGGATGGCCTGTAAGGGAGTATAAAAGATTCAGATGGATATTTTCAATAGAAGAATATTCTTTAATAGAGAGATATCATAAGGACAAATGTTCATCTTAGAGGCTGGAAGGTTTCCCAGCCCTCTGGAAAATGCATGAAAAGTTTCCCACAGGAACTCCAGCAATACAAGATGCATAAATTCAGAAGAGATACAGAGAGAGCACAGAGATAACAGTGTGTATCCCTGGGGGCCTTGGCTGAGCAAGCCACTAACAAACAGATCCAAAAGATAGGGAATGCCACCATTCTGATAGTGACAACATTGAAAGGAGGCAGAAAGGTTTCCTCTCCTTTTGGTGAGGTGAGGCAACCACTCAGGATCTCAGGAGCTGAGGGTCCAGACAAAGAAAGGAGGGAAGGCTGGAAGGCAGAGGAAATTTGACTTCAGAAGAGACAGAGTGGCTTAGATGATTAACCTGTCTGTGAAGTGTTCTCTCCAAGAAAAAGAGTGTTTGTTGCTCCATGCAAATCCTCCTCCATGCCATCCAACCCATTTGCCCCTAATTTCCCCCCCCTTCAGAGACCTGGCTTGGCATCTCAGTTGGATGAGGATGCTGGCTGATGGCACTCCTCTTTGGGGAGCTCTTCCACTCTGCCTTGGAGCTGCAGAGTAAAGCCCTGTGTGTCAGAGGCACAGCTGGGATTATTACAGGCAGATGAGAGAGCAGCAGCACAGGAACTTTAGTGTAGCCCATGTTGTCACTCCATGAGACTTCTTCTAGATTTGGGACTTTTTTTAAGGCTTTCAAATGGCTAAGGATTTGCTGGTTGAATTTTGTTTGAAATATTTTAAAATGACTGAGCAACAGCTATTACAAAAAGGAAAAATCTGTGAGACACTGATAAAACAGGAGAATGTAAATGAGCTGTCCTTTGCACAGTGGTCTTAGTGGAGCAAAAATACAAAAGATATAAACTCACATTGCAGAGGAGGCCTAACCCTTTATGATCTTCTCTCTCATCTGTTCTTACTAGCTTCTTATTTTCTTAGGTTTTTCAGCTGCCTATTCATATTTAGATAACTCCATATCTGGATCTGATCTGTGTAAATAAAAATTTCTGTTTCTGCTTTCTCTTTATTGTTTGTATCAAAATGGAAAGTCTGCTTGAGCACGCTGCAGTTCTGGCTCTCAGCCCGTGCTGGGGCTCAGCTCTCCTGCCTGTCTCCAGCTCTGAGGACAATCCTGTTCAGTCAGGTTTGAAGAGGCAGACTGACTTCTGAAGTGTTTTCAAGGGAGAGAGGGGAAGGAATTTCAAGTCACAGACAAAGGCACCTGCTTGCTGTGAACAGCAGAGGGGTTTGGTGCTGCCCTCCATCCCCCTGCAGCAGCACTCTGAAACCTGGAAACTCTCATGGTTTCATCACAGAACCACAGAATGGTTTTGGGTTGGAAGGGCCATTAAAGACCATCTAGTTCCTACCCCCCTGCCATGGGCATCCCTCACTAGACCAGGTTGCTCAAAGGAGATTTTGGCAGTAAAATTGTCCTGGATGGGAAATTTAAGCAGAAAGATTCAGTCTGAATAATTGCAGGAGGGAAGAGTTCCCATCCTGGCACTCTGGGAGTGTGCAGTGAGAGCCCACCCAGACCCTTGGCAGCACAGGTGGGCAGAGCATGTGCCCTCTCTTGCTGCTCCTCACCTTGTGTGGAATTGCCAGCTGACACTTCCAGCAGTTTTTTCTGCATGTCAGGAGTGGCTTAATGTCATCACATTGTGGAAAGATTTTCATAGTTACATCAATACCCCTGAGTTAAAATTAATGTGTTTTTCTATACATATGATAAATGCAAGGTAGGAGAGCAAGGAAAAGGCAGCTCAGAAAGAGGCTGATCTCTGTGTCTGGTGCTTTTTTGGCTGCCTGGACACCACTGTGTGCTGAAAGCAGTAATACAGTAAAACACAAGATGTTTTGGCCTCAGCAGTTTTGATGCCATAGTCTTAAGCTTCCTTTATAAGCAAACTGAAATTTGAATTTTCATCCTGAGAAAACACATTGTCTGCCACTTTAATGGCAAAGATTAACAAAGGAGATGTGAACAGCTCATTCTCACCTGAATCATGGCTGAGGCTCCTCCTCACCTGTTGGTTTTCCCAGCTTTTACAGAGATGGGGTAACTGAGAGGTGCTGTAAAAGATTTTATTTCATTTTCAGTCTAGTGAGACACAAGAGATGTAAAACTCAACACCATTCTGTCAGAAGCCACCCTATTTCCTGGTTACAATATGGAATAAATGTTTTTCAGCCTATTAACTTTGCCCCACAATGCTGCTAATACTCCTAACACCAATCACCTTTTATTTTACCCCACGTGGCTTACATTGCATCTTTCACAGTTCTGATTCTCCAAAATATTTGGTCTTTTCTGCAAGGCCATCTTTTGGAACTTGCTTCTAGTTCAATCTCCCTCTCAACAATGTCATCTCTATTCCATGGCCTCCCTAAGTCAGCACACCTTATCTGAGAGTTGTGTGCTCTTAGAGAATTTTAGAGAATTCTTTACAAATCCATTTCCCACACACTCAACAGCCTCACAAAACCCTTTCCCTGGGCAGAGGTTGACACCACCAGGTCTTGCACCTGTGAATTTTACCCCATCTTGCCTCTCCAGATGCTCAGGGTGCTGTTTTGCTGGTGTCCATGGGGGTGTTCCACAGCACAGTGAGGTGTGGCAGACAAATCAGCCCTCAGAATTCACCATAAATACACAATTCCAAGCAGTCCCCAGCATCTGCAGGTGTGAAAAGTGTCAGGTAAGGTGTCTCCAGATATTCTCATTTTATTTATGTCACAGAGTAACTGAAATTGTCATTGATGTGATGTATGCAATGTGGGTAGCCAGGACATCTAAGGAATGACATCTTTTATTAAAGATGTGTGCATTTTTTCAGTTAATCAACCAGCAAGGTGTGGATATCCTTCATTTTTATTAGCTCCTCTTCTCTTTAATACTTTTTTTCTTTTCCATTAGAATTCAGGATAGTTTCAATATACTTATGCCTTACATGCAGGTTAATGTACATAAAGTCTATAAAAGTGATCAATTTTTAAGTGCTTATATTTAAGAAGAAGGAAGAATATCCTCATCAGTTTTACATGCCCTCTCTTAAAATGAAAAATACAGATGAAGAGGTTTTCAGAGTGGCCTGATAATGTTGCAGACACAGCTCCTGGAAGGCAATTCCTCCTGTAAGTTCAGGGATTCTTTCAGGCAATTCCTCCTGTAAGTTCAGGGATTCTTTCTGATCTTGCTTTTGCTTTTAGAATTTGTAACCCAAATCATGTTTTGGAGAGCTTTGAATGAACCCCACCAAATGTTTGTGTGGTGTTGGGGTTTTTTTGTCTCTATGGTTTGGCCCAAAGTTTCTCTGAATGGGGAATGTGTGGCTCCATTCCATTCAGCTGTTGTTTCTGAAGGACTTGGGGATCTGTTTTGGGGCTTTTAAAAATAAGAGTTTGAAAGGCACTCTTTTGAAATGATTTGTGTTTTGTTGGTTTTCAGTCATAAACTGGTGTAGCCACGTCAATTTTGAAGAATAACCATGTTTTTTTCTTCACAATGAGGAAGTGCAGGTCTTGGAATTGGTTTTAAAAGTGCAGTAAGTTACTAAAAGGACTGAAAGGTGAAACACTAGAGAGCATAAATATGCAACAGATATTTACCCAAATATTTGTATTAGTGTTCTAAGAACCTGATAACTCCCATGAACTGCCCCAAGAATACAAATTGGATAACTAGCATATTCCAACCTCCAAATGCCTTTCATGTCAGGATGAGAGATACCATCAGGCACTTTGAAAGCACCAGCCTATTTATAAAGATACCATCAAAAGCCTGCCTGATGCTGCTGACTTATGAATCAATTATCTGGACTTCACCAATGATATATCTGCTCTGAATTTTGGAGCCATCTGTTTAGAGCAATACCATACACTGGTAGGCTATTCAGCATCCCGACAGGGTTCTTATCTTCCTGTATAGGCTGTCAAAAAGAGAGAGAAAAATACCCTACCTGTAGGACCTGTTTCCCAGAAACACTTTGTTAAAAGGGGGAAAAAATTTGTGGATATCAAGTTATACATAACTAGAGGTAGAAGGAAAAGATTGATCAGTAGTGTGTTTGGGGTTGTTGCTGACAGCAGACAATAAATTTAATTTATTTGAAAGCTATTGAAGATGATCAGCCGGATTTGGATTTAAAAACAAGTTTGTCTGAAGTGGTGGAATGACTTAAAAGAGAGGCAAGGTTTTTTAACACAGAATTTAAGCTACTGTGGAAAAGTATAAACAATCCAGCTGGGACACTGGAGTGAATAATTCTGTGGATGTTTCTGTGGCCATTGAGGCCCAATAAAGGATTTCACCATCTCAACTGAAATGTGGTGTCTCTTCACCATTCAGGCACCTTCTTTTCCTTGTTCCCAAGTCCTCTTTCCCTTTCTAGATCACCTGTAAGTTCAGTGCCTTCACCTTGCTGTGCCTATGCTCTGTCAGACTGATGCCTTAGGGGTTTAGCTCTTTATATTTTACATGTATTTGTAATCCTGCAATTATTTTCTATATAACCCTAAACTCCATGGACAGTGTGAGCTGCTGCTTTCCCATTTTGGGCAGACACAACAATTCCTCTCCAGGCCTGGGAATCAAGGACACCTCACTGCCTCAGGCCCTGAGAAATGTAAAACAAAAGTGAGTTTGGGGAAACAAATTTGGGGGAAATGGCTTCATTACTGAAGCTGTAATTAGAAGATTAACCCCCAATATGCAAATGGACCAAATTTATAAAAGTATGAAGACCTGAGACCCATCATCCATTTTTGGGTGCAGCCCCTGGGGGCTTTGTCTGCCCTAAGGGTACCTGAAGACCCTTCAATAAATAGAACTGCATTTTATTCCCTTCATTTTGTCTGGCCTCTGGTTTTAGGTAGTACCAGGAAGGCATCAAGAGATTTGTTGCTGCTTTGATAAAGTTGTATTGAAATTGTGGAGAAAGGGTGTTTGTCAAACCCTTTATGTGCATCCCTTGCTGCTCCTTGCACTGTGCTTACAGCTGAGGGCTCTCCTGTAAATATCTGAGTCCTGTAAAGATCTTTTTCTGGCTCTGGGCTGCCAGAAAAACAACAAGAAAAGCAGCTGAGATTGAGAGCAGAGAGTGGCACAGGTTGCTGAAGTGACTCCTCCAAGGTCACTCTCTCTCTGTTCCAGTTTAATTTGTTTACTTCTCTGAGGAGATGACAGTGCTGAGCTCTTGGGCTGAGTGTTAACATTTCCTGAGTCCTCCTGGGAAGGTTGAGTTGTTACACACCAACAACTAGAAGTGACAAAGCTGGCACATCCCAGCATCCCATCCCAGCCTGCTCATCTCCCCTCCTGCAGGAGTCCTGTCTGCCCTTTATCACTCAGGAAAAGATCCTGCTCTGGTGCCCAACACTGCTGCTGTTTGCTGGGGGAAAAATAAACCTGAAATCTCCCTTTTTTCAGAAGGAAATGTAGGATTGTGATAGCGGGCAAGTGAATGTATGGAAACCTGACAAGCTTTAGATTGGACTTGCAGGTGTGACACTCAGCTGTATTTTTTCCAAATAATAATTGTGCAGTTTGAGGAAGATTTTTCAGAGGACAGGTGGTTGGTACTTTGGCAAATCAAGCCTCTTGAAAAGTGTAGAAATTTGTGTATCACCTTACTTCCCCCTAAAAAAAAGTAGACGAGTGGAAGTTGCATCACCTGCTCTTTCAAGATCTGAGTTACTACTCAGGTAATACTCTAATAGTCATAACTCCATAGATACTCTAATACTCACAACTAGTGACTTTTTGTCTATTTTTATTCTTGAGAGCTGTGTTTGGGATGAGAGAGGAAAACTTCCTGAAAAAAATCTGTAAATCTGAATTTCTTTTGCTAATAGAACATCTTATATTATAAAAGGAACATGGCTCATGCTTGTAAATATAAATGTACTGATAATTTGAGGCAATTGGTATTTGGATATGACTTGGAAAATGTGGTTTGAGAAAAACTTGGTCTTTTTTATCAGACTAAGTGATCATATTTTCCTGGAAGTTCTATTAATTGGAAACTGGAGATAATACTCTCCATATCCCCACAAAGCATCCTAAAAGGAAAGATGTCACATAGTCCTGCCCAGATAGTACAGTCACAGTTTCAGTGGCATAAAACTTTCTGCAGGTGGGAATTTTAAAGATAACCTCTTGTTTAAAAACAAACAAAAACCAAAAAAATCCTAAAAACAAAAAAATACAAAACCCAAAACCAACCAAATTAAAAAAAAAAAACAAACAAACAAAAAAACCAACACAAAAAGAAACCAAAACTCAACTGCCCAACTATAACTGTTCTCACCTAGTGACATTATCATATATGTGCAATTCATCATTTATTTTGAAGTAAGATTCTTCCTAGTGAATGGAGACTGTCCACCCCAAAATCTCTTGTGGCAATAAATTCACCC
The DNA here is from genome assembly GCF_022539315.1 of Serinus canaria. Classification (NCBI taxonomy): domain Eukaryota; kingdom Metazoa; phylum Chordata; class Aves; order Passeriformes; family Fringillidae; genus Serinus; species Serinus canaria. The sequence goes on from NC_066314.1 coordinate 69,344,102, forward strand.
TCAAAAGAGATCAGAAATGGTCCCCAGGTCATACCTTCAGCCCTCCTACACAAATATCATGTGTTACATAAATAATTATGAAATATTATCATTCATATTGTGGTACTAATTTATTAAGCTACATCATAGAGTCATATTTATTCTGTATTATAAATCAGCTTGGGTTTATAAAGGTATGCCTGTTGTATGAGACAAGAATGAATCCTTTAGCTGGGTGCTCTGTACCTGAGCTCTACCCAAAGCCAGCAGGAAGCTGCAAGGGCTTTAGAGCACCTCTGCCTCTTAAGCACTAATGGATTTGAGGAATTAAACAGCATCAAGCACAGCAAATATTGACCTCTCCTCAGGAAATATTTGCCATCTCATTTATTGTTGTGTGTCCCCTGCACTAGGATATGTTAACATTAGCAGCTCTGATTTGCTAGGTGAGCTAATGTTCTAAATTGACAAACTCAGCTATTTGCTCAAAGCCCCTCAGATTGATTTCTGGATGCTCTGCCCATCACCAAGGCATCTGTTCCCTGCTCAAATGTCACTGTGGTTTTAGGTGCTTCTGCCTTTATCGAATAATTCTGAGCCTCATTTATTTTATATGAGCAACTTGCCAATTTTGTGAGCAATAATAAGGCAAGTGTTTGTGTATAGGAGGTATGTTGTGAGCTGAACATTTCCAAGCCTTGTTTAAAGAAACATTTTAATTGGCGCACACATTTTGCAGGCTGGGAAACCGAGGCATAAAATGATCAGGAATTCACTGTACCAGGTTTTCACAGCAGCTGAAATCCCCCTTTTCATGAAGGACTTGGTCACTTGCAAAGTGCATGCTGGGCTTCCATGCAGTCAGGATTTCTGAAACACTTCTTTTCTATATGGAATATAGAAGTGTTTCCTGACTTCCAGAACCTAGCTCTATAGCCTAACTAATGTATATTTCCCCCATCTCTTTCTCTGCATGTTGCCAGAGCTCCTACATAATTCTGCTGTAAAGAGTTGGAAAGCAGAAGAAAAATCTTCCTGTTGTAACTTTTTGTTCTGCAAGAGGGATTCTGAATTTGAAACTGGAATAAGCACCAAGTTCATAATTTAACATTCTCTTGTAGTATTTTGGCTCACCTTTACTGTGAGACTTAGAGGAAGCTGGAAGAAAGAATTAGGGAGAAGAGAAAGGGTCAGTTGATGGAACCTCACCAGGCCAATTCCTTTTTTGTGAGTTGAAGTAAAATGCAGCCCAAATGCCAAAATCATCTTTCATTCTCAGGCTATCAAGCTTTGAGAGCCTGACATAAGATGCCTCTCATAAAATGATTTATGCTTTGCTTCATAAAACTTGTCTAATGGAGAAAAAGAACACATCAAGGCTTAACACAAACACTTACAAGGAGGAAAATATTGAAACTTCTGTTTCTGCCTCAAAGACCTGAAAAGAAAAAGGGTTCTTCCCTTCAACCTCTCCTCCAAGTGCATGGAAAACATGTTTCCTTCTCTGAGGAAGAGCTTTGAAAAGAGTGTTGAAGGGATTGAGAGAGACAGGATCCAGAGCAAGTTGGTACACAGTGCAATTATGGAGAGCACATGCTTAATGGTGATAGGCTATTAAGTTTTATAATCTGAAATCAGTGACATTTGCAATAATTATTATTAATAGCCCAGTTTCTTACTCATCATATTTAAATGGAGCTTTATGGCTTAACTATCTAAAGTAATCAACTTCCAATTGTGTATTCCATTGGCCTAAATCAGAACAGTTGGGTGATAAGAAGTGCATTCAGTACCTCTCTCTTCCTGCACGTTATCATGCTGTAAATAAGTTTAAAAAAAAAATAAATCTGAGCATGGTTTACCCCAAATTACTCAGCAGTCTCCCATGGAAAGCCCCACTGGAAGCCAGCTGGAGTTTTCCAGGATGCTGAAGGAAGGACTGAGGCTGTTTGTGAGCCCTGACTGAACCTGGGCTGTGCCAGCCAAAGCACAGCACCTCTATGCCAGTTAATAGATTTCAGTGCTTCCAGCACCTTGGGACTGAGTGTCTCACCCCCCAAACTTGGCATAACCTTCTCTAGATGTTGTGCCACCCATAGTTCCTTTAGTGCTGACACCTTAGCTGGGAGTCCTGCTTTTAGTCATCTGAGGGGGGAAATAAATGAGATTCAAAGCAAGAAGAATAATGCAGGTGAGAGGAGGCAGATGAAAAATGAGAACAGCAAAGGACAATTTGGAAGAGTCCTCTCAGGAATGAGTGGTGGGTGGAAGTGCCTCTCTGTGTCCTTGTCACATCTGCTGGGGACTTGGGAACTTTGTGTCATTTTAAATTGGCTGGGGATCCTACAAAAAGCTCTTTTGATGCAGCAAGGGCTGATATGCTTTAAGAAGTCACTGGGAATGCTTTGCTGAATAGAAATGTGACATTTTTAGAGCCTTTTTTTTATTCCTTTTTAATCTGTAATCATGCTTTTATCAAAGGCTTTCCTTAGAAACTGTTTTATTTCTTAATACTCACACAGACAGCATTATATGGTTCTTTTAAACAGCTTAAACGTTAATTTCAAAGTAAAAATTTTCTGTTCTTTGGGAGTTGTTGATGTTTGGGGTTTTTTAAGGACATACAACATCCAGAACAATTTACAGAAGATATATCTGGATTTGATGTAAGCAGAGAAAATTGTTGGAAGAGACAGATCAAACCCTTTTGTAACAATAATTCTTAAGAGGTAAGGAACAAATTGTCTCTTTCAAAGCCAAATTTCTCCAAGGAGTTAACATCCACAGGGTCCATGAAAAGAACTTTTTTTTCCCCTTCACCTTTAGTAGCCTGGCATCTTTTTCATTGTAACTTACCTGTGTGTCTTACACCTGTTTTGAGTGATTAAAGATGAGCAATTCACAGAAGTGATGCATTTTCTGTCAGGCCATTACCACTTGTTTTCTCAGCATGTTCTGCAGATCCAGCTGAAGTTTTCATTGCAGAAATCAATTGGTGGGCAAGGTGGTGAGCATTTACTGACAACAGATAGTTAGAACTCCAGTAAATGCAGGGTTTAAAGGAGGCACAGAAAGTGTGTCTTTGCTGGGGCTGGCTCTGTTAGACACTACTCTGTGCTATAGGGAGCTGGTGAATGTCAAGATTTGCTTTCATTCTGGATATTTCATGCTACAGTGCCTGTTAATAGCTGTGTGCTTGGCACTTCTGTCAGTTTTGGGTCTTGACCTCTGGGTCTGCTACAAAAATTGTGCTGGATGCCAAATGTAAGTGAGGTGGGACAAATGTCAGAGCTGGAGTAAAAGCAGAGTTATCCTACCACAGTGGATTTTGAATATCATGCAATAACAGATTCCTGGTTTTGTACTGTTCAAGAAATACTCACTTAGGTAATTTTCATCTGGTCACCTTAGCTCCCATCAGGAGCACAGCTGGAATTCATTATAAATATCCTTGCAACACGAAATTGCAAGGAAGAGGGAGAAATGTGTAGCTGTCATATGGCCAGACACGTGTCCATGAGTGTTCCTAAGGACTTGGCAATTTTTCTCAGTGTTGTCCAAGCAGGGGGTGCACAGAGAGTTTCCCTCTATCACTCTCTTTTGGACAGAAACTTCCCAGCAGCTCAGAGCTTGGGAGCTGTGCTATCCCCACAGCAGCTCTGAGAGGTGAGGGAAGGAGGAAGATGTGTGGAGCAGAATCATACAGGAGAGATGGAAGTCATCCAGTCCAATCCCTGCTCCACCTGAGGTTAATTTGGAATCATAAGATGGCCCAGGTTGGAGATCATCAAGTTCCAAACCCCCTGCCATGGGCAGGGACACCTTCCAAGGTTGCTCAGAGTTAGATCAAGATCCTCAGAGCCTTTCACAGCCAAGTTTTGAACACTTCCAAGAACAGAGGTTCCAGCTTTTCTGGAAAACTTGTTATTCTCTGCTTCTTTCCACACCTCCAGCTGGAATTTTCCTTACTGCCACTTGTATTTTTTGGCCCATTTCCTTCCACTGTGCACCTCAGAATATCTACAGCCCCCTAGCTGGCAGCTGAAATGGGCAATTGAATCCCTCATCCTTCTCTCACCCTTCTCTCCTTCAGGATAAATATTTCCATCAGCCTCTACTCATGTGAAATGTGCCTTTATTAACCATGCCCATGGCCCTGTGCTGAGCTAACCCCAGCCTGTTTCTCTGCAGGGACACAAAGCTGCTTGATCATTTTGATAAGCTGGAGTCAATGTTCACTGTCATCATCCTTGAGGGAAATAGCCAAGGCATACACTAGATATGAAGTCAACTTTAGATTGTCATTAAAAATGCAAAATTAAATATTCTCCAGGTATACAGCCTGTCCAATGTCTGTGTTCACCTCTTTCCAGGAGGAAAATGAGAAATCTTGGGCATCAAGAATTGCAGGTTCCATTCCTGACTTGGCTTTCTTTGCTCACAGAAAGAGCTTTACAAAATAAAGATCCTTTTGTGATAGTGAAATAGGGACAAGTTGAGCATTTAAATATTGAATTGTTAGAAAAATTGCCAGCAACAACTGGTTATTTCAATAGAACATTTTTTTTTCATTATTAAAAGTATTATTGATTCCTGTTAGGGTTTTTTTTCCTGCCTTTGGAAAGTACAAAGTCCTTAAATAATTTGAGTTTTCACTTATTTCCTCAGAATTGTGGCATATGACTGATAACTGCCTTTAGAACTTCTAATAGCTAAATTACAATTATTATGCAAAGACCTACAATAGACAGTTATATGGATTGTTAAATGACTTTGCCTTTTTTGCAAACCATAATCATTTTCCTTTATTAGCTGAAGGATTTCATAATTTAAGGGAGATGAGAACCTATAAGTCACACTTTCAAATAAGGAACATGGATATTGCAAACATTAAATTCTCCCATAAAAATGTTAAGGCATCATTAAACTAGGATCAGATTAATACAATTCAGTCAACTCTAGATAGATATCTCCTGTAATAGGCTGAAACAATACCTAGTGATATAGGACGTGTAAGATTTTACTACAATCAATTTATAAACCTATAAAACACACAGGTATCACTCAAAGCCACTGTTAATTTTGCAAGCCCTGTATTAAATCAAGTGAATTTGGTAAGGAAAAAATATTCCCCACCCTCACTGTAACTCCCTTTCTGTTGTTAGCTGCTATCACAGCATCTTCCACCCTGAGTCAGATGAGAGATGCCTTCTGGTAGGGGTTGACCTGAGAATCTGTGCTTGATTTATCCATCTGTTTAAGTGTCTGAAAGACTTTTAAATGGATTTTCAGGGCATAATTTAATTCTCACTTGTAGCACCGTAAAGCTGGAGTCATTCTGTGTTTGTTCCAGAAGAACAGCAAGCGGGATTTGACCCCGGGTTTAATCAAATTAAAAACAAAGACTTGCATTTCTTCTGATCAGCTGGGGAAAGGGAGGGAGTTAGCTGGGGAAAAAGGTTTGGACTAAAGGCTCTGTGTGTGTTCCTTCCAAAGGTACAGGGCAGCTCAGTGGGTCTGGAGAAATGGCAATTTCAGACAAGCAGGGCAGAGCCAGCCAGGCAGGACTGGAGATGCAGAATTCCAAAGCATGATCTGGTTAGCTGTGCCAGCCTCACAGGTCCTGGTGACACATTTCAAGGGTTGTAGGTCAAACCCCTGTGTGGATATATCTGCACTGGAATATTTTAGCATGGATTTCCAAAAACACAACAGATTTATTGCATGTGCATGAGGAAAGAGAGAGGGAAATGGTTCTCCCATGGCACCCCGACATGCATCAGTGCATTGTGTCAAACATGGATCAGGATAGGACCATAAACTGTGCTGTATCTCTTTTAGGCATTGATAATCTGTCTGCTACTAAATTCTTTGGAATAAGACCCAGGAGTGAGGTCTTATTGCAAAGAATTTAGTAGGACTGAGAGGAGCCAACAGAAAGGAGGAGAGTGACTTGCTGAGCTGAGCAGAGCTGGTGTGACTCCTAGGAGATTTACAGCAGAATAAAGAGAAACTTTGGAGGAGCTATTTGAAAGGTGATATGAGGGAAAAAATCATTAGTTTAACTTTTTCTGTGAAGCCAGACTGGACCATTCAGGACAAACCAACTTGCACACACTGGTCTGCTTTTTAACACAGGTTAACTGCATGAACTCTCCATTCTTGGAAAGAGAAAAAGCTCCAGGAACAAAGGAATAGGTTTGTAAATCTGTATTAATGATCCAGAATGTAAGCAAACAGAAGGAGATGTCAAATACAGTAAAAGATGAGTATAGATTAGCTTCTTTGCAAAGCCCCCCCATTTGCATTTAAGATAAGTTGTGTGATTTAATTCAGTATTTGCAGTATTCCCTAAGGTCTGTACAGGACAGATCCCAGGCTGCCTCAGTCATTTAGTGAATCATCTAATGCAATCGAATTCTGAGTGACAGCCAAAATTATATGTAGTTAGTAAAAAATGTTGTTGTATTTAATCATATAATTGTGCATCCATTTAGATCAGCCCAGCAATCACAAGAACCCTTATCCACAAGTACCTTTACCTATGTGACTCGTGGTTAATAAGCAGGAGAGCTCACTCAGAGGGCATTCTCAGGCAGGGGATTTGAAGGATAAGGCCTAGCTGTATGCCAGCCAGAGACATTCCTAAAAATCCATTGTTGTAGATGAGGATTGTTTATAAATCAGGGGGTTTTTTTGTATGCAGCGACCTCATTGCAAAGTAAAAGATGCTACCCTGGTGAAATCTCATGTGAAAGAAACTATGAAGCAATTCCTGTTATAGCTTGCCAATTTAAATACATAGGGGTGGAAAAAAAAGTGGAAAATACCATTTCAGCCTAGATACCCACTGAACATCTTCTGATCTGCCCTGTCGGTACATTCTTTTCCAACAACTTCTGAACCTGTGAGAGAAATTTGAAACAGGAAGTCAAGTTTTAAACTGCATTTTCTTTAAGATTGTTGGAAAAAATCCTCAGAATATAAGGCAGAAACCCTGACTGGTACTTTGGTAAGGCAGTCAGCAGCATCTGCTGGGCATCTCATTCTGATGTTTGGGTGCTGGAAGAGCTGGGGCTGGGCTCAGAAACTGGTGTGACTGTGGCCACATCTCAGTGGCCTAAAGGAAACAACTCACTGAACAACTTTGTAGTATAGTTAAATTTCCTTTTTGATGAAACAATGTGAATTAAATCCATTTGGTGCCAAATCCTCCAGTGGCAAAGAGAAGGACGTGAGCAACAGCAAATGAAGGCATGAGTGGTGCAGAGATTTTATGCTGTCTGTTTGCAAGTAATGAGCTTGGTTCATCCATATGGCTGGTAATTGCTATCAGAATAAGTCACAAAGTGAGCCAATGGCTTTGCTCACACACAAATTGGAGAAACATATTTTCCAAGTCACAAAACAACCGATTAGTTGAATCCTGAGCTTGGAAGTCCAGAGACCTGATTCAACTTTCTGCTCCACCTTAGGTTTTTGGAGTTCCCATAGCCAAGCTTTTGAAATATGGCTTTGCTGCAGACTGCAGTGAAGCATCAAGGTCTGCAGTTAGTTTTTAATGAGCTAGCTTGGAAGCAGTCTGTGGCAGCACTCAGTTAACTTATCCTCAGCTCCAGTTCATCCATTAATTTCACTTGTGACAGTTGGATTTCAGGGTGTTTGGTGAAGTTCAGCAGGGATCAAATATAATCCAGCACTCTGATCAATCACATGAAATAAATTTAGCATTAAATGACCCAGTGGTCATCTCCAGTTAGATGTTAATTGTCTAACCATGGGGACTCCATTGATTTGGTAAAGTAGGACAGATGGGCTCTGTAGTGCTGAAGATGAAGGACAAAATAACCGGCCAAGAGACTGTATTTGGGGCATGATTCATCTCACCTAACCTCAGAGATCCCCAACCCTAACTGCCTTTAGAGTTGGTGGAGAATTTAATGCCTTTTGGAGGGTGACTCACCTGCATTATTTGAGGCACCACCTCCATGAAGTGAATTGTTTGGTAGAAAGGTATATGGATTAGGGGGGAATCTAGAAGCAGATCTCTGTTTTGAGCTGGGCAGTCCCAACCTTGGGGTTTTTTCAGGAAGTGACCTTGCTTATTTAAAGGTTGATGCAGTGTGTCTGCACTACAGCTTGCAGATAGGAGAAGAAACACTCCTGCCCTGACGTGTCTCTCTGCCATGCTCTGGGTATAACACCCTCAGGAAGCTGCAGAAAGACGAGGTGGAAGTGAAACCTGTGCTCAGACCAAGTGAGTCAGGAAACAGGACAGAAGCTTTGGTGCCCTTCTTGAGGATATTCATTTGCACGGAGGGGATGTTAACAGGAAACCTCCCAGTGCCTTAGAGAGAGCTGAACTTTATTTCAGTGAACCAGTGTGGTGGTGTTCACAGGGGGCCCAGGATGAGGGAAGGGATGAGAATCTTGACTCCAAGTTTCAGAATCTTGACTCAAGCTGATTCAGTATTTTATCATATATATTAAAGGAAAATGCTATATTAAAACTGTACTAAAAGAATAGAAGTAAGGATTTCATCAGAAGGCTAGAAAAGAATAGAAAGGAATGATAACAAAATCTTGTGACTGATCAGAGTTCCAGCACAGCTGGACCTGTGATTGGTCATCAAGTAGAAACAATTTCACATGCTGGTTAAACAATTCTCCAAATCACATTCCAAAGCAGCAAAACATGGAGAAGCTGAAGTTTCCCAGCTTGTCAGGAGAAAAGACCCTAATGAAAGGATTTTTCAGAAAATATGTCTGTGACCAAACAGCTGAGCCCAGAAGAGTCATTTGTGGAAAAAACCCTCCCAACACCTGCAGTTTTACCAACAAATCCTGTCCAATTAAGCCTGTGAGATTTCACGTTGTTAAACACAGAAAAATCCATTGCAAAATTTTATATTATTGGGAGGCAGGAGGGGTTTCACCTGTACTTTGTGATCAGTGCTCTTGGATTTATTAACAGGATGTTTGAACTGAGAGGGATGAAGTGTGAGGAAAATGCCACGAGAGGGAGATGTTGGAAGCAGGAAAGCTGCCGGGATTCTCAGCCTCACACAGCCGGTTAGTTTTAAATAGCACTCCACTAAAGTTTGTTGAACTTTCACGGAGCTCACGGCATCTTTAAAATAAAGTTTATTCTGGGAGGGAATTGTTCTGGAAAGCTAGAAATCACTTTGGGGAAAAAAAAACCAAAAAGCACAAAAAAAAAAAAAAAAAACAAAAAAACAACCAAAACCACACTGCAACTAAAACCTTTGTGAAACCCATTCAAAAAGTTGTGTTTATTAAAAAACGAAATCTTCACCAGACACCACAACGCCTGCCATTTTAAGGTCAGATGTTTTAATTTTCCACTTCTTTTATAGTTTTTTTAAGTGGTGAAATGCAATAAATAGTATAGATATGGTGACACCTTACTGCTCAATATGAGAAGTGTACAAGGAGAAAAACCTGCTCAGAGAGATCTCTCCTCTCCAGTTTTCTTGTTTGTGACATGTGTTTCTCACTGCTGTTAAGACACCTCCCTGGAAAAACCTTGGCTATTTCCCAGAGTTCAGCAGTAATTAAATGCATATCTGAACTCCTAGAGCCAGCCTTGAAAAATGAATGCAGCAGTAAATGGCTCAAGTCATGTCAAATATATGGGGCTAAATGTGGATATTAATTATATCACCAGAGGGACTCAATTTACTTTGTGGAGCAATTAAAAGAAGACAGAAATTTACAGTCTGTTTCTGGAAAAGAGTAATGCCTGTTTAAAAATAACTTTCTACCCAGAATAGTCTGCCTGTCTCACATAATGTCAGTTATGGGAGGGGAAAGATCCAGACTAAGCCAACAGAAGACTTTGGCATTTACAACAGTGCTTCTTTCTGGAAATATCAAACCAAAGTTTCACAGCAATACAAGCTGACAGGTGCCCAGGTGCACTTTTAGGCATGCAAACAAAGGCTCTGCTTTTCAAACTGCCTGAAGTGCACATCAAAACTTGGCTTCCCCTTGTTTTCCTTCCCCATGAGCACATTAAGGATGTGAAGAGGCCTGTGTTCTATGGACAGGAGGTAGAGGTTTCATGGGTTTTGATGTACAGTTTAATATTGCTCTGGATTATTCTAGTAGTCTGTATCTCTCTCTCTCTATTCTTTTTTTTTTTTTAATGTATTTCTTGCTTCAGAGTGGACAGGCAAGGATTGCTTTCCAGCTGAATCAGAACTGGAGCTTGTTCCTCTACCCATAGGCAATGTATGAAACCTCATTAGCCCAAAGCACCTGTTCCAAGAGGCATCCTGATGGAAAATCAGCCTGTTCTGGGATGCTAACTGCACTTCTGTTCTGCTTTCAGTGGTTTCCATATTCCTCTTGTTTTTAGTGTCGGCTCTGGAAATACCATTGAGGGATTTGGGTGAAAGGATCAACAATTCAAGCCAGTGGCCACAGCATCCATCCCTCTCTCTGCCTCAGAGCTGGAGAGAGCCAGGATCAGACATCTTCACATCTCATCCTCAAAGCAGTGCAGTCAGACAGAGAGAAAAACACCCACTCTCCCCCCATGGCTCAATGTTCTCCTCTCCAGCCCTTCAGAAACCTGGCAATGGGCTAAAAAGGCCCGTGGTGGTTACTTTTGTCTGCAGAGTACAGCGTGCTTGGTTGGTTGGTCTACTCAATACTTCACTTCATCATTCCTTTTTTCCAGGAGGGTCATGCTCTAAGTTTTCCTGGGATGTTTTCCCCTCTGCCCCGTTGTGAACATGATTTCAGTGGGATTTTCTGAAAGAGTTTAATGCATCCAGACAAGACAGTGGGAAAAGGAGCTGAGGTGGTGTTAGTCTGAATTGTTTATTTCAAAACTGTGGTGAGAAAGGGCTTCAAAAAGCCCTGAAAGTGCTCTGAGAGACAGCAGTTGGGAGCCAGGAGATATTTACCTTTATATTTCAGTAGAAGCTCTTTGCTTCTATGTCACTGTTTCCAAAGTAAAAACGAGTTGAAGACAGGGAGAAAGAACATCAGTTCTGAGTGCCTTTCTCAGGCAAAAATTCTACTGAAACTAGAAAGCTCATATTAAACAAGGACTTCCAGCTGTGACAGCCAGAAACCTTTAATTCTTGCACAGCAATTCCAAAACCTTTTGGTGAGAAAGGCTGGGGCTGTGTGACAGCACCAACAGCTCCATTTCCACACCCCTCAATGAGCCTGGTATTCTCCAGGTGATGTCACTGTCAAGGCTGAGCATCAGACATCATTCACATCATTTACTGTTTAAACAAGCAGGGTTCTGGCTAATTTCTTGTTTGCAATGTGGCTGTGCCAGTCCATACATTTTCTTCCCTGTTAGAACTCTAAAAACACTTAGCAAAAAAAACCACACACGTACACACACATATATATATTATATTTATATATATCAGCCTTTTAAGTATTTTTAAAAGCCTTCATTTTTTTTAAAAGTTATTAAAAAAATGCATTAAGAATGGGAGAAGGTGTACCTGCTTTTAGAATTCTGCATTCTTGTACACCTGCACTCATCAGCAATGAAAGACAAGTGAAATCCCAATGCTGAGAACACCAAATTATGTCGGTGCTGGGTGTTTTAGTATGTTTAAGTTTTAATCCTCCTGTTTCTAGGTGCTGCAGCTGTTTCAGGTGGTTTTCAGGTGAGCACATGGCCCTGGAGATGACAGCTCCTCTGTGTTCCAGCACTTACTCCACACTGACAAAAAGACTATGGGCTGTACTGCAGGTTCCATCTGTCTGAAATCCCACATTCCCAGGAATATGAACACACCTGATTGGCCTCTCTGTGGCTGTTTTGGCTCATTTTTAAAGGATAAAGCAATATTTAAAGGCTCTCTTCACTGCTTAAAGGCACGTGAGGGATTCTTCATTGTGCTCAGCAAACACAGGCAGAGTTTCTCTTTGGTGCAAGGGGCCAATTCCCAGATTTACCTTTTCCAGTCTGAATTTCAGATCTGCACAGGGCTTCCCTTTTACAGCAGTCAAAACAAAACTCTGTAGCTTTATACCAGAGTAAAGGGAAAACAAACCAAAACTCATTAATACATCCATCTTATATCCAGTTTATTTAATACCAGAGCAGTAAATACAAATCAGAGTTCTGGAATCTGGCAGTGCTAGAGCAAGGTAAAGCTACAACTGTCTGTTGGTATTTCTGGGATCCTGTGTGGGCTGGGAAGCTGAGGGGTGTACATGAGAAATCTGCAGGTTCATTCTCATAGATATTGACCATACACTTAAAATGCAATGCTCCTGACAGGGCAGAGCAGTGCCTGTCAGCTGAGAACTAAGTTCCAATATTTTCAGTCTTCTAACAAGTGAAATAAACAGTATCTTCTGCTTAAAAAAAGAAAGTGATCTTTGGTCAGCACAATAGAATGTGCTTTAGTATTGTTTCACAACCTTACTGCTAAGATTATATGTAACTTTTTTATGTTGTCTTATGGGTGAACACTCAAAAACTGAAAAAAAAAAATAATAATCCTGAAACTTTTTAGTTTCAATGCAGGTAAAATTTCAGAGCAGAGGTAGGCTTCAAGTCAGCATCCTACAAAGGCTGAATCCCAGCTGTCCCCTGGGGTGTGTAGGAGGCAGCAATTCATTTTCCCTTCCCTTTCATAATTTCTGTATGAGCACAGCACTTGCAAACACTCTGGGCTAAGCCCTTTTTTAGCTGTCCAAAGAAAGAGCTCTGAATGCCAACTGACAACACATTTACACCCATCTGATGTTTAATATGCACATCTGAGCAGTGTAGCTAGCAGTACCCAGTGCTCTCTCTGTGGTATTTCAATACCACAGCCATGAGTAGCTGTAAGGACATTGGTTATTAGGAAAACACTCTCTGTGATCACAGGTCTCACCAGCAGGCTGACCTTTAAATCCAGGCAGACCTCCTAGAGAACTTGTGCTCTTTACCAGTCCCTGAGCCTCCCAAGCTCCTGCTGCCATCTGAGATGGAGCAGTCACACCCACCTTGCAGCTCATGAAACTTTTGTTAAAGCTGACAAAAGCTGCTCTGTGGAAGGAATCAACCCAAGCCTTCTGCTGGCCCTTGCTGCTAAATTATTTCACTCAACAACCTCCTTGCCAAAACAGGCCTGTGCTCACTGATTAACATTTCACCAACATTTCAGCTCCCACACTCCTCAACCTTCTCCACTTTCTCTCATCACTCATGGAATAAAGGAAAAAAGATGCTGAAATAGGAGACAATGCTGCTTTAAGTATCTGCTTCCCTACTTCTGGTGCCTCTGCAAGGCAGCTCTGCAGGTAAATATCTTCTGTAGACTCGGTGTCTAAGCATTGAATTCATATGAATTTCAGCAAGTGTAAGGCACACAAGGACCTGAGTTAAATACAAATACACTGCCACATGAAGCTGCAGTACTTTGCTTTTCTTAGTGCAAATGTTCTTGCACACACACACACAAAAAACCACTACTCAGGATTCTGAAGTAAGATTTTGATCAGCAAGGCTGAGCTTACTGGATATTATGTGGTTTAGTGGTAGACTTGGTAGTGTTTGGTTAATGGCTGGATTTGATGACTTAGGATCTTTTCCAATAGAAGTGAATCTGTGAAATTAAACATCTGTTTATACCTCAGTTGCACCTAGAGGCTCTACCCAAAACCATGTTGGGGCTGAATAAATCAGACTAAACTCTCCTCTGGAGCAGTTTACAGTTTAAATGGCATTTCCCTCTACAGTAAATCTGCAGCAGAGCTGAAATAGAAGTTCAGGTCTTCCAGGTCTAGACCATTCTGCCTCCCACTTTGGTTTCTACTGTCTTACTCCTCCACATATTGACCTTTGGAGGAAATTCAGTGAATCCCAAGAGCTCAGCTCCATTATCTCAGCTTGTTCCAACTTCAGGACTAACCATCTCCTACACAGATTTCCTCCTCTTCCCAAACACGTTGTTGATCAACTTGGCCATTGACTTGGAGCCGCTTGGTCGTCTCTTCTCCTTCCCTTTGGAATTGGCAGTGATGTTCCTCAGCACCTTGGTGAACATTGCCACAACCTCCTGGCAGTGCTCTGCTGCAGACAGTTCACAGAATTGGCACTTGTTATCTATTGCCAGCCTCTGTCCTTCATCCCAGCCAACCTCCCTCATGTGGCATAAATCCTGTTTATTGCCCACCAAAAATATTGAGGGCTCGACCACCCTGAAATGAAAAAGGTTCCAGTTAGAGAAAAGATTTGTACAAGGCTGTGTGGTGTGCTGTGCTAAATTCAGAGTGTATGAAAAGCATGGATGTTCAGGACAGCAAGCATTGCAAAAAAACCTAAAATGAACTAACCAGCCCCCTCACCCAGCCAGGAAGAATTTTAGTTTCCCATTTGTCAAAGGATTTACCAGACAAGCTGCTCTCTAGCAGTAGATTTTAATTTTTGTTGTCTCTACTCAAAGAATTCATGGATTTTTTTAATCCACTGGTTTTTTCATGCTCTGTGCTGCTGAGTATATTGTCAGCACCTGGAGAAGCAACCTGATCATTATTTCCATGAGCAGATAACAGGACAGGGTCCAAGAGACAGATCAGTGTCAGTGGCATTACTCAAAAGGAAACACAGGAAATCTAATTCCAAGCTTCTGCTGAAATGATTCCTTTCAGAAATTAACCTTATTTAAGAAAGTTCAGCAGTAAAACAGACAGAAAAATGGGGTTTTTACTTCTCTTCTGATATAGGTGAAGGATTTCACTCTTTTATTTAGAAAGCACCTCAGCTGACTGGTGCAGGAATACACACCCCCATCCACACTCACACCTGCAGTCCTGGTGATTCTTTTTTTTCAACTCCTTTTTTTCTTTCCATATGCCACCCATGTGCACAAATCATGCTGGGGTCACCACCAAAGGCAGTTTAGGAGATATTTGTGGTATTACTTGCATTTATTGTTTTTCTTCAGCCCCTGTATTTGTGTACCTCCATTGGTAATTGAGTGGGAGAGTAAAAGCACAGACTGACTATGCCAGGCTTTTTTACTTGTGCAACACAGCAGAAATGTTTACAACAATCATTTGAATACTAATTCTGTATCAGTTAAATAATAGTTCTGTAAGAAATAAGAACAAAAATCCTGGTGTGCTTGGGTTTGGATACAGTAAAATTGATTGTAATTTGCCACACATTTTACCCTCGGGTACCTTGTTGTTGGCATTTTGTTAGATCACTTTGCTGCTGCTGGATTTTAGTTGCTGCTAGGACAGCCTGCAAGCTCGCAAAAGGGTCTTGCTGAGGGGAAAAATAATAAATAATGGCACTTACTTTTTACAAACTGCTGTGTGGGACTCTCGGATCCTGTAGAGCAGTGCCTTGGCAAAGGCAAAGGATGCTCTGTCACTGATGTCATAGACAATGATAAACCCATCAGCCCAGTGCAGCTCATCTGCCAGGGACAGCTTCCCCTGCTGGGCCTGAAAGAGGTGCAAAGGCACAAGGAAAAAAAATGTTACTCTTGCCACTCCAGAGCTTTTTCTCTGTCACTGCCAATGCCAGAACACAGTAACTTTCATTGCAAGATATTTAATAGGTTTAGGTGCTGGCATCATGCTAGTGCTGCTCCAAAAGCCTTACAAATAAAGCCTTTATGTTTGTACAAATTTATTTATACAAATAGTTAAATCAGAATCAAAAATGGCACTTTGGATCACGGACAATTTCATTATGAAGTATTTAGACTTTGTTTAAGCAGTGAAATCCCACAACTTGTACAGCCATTGCTTATGCTTAAATTCTGCAGGGTTACATGAGACGTGGAACACACAGAGGAGCCATCAACATTTGTGATTTGTGGCTCTAGCTCTGGTTTGCTTGTCCCTAACGTTCTGACTACAGTAAGCTTAAGGATTTCCTTCGTTTGTTTTCTTTCCTCTTTGAATTCTTCAAGTTTCAAACACTAATTAGCCATATGTTAAATTTCTGAAGAGATAGGGGGGAAAAAAAATCTTCTTTCAGTCTGCAGTTGAGTTTAACAAATCTAGTGACAAAAGTCACTTGAGTGATAACAGGGTTTTACTAATCCTTGACCCTCTTCACACCAAGAAGCTGCCACACTTTGATTTCCAGAAAGCAACAGCTTTAAACTGTCCCATTAAGCAAAGGAGTGTCATTTCAAAACTATTTAAAATTAGCTTATCCCTGCACGTGACTTGGCAGCAGCTAGCAAGACCATAGGACCTAAAATAGATAAAAAACTGGAAGCTAATCAGAAACAAAAAAAAAATCATTTACTTGACTATTTCTTGATATGCAGAGTACATGAGGGGATGGGACAGGATTAATGATTTTTCCTGCACATCCAAAATTCAAGAGAATTAAGAAGCACACAGTTCCTGATGTCCCAAAGCAAATGGCAAGCATGTGAGATAAAGCAACAGACTTTTGATTCTCAACTTCTTACAAGTTGCTGTAAGGAATTTACTTTGCTAAACAGCTTAAGTTAGGCCTTTTTCTAAGGAAAAAAAACATGAGTACAGACAGCTCAGAGAGCACGAGCACAAATATGTGCAACCAAAATCCCTCCTGCTAATGGGAAAGCACTCAGTAGTTCCAAGCCCCAGCAACCCTAAAATTTCAGTCTTATTTAAATAAAACCCAAAAGAGCAAGCACAAATTCCAACAATTAAAAGTTTGTAACCCCTTGACTTTTTTTTACCAAATACACAGGTAATGAAGAACAGCTTTTCTTTACCCTCCTCCTGCTAAATTCTTACCTGGGAACAAGGGTCATAAATTTCCAGGTGTATCTGCCTCCCGTCCAGGCACAAGTGTTTGGTGTAGATGCATTCTAAGATAGATAATTATCCAAAGAAAATCAGTGTTACTGGCTGGGGATGACAGGGAAAGGGAAGGGAAGGGAAGGGAAGGGAAGGGAAGGGCAGGGAAGGGAAGGGCAGGGAAGGGAAGGGAAGGAAGGGAAGGGAAGGGAAGGGAAGGGAAGGGAAGGGAAGGGAAGGGAAGGGAAGGGAAGGGAAGGGAAGGGAAGGGAAGGGAAGGGAAGGGAAGGGCAAGGCAACAGTGCAATTTGATAATACTGAGGATTCCTTGAATACTGGTAATTTGATTGGTTTCTCAAGACATGTAGAAACTTTTTGTCTCTGATCTGGTGTTTTTTTGTTTCTTTGTTTGGTTTTGGGTTTTTTTTTTTTTGTTTGTTTTTTTTTGTTTTTGTTTTTTTAGTTTGTGGGGGTGTCTTTTTGGTGGGTTTTTTTTTTTTTTTTCTTTTTTCAGGTGAGGAAGGGTTTTAGGGAAGGATTTTTGTCTGTTTTGTGATTTTGTTTTTGCTGACTGGTGGTTTCCCTTTTTTTCTGAGCACACACTGGAAACAAACCTATTGCATTTTGCACCACTCAAGCCCTTAGGCAGACCCACACCATTTTCACTGTGGTGCTCCCATCAAAGGCTGGGTGAGTGAACCCTTTCAGACCCTGCTTTTCCTCCCCCAAAACAGAGGTGAGGGGAATTCACAATCCTCACAATCAGCTAAATGCTGATCATCATTCAGGGCTCAGGGTTATAAAATGTGCAGCTCTGATTCTGCACAGAAGTGTTATTTAGCAGTAATATTTCTTTACCATGGCTCCTGCTGCTTTAAGAGTTCTCATACCAGGCAGCATTAGACCAAGAGTATTTACAGCACCATGTCCTTAGGATCTGGTCCAAAAATATTTCTGCAGTGTCTCAGACTTAGGACTCTGCACCAGCACTGGGAACTCTACTGCAGACACACCATCACTACTATTTAAAGCAGCAGGATGTTCTGAGCAAGTGTAAGCAGTTTGTGCTTGCAAAACAGGCTTTCTGCACTGCAATTTGTCATTTTCTGAACTTCAGGGACAAGAACTGGTGTTGACAGCACAGAAAACACACTTAAACTGTGCAGTGAGGGATAGCTCAGTGATCTCTGGCACTCGGCATCTTCAGCATTCTTCCTGCTCATCTTAAGAATTATCATGATGGTAAATTATCAGTCCCAAGCATCTCAGGGTATAAAATCTACAGCCCCTTGCTTGTTTCCTTAATTAAACAAATGTTTAATTATTATTTTAATCCCACTAATAGTGGCATGATCTTTATCTTACCACCCCTATTACCACTTTTCTCATCTCTACCAACAGTGCTAAACTTATCTATCTTCCAGGAATCATTTGTTAAAGAATGAAAATGTTCTGGGGGTTTGTCTGCCTTTACAGGACTTGCAGTACTGGAGGCTGAGAACAGAACCTGGTTTTGGTTGTAGGTGGTTTGGAACACACAGAGAGCACACAGAACACATAATTTACATGAGGTAGTTTAGACCTAGAGCAGCCAGCTGGGACACAAAGTGTCTGCTCAGTCTGTGTTTGTAAAATAACAAATAATGTACAGTTGTAGCTCCTCCTTCAGAATAAGTTCATTTGGATATATTCAGTGCAACTCAGCTTAGTAGTTCTTTTTTCTTTGTTATTTACAGATCATTAGAAACTACTCTGATTGCTGGGGGGAGGGGGAATAAAAAAGCATGGAAAGACTCCTTTACTTTAGCAGGGAGAGTGAGAAAGAGGCCAATATCTGTGCCTCGTTAAGTTATTCCTCCTTTTTTTGTCTTTTTTCCTCTGTTTTCCTTCTTTTTTCTTTTTCTTTTCTCTGTTTCTCATTAAGTTTTTCCTTCCTTTTTCTTTCTATTTACAGATCACTAGAAGCTACTCTGACTCCTGTAGGGATGGGGGGAAAAAACCATGGAGAGAATCCTTTACTTTAGCAGGGTGAGTGAGGCAGAGGGCAATCTCTGTTAAGTTTTTCTTTCTTTTTTCTTTTTCTCTTTTCCTTTTTTCTTTTCTTTTTCTCTATTCCTCGTTAAGTTTTTCCTTCTTTTTAATTTGTTATTTACAGATCAGTAGAAGCTATTCTGATTCTTGGGGGGGAAACATGGAGAGAATCTTTAGCAGGGAGAGTGAGGTAGAGGGCAATCTCTGTTAAGTTTTTCCTTCTTTTTTTTTTCTTTTCCTTTTTTCTTTTTCTTTTCTCTGTTTTTCATTAAGTTTTTCCTTCTTTTTAATGTGTTATTTACAGATCAGTAGAATCTAGTCTGATTCCTGTGGGGAGGGAAAAAAAAAAAGCATGGAGAGAATCCTTTACTTTAGCAGGGAGAGTGAGGTAGAGGGAACTCTGTTAAGTTTTTCTTTCTTTTTTCTTTTCTTTTTCGCTTTTCCTTTTTTCTTTTTCTTTTCTCTGTTTCTCATTAAGTTTTTCCTTCTTTTTTCTTGTTATTTACAGATCACTAGAAGCTACTCTGATTCCTGTAGGGATGGGGGGAAAAAAGCATGGAGAGAATCCTTTACTTTAGCAGGGTGAGTGAGGCAGAGGGCAATCTCTGTTAAGTTTTTCTTTCTTTTTACTTTTCTTTTTCTCTTTTCCTTTTTTCTTTTCTTTTTCCCTATTCCTCGTTAAGTTTTTCCTTCTTTTTAATTTGTTATTTACAGATCACTAGAAGCTCCTCTGATTCCTGCGGGGGGGGAGGGAAGAAAGGTGTGGAGAGAATCCTTTACTTTGGCAGGGAGAGTGAGGCAGAGGGCAATCTCTGTGCCTCGTTAAGTTTTGGGACTCCTGCCACATCAGCTGGGGTGGCAGCACACTTCCAGAGCTATTCGGGCATCAGCTGAACGGTATTTCCACCCGGGATGTAAAAATCCAAGTCCTGCTTTCCCACCTTCCTAGATTTAGAAGTGTCTTGATGAAAGTGACACAAGTGGCATGAAAGGGACTTTTAATCTGTGTACAGCCAGGTTTTCCTCAAAGCCACCAAAGCAGCGCCCTCCTGCCCCACTGGGAGCCTCGTGTTGTGCTTTGATTGCCCACCCGTGCCCTTCAATAATCTGAATATCCTCTGGAGCCGAGGAGGGGATATTCGCTAGAGCAGGTCTTGTTTGGGGTTTTTTAGTCTATTCCTTGGCTCTCTCTGATCGAGCTGAGCATACCCCACTCTCAGCCCGGTTCTCTTCCCCTCCCCAGCCCCTTCACAGCGATCTCCCCCCGACCCCGGCTCGTCCTTTCCCCCCTCCCCAGGGCTCACAGCCCGGCAGGACCTCCCGCCCGTAACCGAGGGGAAATTCCCATCTCCCTGCAAAGTTCTACCACGCCCAAATTCTCCATCAAATCAGCGCTTGGGGAGCCGCAAGGGAAAAATCACCCACAACGCCTTGTCAGAAAAAAACTTTCCAGTTCACGATAGAAGTAATGGGATGTTGAGAGCAGCTGTAAACAAGAGATGCTACTCCACTCTCTAGCATTTGTTAAGCACTTCTATCTGCTTTTTTGGAAGCAGTGCTTCAGAAATGCACTCTGTGCTTTGCTATTTAAACTTTTACTTTCAGGATGTACAAACCAAACTATAGATTTGTGAAAGAGTATGAGTTTTACAGGTAATAATAACAATAAGATAAAGCTTGCCAGATAAAAACTACATGATACATTGTTTTGGTTTGAAAAAGAAGTGAGTTTTTGGGAGTTTGGTGGTCAAACTAATTAATTATGAGATTTGAATATTAGCACCACCACCCTCTTTGCTCATTATTTCTGTTCAGGCACTTTTTCACAGAACAACGCTGCACTCTCTTAGCTCTGAGCCATTGCCTGCCCCTAAATGCAGTTTCTGTGTCACATACATATATCAACATCCATCTAGCACTTGCTCTCCCCAGGGGGAAAAAACCTCCATTCATCCATCCCTGTCTCTATCCCTCCATCCTCCCATCCATCCCTCCATCAATCCTTCCATCCATCCCTTCATCTCTGCCTCAAACCATCCATCTATACTTACATCTATCCCTCCACCTATTCCTCCTTCCATCATCTCTCCATCCCTCCCATCCCTGCCTCTATCCCTCCATCCATCCCTCCATCAATCCTTCCATCCATCCCTCCATCTCTGCACTAACGATAACACGGATTACCCACATCCATCCCATGCTATACTTCACACCCATCCCCCCATCCATCCAATCCATCCAGCCTCAATCCATCCAGCCAGCCAGATCCAGCATCCTCCATCAATACAAAAGTCCAGCCAGTCCATGCAATCCATCAACCTTCATCCATAATCCATACATCTACCCTCCCTACCAATCCCCATCATCCATCATTCCATCTGCCTCCATCACATCATTGCCCCTCCATGGATCCCTCCTCATGCCTCCATACATCCCTGCCCTCAATGTATCATCCTCCCTCACCTCCCTTCAGCCACTCCCATCCCTGCTCATCTATCTCTCCCTCCATCCCTCTCTCCATCCCTCCATCCCTCCATCCCTTCCATCCCTCCATCCCTCTCTCCATCCCTCGCTGCCCGCGGGGCTCTCACCGCCGCCGGACGCGTACTCTCCGATGAAGCGCCGTGTCAGGAACCGCACTGCCAGCGCTGCGGGAGGGAAGCAGAGCCGGGATCAGCGGGGCCTCGCCTCCCCCTCCGCCACACCCGAGCCATTCCCTGCCTCTCCCCCTCACCCTTACCCGATTTGCCGGCTCCGCTGCCGCCCAGCACGGCCACCTTCACCTCGCTCATCGCTCCGCCGCCGCCCCCGCTGCCTGCGAGCCTTTAAAGCGCCTCGGGCGACGCCGCCCCGCATCCTCCATCCCGCATCCCGCATCCCCAGCCTCAGCCCGCCTCCTCCCACCAGGGAGGTGCAGCTCCCCGCGGCGGGGCTCGGCCTCTGCGCCTTCCGAGAGGCGCCTTCCTCCTCCTCCTCCTCCTCCTCCTCCTTCTTCTCCTCCTCCTCCTCTTCCTCCTCCTCCTCCTCCTTCCCCCCGCCGGTGCCCCCGGGTCGCGCTCGCCGCGCCAACTTTGTGCCGGTCGCCTTCCTCTTGCTTCCTCCTCCTCCTCTCGGTGCGCTCGGGGGATGGGGGGAAAGGAAAACAGGAAAAAACACAAAAGAAAAAGGGGAAAAACCACCGAAACCTAAAAAGTTCTCCACAACCGAAAAAAACAAACAAACAAACAAACAAAAAAAACCAAACAAAAAAAGCCAAATTAAGAAAAAAAGAAAAACAAACATCTAAAAAAGAACAACTAAAAAAAAAAAACCAAACCAAAAACAAAACAAAAAAAAACCAAAACCCCAAACAAATTAAAAAAAAACCAACAAAAAAGCCCAAAAACCACCCAAAAAAGCCAAGGAAATAAAAAACTACAGCAAAAAGCCCAACAAAAAAAAAAAAAAACTGAACAGAAAAAAGAACCCAAAAAGCAAAAAAATCAAACAAATCAAAACAAATTAAAAAAAAAAACAAAAAAAAGCCCAAACAAAAAAACCCCACCAAAAATAAATAAATAAAAACAAAAAAAAACCAACAAAAACACAAACAAACAACCCCACAAAAAAAAAATTCCAAACCCAACCTCTGTGTGTGTGTTTGGTTTTGCTCTAAGTTTGTTTTGCAGCCTTGTCATCCAGTCAACCACTGCAACAGGACAGAGAGACTTTACAGGAAGCTTAGAATAAATATTGAGGACATGGCAGCTTGTTAAAAATCAAATGCTGTGGTACAAAGTGTGGCACTTGAGATGTGAGTTGCCCAAATTCTCATTTCATACCCTCTGCAAAGGGAAGAACAGAACCCAGGTCTCTGCTCTCACTATTTGAGCTTAACTACATAAACACTTCCCTTGCCTAAAGAGCAGATGTGATGACCAAATTAGGGTGTTGCACATGTTAAAGGATGTCCTGCCTGGGACTTTTACTTCTTTTAGTAAAACAAACAAAAAAAAGTTCAGAAGACTGAGATGATTTGCTGTGTGTATTTGTTAAGCATAAAACTTAAAGCATTAGAGAAATGAAGTTTAATGGAAGATTAAACAATGTGAAGGTTTCTTTTCTGAAAGACTATTTTTATCCAGCCCTTCCTAGAGCTCAGTGGAACTGAGAAAATTTATAATGGGAGGAACTCCTGAATGTCCACTTTTCTGTCAATATTCTTTTATTGCTGCTGCATTTTCACTTTCCAAGGGGATATGCAGAGATTTTTTTAATTTCTTCACGCATGTAGGACAAATATCAAATTTCTTCTACATCAGCACCCACATGAAACTTCCCAGCAAAAACTGCTCACCTGTCTAAGCCACACCATTTCAAGTTATAATAAATACTTTTGTTGCTCAGCCTGTTGAAAAGTTTTGATTAGCAGGAAGCTTGAGGAAAGGTATCAGTTGCTGGAAGAAATGCTGCCAAGTGATTATACATAGATTTTAATGAATTATTTCCCTAGATTTGGCCTTGTTCATGGAAGTTTATGGTAGATATTGTAGAAATGCCTCTTTAAATTGCCTTGCTTTCTTTGAATGTTGACCATCCTCACCTGCAGCTTGTACAATTGTCATTTTCTGTTCTTTCCTTTACCAAATCTGTCTGTTCTGGAATGGTTTTACCTTCATTACCCATGGGTTAAAGATCTGTGTGAGGTGAGAGGTGCACAGGAAACAGTTAATCTCTCCAGTGAGCAGAAGAGGTGAGTTTCAAGTCTGGAGGTCAAAAAGGAGTGAAATCTGTGCTGCTCATGTGAAAAGTGAGTGAACTTTGTTCACACGTGTAAGGCTCTGCTGTGAAACCAGCAGGCCTCTCACAGGCATAAAGAAAAGAAATTATTCATCAAAGATTTTGTTTTCCTTTCAGTGAACATGGTAGAGGATTGATTTTGAATTGCTTTTTTTTTTCATCCAGTCTAGAAACAAATGTCCCACATACAAAACTTGTGGGAACTACAGCTGATGGCTTTCCCCTAAAATACAGAAATAGGGGCCTGGAAAGAGATGATACAAGCAAAATGTTCAATTAGAGGCTTTCCCTGCCTGTGAAGTAGGAAAAAGAGACCACAGTGAACTTTGAAATGGATTGAAGAGCCATTAAAATTAAATTAATTAATTAATTAGTTAATTTGCAGGGCTGTGAATGACACCCAGCCTGTTTCTGCTGTGATGGCCAAGGCTTTCCAGTGATCACTGATGTCTGGTGAGTCTGCAGGGTGATCCAAGTCCTGCTGAAAGTTCCTAAATGAGCCACAGGGAGATGAACCAGTTTGAATTTGCAGCATTTTAACCATTCTGCAGTAAAATGCTGGCACAAATGCCCTTATCCCCAGTGAACCCTTAAGCTGACCTGCAGGAGAAGCCAGGTCTCTCTGCTGAGCTATAAAGTCTTGGCCTCTGCTTGGGGCCCTCCAGGTTTAATGTCAGCTCTTTCAATGTTTAAAAAAGGCCCAGGTTGCCTCCATGGGTGCAGAGATGAAGGGAGGCTCCAGCTGAGCATCTTCCCTGTCATTGTCAATTCTCCCCACTCTCCAAATCAGATCTTGTGCATTTTTTGATTGCAGATAAAGTCTGAAAAATCTTTGAACAGTATATATGAAGCAGAGGATATCTTTTTTCCTTGCTCTAAATCCATTACTTGAATCATTATGGGGTGTGAGAAGGAGGGACACAGATTCTTTTTGAAGGCTTCATGTTTTCTTACTATACATTAAATGTATTTTTTGCTGTTTGCCTGGGTTTTGTGTTACAATATTTGTCTGTGAGCTACATGGCATCTCATGCCAGTATATTTCAGATTAGGCTTTTATTAGGTCACAGCATAAGCATAAATAAGCAATTACTAAACTCTAAATTTCTGCTAGATTAGTACAGCAAAGTTCAGAGTGCAGAAGTTGTGTTGTGGCCAATACACGTTAGAAGAATAAAGTAGAAAACTTAAATAGTCAACATTTTTTCACAACTTGTTCTGTGGGAGATGTTAACACTCCAAATACAATATGCTAAATGGATCAGACTCTAAACATTGCAGGAAAATACAGAGCTGTTTCCAGCTCTGTGGTTGCCATGGTTTGGATCCAGGAAAACACTCAAGGAAAGATTTTAGTGTTCATCTTGAGCTGATAAAAAGTTGTTTACATCCAACTCTGCCCTCTGTTTCTTCCTGTGGATTCTTGTGATTCCTGTAGAATTCAATCTTATGGTCTCATAGCCCCTTGACTGGGTTTGCTGATATGAGAGAAAAACCAACTGAAAAAAGGTTTTGCATCTGTTTTATCTCAAACCACTGAACTGAACTGACCCAACACTGTCCCCCAAAGAGTGGGACAGAGATGGATGTGGGAATATGCAACCATGAGCAGGATGAAGGACACAGCTGCACCTTTCTAAAGCAGCCTGCAGTTGGAACAGCTTCAGAAGAGTTGGGCAAATTTTAAGCTAGACAGGTCTCTGGGAAGAGCTTTTCTGCACCCCAGGTTTCTGAAAGCGTTCTCTGTCTTTGAAAGATCATGGAGATGGATGTCATGGAGCCTTGGATGGTTGGGAAAAGATGTGTTTGCACTCACCCTCAGGAAAAGCACAGAAGGGGCAGTAGCTCATGGGAAGGAATCATCTCCTCTGCTCAGCATTCATTAGACCCTGCCTGGAAAGCCACTCGTGGTTTTGCCATCCCTTTGCCCTGGAAGAACACGGAGTGACTGCAGTGAGAGCTGCCTGGAGCACCTGCCCTGTGAGCACAGGGACCCCCCAGCCCCTGTGAGGAGCTGCTGGGGAAGCTGAAACCAGGCTCTGGATGTGGGGCACTGTGGGAGGACAAGACACAGCAGGGAGATTAAAAAGGGAGAGTTTCAGACCAGATAAAAGGGAAATCCTACCTGCCATGATGAGGACAGATTGGCCATCCTTCCTCATGGACTGGCCAGGGAAATGAGCAGTGACACTGATGCCTCAGGTTTGAGCTTTGATATTGTTCACATTCTGTGCTGCTTTAGTGGGTCTGGGCTCCATATTATGGGATGGTGAGCTCTGTGCACAGAGCAGGGAGACAAAACAATTCCTGCTCCAGCTGGGCACCAAGGACAAATGATCCCAATCCCAGCCCAGGAGCACAAACCCCGTGGGCTGGAGAGAGAAAAACAAGCAGGGTGGGAGTGCCTGGGCTAAAGCTGGGCTGGGACAATGAACTGCAAGGTGGGAATGGAGCAGAGCTGATCCCAGGGAGAGACCCCGTGCCCGGCCGGGCATTTTGGGCCATTTTGGGTCATTTGGGGGCAGCCCTGGCTGGGCTCTGGTGCTGCCCAAGGTGGATCCATGGAGGAGATCCTTGGAATCAATCCCTGCTTTATTCTGGAACTCCATCCAGCCTCTGTTCCAGGGCAGCCTGCACAAGGCATCAACATGAATTCCAGACTGGATCACTGGAAGGGTTGTGCTCAGTGTCACAAAGCCCAGAAGAAATTCAGTCACTGGTGTCCCCCAGTCATCAACAACGAGGCCAATGCTGTCTGATCTCCTCAATCACAACCTGGATGACAGGACAGAGTATCCTGCTGCACCCTTAGTTGATGGTGAACTTAGTTGAAATGTCCTCTTAAGTCCACTCCCACTTCATTTATGACTGAGCCACAAAAAAACATCTTTAAAAGATCTTGGAAGTTCTTTGAGGTACTGTTGTTGCAAGATGTAATCCATGTGAAAAGGTGCTGAGCACTCCAAAATCCATCAGCCAGAAAAGGCAATTCATAATTCACTGTGTGATTTTGCTTAAATTCTGTAGAGGGCTTTTAAAAACTCTTTTAAAACAGTCCCAGAGAATTTGCAAGTAGAGTATAATTAGAGTTATTTATTAGTGTATTGTAGTGAGAACACTCCAGTGACTCTGGGTAGAACTTCCCTTGGAAAACTGTCACTTACATGCCTGAGGTTTTAAATAAGCCTCTGATGCTAAAGCTATGATTTGGCTTAAAGTTTTATGGTCAGTTTTTCTAATTAAATGCATCATATTTTCATTTAATGCTACTTAATGTCTTACAGAGTGCAGCTTCATCAGAACAGGGTGCTTATAGTCCAAGTGTTCTACTGCAGATAAAAATGATAACAAGCAGATATTTTGGTTCTGTTTCATATGTAGATAAAAACTGAGATTCTGAAAGGGTTTTTCTAATCCAAATTCCTACTAATAATGATATTGTTTATGTACTTTTGGAACTTTTCTCTGTTTGGGCAATGGAAATTGTTGCAGCTGAGTGTGGCCAGTGTTATTTTCAGGTTCTCCCTAAGGGTTTTGTTTTGGTTGGTGCAGTAGATAATGCAAACAGTTCAGGGCTAGAATTACCAATTTAGAGTTATTGCCATTAGAAATAAAACAAAAGGCTTGGGATATTTTTCTTGGTCTCAAATCTAGCAGGAGCTGGTCTGACTCAAGTCTGTCATGATTGTACCACACTAAAAATGCATCAGGCAAGGACCTATTTACAGCATAGATCTTACACCTTTCTGCCTTGTAAACAAAAAGAGAAAAATACAACATATTCACAGAAAGCTTTTGGGTTTGGATTGTATTTAGCTGGTTTTGTTTAGGGTTTTTTGTTTTTTCTTGTTTTGTTTTTTCCTTCAGGGCAATGTGTAAATTTATTGCTGCCATTCTCTGGCCTTTCTTTGGCTGGGAGAAGTTCCTGCAGACAGGCTCTTATGAGAAATTTATAAATTATTTTGTTTTCATGCACACAGTGAGGATAATGGTAGCAAAAACAAAACAAAAAAAAAAAAAAATCAAAGGTAGCTGTAGGATTCTGGAATTCAGGAATAGAAACAAACCCCAGGTATTTAACACTGCAGAGCATATTGTAGAGGCACTAATGGGGATTATGGCTGTGAGGAAAAAATACCTCAGGGTTTAACGTCTGAATCTTGAATTGTTTTAGATGCTTTATGTGCCCACAGATGTTGACTGCTACTGAAAAAAGTAGGAGGGAAAAGAAGAATAGAAACACCCGTTCATCAGCAGGTATTTTCATGTAAATACCCCGGTGCAGACAGTTTATTTCAGAGTCAGTTCGTTGGAATTTTAATTAGCTGAGGTTCTATATGAAGCTTTAATTAGTGTATAGAAAACTGTAACTGCTCAGAACACACTTATGTAGTGCTGACAACTCAGTCTGTGGGGTGGGAAGAATCTCTGTTTCCAGTGGGGCCGAACAATTTGGAAAAGAGGCGCTGAAAGCCAGGAACCAAGCAGACTCTTCCTGCATGGATTTGCAAAAGCAGGCAAACCAAACAGGGGGAAAACATCAATTTTATCATGTTCTGCTGGGGACAACCCTTTGTGGTACAAATGCTGCAGTGCAGGTAATGAATTTTGGATTTGAAACCCTCCTACTGCTGGGTTATGTCTTTGCTTGGCTTTGTGTTCTCTTCCCCTTTGGAGGGCTGCTGGTGGCTCAGAATCAATTGTTGCCCCGAGGGCAATGAAATAGGAGAATTTTAATGGTCCTGCATCTTAATGGTTTGCATTACAACGTTGCTGCTCCATTTGAAGGGCTCAAATCTTCGAAGTGGAAAAGTCTTGAGTTTGGTGAGCCAAGAGTGCTCTGAGTGTGGACCCAGCACAGTTTACAAAATGCAGCCTTAGTCAGGGGGCTGTGTTTACCTTCCAGATATGGCTAAAAATCAGAGATTTTCCCACTTGATTGCAAACCTGATCTGCAGATTCCATCAGAGATAGAACAGGTTTTGTTTTCTATCATATCCTTGTCTTGATTTATTTAAAAAAAAAAAAAAATCATAAACCCTTCTGTTTGCTGAACTGAAAACAAATGGATGTAGGTCTCCAGTGAGCTGAGCTGGGTCAATGGGGATATTTTCTGCCTGTCTGAATCACAGTGAGATTTTTTATGCTCACTTTGTGTGTCATAAGACTATCATTTATAAGATAAGAGCCTCATCCTGTTCCTGCTGAAGTCAATGGGTGTTTCTGCTATTGCTTTTCAACAGCAGGAGGATTGATGACTGGAGCTGAGCAGCTGCTGAAAGGTTAGTTTGGAAGCAGAATTGTGGTCAGAAAAGCAAAGTGACCCTGTCAAGCTGAAATGCTGAGAGCACTACATTTATTTTTTTCTCTGTGACATCCAGACCAAATCTGCTCAGTTTACAAGTCAAACATTTTTTATTGACTTCCAGAACTGCAAAGTCAGCCTCAGTCTGGAGAATCAAAGCTGTTACTTCTGCTTCAGTCTGCAGAAGATTGAACATTTAGAGCTTGGCTGAATCCAGCCTGTCCCAGCTCTGGAGGGTGAAAGCTGCTACAGGAAAAATGTATTTGTTAGGACAGCAAACAGACATGGCTTGCAGAGACAAGGAGATATATTGGGGAAGTAAATATTTTTATATCTTGCTTCTAGTTGCACCTACACTTTAATCCTTGACCTCATGCCATGATAAGGACTTCATGTTTTCACATTGTTTTAGTCTGGGGCTACAGCCTAAACTGTCTTCTTTGAAACATATGTTTTCCAAAAGTGTTTGCTTTTTATGATAAAGCTCATTTCAAGGTCACTTTAAAACTACAGAAGCCAAATCTGAAACAAGTACAGATTCCAGACCATGCAATTCCTTGTTTACTCCCAAGGGTTCACCAAGATCAGGAATATGGGTTGGAGAGAAAATCCACTTTATTCAGTTATTATTATTTAAGAGATTTCAATATTCTATAATTACAGGTGGAGCTTCCTCAGATGCTGGCTTGTCATATCTGTGCTTTAATCTGAGCCTGACCTCAGAATCTTGGGGTGGCTCTCTGATTCCTGCCATGCTTTATACCACAAATACTGTGCTGGAAAATGTTTGATGGCAGTCTGCTGCCTGAAACTGGAGCCATTTCTAAGGGCAGCCAAGTATTAATGACTCTTCTGTAAGTGTGAGCATGCCCTGCACTGTAGGCACAGAGTCAGGGGTGGTTGGGGTGGGCTGTGCTCAATCATTGGCTCCAGGTGTGCAGGACAGGTGAGCAGCATTAAGGGAACGAGCCCTGGAGTGCCCAGGGGCACTGACCAACCCCAGAGGGCACAGAGGGCACACAGGGCACTGCAGCAGCAGCAGCAGGGCATCAAAGGCTGGGCTGGGGGACAAGGAGGGCAGAAGCTGCAGCCTGCTGGAGTGGAGTGGTGGTACTGTGTGTGGGGAGGTGCCCAAAGACTTCTGAGGAGGTAGGGAGTTACTGGGTTTGGGGTGAAGCTTTCTGCAGAGGTTTGGTGTTCCTGGGTTTGGGGTGAAGCTTTCTGCAGAGGTTTGGTGTTACTGGGTTTGGGGTGAAGCTTTCTGCAGAGGTTTGGTGTTCCTGGGTTTGGGGTGAAGCTTTCTGCAGAGGTTTGGTGTTCCTGGGTTTGGGGTGAAGCTTTCTGCAGAGGTTTGGTGTTCCTGGGGTTGGGGTGAAGCTTTCTGAAATTTTATGGTGGCATTCTGTGTGCCATGGCTGTCTCAGCTGTGGCATGTGCCGTGACATTACACCCCATGAACTCCTGGATGCTACAAAACCTCATCAGTTTTTTACTGCTGGAGATTTTTGTCATGCCTTCTCTAGGTTTGGGGGTTTTTATTCATCTCCAGAGTTCTTCCTTTCTTTGTTGTATGCTGAACTGATTAGTGAGGTTGCTAACCTGCAGGTGAGACTTGTTTTCTTTGAAAGGAGACTCAGGCTAGATAGGGGAGGAGCTGCTTCTTGATCTCTTTCTTCACCCTTGGCTGCTGATAAGCCTTGGAGGGGCAGGGGAGGATTGCTCCTCCCCAGGGAGGATGAGCATGCACAGGTGAGGAGAGTTAGAGTGGGATGCTGGAGAGGCCAGAGAGTGGGACAGAGGATGTGAGAGGCAGGTTGGAGAGAAAGAAGCTGAAGAGGAGTAGGAAACTTCTGTGCCAAGGAGCTGCTGCACTGTCCTGGAGATGGTAGAAATTGTGAAGATCTGGAGGTTTGGTTCAGCCAGCACTTCTCTGTGGTAAAGGATTATGGAAAAGTTTCAGCCTTCAGGAACAGCACTCAAGAGTTGCAGGTTGGTTTCAAACTTTTTTGTTCAGTGCCTTGCCCAGCAAATGCAAAATTACTCTTTTTGAGGCTTTAACTTTGCCTTTCTTTTTGGTTTTCCTTATTTTTTTTAAGTGCTAATGTCAGGAATTTTAAGTGTTTGGTACCTAAGGTCTTGCTTTTTAAAAAGTTAAGTGATTTGCTCTTTTTAAATTATGGAAGATGTGATCATCACTCATGTGGATCCAAACTTTTTTGTTTGTTTGTTTGTTTTTTTGTGGTTTTTTTGTTGGTTTTTTTTTTTTTTTTTTTTTTTTTTTTTTTTTTTTTTTTTTTTGTTTTTGGTTTTGGTTGTTTTTTTTTTGTCTTGAATTGCATTTGTTCTTCAGGAACTGTGATCTCTTCCCAGTTATGCAAAAAAAACCTGAGTGGAATCATAAAGTAAAACTGAACTGTGTGTGTTTGAAGATCAATGTATTGAATCCAAAAAAAACCATTACTATTTTGTGTGTGCGTAGCTCAGATTTCTTGGTGCAAGCAAGTAAATCTACTGGATGGGAAAGTCCAGGTCTTAAAAAACAAACAAACAAAAACAACCCAGCAGGGGAAAACAAAATCCTCTCCCATCCCCCATTTGAGAAAACAAACTGCCCAACCCACTGGAATGTATGGAAGTTAAAGATATACAAAGCTTAGCTCTGCCTCTATGCCCTTGCAGCAGTAGAAAATTAAATTATTGCTCTTTTTGCCCAAAAAAACCCCATAATCTTCCAGGAATCAGCTCATGATTTAGGGGCAGCCTGATGGCAGAAGGTGCCTCTTGACTCAGGCTTTGCCAAAGAAAGGTGAGGTGTGGTTACACATGTGGGAGTGAAAACTTGGGCTGTGAGGTGTGACCACAGAACTGATGTGCACCCTGCGTGCTCTGACAGCAGTGCAGGGCCAGGAGGAGCTTTTACCTCACCAGAACATTTCATGTTGGAAGTTTTGGAAGTTGTGACCTCATCACTCTCTTCAACTTCCCAAAGGGTGGCTGTGGTGAGCTGGGGTTGGTCTCTTTCTCCAGGCAACAGAGAGAACAAGAGGACACAGTCTCAAGCTGTGCCAAGGGGGATACAGGCTGGAATTAAGGAGGAAGTTTTTCACATAAAGAGTGGTCAGATACTGGAGTCATTTACCCAGGGAGGTGGTGGAGTCACCATCCCTGGATGTGTTTAAAAAAAGGCTGGATGTGGTGCTTGGTGCCATGGTTTAGTTGAGGTGTTGGACTCGATCTTAAAGGTCTCTTCCAACCTAGAAATTCTGTGTTCGGGGCAAGGCCTTCTTTGAGCTCTTGGTAACCACTCCCCCCCTTGTCGGTGCTGTTTGTCCAGCTGTGCCTGCCTCCAGGTCCTTCTGAACAGGTACCAGGAGGACAAAGTGGCCTCATGAGCTTCTTGCTAAAATCATTTGTTTGTGAGCAGGGCCATGGATTCTGTAAAGCTGAAGCATCACAGCAGTAATGTGCTTTTTCTTATACAGTGGAAAAATGAGTTTACCCAATTAGTATTTTACACCTTCTTTAAATCTTGTCTACCTTCCAAACTCAGGTGAATGCCATTAATATACTAGAATTTTAGGAGATGTGTATGAAAATAACTCAACAGACAAACACTTGTTATAGAAACAAACACTTTATAAAGAAAGTGTCCCACTTTCCTACTAGGAAAATATACAAACCACAACTTGCCTGAAGTCAACTGATATTTTTCATCTTCTCTGTGCTGTTGAAGTGCCTCCATTTCTGTCAGGCTCAATTGGGTTTGCAGTTGTTCAGTATCAGTTCTGTGAGAGCTTTTGTGATTTTGGGATGTTCAAAACCAGCAAGGCTCCTTTGGTTTGCACATCAACACCTGGTTTATAAAGGATGCCCCAGTCCTGTCAGTTTTACAGTGCTCACCTGTCCTGGGAGGTCCCCTGGCTTCTGTTAGTCTTGGTCAAACAGAAAAGCTTTCTGCTTGGGTGTTTGCAGGGGTCCCAGGATGAGGGAAGGGATGAGAATCTTGACTCCACGTTTCAGAAGGCTGATTTAGTGTTTTATGATATATATTATATTAAGAGAAAATTCTATACTAAAACTATACTAAAAGAATAGAAAAAAGGATTTTATCAGAAGACTAGCAAAGGAAGGAATAGAAAGGAATGATAATAAAATCTTGTGACTGACCAGAGAGTCCAAGGCAGCTGGGCTGAGATTGGCCATTAATTAAAAACAACCACATGAGACCAATCACAGATGAACCTGTTGCATTCCACAGCAGCAGATAATCATTGTTTTTCTTTTCCACTGAGGCTTCTCAGGAGAAAAAATCCTGGCAAAAGGATTTTTCATAAAATATGCCTGTGACACCTGGGTTTGGAGATGACCAGAAATGTCTGTGACACCCGGGTTTGGAGATGACAAGGAATGTCTGTGACACCCGGGTTTGGAGATGACAAGGAATGTCTGTGACACCCGGGTTTGGAGATGACAAGGAATGTCTGTGACACCTGGGTTTGGAGATGACCAGGAATGTCTGTGACCCTGGGTTTGGAGATGACCAGAAATGCCTGTGACACCCGGGTTTGGAGATGACCAGAAATGTCTGTGACACCCGGGTTTGGAGATGACCAGAAATGTCTGTGACACCTGGGTTTGGAGATGACCAGAAATGGAGCTCTGGAGTGATCAGCTGGCTCTAATAAACAAGTCTCCTTTAGAATTAAATAGTGACAATTATGAATTTACTCTGCCTTGTCTTCACTTCCAGTGGTGGATTCCTGGGAGGATTTTGGGAGCATCTGCACTAGCATGTCCCTGTTGAGTGGGGGGGTCTTGAAGCAGGTTTGCTGATCCTTTTTTACCCCTCCAAACCCCAAAACCCCTGAGATGGGAGAGGATCATGGAGCCAGGGATCCCCGTGCCTGATGCGCTCCAGCTGCAGGGGCACATCTGGGGCTGGGGGGGGGCACATCTGGGGCTGGGTGGAAAGTCCCGTTCTGCACCTCCTCCCCTGGCTCAGCCCTGCCGGGGCATCAGGAACCCTGCAGAGCCTTTCCCAAAGGGGCCGCGCTGCCTCCTGCCCGTGTAAACGGAGCCTTGGCTAAAGGTCAGCCCAGCCCACGCTGGCTGCTCTCTGGGAAACATCGCCTGCTGGGCTCTAGCATGAGGAAGACCTAAAAAGTCTTTTAGAAAAACACATTTTTGGGTTTTTTTTGGGTTGGTTTTTTTTTTTGAGGGTTTTTTTTGGTTTTTTTTTTTTTTTTTTTTTTTTTTTTTGTTTTTTGTTTGGTTTTTTTTTTGGGGTTATTTTTGGGGGGGTTTCGGGGTTTTATTTTTTTTGGGGGGTGGTTTTTTTTTTTTGGGGGGGTGGTTTTTTTTTTGTTTTTTTTGGGGGGGGTTTTTTTGGGGTTTCTTGGGGGGGTTTTTAGGGGGTTTTTTGGGGGTGGGTTTATTGGGGTTCTTCTGGGCACAATCTTGCTGTTCAAAGTTCTTCAATGAAGTTTATATCTCTTTAAAAGTAAGAAAGAGATAATAAATATTTTATAACTAAATATTAAATCCATAATATTTAAATAAATATTAAGAAAGAGAAAAGAAATCTTTTATTTAAGAGTACTGTTATTTTTAAAGAGTGCTGTTAGAACACCCTGGGGCACTAAATCAAATGTGGCATGGAAGCAAATGATATTCAGTTTAAATCATAGAATTGGTTCAGCTGGGAGGAACCTTTAAAGATCTTTTAGTCCAGCCCTGCTGGGAATTTTTTACTAGATCAGATGGCTCAGAACCTTCTCCAGCCTGCCCTTGAATGTTTCCAGGGAGGGATGGATCATCTACTGCCTCTCTGGGCAGCCTGGTCCAGTGCTTCTGCACCCTCATGGTAAAAAATTTATTCCTTGATTTAAGTTCAAATCTTCCCCCTTTTATCTCAGAACCACCACTTGTCCTGTTGAAAAGTCTTTCCCCATCTTTCTTCTAAGCCCCCTTTAAATACTTGGAGGTTGCAATGAGGCACAAATTGTATCACATTTGGATGCAGGTAGGCCATAGAAATAATCTGTAAATATATTTCAAGTATTCTCTGTGAGTTATCCAGGAATATTAATACTGTGTTTATTTTTTTAAGTGTTGTTTAGCATATTCCTTAGTTACCAATGGACTCCAAAGTATTTTATCATCTTGTTGTGGTACTAACCCTCCATCCTGCTTCCCTCCAAGCATGCCAGAAAAATCTTTTGCCTTCTCTGCTTCATTAAAAATATTTTCACTTAGGAATTTCCCTATAGCAAGGAATTCTTCTGGTTGCTCATAAATTCTGCATTGGTCAGCCAAGTTACAGCAGCATAAACTTAGATATTAAGGGGTCTGCCATCTGTGGCTCCTACTCAGGCTCTTGGTTAGTCTGAGGCAATTAATTTAGAGTCAAGGTGCTGCAGATCTGGGGGCTTACATATTTGTATGGATTTTTGTGCTTGCAGTCCTGTTTAAAGAATAATTCTTCTGCCATTTTCCTTAAAAACAGACAAGAAAATTTGTCATGAGAGAAAGAGAAACCCGGCCTAAACCACTACTGAGGCACTGTCACAGACAACTTTAAGAAATTCTTTTATTTACAAATGCCTTCTTAAGAAATGAAACTTGACTTTGGAGTTATTAAAAGTAGGAGACCAAACTCCCTTACCTGCCCATATGGCACTGAAATGTACATTTTGTGTTCATGTTACTGCTCCTTAGAAGTCATTTTCTGTCAGCTTAATCATTCCCTCAGATGCACAATTTACAGTCTTGGGAGACTCCTGTGGATGACAGAACTCAAAATACTCACCAAATATCTAATTTAGAGTAACAATATATACCAAATATCTAATTTAGAGTAACAATACCTTATTATCAAGAAGTATTTAAAAAAAAGATATAAATCTGGCTAACAAGCAGCCTGTCCTCTCTTAAACTTTAGCAACAAAATGTTTTGCCCTTCAGCGTGTTTGGTTCCTGTTTTTGAAGAAATGCTGCAAACTGAGAGCCTGTTCTGTTTACAGCTGGCATTTTTCCCCTGCAATTAACAAAATTGCTCCTTTTAAACACAACTTGGCCACCTCCTCTGTATTGTTCTTTCAGGAAGAGTATTCTTGACTTCATTGACATTCAATAATGTTGAGGTATGCTGCTAATTATTCCCAGCATGAATGCCTGCTTGTAATTGCAATTTATCATGAATGCATAAGATTGGTTAATGATTTTTTTAAAAAATATTTTACGTTTTTTCCCCCTCAAGTCTTGAGGGTTTTATTGTTCCTAAAGCTGCTGAAAAACCTGCTGGCTTGAAAATAATAGTTGATGCATACCACCTACTGGTAATAATTACATCAAAGCTTTTTGCCCCTTCTGGTGTGTTAATGCTGCAGAGCTTTAGGAATTCTTTCCAGCCAAAGAGATGAATTTTTCTTGAGTGCATCAAGGAGATTTCTAGCAGAGGATGACTGACTTTGCTGTGTACTGAACAGGTGTGTGTATTCCTCCTGGGAAATTCCTAAGCACGTTCTCAGATAAATATTGTTCATACACAACCAACTTCCTAAGGTGGTGGAGGCAAGAAAGAGCCCTGAAATGGATTTGCTGAAGCCAGAGCAAAAAGGAGATGGAGAAGTTGATTTCTCTAAATCTAAGGCTGGCAGTTTACTGCTGTGGTAGACAAATGCCTGGCTGGGGGCTTTCTCTAGCTCAGAACAGGGCTCTGCTAGATGGGCTGGGCTTGGAGCTCATTCCTGGAGCAGTTATTTCAGACTTGGAGCTCTCCATTCCTCCTGGGGTTGGCTCCACTTTGGGGGGTGGCTGCTCTGCTCTGGAGTTTTGTGCTTGGAACTGATTGCTTTTAAGGCGGAGGCCGAGGGCTGCCTGGGGAAGGGCCGCGGCGGCGGAGGGGCAGAGAAGGGAAAGGGGGGGCCGCCAGGGGGGGGGGCGCCAGGGGGGGGGGCCGCCAAGGGGGGGGCGCCAGGGGGGGGGGCCGCCAGGGGGGGGCCGAGCTAGGGCGGGGGGGGACGCCAGTGGGGTGGCGCCAGGGGGGGGCCGCGAGTGGGGTGAAGCCAGGGGGGGGGCCGACAGGGGGCGGGGTGTCGGACAGGGGGGGGGCCGCCAGGGGGGGGGCGCCAGGGGGGGGAAGAAAGGGGGGGGCCGCCAGGGGGGGGCCGCAGGGGGGGGGTCAGACAGGGGGGGGGCGCAGGGGGGGCCGAAGGTGGGGGGCGCCAGGTGGGGTGCCGCAGGGGGGGGACGCCAGTGGGGTGGGGCCTCAAGTGGGGGGGACTCCAGGGGGGGGGCCGAAGGGGGGGGGCCGCAGGGGGGGTGGTCAGAAAGGGGGGGGGGACAGCAATGGGGGGCAGCCATTTTTGTTTTCATCCATTTTTTTTTTCTCATTTTGTTCCTCCATTTTTTTTTTTTCTCCATTTTTTTATTTCCTCCATTTTTTTTCCGCACATTTTTTTTTCCTCCATTTTTTTTTCCTCCGTTTTGTTTTCCTCCATTTTTTTTTTCCTCCATTTTATGTTTCTCATTTTTTTTTTCCTCCATTTTTTTTTCCTCATTTTTGTTTCCTCCATTTTTTTTCCCTCCTTTTTTTTTTCCTCCATTTCCCCATTCTGGGTAGAAAATCTGTCCTAAATGGAAATGGTAACAAATACAATAACATATATTATTTTAATAAAGATTAGCTTTGTGTGTTTTAAACTGTAGACACTGAAACAAAATTCCTTGGCTGCTCATGATAATTATTACAATGCTCATGGACTTTGAAGCAGATCTTTCTAAAGACTAACCAAAAGTGTCATTCTGGACATTATTACAATGAGCAGTCTCTCTGTGCTCACGTCTGGAGGAGGAGAAAGCCAAAAAAGAAACTATTTGGGTAGGACTTGATTCATCACTAAACCCCCAAGTAATCCTATTATATTTTTTGGACTTGCTGCTAACTACTGGCTTCTTGCTCCTGCTAATTGAATTTGTGGCACAGGCTTTCAAAGAGCTTGAATTCCCATGATATTGTCTGTACTTGGTATTGTGTGTGAAATGTGCAAAGCAGCAAGGCACAGAAAAAAGGGAAGTGATGGCATGAACTCAGAGTGCCCAGACAGATTCAGAAAACGAGGATGAAAAGGAAAGTTATGTGGTTTCTGCCCTGTGACTTCTTATCTGGGCTGTGACCTTGAGAGTGGCATTTGGCACTGCCTGCCTGTGAAAAGCAGCTGCTTTCCTCTCTGCATTGGTCAGGAAAAAAAGGGGTGGGATTTGCTTCACTCCATGAAGTGTAAGCACATGTCTCTGATTACTTTAGCATGGAGATTTTCTCCTTTTTTTTTAACTCTACAATAAAGTATTTATCCTTGGATTCCTTGGTGGAGAGAGGTTTTTTTGGAGGATTCTGTGGAAATATTTAGTATCTGAAGCCATGTAAAATGCTGAGAAGTAATTCCTGCCTAAAGAAGCAACAGCTGCCTTGTGCAGTGCAGATTTGAGTCACTTAAAATAGGTGGAATGACATAATTTTGGTCTTAAGTGAAACAGCTTTGAGATTGCAAGGGGTGTGAGGTGTGGGTTGTTTGTTTGTTCTGGGTTTTTTGTTTGGTGGGTTTTTTTGGGGTTTTTTTGGCAGTTTGTTGTTTTTTGGTGGGGTTTTTTTTGCAATTTGTCAGCAAAGGTTAGAAGAAGTTTCTTCCAGAGGGCAGCTGCCTGATGCAATTCTGAGTAAAGCAGGATAAAAACTCTGTGTCTGCCTTGCTTCCAGAGCTGGGCACAGGGAAGGCAGAGGTGTCAGCAGGAGGAGAAATCCATGAGCTGCAGCTCCAAGCCAGCACAGAGCTAATCCTGCCCGTGGCATGGACCAAATGTGTTCCTGAATTACCCTGATGCAGAAGTCATGCCAATATTGCTTTTCCCCCCCTCTTTTCCTTCCTATTCCAGCTGCAGTTAGATGGATGAGGAAAAATGACACACTAAGTGATTTATTGAGGGGGCATGAACAGCCAAAATTTTTAAGCAGATTTATTATCATCTTAGAAAAACCAAAACATGGAAACACACACTATTTTTAGACAGGCCTGTCTACTATTTTAATCTGATTCCGATTTTTTTTTTTTTATTTTAAGAAAAGAGGGCCTGTGTTTTCCCAGAAATTATATTTATGTTGATATATATCTGGTGTCTGTAGAGGCCAAATTTAGAGAAATACAGCAGCTAGTGCTGGTTGTATTCATGGAAATCCTGTAGCAGTTTAGTAAGGCGTAATTCTGAGGTAAAAATTGAGTTAAAAGTTAAGCATCTTGTACTCAGTGTTTTAAGGGGCCAAAGTAATTCCCATTTTTCACTTGGAATAAAAGATTCAGCAGAATTTCAGGTCGTTGAAGCTCAGCTTGTCTAGGAAAAAAATGCTTACTAATTTCAAAACAAAGCCAGAAGAAAACAAACAAAAAAAATATTGTGCATTCTTGTTGCCACTTCAAGTTCTCAGTGTCATGGAAAAATTGGTTCAGCTCCAAATTCCTGGGGTAGGCAAGGGCTTGTTGCTGTGGCTTGGTGAGATGGAGGGAGGGCAACCTTGGCCTGTGCTTGTCTTCATCTGCTCTTCCCACAGGCCATGGGAAATATTCCTGGTCCATCTCCAGCAGGAATTCCTGTGCCTTGCTTATATAGGTATTCCATTCAAAAGCTTTCTGTTCTGTTTGGAAACATCCACTGGACATGGTTTAATTTCATCCAACTTTATTTTTCATAGTTTAAAAGGAAAAAAGTGCATTATCTATTTTTTTTTTTCATCAAAAAGGCACTCAAGCAAAAGGAAAAACCTTCTGCTGCTTCTGGTGTCCTGCTGTTACTCCCCAGTGTTAATGTCTGACTTAAAGATTAATTAAAATAAATATCAAGTGCTACTGAAATAATTAATAAATTATACAATTTACATTCGATTGTAAGTGGAAGAATGCCTTTCACTTCCCTTTAAAAAATCAGCATGGTTCCAGCTAGGAAGGAAGCATGTTAATTACAATGCCTCCATGAGACTTTACAATTCATGGCTCAGAGTTGATCAGAAGATGCAAAGAAAGTATTTTAATGTTTAATACTTCTGTTCTTTTCTAATCCCAAAGGTTGCTATTAAAATACATAAGAAAATCTGTTGTGCCTTTCCAGCAGTTTGATATTTCCTGAACTTTTCTCTTTAGAAGAGTTGGAGACATTTAGGATTGTTGCTGGTTCCGTGCAAATTTGGCATTGCAGCAACAATGGAGTTTCTCCTAATTTATCCTCTGAAATAAGAATTAGCCTCTTTGGCTTTTTACAAAATATCCAAATATTTTGGATATTTATAGCTTTATTTTTAACATATATGCCCTGAGCAGCATTTATGCACCTTTTTCTGACACCCAGTGATAAGAACAAAAGATTGAAGCAGCAGATACAATGTGTCTAAAGCACAACCAAAATATCTGGTGTAGTTTATAGAATAATTTGAAGATGCCAATGCATCTTTGAATGCATTTGTTAATTTGGAAAGTAATAGCACCTGTTAATAGAACAG
The DNA here is from genome assembly GCF_022539315.1 of Serinus canaria. Taxonomy (NCBI): domain Eukaryota; kingdom Metazoa; phylum Chordata; class Aves; order Passeriformes; family Fringillidae; genus Serinus; species Serinus canaria. The sequence continues at coordinate 69,384,493 of NC_066314.1, forward strand.
TGGCAAGGGGAAGAAGGATAGACAAGTATCTCCTACAGAGCTGGCTGTCAAGGGACTGCTGGTACAAATCATAAAATCATCTTGGCTGTACAATCACAAACCCAGTGCAGGGTCAGAGTGAACAGATTTTGGAAGAGGGGGAACTATAATTCAGACCTGCAGGAAGTTGAATGGAAGCAAAACTCTTTGTGAAATGGAGGCACTTGTGTTTCCAGCCAAACTTAAATTCCTCTTTGTCAGCATGGCAGCTTCACAGCCCCCATTAGAATGTTTGCTCTTGGTGTTTTTAGTTTGGGTTTTTGTTTTTATTTGTCCTCTTTCTTGTCTAATTACTCCAAACTGTGACGAAGGCACTTAACGAACCAAAAAGGCAAATACCTGGAAGGCACAAACCCAAATGGGCAGCCTGGAAAAGCTTTAGAAGCACTGAAGGCAGGGTTTTGTCACTGGAGGTTTGTGGCCAGCAGAAGTTGTGCTGCCTCTTCGAGGAGCAGAAGATTTCAGAGTTCCACCTCCCAGGTGGAACAGTGAGGTGTGACCCAGTGTCCTGTGCTGGTAGCTCACTTGCCTAATTCAGTCTGGGGCACAATCCATGGTGTTTCCCCAGTCCCATCTGGCAGGGTTTATCCCAGGATTATTGCCCTGGTAGCCCCATGGAAAGCTTTTCCTGGGAGATGTTTCCTTGTCACTGTGAGCTGAGCTGGGAAATTCATGCCCAGGACTCCCAGGCCCGTCCATTAAATCTGGAGCTGTCCCTTTCCCTGTTTGTAGGACACACCTGAAAATTGCTGTGTTTGTGATTTAACAAATTATCTCAGCAAATCTGACCAATTACCTAAGTGCAGTGAAGAAAGTATCTGCCAGTTGTGATGGCCATCAGTCACTCACTGCCTGGAATCCTCAACTCCTGGAGCTGTTGTTCTGCTACTTAATCCAGACTTAGAAGTACTCAATTAATTTTCTGTACATGCTTTAATCGTGTCTATTTCATTGCAAGCATCATCTTTTCATTTTAGTTGCAAAGCTCTTTTTGGAGGCAGGAAAGATTGTCTCTCATTTATATATCACAACCTAACATCCTGATTTTATTTTGGAAAAATCAATCAGAAATGTATCTGACAAAAAGGTCTGATTATAAAGGGACTGTGCAGAGTGGATAGGGCATTCAGGCTTAGAAAAAACTCCTGGGAAAAAGGATTTTTTTGTTGTTGTTTTGCTTTGCTTGTTTCCAATTTGGATTAACAACTTTTCTTTTCTTTTCTTCCCTTGGGGGGGGGAAAAATGGGGAGCACAACAAAAAGAATAGCTGTTTAATTTGATAATGCTGATAACTATTGGGTTCTGACCTAAGGGCTCATTAACCTTTGTCCTGAAAAGCTTATCTAAATAATTCAGAGTTTATATTGGGAGTGGGAGAGCAGAGGATGTGGATTTTTGAACTCTTTTGGAACATCACTGGCTCTGCATTTAGAACAGACTTGACCTTTCTCAGGCTCAGGTCCTGGGCTCAGGGCTCACCAGACTTTCTCAATGACTTGTTGTCCTTAAGGAGGGGGGAGGTCCACACTTGTCTGGCTGGAGAATGTTTTTGATGCAGGTTTTATTTGCAAAATGAATGCCTTCATCCCCAGGATGTTGGAGGGGAATGCCATGGAAAGAGAAAATCCTGCTCCATAATCAGTTTTGTGGCCTGTGTGCTGTTTCTTGAATTGCCTGGGGAAGACAGATGGTGTTGGTGCTTCTGAGACTTCTTGGAAGTTATTTAAATCTATTTCACTGCACTCTTGCACTGTGAAAGAGAACAGCAAGATCAAATGAGGGGAAAAGCTTCTCTTCTGTCCATTTATAGTTCTGAACAGCTCTCTTTGGAGCTGTAGCAGCGTGGCTGAGCGTTTTTATTCCATTTTATTCCATTCCTGAGGAGTGGACATATCCATAGTGACTTCCATGAGCTAAATCTTCACATGTGTGATGCACACAACATGCAGTTAAGTGATTTTACTATAGCATTTAGTACTTAACCCTATATACTCTGTAATATAAACATTTTATATTCTTCAAATGAGGTAGCAGAGATTACTTAAAGAGTATTCGTGCATATCAATTTCTCTGATGAAAACTTACAAGGAATTTTGAGCAGCTGAGATCATCACAAGTTTGGAAAAGGAGGTTTGTGTCAGGAAGAACAAATACCAGCTTTATTCAAATCCTCTAAATACTGACTAAACAGCAGTCAGGATCAGTCATGCAGGGGAGAGATTCTTGAGTCTGATTTCAGTTTTTTGCACAGTTCTTGGGGAAGTTTGGGAACTATGAGAGTACCAAAAGCACAAATTCTTAGTTCATCTCTGTCAATTTCATGTAAGTGTTTACAAGATCTCTATGCAAGAAAATGAGAGGGCATGAAACTCAATATTTAAAGAAATTAATGAGGGAAAATTTGCTGCTGCTGTATTCAATGTTGGACAAATTCAAACTTCAAAACAAATTGCAAGAAGTTTTCCTAAGATATAGAAGTATTAAAAAACTAAATCTTTTTAAAGATGTGGGTGGTTCAAGTTGTTTCAGGGTTTTCTAGACTGGGTCTTGTGAGCGTCTTCTGTAATGCTAATTGGATGTACAGTAAATTTAAATTTTAAACTCCTTCTGGCCATTTGCAGTTGCAGAGAAGTGCTGGATTGAGCCCTCACTCCGAGTGAGCATCAAGCAAAGGACAGCACAGCTGAAAATGAGGGAAATAACCAATCCTGAATAGCCTGAGCTTCAAGAGGAAAAAGTCTTTTCTTTGCCCAAATCAGGAAGGGCCCACTGTGTATTCCACTCTAAGGCTGAACCAACATTTTCAAAAATATCAGTTGATCACATCTCTTTAAATGCTTCATTTTGTGGTGATTTCTAGACTGAAATACTTTAAGGCTTTTACAAAAATGCTGCACACTTGAATATTTCAAGTGGATGTGTGTGAACTGAAAGAAAAACCAAAATCCAGTGCAAGAGTTAGCTGGGAGATTGATCTTGCCTGAATTCATGTTGTGCTCTGTGTTTTGCTGTGCTGGGGGCAGGGACTGGGTTCTCTCTGTGCTCAGAGAACACAGGGCTGTGTTTACATTTGCATGTCAGGATTCCAATCCCAAGCTGTCTGCTCTTCTCACTTGACTGAAGGAAGTCTAGACAAGCAGATCAGAGCAGGGTGAGCTGTCTGAAGCTGGCTCAGCAGAGTTGGTTTTTTATGCCTAACTCAGATATCTGAAAGGAAGGTCTCCAAAACAGCTACTTTTGTTTTAAATCTTTCCTTGAAGCAGTTTGCCATGCTTGTCCTAAGGATTCATAGAGATTAGTGAGTAAAAGCAGTGCAACAGAAATGAGAACAAATTACCTTTCCAGACTAAACCTCAAAGCACCTCAAAGGTTTGCATTCACTTTAAGAATGCTGATCAATTTTTTGGCCTGGTTTTGTTTTGTAAATCTGTTCCCAGTTAAACCTGTGGAATTTCACAAAAGGACTGCTTTCCTTGCCCCTGATATTTTTTTCCCAAGCAGAGGAGCTCAGCAGACAGCCCCAATGTTGTGACTGTGGATGGGTTCATTAAATAAGCAGAGGAGCTGTTTCCAGTGTGAGGCTTTGGGAGCTGAGCTTACAGCAAGAAATAGTGAGTTTAGGAGAGCCTAAACTGGGTGGGCTGGGACTGAGCTGAGTTTTCTGTCACTGGAGGATGCTTAGGTGTCAGAACCCAGGACATTGCTCTGGCTGCCCTGGGTGATTCCAGACCCTGGCAGGGGCTCAGAGACCTTGGCATGGGGTCAAAACCATCTGTGCCTTCATTTTAGCCCATGGAAACAATTCCCAACTTTGTGTGAGGAGTTACAAGCCACAAGAGTTTGAGTAGAATGATGGTTAATTTGACACAGGGTGAAAAAGTAGAATTTTGGAGGTTTGGAAAGGGGGTTCAAGAGGCGAGATGGAGGAATCTGGGTGTGCCCTGTCCTCCTTTTTCTTCATCTTGTCCTCCCTCTTCTGCTGTGATGGTGACACTTCTGGATTGGTTTAGAGTAGAGACAGACTGTCTAACATAGGTGATAGGGATTGGGAAATTATTGTAAATAAAGCACAGGTAGTTTTTAGTATAAAAAGCCAACAGCACCCCAAGGGCAGGGACTGAGCCACAGCCCAACCTGCTGGACAGACTCAGCAGGGCAGAGAGAGAATGGAATGGATAAGAGAAAATAAACAACCTTGAGATCCAGAGCTGAGGAATCCTGACTTCTTCCTCGAGTGCAGGGCTGGGAAAAAAACTCTTTAATACCTCAGGAGCCATTCCAGCAACAACAAACCCGACTCAGGAGGAGCTCTCCCTGCAGAAATGCCAAAACTGAGGAGCACTCACTCCTCCTCTGCTGGGTATCCCTGCCTGGTGTTTCCCCAGCCGTTGGTTTTCCATTCAGGGCTGGCTTGGAGCACTGGTGCAGTTGTAAATAAGGATGTTTGCATGGCAGGAGGAGGAGGAGGGTGTGGGTGCACACCTGAAAGCACCAAGCTGGGCTCTTGGGAGGCCAAGCATCCCGAGCTCCTTGGCAATCCCAGGGGCCCAGAGAAGCTGCCTGTAACTGCATCCCTGATTCTGACTGATGATGCTTAGAAATCCATAGATGGAAGAGAATTATGGCAATGAAAATTAATTATTGTTGTGATTTGGCATAAGGCAGTTCTGAGAAGATGGGCACCACTTAAATACTTGACTGAGAAGGCTGAGTAATGGAATTTGTGTTTTATTTTTTTTTTTCCCTTGCAGAATGCCTTTCTGTCTTTTGCTAATGGAATTTTTGCTGGGCACAAAAATATATATTTGGTTCAACCATCTCTCTTATTGCTTGGAACATTAAAAAAAAAATCACAGCAGCCTAGTTTTATAGTTGGATTCCAAGAGAAATAATTCACACTAAAGAATTAAATTCCTCTAATCCATGAAAATATAACTGGAAATCACAATAATTTCAGCAAGAGAAGAGATTCCAACTGGAAACTATGATTTTTAGTTTTTGATGAGAGCAGTTTTAAACCACACAGTGATTTTTTTTTTTTTCTCCAATGGAGTAAACTGACCATGGAATAACTTCCCAAACTTCAGTCTCCTTCCTTTGTTTCAAGTAGGGAACTTGTTGCTACAGGCAGATTCCAGCCTAATGTACAGGGTTCTAATGCCATTTCCTGAAGGAGGTTTATATTTAGGTGCTAGTCCTTCAAAATACAGCAATTTACCAGACTAATGAAAAATGTGTGAATTGGCTCACCCAGAAAACAAAACAGCAAATGGGGCTCCCTTCACTTCTGGAAGCTGTGACCAAGGGTCTGCTTGCACTCCATGATGAATGTGAGTGTGCTGAGCATCCTGCAGGAGCCAGCTGGGACAATCTGTGTGATCACAGGTCCTGTTCAAGCTGCATGTGAGGAGTTTCTTCTTGGAATTTGTCAGGCAGGATCCCTTTTGGCTCAGCTGCTGACTGCTGTGGTAGCTGTCCTCATCAACTTTAGCTGCACCTTCAGCACCATCTCTGCCCTGCCCTTGACAGTGCTTTAAAGAAATGGGGGCAGCTTCTGGGACTCTAAATGAAGCTGAGACCTTTATTATATCTTTATCCTCAGTAATTTTCATGTTGGTTTCCCAAAATGAATTTTTTTTACGTTGTTCTGCTGCATAAAATGTGGCAGCATCTGCTGGCCTCTGCATTGTGGGTGGAATTCTGCAATTTGACAGCATAAGTTAAAAACCAAACCAATCAGGCTCAGAGTTGGTATTTATTGTGTTCATATGATCCTCTGGGAGGACAGCTGGTGGCTTTAGGCCAAAGCTTTGGTGCAGGAGCCTTGATGGCAGGGCTGTTCTGCAGCTCAGGTCAAGGCTGGCATCAGACACTGCAGAAACAAGCTTGTCTTTGATGGTGGGGTTATTTGTGTTCAGCCAGTGTATTTTATGAGGTTTTCCCTGGGTTGCTTGTTGGGAATAGTCCCAACCCTGCAGTGGGAGTCACAGGTAAGAGAGAGAGGCTTTTCACTGGCCAGAGTTGTCCCCCTACATCAGGGTATTGCCATAGTTTGGCTGTCAGGATTGCAAGACCAGAGAAAACCAATGGAAAACTTCACCCTGAACAGAACAAATGGATTATAAAACCATCAGTGCATGCAAGATCCTCACTGTGTTTATCTCTGTGTCTATAATCCTTGTATTGCTGTGAAAAAACAACTATATTTCATCTCATTCTAATACTTGAGGACTGTAGCTGGTGAGCTGCAGTCTGCCATCAGGAGAACAGCAACCACTGTGCTTTGATAGTTTTTTTAACAAAAAACTATTGTGTCAAAATAGTATTTGCAGCATCTCTGAGAGCAGCAAATCAGTTGGAATGTGGGTTGTCAGTGGTGGCTTTTCTATTTTGGGTGTGGGATTTGTCCCACGACCTGACAGGAGAGGCAGAGGCAGCACAAACATTTCTGGACAGCATCAGATGGTGGGAGCTGGCCACGTGTGATCCTTGATGCTTTATGGCTGAAGAGAGGAGTGCTGGCAGCTCTGCTGAGGTCAGGGACTCATGGGGAGGTCCTGAGGCTGCATCCCTTGGGCTGGCTGCCACCCAAACCATCCTGGCCAGCTCTGTGCTCTGGTCCCAGCCTGTGCAGGGGCCATAGATGGGCATGCAGTGACAAATCAGGGTGGGACAGGGACACCAGGGCTGTGTGTGAGGGGGTGTTCTGGGTCCCCTCCTGCTCCTTGGCAGCCACAGGCACAGCCAAGGATAATTCACGGGGATGCCTCATAAGCTGATCCCCCTCTGTGGCCACAGCTCTCTTCACAGAGAGCAGCAGGCATGAGTTTTCCCAGGGTTTTTCAAGGGTTTTTCTTAGTGAGAAGCTTAAGTAAGAAAACAATTCTTATTTCTACTTGTTTCTCTTGTTTTACACCTGTGGAATGTGTTATGGAGATTGTTTGCTAAAAGTGACTTAGTTATCAAACATGAGTGAAAGTTGGTTTGTTTCTTTAATTTAGTTAAAGCTGTGTCCAGACAGTCACGAGTTTTTCTGTGGTATCTCTTTAATATAATCTGGTATCTCTTCAGTATGTAATTTAGTATCACATTAGTGAAATATAACTGAGTTGTATTAGTTAATATTACTTAGCTTAATAAATCAGTGGTTCAGCTTTGATTCATGGAGTCAGAGCACATTATTCCCTAGCTGGGGGTGCATTACATCAATTTCTTGATGCCTTTTCCTGGCTTTTCCTTCATGTTTTTCAAAATCTGTCTTCATCAGCTCTGGCCCACAAGTTCTCTGTCAGATTTCCTGCCCAGAAGAGGTTTGTGTTTGTTGCTGATCAAGGGCAATAATCACTAAAAAGGTTTGCAAACCTGGTCCCCTGTGGGTGCAGGCTGCCTCTCACCCCTACCCAGCTAACCCATGGGAAATCCTCATCCAGCCATGAGAGCCTTCCTGTCCTGCCTCAGTGTTCTGTGCCCCAGGGATGCTGCAACTGCATCCCATTCCAAAGCTCCCCACTCCTGTAAGTGCAGGTGCAGCAAATGCTGCTTTAATGGGAAATTGGCTGGAAATTTTCCTGCTCCAGGGGTAGCTCCACTGGCACACTTCATCCAGGGGGAGAGCACACATTTGGGTGCTGTGTGTAGGAAATATTCCTCTCTTCATTGCTCCTTTCACCTTTTCAGCTTGTTGAAGCCAGTGGAAGTCTCTTAGAAGTCATTTGGATCCAAAACTCTGCTTCTGTTGCCTTCTCTCTGCTTCTGTGGCACAGTTTATACAGAGAGAATGTAAGCACGAGCCCTGGAGGCAGAAAGAGCAAAACAAGAAGGTATTTGGCAGGGCTGTTAAATGTCCTTCTGTCTGTAGTAAACCAAACCAAATGAAAGTCATCAAGTATTTCTGCTGCTCCAAACCATGAGTCAGAGCAGTCTCTGCATCTTTATAAAGGTACCCATAGAAGCAAGGCCACTGAAGAACAACCCTTTTATAAAATAAAGAGGGGGAAAGAAAAAGGTGGGGAAGGCAATGGAAACAAAAACCAAAACCATTCTTAGGGTTATTATATTTTTTTTTTTTTTTTTGTGCTAGTTTATCTTTGGCAGCCAAGAAGCAGTTGTGTATGGAAACTTGAGCTTTTTTTCTTAGAAATAAATTTGTCTGCAGTGGGAAAAGTGATCTGAGAGAGTTCTTGGAAAATTGGCTTTGCTGCTCTACCATGGGTGAGAAGGGCTTGCTCTCCAAGAGCTCAGAGGTCACTGTACTTTATTAGGACTAATCCCAGATTTTTTAAAGGCTTACTAAAACAACTCTCATGGGAAGAAGTCAGGCCTGAAATATTTCCCTAACTTGTTAGACAGAAAATTTACTCTGGGTATGGAAGAGGCAAAGAAAGATAAAACAATGAGCTACAAAAAGAGAGCTAAGTAGAAAAGGAAAGGGAGTTCAAGTAATAATAATTATTCAAGATACAGTTGTGAACTGTGAGCAAACATTTAACTTCTAAGCTCTTTAATATCTGCATTTTAAAATAAAATATATGTAAGTGTGGTGTTTTGTTTGAACATTTTACTTTGAATCCTTTCTGGGCTTTTAAAATGCATTACATGAAAAGGTTTTCCAAGCCAGAAATATATAAGTTTATCAAGGTGTAAGGACACAACACTGGTATATCAAGACTAATGTGCTTTTCAGAACTTTGAAACCAAGAGAATATTGATGTTTCTGCAGACAAAGGATCTTTTCTTCCCATCCAGTCTCTGCAAATAAAATAAGATAGCTCAGATGTAAATGCTGGTAGAGCATTGTCAAGCTTGTGGATTTATTTTTTTTATATTAAAGAGAGAAGAAAGTGAAAATTTGGGACAAGGAGAAATTTTTTTAAAAGTTGTTTATTTTTTTCCCCCCACAATCCAGACCTGTAGAGAGATTCTAGAAAGATGAAACTTTCCCAAGGGTCTCTGTGTGTGTAGATGAGTGTTTACCTACTGGTACTTTAGTTTCAGGTGTGGAACCCTCCCTCCTGGAAATGACTGAGTTTTTCATGGCTGGAGATTTTATTATTGGATAAGATGTTCCAGAAAAAAACCCCAAACTTTTATTCTAAGTTTGCAGTTGGCTTTCTTTTCATAATGAACTAAAAAATCCCTGTAATTGTCTGTTGAAAGGATATTGAAATGATCTGATGGTAAGTAAGGAGTGATGAGAAAGCACAACAGAATGTAGAAAGGCACCACACATAAAAAAGAGTGTTTAGAGGGGCATGCAATATTTGTACACATCTTTTCCAAGTCTAAATCCACTCGTGCCTCTAAGAATTGAAACTCCTGTTTTTTTTCTTCCCACTTCTTCCACTGTTCTGAACTAGGCTGTGCCTGCAGCCTTCAGAGCTCTGCTGTGCAGCTTCAGCCCCTGAAATTAAAAACCAATGGAGGAGCTGAAATGAAGTTTTAGTTGTGTTCAAGTTGGACCAAAAATAAAAAAAAATAATGCTGTTGAAGAGGATGGCTGGAAATGCAGAGTGCTGGAGGAGCTCCTGCCTTTCCAAATGTTCAAATTTTACTGCTTGGTGCTGACAAGCTGGCTATAAATAGTAGTAATAACAATAATTTTATTTATTGGGCACCCTCCTGTCGTTAATATCCTGTTAGATGGCTCACAAAAGGTGTAATCTGCTGTTAATGTCCTGCTAGGAGCCTCATAAAAGAAATAAAATAGAAAGGCAGTTTAATGTTTAATGGTTTATGCTTTTCCTTTCATGTTGATGTAGGAGATTACAGTAAAAAGGCCAATTTTGCATCTACATTGAAATTAATGGAGTTTCAACAACTTATTTTGGATCTGAAACAGGTACAAAATATATTAATACTTGTTCTTTCAATTCAGTCAGCTGATGCTTGAACACTTGTGATTGATTTGCAAGGCTCCCCAACTGGATTAATTAGAGAAAAATACTGTTTCCCCCTCTAAATTCTGCTTACTGCAAACCCCTCTTGCTATAAAATGTCATGTTCTGGAGGCTCCTTTTCCCCATCTTCTGACTAAATTGCCATTTCTTGAGCTCATTCTCTTCATCTTTTATGTTGCTCATTAAAAATGTTTCGTTTTATGCCCCGTTTTGTTCACAGTCTAGAAGGTTTTTATCACTTAGATAAAAGCAATCTCCTTGCTGCACAGCTGCTCTCCAGAGTGATCTGATTGCTTTTGGGATGGGCCTCAGACACCTGAAGCTGTGCAGAGCACTTCTCTGCTGTTTGCAAATGGCTACATTAAATTACTTGCGGATGGATTTGGTTTAGAACGTATTCAAAGGAGATTTTCAGATTGATGGAGAGCCTGCTGTGCTTTCTGGCATTCAGTGTGCTCTTTGAGTGGCCTCAGTGATTTCTTGAGGAATGAGGTGTAACTCAGCTTGAGCATGACTTCCTTTATCTCACTCCTCTGGGAGCAGGGGCAAAAGCAGCTTGGTCCTGGAGAGAAAATAGAGATTTTCCTGTTGGTGTAGACTTGGATGCCTGATGACTTACAAGGTCTAAAAGTTCCTGTGGAGCCTCTGCACTGGCTGGGGTGGACCTGGCCCACAGACTTCTGGAAATCCTGTTGTGAGTTCCTTGAGCTTCTCTGAGGCACTGGGCACCCTGATGATCCCAGCCCAAGGTGTTTTGGGCAGCAGGGTCCCTCACTCTCCAGGCACTGGAGCCTCAATTTTCCTTGCTGATTTAGTCCTAAAATGGGATTGGTGGCATCCAGCTTCTCTCCATTGTGATTTTGTTTTTACCTTCCATATCCTGCTTGCTCTGAAATGAGCAAAAACCTCTTACTGTAAAAACTTATTACTTTTGCTCCAGCCCTCAACCTGTTTTCATACAGAGTCACTCATAATAAAGTGGACAGGAGGCTTATAAACAAAAATTCTGTATTATTTAGTGCACTTGCTGAGACCAGCTTTTCTTACTTAGGCCTTTTCAACCATTTATTGAATATTGGGGGTTTTTTATTATTTTTTTGAAGCTGTCAGCCTGCTTGCAGATGGTGTCACACACAGGTGGTGACAGCCAGCTGGTCCCAAGTGCACTTACATCCACACTTCCCTAGGACTACATGGCTTGGCTGGCTGTGCTCCCAAGACAATCAAACAGTTGCAAATCCTGGGTTATTAAACCTCATCAAATTCTAGCCCCAGCTAGCCCAGGTCACTCTGTTGCCAAGCCAAAGTCCATCAGACTTTTTGCTCATGGCAAATAGAAATCCTGTTTAGGTTTGATTAATTTTTCAGAGTTTTTAAACCTATTTGCTCTAACAAGAAGTGTACCATCCTCTGTGGGCTTGAAACTGTTTTACAAAGTCTTTTCTGTGCCTTCTTAAGCACTGTCTGGCTTTGTCCACACTTCATTAAAGGCATGTAGTGGCTCAAGAGGATTAGGATAACTCAAACCCAGCCTTTCTACTCCCAGTGGAAATTAATCTCTTGCAAAGAAAGCTGTGCAGGTTTTGTTCTTGCTTTATTTCTTAAACTGCCTGGAGCTCTGTCATCATTCCAGACAGTGTTTAAAGACCCCAAGTGAGGCCCACTGCAGCAAAATATTTGATTATGGCTCTCCCTGACACAGTAATTAGGCTGATACAAGACTTTATCTTTAGGCTGCTCAAGTGTTTTCTACAGCAGCAATGCCTCTGCTCTAGATATTGCTCCAGAGGTATCAGAACTAAAAAGGAGGAGAGATTTTGCATGGCTATGCCTGACACAAGGTCAAGAGCTGCTGTTCCCAGCACTGCTGTTCCCAGTCCTTCCAGGCTGGTTTGGCTGGGGCTTGGGGCTGCTCTGCTGGGAGGGGTCCCTGCCCATGGCTGGGGGCTGGAAGCAGATGCTTTAAGCAGAGCTTTAAGGCTCCTTCCAACCCAAACCATTCCAGCATTCTCAGTGCTGGTGGCAGCAAACATTTGCACTCCCGCTCTGTCATATTTCCCTTTTCTATTTCTTTCTCTTTCCCCTAGCAAGAAATACTTAAAAAAAACCCACCAGTAGTTCTTTAATGACTTGCAGCTTTCACAAGTAGAGCTGGTACACCACAAGTGAATCTTCATGCCTTTAAAAAAATAAACATGATGAAATAAATGTTGTTTTCAAGCTGTGTGAAAAAGTTAGCAGCATGTATCTGGGTGTTGCTGGATTCCAGACATGCCCAGAACCCTTGATGTGCAGGGAAAAGCAATTTTAATTGTACTTTAATATAAGTTTGTGATGCCTGATAGAGATGTTTCCTTCTGTCCTAGCTGATACCATGCTTGGCCAGAATGTTTTAAAAGTGTGAGCTGGAATCTTTTCTTCTTTGCTGCTGTCAGATGGGAGCCTGTCCTTTAGCAACCCTAAATAGCAAAATAAACCTGGGCTTGTTATTTGTGGGGTTCCCAGATGAAGGAAGCAATGCTGGATTTGACTCCATGTTCTCAGAGGGCTAATTTATTATTTTAGGATGCTATACTGTCAGAAGAGCCATGCTCTGGATCCTCAGTGGCAAAGATGGAGATGTCAAGGTGAGGAATAAAGAGGAAGGATTAGATGCAAGCTTTGCCACGTTTGTGCAAGTCAGTATGTGCAGGAAGCTGAGGAGGGATGGTCTGTGAGCCAGCAGCAGGCAGCCCCTGTCTGTGGTGTCTCAGCTGGGCCCAGCAGAGCCCAGCTCACTTTAGTCTGGACTAACAGGGGGTGGCTCACACTGGGGTGGCCTCTTCTCACCTGCACTGCTCTGGAGCAGGTGAATTGTTGAGACTTGGCAGCTCATTATCTGTTTGCACACCTTGCAGAATTCTCCATTTCTGATCTTGGTGGAGCTGAAATAGGATTATTTTCATCTTATCTTTCTAATCAAAAGAATATGCCTGACAATTCCCTTTGTAACCACACTGTAAACAACTGTGGGTAATTGTTTTTTATTTACTTTTGTTCCTTTCTTCATTTCAGTCTTCTGCACTGACCTGTGTTATACATCACCATGCAAAGTAGCAATCAAAGAAATGGAAATACATTCAACATTGGTACCAATATGTTTCCACTTTGTTTTGTTTTACAAATAAGAAATAATTTCAGACTGTACTTGGGCTGTGCCAGTTCACATTCATTTTATTCCTGAGAATCTCCTTAACCAAAAGTTAACTGTACAGATTTCTGGGCTGGAATACTGGAGCAGCTGGGAACAGGAACCTTGATAGGGTTCTGTAATGAGACATTTTACAGGCTTACAGAGAAAAGATAAAAGCTGAGTGTGATAAATATCGAGGCTGGACTTGGGGCTCAGCTGACAAGGTAGTGAAGCTGTGCAAACTTTTCTTGTGAAACTTCAGCAAGCACTGGGAAGCATCATGACTGAATGTGCAAGTAAATCCCTCGGAGTTTTGGTGTCAAACAAACCTTGCTTTTTATGTGGATTTCTTTTTTTATTCCCCAGCTGTAAAACATTAGGGCTGTTATTCCTCATGAGGCAGGACCTAGAGTAAGATCCTTGTATTTACCATTAATTTTCTGGGGTTTTTTTATGTGAGTCCTTCAACTTTGACAAACCTGTTTCTTGCAGTTCCCTTATCATGTTTGTATACACATACACATCCTCCTTATCTTGGAAGGAGACCTCAGGTCAACATTATCTTTTCCCACTGTCTTTACAGGAACTGCTTTTCTCTTCTGCCCCAGACACCATCACCCAGCAAAAGCTTCATCGTTCATTCATTCACAATGTATGGGAGTTTTATTGCAGTTTCTCATGCTGCTTCTCATTTACTTTAAAAGTAATGTCAAAAGACATTACTTTTAAAGTAATGTCTTTTGACAGAGGAAGTTGGGGAGGGTGGTGTGCAAGTTCATCCTGCCTCTCACGACCCCCATTAAAAAAAAAAAGCACTTTATTGAAAAAAAAATTTAAAAAAACCTCTAAAAACCCCCACAAACAACAAAATCTAGAAATGCTTGTGTTCAGTAGAATTTCCATTAAGGCTGGTTAACAGACCTATAACTGCTCAGCTGTTGCCAATGGCATTTTCATATTGCACCTTCTGGGGGTTACTGTCTTGCTATTTAAAAATAAATAGACTGATATATAGGCAGACAGACCAAAAAGAGGTGGCACTGCTGACAGCTCCACTATAACTTTCAGCCCCTTAACATAAAACTCCCCCACTAAATCTCTCAGGGTAAACTATGCAGAGATAGAAAAGCCCCAAGGTATTAAGAGTGATTTTGATATAAATTCCAATTTTATTTTATGACTATTTTACAGCTGCTTCTGGATATCTTCTCTCATAAACTACAAGGTACAAGGCAAATGTTACATCTTTTTTTTTTTTTGCCTTCTGCAGGGTTTCAGACAGTTGGTTTATTGTGACATGTTAGCAGCCTTTTCCCTGCATTGCACATCCAGAAGAGTGAATTTTAATGAGCCCAAGCTAGCAGAAGGCCCATAAAGAAGATGTGATTCTGTTTTAAGTATTCATAAAAAAAGTTACATTAAATTTACACATTTTGATTTTTTTGTCTGTGACAGTCAGAAGAATTAGACTGAGAGCATATTGCAGAATCACAAAATGAGGAGGGTTGGGAGGCACCTCTGGAGATTCTCTGGGCCACCCTCTGTGCTGGAGTAGGGTGGAACTTCTTACAAGGGGAGAAAATTGGTTTTGTTCCACAGGAACAAAATATCCTCACTCTTTTGTGAGGACAATAATGCCCCAGTGGTTTTGATGACCATAAGGTGGTTGTGCTAAGCACCAGAAGGTGACTTTATCTTCAGATAAAGACATAATTAACTGACCTCTTCATCACTCTGGCTAGTTAGCAAACATTAAAGAGGATTAAATAAATGTTGTTTTCAAGCTGTGTGAAAAAGTTAGCAGCATGTATCTGGGTGTTGCTGGATTCCAGACATGCCCAGAACCCTTGATGTGCAGGGCAAAGCAATTTTAATTGTACTTTAATATAAGTTTGTGATGCCTGATAGAGATGTTTCCTTCTGTCCTAGCTGATACCATGCTTGGCCAGAATGTTTTAAAAGTGTGAGCTGGAATCTTTTCTTCTTTGCTGCTGTCAGATGGGAGCCTGTCCTTTAGCAACCCTAAATAGCAAAATAAACCTGGGCTTGTTATTTGTGGGGTTCCCAGATGAAGGAAGCAATGCTGGATTTGGCTTCATGTTCTCACAAGGCTAATTTATTATTTTAAGATACTAAATTATATTAAAGAATGCTATACTAAACAATACTGAAGAATACAGAAGGGATAGAGACAGAAGTCTAAAAAGATAATAATGAAAACTTGGGACTCTCTCCAGAGTCCTGACACAGCTTGGCCCTGATTGGCCAAAGATTCAAAATAATTCACATGAATCCAGTGAATCAATCTCTAAATACATTCCAAAACAGCAAAAACAGGAGAAGCAAATAAGATAATATTGTTTTCCTTTTTCTTTGAGGCTTCTCAGCTTCTCAGGAGAAGAATCTTGGGCCGAGAGGATTTTTCCAGAAAATAAGATGGTGACAAACCTCGGCCTGGGTATTGCCTGTTTCTCCTTGCCTAAGGTTTTTAAAATAGCCCAAAAAGTCGTTTTTTTCCTTTCCCCCCTCCTCCAGCCAAGTGTGGTTTTGTTCATAGATTGAACATGTGAGGAACAAATAGTTTTGCTTCCAAGTCTGTGAAAGCTTCCTCTCTTGAGCCCAGTTAATGATTTCTAATTTTTAGTGTGGGATTAATTTTTCATAAATACAGATTGGCTCAGCACAAATATAGTAATCAATGTTCCATTATGAAAAGCTCCAGCTAGTTTTAATCTCAAAGAACTGGGGGAATTTAGAAATGGAGCTTTTCTTGGACTGGTATAAAATCTCAGTTTTACTTTACCCTGAAAAGTTCTTCCTTATTTCATTTCCTTCTGCCTCGTTCTCTAATCTGAGTGTCTCCCTACGTAATTATTTCAGATTTAAGCATTCAAAAAATTGGATCTTGTATTTTGAACACAGCTCTGTTTTAGATTAAGGGCATTCTTGATGATGCAGTTTTTTTACAACTGATGGGATTGTTGCATTTCAGTCAGTTTTAAAAAATATATTTAATATAAAATTGATGTCTCTAGACAGAAAATAACACATTACAAACAGAGGCAGTGATGGAATAGAGATTTACAGAGTGGTCAAAGTACACACAAGTTACATTTTGAATATCCAGATATTTTGGAAAAACTTCTCCTGTTGAATTTCATTCCTACCTTTCAGAAAAAACAACAAAAAAAATCTGTGTAGTGCATCCAGTCACAGTAAATGATTATTGATGTGTTGTTCATTAAATTTGCAATGCTATCAAACAAGAAAAGCAACGTTCACCACTGCAATAAAGCAAATTAAACAAGATGTTTGCTCCAGTGCTTTATGCTGAAGAGCAGGAGCCTGAGCAATGACTCCAGACTGGGAGGGAAGGGAGGCTCGGTGCTTTTGCCCCAGGCTGAGGTGCCCCTGATACCATCTAAAGAAATTGCTGTTGTTAAAGAGCACCAACTCCCCGGGGGGATGCTTACTTGGGTTTGGAGAGTAGTTAATTTTGGTTACAGCTTTTGCTGTTTACAGCCAGTTTGAGGGGAGCTGGATCTGTTATTTGTGAACTGGGAGAAGTTGTCCGCAGCAGAATCTGTTTCCTCTGCTTTAACCCAACAAGGCTCTAATCTCAGCTGAGGATTCAGCTACAGCAGTGTAGAAAACAAGGCAGATAAACGCTCGAAGTTATGGTGTATTTGGATTTGAGAGCCTCAGTAAATAAGGAGCAGTTTCCTTCTCTCTTTTCTCTGCTCGTTGTTGATTGAATAGAGGCTGTAATTCAGAGCAGAGTTTGGGGAAAGCAGTTCTGTATTCCCCATTGTGGAATCAGAAATAGCTCCTGGGTAACAGCCTGCAGTGGGCTTTTTATTGTATTTTTTATTTTTATTTATTTTTTTACAGAGGAGATGAGCACAGAACTGTCTGATCTTGATAAGTTTGTGTGTGTTGTTCACTGGGGTCCTCCTGCCTCCACTTCAGTGCTGTTTAGGTTTAGGGCTCTCTGTCATGAAAGATTGAACAGAGTTATCCTTTATTTCAACAGAAAGGAACAAAATCTCGGTTGGAATGTCAGGGAGAGCAGAGGCTGGCCTCCCTGTGGAAGGTGTGGATGTATCAGTGATTTGTATGCAGCAGTTTGTGTGACTTTTGTCACTTTGTTAATTCACAGCTTTGTGGTTGCCAGTCTCTGCTTTAATTTGAGCCTCCTGTGTGAGACATATTCTGCTTTTATCAATAGCAGAATTGATAAAAGCAGAATATGATCTGATCCTCTGGAACTGTAAAGAGGAAATTTCTTTCAAATTCTGGTTTGGTTCCCCCCTCCCTCTTTGCCATCTGATATCGCCTAAGTCTCACTTAGCTGCAGCTGAAAAAAAACCAAAACCAAAGTCTGCATGGATGAATGGAGCATCATTGCTGGAATAAAACACAACTCATTAAAAAGAGAAATAAAAAATCCTGATCTGAAGATGTAACTGCATTCATGGTCACATTGGAAAAGTTCTTAATGTTCAAGTGGAATTTCTTGTGCATCAGTTTCTGCCCCTTCAGATTTCACAGAAGCAATTTTGAGTTCATTTAGCCTATCCAAGTTTCTGACAGTTTTTTGTTTTTAATAATGAAAAAAGAACTTTAAAACAGGAAACAAAGTTGTTGAACCTAAATGCACAAGTTTGTGCTGTTGATTGCAAAGGAAAAGTTTTGTGTTTTTCCATGGGAATGTGAAAAGAAAATGCAGTGAGATTATGGTAAAAGAAAAGCTTATAAAGACTGCAGAATTTCTGCAATAAATAATTTTACTCTCACAATTCTGGGTTTCTCTTATTACTGTTCTCTATGAAAAAAAGGCTCTCAGAAATATTGTTACCCATTTCTTTTCTAATATGTCTTGTGTTTTGTTTACCCACCAGCCCCACTGCAATCCCAGCCTGCTAACTTATGTTTTGGAGCAAACTGAAATGTGGATTTGATAAAAGCTGTCAAGTCTCTTACTAGAACAATAGCTCAATCGGGTGATGAGGATTTTTTAATGGAATTTTTTTTTGTTTTAGGGAAGAAAGACTTCTTTTTCAGAAAGCTAACTGAGAAAAAATGTCATGGGTGGTGTGGTAACATCCAGAACCAGACAATAGGTAATGAGGATTTATTCAAAGATGTGAAGACTAATGTCAAAAGCATTTCACACCACAAAGCAAAAACAGCAAGAAAAATTTTATCACTCTATCTAAATGCATTATTCTTAATTTATTTTCATGGCTTTGGGCAGAATACTTCCTCATGGATGCAGAGATGCAGTGTCATCACACAGGTCACCCCTGGTGTCCCTGCTGTTCTGTGTCAGCACACAGAATTATCTGTGTGCCTGTCTGTGTGGAAACAAGGTTCTAGAGAAAGACGGGAATTTTCTGGTGCTTTTATTAAATGCATCATGGTCATTATGACCTTATTTTTAAAATTCTGCATCTTTGCTGCTCTCTAATCCAGCTACAGGAGAGAAATTTTGAGCAATCTCACACAGTGTTAAAGAAACTAATTCCTCCTCAGAGATAGAAAAAATGAAATTAGGGGTTTCTGTGGTGAGGTTTTTGTGGGGCTTTTTTGGTTGATTGCTTATTTTTAGGGTTTTTAAAATTTTTTGTTGTTGTTTTGGCTTTTTTTCCTGTTTGTTTTTTAATTTAATGATTACTCCAAGCTGCTAATTTGAGAGTGGGTGGGGAAAGCTTGCATGCCTGGCAGCACGAATTATAAATATTATGAAATAGATATGTATAATAGAGATAATACCCAGATTAATGATGCTGAGTGCAAACATCCACAATGGGTTTTTTGTGAAGAAAAGCCCATTTTTGGGTTGTTTATGGATCTTTGTTTTTCCTAGAACGTGCATGCACTGTATAAAATGAGAATTCTGGATTGTCCCTAAAGTAAATCTTCTGAGATAATTCTAAGCAAGCTAGTGGAAATCTATCCTGATTTTCATCCTGGGCAAATTGATAACTTGTTTCTCCATTTGTTTTCAGTAGTTTAGCTTCCAATAATCTGTAGAAACAAAATTAAAATTTTCTTAATAAGGAGAAAAAAACCTGGGAAAAGCAATATGCAGTGGTCAGTGATCCTGTTGTTGTGAGGTTGTTAAGAAGCAATTTTAGGTTTTAATTGTTTTATTCTGGTTTTAACTTTTGCATCTTACTCATTTTCATTTTAGAGCATAACACTAATACTGATGCCTTATTTCAGTTGGTCAAAGCACAAATAATTGAAGAATTACAGCCTGTGTCAGCAGGAAACAGAAGAACAACACTTAATACTGGTTACATTTATGGATAACAACCAACTTTTCAGGAAAAAATAAATGTTTAGATTTTAATAGCAGGAAAAGAACACAATTGCTTTATAAAAGGGCTGATACTTTAAATAATCCAAAGAAGGATTCCTAAACTTAGTTTGTAAATTTTCTTTGCCAAATGGAAGTTGAATTAAGGTTTTCACTGTTTCTTTCAGGGTGATTCTGAGACCTGATATTGAGTTCAACATTGAGTTATTGAACTGCAGTTGGATATCCTGCACTGTTTTATGAAGTATTTATCCAAGTCAGTGACTTCTGCTGATAACTGAACACCAAAAAACTACTCCTCCTTCCTCTTAGCACTCCACAGAAAAACACAGGTATGAAAATGAGCCCAAAGTGCTTTGTTAAAACAAAAAACACTGGAGAGATGACGGAATCTGTGATTCTGTGAATCTCTCAAGGTCGTTTCTGTTATTTCTTTATTTTTCAAAAATTAATTGGTTTTCTAAATAATAAATAAGCAGTTATTTTACTTTGTTTCTTGTGCAATCCACACCTAGTGGATGGTGAATTTGCCTTACCCTGACTTTCAGGAGCATTTTCAGGTGTGTTCTCAGAAGGGGAAAATGGGGGCTTGGTCCAGTTGTCCCACTGCTTCTTAATGTCTTTGCAATAATTGTAATGATTTGGGGTTTTTTATCTTTGAAGAGGCCCAGGGGGTGCTGTAACAAATAATTAAATGTAAAAAGTGGGGCTTTCATTGAGTCTGTAAACTGTGCTTAGGAGCAATTATTGTTTCTGAGTGAAGAGAGAGAGAACAGTAAAGATAAATGAAAAGAAGGGGGAAAAAATGGAATTGGTATCACATCAAGAAAAGATCCTTATGTTTTCCCTTGTTCAGGTTAGAAAATGATGAGCCCTATTTTTAATCCCCAGTTCACAGCAGCAGAACACCAGGCAGTTATTTCTAGCATCTGTTTGACACAAAGGAAGGTACACCCCAAAGAGACACTCTTCATAAACACTGAGCACCAGAAATACTGTTCCTATTAAATTGGACCACATGAATAATACAGGAGTCATGAATTTAAATTATTACTGGCATTTGGAGAAAATGGCAGTATTTCAGCCATTAAATAACAACTTTGCTTTATTTCTGGAAACAGAAAAGTTATTAAGTTTTAAATCATATTGATGCTGTGGCTCAGATACATTTCTGGTTCTCCAACCATCCAGACATGTCTTGACAGTGCTGTGTTGCACTGGAATTGTTTTCTCAGAGGTCTTCAGCCCACTGCTGTCAGACAGCTGAGCTCTACCAAGATGGCAATGTCATAAAAAGTAGAGGTGCCACAGCCTGTGGGGTTTTTGAGGTGCATTGTCCCACCCCTGTGGTGTTTGACTCTACAGCCCTGGAACAGGGGGTGTCAGAGCAGTTACTGGAGCTGAAAGGGTGCAGCACACTAAGCAGCAATGTCACAGGGACCTCTCCCTGTTCTTTGTGTCCTTTTTTTGTTTATGTGTCCTTAACACAGCAGCACTAAATCAAATGGGTGATGCATTGTTCACATCTGGGGGTCTCAGGATGAGGGAAGAGATGAGAAAGTTGACTCCATGTTCAGAAGGTTTGGTTTATTATTTTATGATCTATATTATATTAAAATATACTAAAAGAATAGAAGAAAGGATTCCATCAGAAGGAAGCTAAGAATAGAAAAGGAATGAATAACAAAGGTTTGTCTCTGACCCAGACAGTCTGGACAGCTGGGCTGGGATTGGCCATTAATTAGAAACAACCAGGTGAGACCAATCCCACACCCACCTGCTGCATCCCACAGCAGCAGAGAATCTTTGTTTACATTTGTTCCTGAGGCCTCTCAGCTTCTCAGGAGGGAAAAATCCAAAGGAAAGGATTTTTCATAAAACATGTTGGTGACAAAATGGGTCAATGCAAATCTTTGTAGTCTGCAGGGCTCAAGGCCTCCCTCCCCTGTCCCTGCTCCTCCTGCCCCCCTCCCCATGC
This sequence comes from Serinus canaria, assembly GCF_022539315.1. Taxonomy (NCBI): domain Eukaryota; kingdom Metazoa; phylum Chordata; class Aves; order Passeriformes; family Fringillidae; genus Serinus; species Serinus canaria. The sequence continues at coordinate 69,405,903 of NC_066314.1, forward strand.
TTCCTACGTTCAGGTGAGTTGGAAAAATAAGTGTAGAAAGAAGTGCCTGCCTGTGGATGAGGTCTGCAAGGGGTTTATATCAGAATGCAGAGGAAGAGAATAAGTTGGATTCAGACAATTTCAGCAGAGAAAGCCAAAATCCTCCCTTTTCTGCTTTAAGAAAGGTGTCCTGTATCATCCTGACAGAAACCATTTAGTCATGCCTTGACTTTGCTTTGTAAAGTGAAGTTTACTTTCAAAAAAAGAAAAGATGCTGTATTAGCACAAGTGCCAGAAAATAAATACAAGAACTGTAAACTCTTTCAGTTTGTGAGAAGTTCGTATTGGTTGGTAAAAAAGCCAGCTGGATATGGTGACCATAAGGAAAGAAGAGATTTCCTTGGGCTTTCAGGTCTCTTGTTACTTGAAAAGGGGAAACCCAGGAGGAGATAAAAAGAACCGGTTAGAGAAGTGACCTGACATGAACAGCTCAGAGATTTGAATATGCAGCAGTTTCACACTTCCCTTCATCAGAGACACAAAGAACAATCAGAAACCAGAGTGCTGAGCAGGGGAAAACACAGCTAGAGAAGAGCTGCAAATCCAGCCCAACCAAAATAAACTCCAAGAGGAAAACACCTCTGGAGATGGAAAGGAGCCCTGAGCATCTCAGGAAGCTGCAGGCTGGAGCTCAGGCTGTGTACAGACAGGGCTGGGTAAAAGCCAGGCTGATTTAGACTTTGTGAAAGTAAAGATATTATCAGGTATGTGAACAAAAAAGGAGACCAATGAAAGGAGGTTTTGAGTTGGGATAAGATCAAGAGGACAAATGGCAAAATAAATAACGCTGCTCACAATTTGCAAGGATGATGAGGCTGAGTGTTGGGCTCTCAGATAGGAGAACACAGGAAAGAAAAAGGAGAAGAGGGAATGAAGGCTGAGATGCAGTATATTTTATTTATATTTATTTACCTCCGAGTAATAAAAAGAAATTGAGGTTCAGCAGTACAAACTGTTATGCCTTTGGGGTTTTTTTTTTTGGAGGATTAAAAGCATCCATTTCTTGGATGTGCAGGCTGCCACTTTAGAACAAAACTGAGCTGAAAAATGTGTGTTCTTCAGGAGAAGCAGGCCCTGAGACCTTCCCTGTGTGCCACCACTGCTGTGGGGTGTCTGGGGGGCAGGAACACCCAAACTGAAGGGGAAATGGAAATATTCTTGGCACAGAGGCAGGGCAGGAGCTGCAGAAATCTCCTGGGTTAGACCTGCAGCTCTGGTCACTGCTCCTCCAGCAGAATGACCCCAGCCTGGGCTGCAAGGGCTACAAAGAGCATTAAATGACTTTTTAGAGAAGCTAGCCAGGCAGGGGAACCTGGAACAGCTCTGGGTTTTTACCATCTAGCAAAACTAACTCTGAACAGGGTTGTTTTGGTAATGGAGCATTAAAAGAAACATCCCTGATGGAGAAGTTTTAGTGCAGGGTGGAATTCTGGCATGGTTGAAGTGGTTTTGGTTTGGGGTGGGCAGAAAGGGAGGCTGATTCTGTCCAGTCATTAGCAAATGAGCTGTCCATCTTGTTTAGAGTCACAGGGACTTGTGTTCTTCTCTCCTCACACAAATACTCATATATTATTCACATCCAAACCTATTAAGGCCACCAGTGCTTCACAAATCCTGCCAGTGTTTTTCTGCTATGAGGAGTGGTTTTATTTAAGAAACCTGAGTAATCCCACATTCCTAAACCAGCCTGCATGTTGCCCCTTTCCTCCTTTGCACATTCCTGAAATTCTCCTGGCTTTTGAAAGATAAGCCTTGAAAATTAACTTTTTTTAAAAAAAAATTGTCATATTCTTCATTTCATCAAATGCATTTGTATGATCCACGTGAAGACAACAATAAGATTTGGGTTTTTTCTTCTTTCAGTGTAGGGCAAGATTAAAATGGAAATAATGGTTCTTTAGGCTAATTAAATCAAAGCAACAGCCAGGCAGCCACAGTCTAGATTAAGACACTTCAGGAAATCAAATTAAGAATAGGTTAAGGCTTCCTTTTTGTGTCCCATGTAAAATATTGTTACAGCCCTACTCTTTATCCTTAGCTTTTTTGTGCCACTTCTCAATTAATTTTCTCCCCACAGAAATAAACATTTTAATCAGCATGTACAATAACACCAATCACTGATGGTAATTACTCCAAGTAAAATAGCTTTTTTTATTGTAGCAAATATAAAATGACAATTCTAATTATGTAACATCTCTAATGCCTTAATGATTTCAGCCCATTTTCCATGTTTGTACATGAAAGCTGGCTCCATATTTTTACTGTTACCAAAGTTGCACAGAGATATTATTGGGCTTTAAATGTTTATTGTCATCTTAGCAAAGTGGCTTTTATTTTTTGTTTATGTTCTAAAAGCTTGGCAGAGTAATGGCAATCCACAGACTAATGGCTAATCTGGGTTTGTGCCAAAGGAGCAATAATAGCTACAAGGACAGGAAAAACCATCAGAGGAGTAAATGCCAAATTAATCCCTGATGGAACTCTTGTGCCTCAGTGCAGTTGGGCTGCACAATGCATCCTCCACATTGTGCCTCCTGTTAGAAGCCATTATTTTCCAAGGGAGATTGCACAGTTGGGCACACAGGGTTCAGCCCCTGCTTTTTTGGCTGAAAAAAAAAAATCCCAAACCTCCTTTCAGCTGTGGCCTGTGTGCCCTGACACCTGAAACAGCTGAGTGTGCTCAGTCTGCCAGTGAGAAGCCTCAAGGAGTTCCACCTCACAAGTGAATTTAGCCTTGTAGAACCCTGAAATGCCAGAAAAACCCTCCAGTGGTCAGGAAGTTTTGCTAAAGACAAAAGAGTTGTATGTTTTAATGGTACCACTGCATTTTTGTTGGGTTTTTTTTTCCTGAATGTCACCATTTTTAATTTTTTTTTTAACCAATTAGTACACTTAGTACATTTAGTACCAATGAGCACTTATTTATCCCCATAAAAACAGGAGAGTTGTTTTTATGGAGCCAGAGTTCACAAGCTCACTGCCATTTGTTTAGTTCTTTAGAGGGCAGCAGTGTGCCTTTGCTGCTGTTGCACTGCTTGAAATTCATCATGCTCCCCCCCCCATGGCAAAAGGAGGGAAGAGGAGGAGGGATCAACCTCCAGACAAGGAGGAAAACTTGGAAAAGTGTTATTTTATAATGATGAGGCACTGAAGAAGATGATTGCTAGAAGCTGAGCCACTCACCTCTGTCATTAAGAATAGTTTGCTTTAGCCAAACAGAGGGACACAATGCCTCACTGATGTGAAATGGGTGACAGCAGAAAGCACTTGGGACATTTTTTCCCTCTCCCTGGTATTTTTCCTGCATTCAGGGGTGTATTTCCCGAAAATTGAATAGCTCTGTGTGGTTCTCTGGCCACTGCTTGTGGCCATGGTGCTTCCCTGGCTGGGTGAGTTCTGGTGGATCTCTACAATCTCTTCTTTTTTCCCCTTCTGTCTTCCCAGTCTGCTTTTGGTAAATTTAGTCAGCAGGACTGTCATGATTATCTCACTCAAACAGGGGCACCAGTGCCTGCAGTAAATGGCCAAATGCATTCAATTCCCTGTTTCTGTTTTCTGGCTCTGTTACCAATTCCTGCAGCAGCCTTACACATCATCCCTCAAAACTTTTATCCAGCCAGGCCTCAATCCATCAAAATCCTGGCCACACTCATAGCTGTGTTTGCACTCATCCCTGCTTGGTTTGGTTTTTATTGGAGCCTTGCTGCAATTATTTACAGAATTTCTGGGATCTCCCCATCAGCCATGGCAGATCCTGGGATCAGGGGTGCCTTGAGCTGTGTGCTCTTGGAGGGCTGAGGAGGGTTTGGTCTGATGAGGGTTTTATGCTGTTTTTTCCCTGTGCCAGGGAATGATAATTCCTGAATTCAGAGCCTTTGCAGTGTGAAAAAGCTTTTCTTGGGAGATATCTGCCAATAGCATCTGATTTCAATGCCACTGTGAACTCAGGTTTCTATAGCTGTTCCAATAATTCACCTGCACCTCCTGGGGAATGAGATCACATTTATTCCCTGAAAATCTGTCCATAACCCATTGACCCACCTGGTCTGGAAATCTTCATTACATGGTTTTTCCCAAGGTCTGTGTCACACTACTATTCCTTGTTTATATATTTTTACCATTTTTATATATTTTTCTTAAGCTTAATTCATCTTTTTCAGGTTAAAGTGGTTTATCTGCAAAGCATTTACTGAGATATGGGCATTGAATGTAAGTAATTTCATGTTTTCCATTAGGCCCCAGCAAAAAAATCCTGAATTATTTCCAGTTGCATTCTCTCAGGGGGGGATTTTTGTGCTTCACTTGCCCCTTTGCTAGCAGGAATGTTCTTGGTTTCTTATATTTCAAGATTTCTGCTCACCTTTTACTGCTTAAACATTCTAACATGTTAAATGCAGGGAGTTTACAGTTCTAAATTCTGGTTGATTGTTGCAGTCTTGGAAAAGTTGGGTTTTTTGGGTTTTTTTTTGGAAAAAACCAACTTTTCCAAGACTGGAAAAGGAGGAGGGGGAAAAGCACTGTGGCTTCTCTGACAATTTGATTATGCATTAAGCTGAGCTACAAATTCTTATGAAAGCAGTGAGAATTCTGGGGAGCTTCATTGTTAGAGGCTTGCACAGTTTAACACAGAAATAAAACAAAAAAAAAACCCAGAAAATGAATTATGATGGGATTTTTCTTTTATCACTTTAATAAACTTCTCTGGGGTGCATCAGTAATCCACTCCACAAGCTCTCCCACCCCCTCATCCCTTCAAATCCATGTATTCCACACTGACTAGTGCAGCCTGTGAAGAATGATACTACAAAGAGACTCAGAAATATTAAAGATCCCTGTGCCTCCCCTGAATATGTTAAAACAGTCAACAAAAACATGGTAATTTCAACTGCAGCTCATTTGATCTAATATTAAATTAGCTCCTCTTGGGATATCCTCTTTTTAATCAGTCAGAAGACTTTTGTGTGCTCACATTTTTCTGTGGGGTTCGTTAAGAGTTAAGGAATTGAACAGAACTGCTTCAAGGACAGATGAGAGACTTGTCCCCCATCTTTCCCAGATCATTTTGACCTTGTGATATTTGGGGCATCAAAAGGAAGAAACTTTACTGTTCAGACCCAGGGCCATCACTGCTGTCAGCTCCAAAACGTGGGCATAAAAGCTCCACTATTTCCCAAAAATCCAGAGAGTCAGACCGATGAGATCCAAAATAGTTCAAGGGCTTGGTTTGGAGAAATTAGATGCAAAGGCATTGGAAAAAGACAAAGATAAGGGGAAGTTTTGCTCTGAGAACAAGTCCACGTGAGTGAGGTGGTGGGAGGAACAGAGGAACAGCAAAGCACGTGGAACTGGGAGGTTTGTTTGCTTTATTTCTTGATTCAACAACTCTATTTAACAATTTCTCTGTGAAAGACAAGTTAAATATCCTTGGACTTGCATAGAATCACAGCAGAAGCAAAGAGGCTCTGAAAAAGGATTTATTGCCATGGGGATCTTGCAGGACCAGAACCTTTATGGCAGTGGAGGTTGCTGGCCCTGCTGCTGTGGGCTTCTAGTTTACTTTATTTTTTGTGTGTGGGAGGATTAGAAAAGAGAAAATATATTATGGACCTTTTAATGTGAAAAACCCAAACTCCCCAAAGCAAAAAACAAGCCTGCACACACTCTGGAGTTTAAAAAAAAAAAACCCAAAGCCCCTTGAGTCCATTAACTTCATTGGATGCAATTCTAAAAGAAATAGCTTTGGATTAGCTGGCAATTGAAAATCCCTCAGGAATGGGTTAGCTGGTGTACATGCTCCCCCAGAGAAAACAAAATTGTCACATGTTTTGCTTAAGGTGTGGGAGGAAAAAAAATCAAATCAAATAGCATTTTACAAGTGCATGTAATAACTGGAATTTAAAACAAGATATGTATTATTCAAGTAATTCTAAGCATGGTATAGTAAATTTTTCATGAAGGTTAAGAAAAAAAATGACAGAAATATCATTTAAGCTGAGTGTTTTTGATGCTGAACTTGAAAGTGGGAGATTTAATAGAACTTTTTTTAATATGACGAGTCTCAGATAACATCATATTTGGCAAAGTGCTTTATTGGTTTTTGGATTAGAGTTTTTCTGTAAATTTTTCTTTTCAAACTAATAAAATTGATGTAGCTGTCAGTTTGGATTTGATCCCTATTTTGTTTTGCCTCAACAGTGTAATCTCAATCAGTCTAACTTATTTCTATGCTGCGTTTACAAGGGATAAAGATGACAAATCACTCACATCTCAGTGCTGGTATTTTATCAAAAGTTGGAATGAATATCAGGGCTGAGGACAGCAGAGAGAGATGGGGCTCAGAACCAGAGCTGTGTGAAGCCCAGGCTGGGCAGGTTCTCCTCTCTCTTACCCCACTGCTCAGTGTGCATTAACAGCCCCACATAAATGAGTTTGCATCATCAGCTTCACTTGTCCTGAGCCAAGGCAGCAGAACCCATGGGGAAGATGGACAGTGAGGGGTTTTTTATGGAATTATTGAGTTCCTTTTCCAACTCCCCCTTGCCCCTGAGTTGTGCTGTCTGTGCTGCAGCCCCTGAACCTTTTTTGGGGTTGGTTTCCTTCCTGACTCCTGGTGAAAGGGGAGGTCTGGGCAGACATCCAAAGCTACCTCAGCTGCACTGCAGAAAAAAGCAGGTTTAAGAGCAGGAATGTGATGTATAAATGCCTTTACTTTGAGCACTGGGATGGTTTTCTATGGATTTCAAACACAGCAGGGACAGGGCTGTTTTTCACCACGTTTTCATGCAGCACATGTCAGAATGAGCTCTGAATCTCAGGTGAGACATCGAGGTGCCATTGCAGAATGCTACAATAATAAGAATTAAACTCTGATAGCTTGAGAAATGTGAGTTTGCTTTCCTAGGAATTTATATGTTTGTTTTTTCTTCTTTTTTTTTTTTTTAATTAGGGTTTACCTGAACTTTTTGATTCAATAATATTTTATCTCTGGCATGTAAGATGATGTTGAGAAGACAGAAGTCCCCTGAGCATCATTTGTTGATCAGGTGAAATGTTTTCAGGGTGAGAAGCATTTTTCAATTGCAGTTTCTCAGTCCCTAACTTGTGATGACTCACAAGCCAGCAGCAACGTTAGCAGTGAATTTATCTCCTGAGCTTCCATCTCAAGTGGCATTTGAGATGATTAGAGAATTAGGAGGTGGGATTAATGTGAAATATCAGGCACAGGAACGTCTTGTAAAGTTGGAGGATCAAATATCAACCTTTGGAAAGGAACTGCAAGCTCTGAATCAGAATTGGAGTTGTCTGAAAGGGAAGGCTGAAAGGGCTGGGCATTTCTCTGCAGCATCAGAAAGCACACTCTGGGCCTTAGAGGAAAATGCAAGTGATGGAAAATCAAACTGAAATTGAGAACTTGAAGCTGTTTGGCATGAGGAAGAAGAACTGGGTAGAAATGAAATAGGGGCATGAGGTAGGAGCTGCTTGGACTTTGCCTCAAGTTTTTTTCAGCTGTTAATGTAAGGACATTCCAGTGTGGTGCAGACTTTAATGGAACTCTTTTATTTCTTCAGAAGGTCATCAAGAACTACTGCTGGCAATGAACAGCACAGGACAAGAAAATCTCTGTTACTGCCTAAGGAATCTACTGCATCAAAAAATAAATATATATATATATATATTGTCCTCATCTGGGGAAGTAAAATCTGCACCTCAAGAGCAAAAGCAGCTTCTCACCAATACAGGAGAGTTCTTGGGTTTTGGTTGTTAAAGTGTCTGCCTTGGGTACCCCTGTGAGCATCAAAAGAGAAATCCCAAAGCTCTTTCCTTGCATCTTATCTTGGAGGAATGAGGTTAGAGACTTCTCCAGGAATAAGGAATGGAGGGATTTAAACCCAGAGGAAGGGACTCAAGTTCAGGGCAGATCCAGGAGCTGAGCCCTGATCTCTTGAGGCTCTGTCTGATGCTATTGGGTGGAAATGCTGAGGTGGTTTTTAGGATTCCACCCCTTTTCCCTCATGGGATTTGCCAGAAAAGCAATATATCACTTTGCTGCCAGGAGGCCTAAGGAGAACGAGCCAGAAGTCTGAGTTCTGTCCATGTGGCTGGAAATGGCATCCCAGTGGAGAGGTGACAAGGGCTGGAAGGACAGAAATAACTTTCATGTCTCAAATAAGAGATTCTCCTCCTATTGTTTTATCAATATTCAGGAAGTGTTGATATATAGCCAATAATAATGGGTATATTGTCCATATCACACCTCCTCAGGGGATTGAAAACCCTCCAGCTCTTGGCCTGTGAATGTGACTCTTTTTTTATAAATGCTGAATTTCTGCTGAGTAGGAAACATTTTAAAGGATTTTTATAGCATCTTTTCATTATTTAGCCTGTAAGGGAATTTACTTCAAAGGACCTTCTTGGTATCCACCTAAAATGTAATTTATTTTCTTCTGAGTGCAAGGCCAAATTGTACTCTTACAAACTGTGAAAACCCTGAAATCCTTTTCCAGCTTTCCTGGGAGTAACAAAGGAATAGAAATCCCTGATTTATTTTTTTGTTTTTAGAAAGTTATCTCTATAGAATGAGTTAGACACAACTGATTGGCAAAGGCTCCACAACTGTCCAGATTCAAAGTTTTCATGCTGAACTGTTTGCAGGAGAATGTTCATGCCACAATCATCCCTGAGCTCCTCTGCTGCATTTAACAGTGCCAGCAGAAATTTGAGGTGTGCACTGATTTCCTCTCTGGAAGCTGGAGGTGTGTGGGCATCCTGATGGTGGTGACAGATTTCCAAACCCTGCCTGAAGCCTGCTCAGAACTTAACTGACACTTGGCCATGTGTCAGTAACACTCAGATCTACAGATTTACAGTCTGATACCTCTCCTTTGGAATTTCCAGTTGGGAAAACCAGCTCTGAAGGGGAGTGTTGAGTCAGAGCCACAGGACAGACTCCCTCCTTTCTCATGACCCTTCCCCTGCTGATGCAGACTCTTTCTTCACAGGAGATTTAACAAAGTACCACTGTAAGAAGGTGTGGTTTGTGTTTTAGTGGAAGCTGTCACTTGTAATCATCCATCAGCCTGTGCTCCTCTCACAAATGTGAATTTCCAGGTTATTTCTGCATGTGCAAGGGACTCTAATTCCCATACTAAATGTGTGGGTCACCTTGTAAAACAGGTAAACCCAGACTGAATTTCCTGAAAATAGTTAGTTTTTCCCAGTAAACACTTGATTTCATGCTTATATACTGAAGACAGAGTATTATTTTTAAGCTGCAAACTTTTTCTTTGCCCATTTGATCAATTTCATTTTGTTCTTCCACACTCCAAATCTTCCTTGGGGGTGTTTGCAACAATTTCCAATGAAGTGTTTGCTGCAAGTTTAATTAACTTGTTGCTTATTTTCCTCCCTGCTATTCGACTTGAATTTTAATGTATTTAGCATTAATAATGGTCTCTGCCTTAAGGAATTTACAGTGAAAAAATGGGGATGTGTACAGTATGTGACAGAGAATGTCTTATTTACAATTATCAACTTGCAGCTCTTGTGGAAGCACTCTGCTGCAGAATGGGGCTTGAGTGAAAGGCAGTGAATCACTTGAATTTAACACAGCTTCTTGCTCAGAAAAACTTTACTGACAATGGCAGCACCTACTTGGTGTTCTCACAAAATTTCTGAAACATAAATAACATTTTGGGAGGATTATTCCCCCTGTCCCATCCTTTCCTTTTTCCCTATAACCTTTCTTTTTTTCCTGTGCTCTGATGAATGGATGGATGTACACAGAGCACTGATCCTTATCTTATTATCCTCCTGGATCTGATTTTATCTCTCCCAGACAGAATTTGGCTGCTGCTCAACACTTGCTGCTGTCACACATGTTGCTGGGCATACTAAGAGCCACTTTGTCACCCTAATGGATTGCTGGATGGGGCACCAGCTCATCCCTAATCAGCAGAAGAGCTGAGGAATATTCATACTTTTAGGAAAGTGTCCAAGCTGTTGACCTCAGTGCTCACTGCAGGGATGGAGTGCCCCAAAGTGCTTTGCTGCCCTTGTAGCCTCTTTGTTTGTCAAGCACTGATGATTATTTCTGTAACAGCAAGCCTGGTTCAGGCATCTGCTTGGTGCTGGAGAACTGCCCTGTGCCACTTTGCGTCCCCTTGCATCTCTCATGACAACTCTTAAAAATACCTTAAACCACTATTAGTAAATTGACAGTGGATTCCAAAGCTTTGGGATTTTTTTTTACCAGAACTTTAAAAAGCCAGATCCATCCTATGAGCATTTTAAGTTTGTGTGTGTTTAAACTGTTTTTCTGCAGAACAGAATTGCACTGCCACAGGAGCTCTCACTTTTCAGAGCACACAGCACAGTGTGTGTGGTTTGCACACTTGTCCAGGCTTGGCAAGTGGTGAATTTGAAAAGTGGGTGTGCAAACAGAAACTTGCTCGTGGTCAGGGGAGCCTGGCAGAGAGGGCAGAGTGCCCTAAAGTGCTTTGCTGCCCTTGTAGCCTCTTTGTTTGTCAAGCACTGATGATTATTTCTGTAACAGCAAGCCTGGTTCAGGCATCTGCTTGGTGCTGGAGAACTGCCCTGTGCCAATTTGCTTCCCCTTGCATCTCTCATGACAACTTTTAAAAAAGCTTAAACCACTATTACTGAATTGACAGTGAATTCCAAAGTTTTGGGATTTTTTTACCAGAATTTTAAAAAGCCAGATCCATCCTATGAGCATTTTAAGTTTGTGTGTGTTTAAACTGTTTTTCTGCAGAACAGGATTGCACTGCCACAGGAGCTCTCACTTTTCAGAGCACACAGCACAGTGTGTGTGGTTTGCACACTTGTCCAGGCTTGGCAAGTGGTGAATTTGAAATGTGGGTGTGCAAACAGAAACTTGCTCGTGGTCAGGGGAGCCTGGCAGAGAGGGGAGAGCTTTGCCTGCTGTCCCTGCATGTCCATGGCTTCATCTGAGGAGCCCTGAGAGCAGCCCACAGTGAGTTTGATTGGCACAGCATTTACTGAGATGTCCTTTGAACTGCATGTAGAAACCATGGAGTGTAAAGCTGATAGTTATCCAAGTCCTCTGAACTGTCTTTTTTACTCGAATTCCAAGTCTGTAATCCCTGATGTTTAAAGCCCACCCCCTCTCCTGCTCTAAGTTAAGCAGTGTGTTTATAAATGATTGGTTTTCATGCTTAGCAATTCCCTTTGTCCATTGCTTTGATGCTTGCCTGGGAGGTTTGAAGTGGAAAATGCAATATTTCCAGAGCTTGCAGTGTGGTAAAGGTTTAGCTCAGGGGCCACGTGTGTGCCAGCTGGGCACCTCCAGCAGCACAAGGGGAAATGAGAGTGGGTGGGTGCTGCATTCCCAGCTCTCTGTGGGAAAGCTGCTCCCTGCTCATCCCTGCCAGGCCATTGCAAAGCTCTGCTGGCCCTGCTGGACTCTCCCCTTGCACTTGGAGCAGCGGGGTTTGCTTTTGTCCAGCTCTCAGGACATTTCACACATCGTGCCTGTCATCTTTCACCTGCCTGAGTTTTCACTCCCATGGCCAGGGCTGCAGTCCTTTGCTGGTTTCCTTTCTGGGGATTGCTTGATTCATGTGAAAGTGTTCAAAAGTATTTTTCTACACAGTTTTCTTTCCTTGTTTGCTCTCTTTAAAGTCTCCCAGCTCAATACAGTGCATTGCTGATTCACACTCTGCCTCAGTGTAATCATCACCTGGGGTGCTTTTTTTTCTTGGGTTGGATTTTGTTTGGTTGGTTCGTCTGGTTTTTTAATTTTATTTTAAAAAATTTTTATGGTTTTTAATGATTTTTTATTTTATTATTTTAATTATTTTTATTTTTAAATTTTTATTCCTCTTATTTTATTTTTTATTTTTATTTTACTTTTAAAATTTTATTATTTTAAAATATTTTATTTTATTTATTTTTTATTATCTTATTTTATTTTCTTTTTAAAATTTTTGTTTTATTTTAATTTTTTTGTTATTTTATTTTTAAATTTTATGTTTTTTTTTTTTTAAATTTCTTCTTTTATTTTATATTATTTTATTTTTAATTTTTATTTTTCTTTTTTAAATTTTTGTTTTATTTTATTATTTTATTTTTTAATTTTATTTTATTTTAATTTTTGTTTTATTTATTTTATATTATTTTATTTTCAATTTTATTTTTTACTTTTAAAATGTTTAATAACATTATTTTATTTTTAATTTTTATTTGAATTTTTTTTTTTCTGCACAGTGCTAGTCTCAGTTTAAACTTTAAAGGACAGGTGAAAAGAGAGAGAGGGAGCTGAGTGCTTGCCTTAGATATTGGAGGAATTGTTCATCCATGTGAAATGCTCAGCTCTGCCATGCTGCCAGCAGCAGTGGGCCCTGGGGTGAGAGGCTGCTTGCAGGAGTTAAAGCTGCCTGGGGAGTGCTTTAAAAGGACAGTGCCAAGGTTGGTCTAGCCAAAATCTGACCTAGCTTTTCTTTTTTTCCCTTTTCTCTCTCTTACGTCTATTTGCAAAGTTCGTGTGATTTGTTTTTATGCTTTTAAAAATCTTTTCATCGAAACCAAAATGCTTCAGTTGCTGTTGGAGGGGAGTGATGAAGAGGAGAAGCTGAGTGTCAGTGAGGCAGTGCAGGTGTTGGGAAGGAGCAAAGATCCTGAGACAAAACCCAGCTCTGGGTCTGTCTTTGAACTGGGGGATAAGGAATGAATGAGGGCTCAGGCTGAAATGTGGAAGGAATCAGTGGAAGTGAGCAAAGATGGTTTTTTACTAATTGAAAACACCAATGCAGATCCAAACTTAAGTTCACAACAACTTAACTCAAGCCCTCTATTTATTTTCATGCTAATATATTTTATTCTGGGGTTGTTTTTTTTTGGGTGGGGGTTTGTTTCTTCTTCTCATTTTTTTCTTTGTTTTTGTTGTTGTTGTTTTTGGCTTTTATCATTCTGCTGATTCTTCCTCAGCAATAGATTGTTGTACATTATTCCTGCCATAACTGAAATTTACCCTTCCTTCCTTTCTTTGTTTGATGGCCTAATTAAAACCAGAGTGTATCAGTATATTTTTTCCCCACCTTATATAATATCCCAGGACCCTCATAAATCTCACACAAGCATTTCACCCACTTGAAGAATTTCCATTCTAACTGGGAAATAGATGAACCAACTACCTGTGCAAGATAAAAAGGAACATGAGGAAGTAGTAAAACCAAAGTAAAGAAAGTATTTCTTTCTCTACACAACGATGATGCTTCCCAGAAAATGCAGAAGGGAATAATCCCACCCAAGCCAGAACTCCTGGAGGATTCATCCAGTTCATCTCTGGTTTTAGCTCAGTCTCTGGGCAGCCTGGTGGAATGGTCTTGCAATCTACTCCGTGCTCACCAGAGGGCAGCCGGAGCAGACAGATTTTCAAACTGACCTTTCCAAGCTCTCCGGAGTTTATTCCTGCTCTCCAGAGTTTATTCCTGCTCCCAAAAAGTTTTCCTGTGAGCTGCGAGGGTCGCTTCTGGCTTGTTCCTCTGCTTTAGGGAGTATGGGAAAGCTTAGTTCCAAAGGAGAAGAGAATTTAGAAAACATAATTGTAGGAGTTTGTTTTGCAAAAAGGTGCTGTGGGTTTGTTTGGTTTTTTTTTTCCCTATCGTTATCTTTATTAGCAAGTGCTAAAATTTGGTGTAAAAAAATCACTCCTGCTCAGTTCTGACAAAAAAAAAAAAAAAAAAAGGCATCTTCTAAGGAACCCTGGTGTGTCCTGATGTCCTTCTGTCCTTCTTGGCTCCAAAATATTACCTTTCCCTCACTTTGTTGTGCTGGCTTTTCTAAATCCTGGAGGAAAGGATGACCTTGGCTCTGCACTGGGAAGGGAAAGAGACTGGATCACTGATCTCACAGCAGCAGGAAGAATCCACAAGTTATCAGCTCCTCCCCAAATATCCCAAAATCATCCCGTGTCTTGGGAAATAACACTTTTACAAAGCTTGGAGTGAGTATACCAAATTCTAGTACTTGCTAGCAGAGATAATGATGGGGGAAAAACAAACAAACAAATCCACAGCACCTTTTTGCAAGACAAACTTCAACAATGACAATTTCTAAATTCTCTTCTGGTGTGTAACTGAGGTTTCCCATCCTCCCTAAGGCAGAGTAACAAGCCAGGCAGCAGCAAAGGAGCTGCCTGGGTTGGAAGGCACTCTGCCTCCTGCCAGCAAGGCTATTTAGTGTTTATCTCTCTGACATCCAGCTGGAGCTAATTGCATAGTTATGGTAATAGTGCCCTCCAGAGGAATTCTGAAGGAATTATAATCCTCTGAGCCAGTACAAAAGATGTTCTAAAAATGAGTGCATCAGGAAAATGGAATATTATTAAAATGATAAAATACTTGAACCTCAGGGGGAAAAAAATCCCAGTATCAAAGCTCCTTCTATTTTGCATGTACATTTACATCTAAGAAAAGCATATCCTGGTTACAATAGGCTTCTTCACAGCCTGATAGCAAACATGAAGTTTGCATAACTCCATTTGAATCAAGGATGTAAAAGCAGATCAGGCAAGTGGAGGATGGGGTTCCTGGGCTGCAGCAGGCACTAACAGTGGGTTATGGGGGTGCTCTCTGTGGGCTCCAGCCTCAGCCTGGCTGTCTGGACTTTTCCAGGGCTCAGTGCTGTAATGCAGACATGGCACAGTTAATTGAGTCACTCACAAGGCAGTGCAGATGCTCAAGGAGCCCTTTGGATGAGGTTTGGTCTAAGATCAAGATAAATCATGCTTGGAGTCTCAGGTTTCAGTGACCATAACCTGCTGTGACACTACACCCCAAAGGAAGGACAGGTTGCTGTAGAACAGCAGATATCTTATTTTAGACCAAGTCCTGGAGGCCTGAGCACAGCCTGAGGTGACACCTCAGCACCTGAATGCCAGGTGCATTCAAGTTTCCTCATGTTTCTTTTGCTGTTTTGTTTTTTCTTCTTTTTTTTTTTTTTCTTCAGCTCCCTACCTACAGGGTGAGGTGGCTTGTTTTATATCCTGAAATTTCTGTCCCCTCCTCCTCAAAACCACCTAAGCAGCCCTTAATGAGACCTGAAATGGCAGAGAGTTGTGTGTTCATTTGCTTTCAGGCACAGCCCAGGGTCATGTTTGACCTGAATGGAGCAGGTTTGCAGTCAGGTGTCTGGGCCATCAGCACAGCTCCCACACTGCCAGAACTGGAAGGAGCAGGGAAATGTTCCCCTGCTTGGGATCAGGTGAGTCTGGCAAGGTCAGCAGCTGCTTGGGAAAGGAGGAGATGGTTGAACTGCTTGTGATGTAGCTCTTCATAACAGGGTCACCACCCCCAGCCTAAAGCTTCTTCTAAACTGAGCTTTCTTTGCATGAGCCACAAAGGAGGGGGAGATGAGCTGTGCACAGACTGGTGGGGCAGGGGTGACAGGACATGACCACTGACTGCAGGGAATGCTCCCAGAGCTTCCTGGCCCTTTCCCTTGCCCCAGTAACTCTGGTGAGGATTGTGTCTCCTCCTCTCCATGTTCATGGAGTGGTGCAGGTGATTCTGAAGCATGCATGGTATAACAGAAACACTTTGAAGCCTTCTGAAGATGGAGTGTTGCTTTGAATTATGACCATCTCAGTTCTGACACATCTCCACCCATTCCACAGCCCTTGGAAAACCCTCATTCCAAGAGCTCAATGGCCTCTCCACAGTCAGGAATTGCTGGTGCTTTTGGGTAGGGGTAGTTACTACAAAAGAAACAAACAGTGACATCCATCTCTGTGGCCTAGAAGATGGCCAGAATCACCTGCACCACTCCATGAACATGGAGAGGAGGAGACACAATCTTCACCAGAGTTACTGGGGCAAAGGAAAGAGCCAGGAAGTTCTGGGAGCATTCCCTGCAGTCAGTGGTCATGTCTGCCCAGAGCAGTGCAGGGCAGAGCACAAATCCAAGTGGTGGCTGCTGCAGTGGGATGAGTGCCCTTGTCTCAGGTTTCTGTGGTTGAGATGATCCCACAGCTATCAGAAAGTCTCTTTTTCCCAGCCCCACAACCGAAGAAGTCGAGATTTGTCAGCTCTGCTTTTCAAGGTTGTTTATTTTCTCTTATCCATTCCATTCTCTCTCTGCCCTGCTGAGCTCTGTCCAGCAGGTCGGGCTGTGGCACAGTCCTGCCCTTGGGGTGGTGTTGGCTTTTTATTCTGAGAGCTAGGTGTACTTTATTTACAATAATTTTCCAATACCTGTCACTTATGTTAGACAGTCTGTCTCTACTCTAAACCAATCCAACAGTGCCACCATCACAGCAGAAGATGGAGGCCAAGAAGAAGAAGGACAGGACATGCCCAGATTCCTCCATCTTGCCTCTTTAACCCCCATTCTAAATCCACAAAATTCCACTTTTTCACCCTGTGACAAATTAGCTATCATTCTACTCAAACAATCATTCTTGTGGCTTGTTGGTAATTGTTTCCATGGCTAAAATCAAAGGCACTGATGTTTTTGACTCTGTGCCAAGGTCTCTGAGCCCCCTGCCAGGGTCTGGAATCACCCAGGGCAGCCAGAGGAATGTCCTGGGTCCCAACACCTTTGGTGTGGAGTGGGGTGGGTGTTCATCCCTGCAGGAGTGCCACACTGTGAGTGTCCAGCTCCAGGGAATGCACCTCACCTGGTTAATTCCAGATGCACAATGAGCAGGGTCCTCCTTGCTGCCCTCCTGGCTCATACACCCAAAACCATCCTTAGCTGGACCACCAGCAGCCTGACACAGCAGAGAGCATTTGCTGCTTTAGAATAATGTGTGTGTGTGTGTCCCAGAGGTGGGGAAGGTGCTTTGGGGTGCCAGATGAAGCTGTATTCTCACCTCTGCAAGCACCTCTTTGCCAGCCACTCCAGTTGTGGTGGAGGGCTGCTGTGAGTCTGATTTCCACCCAGGAGTTTGCAGAAATATGGTTTATTGCAGGTAAGCAGTTCCTTTGCATTATTTATGTTAAAAGTTGAGTGAATTATTGTTGGCTTTCATGCTGCAGGTAAAGTTGTAATGAAAACAGTAATGAATGCTTTGCTGACATGCACAGGCAACCTAAGTATGCAGCCAAATTAGCTATCTAAGCAGATGCTTTATATCCTGAATTGCATATAAGGAATGCTGTTCAGTTGGTTTAAAAATTATATATACACCCACAAACTTTTTTTTTTTTATATAAAAGCCATATGTTTGGTTTTTTGCATGTTTGTTTGGGTTTTTTAAGCAACTTTTTCAATTGTCTTATGAGCAATTAGGACAGTAAAATTCAAGTCAGAAGAAAGATAAAAGAAACTGACCACGGGCAAGAAGTTCAGGGAGAATTCAGAAATGTTGTATTATTTAAGCTGCTGTAATACTGCAGTATGGGCAATATTGCAAACAGAGATGCTCTTATGCTTGAAGAATTGTTATTTTTTGGTGAAGGCAGTAGAGCTCTGGTCTGCCAGAGTGGGTGGTTGAGCTCTGTCCTTTGGGGGACTCTTTGCCCTCCTCCTGCTCTGGCAGCCTTGCAGAAGGCCCAAGCACTTTATTTGTTTCAAACCAATATTCTTATTCAGCTGCTGTTTAAACACAACATATCTCACCAGTGTGCCAGTGAAAAACTGGCACTGGAGTGTTTTTATCTTTTTACAGACTGTGGTGTGAACAGTTTCTAGAAGGTCAACAAACCTTCCTGAACACCCTGGAATGACAAAGCCAATTTCCCAGAAAGCCACTGAGCAGGCACACTGGAGTGGGGAGAGGAGAAGAATAGCATAGGAAAAGAGTGGAAAAAACAGAAGGTAAGAGAAATTGAAGGGAAAAAAAGTGAAATTTATAAAGCTTTATGAGCTAGAGCTTTGGCTTTAAGCACTCTTCAGCATCGTGGGTTGATTTCTTTTCTGAATCATTTAAACTCTATTCTTGGGTCCCTTGGCATTTAATAGGTGTTTCTATGTATATACCTATTTTAGGCTTTTATAGAGAGATCTGTGTAAGTGTACACATATATATACTTGTATGCATATCCATGTGTGTTTAGAGACACAAATAGAAACCTTCATATATGTGTGTATACATGTAAGAAATTGCCTGCTTGCCTAATTTCAGCTGCATATTTTAATACAATTTATGAGTGTTCTCCTTTCCAGCACCTAACTTTTTTCAGAGATTTGATTATTTTTTTTAAATTTTTTTAAAGCCAGAGTAATTGTTGCTGCCAGGAACGAGGCTGTTGAAGGGCACTGTTCCTTTCAGAGGATCAAAGTACAAAAGATGTTCAAATAAAAGGAGAGATTAAATTCTTTGGGGCTACATTTAGTCCTAGCTAGCTGTGCAGTCAGTGTGAGCAGGCTGTGGAGGTTGATCTTTCCCAACAGCCTATTTCAAACCTCAGGAGGGTGTTGGTAACTCAGTAACTTTGTATGTTAGATGTAGGTGTCAGCAGAGCCTGTGAAAATGTTTTTTATGTTAAACAATTTTTTTTTTTCAATTTGTTTTTCTCAGAAAATTGGACTTCGCTCCCCACCCCCTCTTTCCTCCCCGTCCTTTCCCTTTCTTGTTCTGTGTGAGTAAATAGAGGGTGAGGAATGTTTTCAGAACTGAAAAGTCCTTCTGCCCTTTCCAACAAATGTCTCCTTCGCTGATGAATCATTGCAATGACTCAACCCCTGTATTGTGTCTGTTGCAACTTTTATTTTCTTTGCCCAGCAGCATCTGCTGCGCTGGGTTTGACTAAACAGGTAGGAGGGCACAACCCCTGCTTGATGAAACTCGTGAGAAAGAAAAAAAGGGCCTGTAATACAAAACAACCTCTTTTTAATTTTTTTTTTCTTTAACCAGTATTCTTGTTCATCTGCTGCTTAAACACAACATCCTGGCATTTATTTATATTTTTTTGCCAGCACATGGAAGAGCCCTGCTGCGTCTCTGTAGTTTTGCTGACACTTTGCCATCCCTTTGGTGCAGCAGCACTTTGGAGTGCTGCCCCAGGAGAAGCAGGACCTCGAGAGTCGTGAACCTTCCCCACAAAGAGCATCTTTCTGAGAGGCACCGTACTTGCCAGGGATGGGGATGGATAAAATGATGCCCCCCGGAGCCAGACACAGCCATCTCTGTCCCTCCTCACAGTTTTGGGAAGGGACAGTAGGTGGCACTGGAGAATAGGCGCTCAGAGGATGGGTTTCTAATGAAACCGAGCAGTTTTCTCACTGCCTCTCTGTTCAGCCAGTTTTCCATCCCCTCGGATTGCTAAAACGCTTTGCTGCATTCCCTGTGCAAGCCTGTTATTACTGGCAGCCTGCAGGCTCCAAAGGCGAGAGGGCTGTTTCAGAAACTGCACACTGCCTGTGAAGCAACCCTGTGAGTAAAACCTGCTCCAGATCTTGTGCTTCATCCTGGGGGGTGTGGAGTGATTGTTTTGCCAGCTCTTTCTGTATCACACTCCAAAGAGCTCACTGGTGCACAGCTCAATCAAATTATTTAATTTAATATTGATCTGAGCGAGCTGTGGCTCCTGCCAGCTGGTGGAGCACTGGGAGTGTCTAACAGAGGTGAAGGGAACATCCCAGGGACTCTCTGGGTTTCTGTGTCTCTGGAAATTTTGTGCCACATGCCAGCAAAAAGAGGAGGAGGCAATTCTTGGCAGCTCCAGGAGGAGTTAGGCTAGAAAGTGACTCAGCAGTTCCCTGTCTGCTCCTTTAATGGGAAGCATGAAACAGAGAAATAGTGGCCACCTAAAATTCTGGGAAAATTCTGAAAATGTTCAGTTTCTCAAGAAAAACCCTCACAGGCTTCTCCTGGAAATCACCATGGGGAGAGAGGTCCCAACTCAGTTTTTATTGTGTGTGTTCAGCCTTCTGTGTTTGCTTGGAACATGAGCTCTTCCCATGAGTATTTCCTGTTTTCCCAATCCTCCTCCTTCAGCTGTGTCCAATCCCTGTGAGGTGAAGCAACACCACACTGGCACAAACTCTGGGATGGCAGCTCCTAAAACTGGTGTGTTGCTCTCTCTCAGGATCACTTCACAGAATCACTGGACATGAGGATGGTACAGCACAAATGCCACCAAATAGCTCGTGGAGCAAGTTGACATTTTAAGATAATATATGAAAAAAAAAAATGCATCACCTTTCACCAACTGGGATAAGTTTTGTCCTTGTCTAACTGCTTTTAAATCACAGACATGACTGCCAGCTTTTATGCTTTAAAGGCCAGGGCTTTTTCCCTATAGTGCTAATTTTATCAAATTATAACTTCAGTTTATCAGATATAAGGTATCAGCTATTAATAATTAACTTTATATGCTTTATCCTAATCTGTTCAGTTTTATTGCATGGCTTTTTATAACTGAAATACTGTTGACCCTTACTCCCTCCCTCTTTCTGAGGATATTTCCTTGCCTGTTGCAACCTCGGGATTTTGCTTGAATTCTGAACAGCCACTTGAGTGGAGCAATTTCTAACTTTTTAAGGAATGGTATGAAGTGTGAAGGAGAGTGGTCCCTGAGGGAGCTCCCTCTGTGTTGTGTCTGGAGCAGCCTCTGCTGCTCCCTTTTATGGAGGGCACTGGGCTCTTTGAGGCTGTGGAAGATGGACGTGGCCAGTGCTGCGTTTACTGCAGCTCTTCAGGCCCTTTGCAGGGAGCCAAGTCCTCACTGCTCCATGGGAAATATCACAGAATAAGGGAGGTTCTTCCACTTTTGTTCTATCCCAGCTCTGCCCACCGAGGAGCCAAAGCCAGAGGGCCACTCTGCCATCAGAGGTTTGTCCTGTCCCCCTTCCCTGTGACTGGAGCTGGGGGCTCCTTTTGGACCATGTAGATGGAGTAGAGAAAATTTTTTACTCCTGTTCTTGTGCAGAAATCTTCCAAAGAGGCAATCCTTCCCTTTTAATGAAGTCATTTTAACCATGTCGGAAACTCGCACTGAAAGTATAAGATAATCTACCACCATATATAGATTAAAAAAATAAAAAGTCTGGTTGGCTTTCCAAATTGAGAAGGAGAATAGATAAGGTGTTAGCTTTTTATTGCTCCTGCAGTTTGAATTTTCCCTGAGGGATGCCTTGGGAAGAGAATCATCACCGCCATAAACCGGTTAAGCAGGAAGGAAAGCTCCTGATGGAAAAGTTACACCCCCTTGATTCTGAAAGCACATAGGTCACCTGAAAATGTCTGTGAGCAGGGAGGCACAGGAGGCTCTATTTCCTTCTAAAAAATTGTGTTTCAGGTAAGGAGTTGCAACAGATATTCTTACTGCTTAGCAAGTGCCCCAGTCAGCTCCTCCTGGGATTGGGAAAAGCAAAAATTGAGCCTGCAGAGTGCCAGGCTCTTTTGTGAGGATTCATGGGCATGGCCATGTGTGGAAAGTGGTTTTGTGTGCTTGCAATGCTGTGAGACTCTCAAGTCTCTTGATTTGTAGTGGATATTTTACAGTATTGATTGGAATTCTCCCTTTAAAACTCCTGATCCCAGAAGCACACCATGATGTGAAAATACAGCTGTCATTCAAATGGACAAGGAGGGCTTCATAGCTGTGGGAGAAAAAAAGCCAAACCCTCCAAAATTAAATTTGGATTGAGAAACCACAAAGCCAAAAAAAAAAAAACCCCAAAAAAACCAACAACAACTTGGGTGTTTTATAAAAAATTCATATAAATTTTTCCTCCGTAGTGATTTTTGCAAATTGTTTTATCTTGACAAGACTCAAGGTGAAATGGTGGCTGGCGAGGAGCCAGATCCTTCCCTGACCTTTGTGTGCAGCTTGAAGAGGGTGAGGAGTTGGCCCAAATGTAGAGCCAGGACTAGCAGGACTTGCACCCTGGAGATTTGCACCCTGGAGATTTGCACCCTGGAGATTTGCACCCTGGAGATTTGCACCCTGGAGATTTGCACCCTGGAGATTTGCACCCTGGCCTGCTGAGCCTCCTCTCTCAGGGTCAGTTTTAAACACAAGCCCTTCTGAAAGACCCCAGATGCTTCTGTGCACAGGTCACAGCCTGTTCAAGGTTTGATGTTGGGCATTTATGTGCCATCATAAACAGGATTTGTTTGAAATGCAAGGAAAATATTCTAGGAACAGCTGAAAGGGTGTAAAAAGTGTTTTCTATGCTTTGCAGCCTTCCAGACAGCCAAGATTTTTAAGGAAAATGGGACTGGAGGGAGATTTCATTATTTCATCTTCTGTTTCTTCCTGAAACATTCCAGTTTTCAAGATGGGTTTTAAAAAGAGTGGAAGACCTCATACTTCTTGATTTAATGGCTATATAATTTTCTTTCTTGTCTTCTTTCTTTTATTTACCTGCTGTAGAAATGAAAAACAGAGAAAGTTGTAAATTAGGACAATTTCGTACTAGAGACTCTTGTTGTTATGCTTTTTATATTTTTTTAAAGGTGTTATTTTTATCTAAAAACATAGTGAACTTAGCATTCATTCTGGGAGAAAGCTGCAAAACTGTAATTGCATTTCATCTCCACTCCAAGTGGTATGCATCATTTTGGTTACCTGGCCTGCTGTAATTTCATAAATGTGGGGTTTTTTCCAACACTGTTAAAGCAAACCAAAGTATGCAACACATGGAATTATGGAGTGTTTGAAACAGTAGTTCAGCCTCTGGGTTGCAGGTTTTATTTCAGCCTGTTAAAGCTTTTTCAAGCTTTTTTATTTCTCATTCCACACTGGAATGGGTGATAGAAGCTTATGTCACCTAGAGTTTGACTTGAAATAAAACAAAAATAAATAAAATTGGGATGAACACCTTCCATTGTAACACAGATTTTCATTGCAAGGTGCTGTTATCTAAACTAATACTGTATCTTGAGGACTTGATGGAAAATCTATTTGTGGAGCTAAGCTTTAACAATTTCTGAGCACACTTTTTAGCTCAATAGCTTTTTTTTTTCTGTTCAGGAATACATTTTTTTATGGAATTATTAAGTCAGATGTCTCTGTTTCTTTTAGGTGATAAATACACAACTGTGTGCAGTGTGTGGTATTGCTGCTCTCTGTCATTTGTGGGTTTTACATCTGTATCAGTAAATGAAACAGGCCAAGGCCTTCAGGGCAAATGGCCCAGAAGAGACTTTGGCTGTAGAACTAAACTCCCTTCCTAAAAAATATATCCTCGTGCCTGCTGCCAGCAGTTCCCAGTGCATGCTGCCCATCTGAACCACTGGAGTCCTTGGCACATGCCAAAATCAGTCAGGAACTTTTCTAGCAACAACATTAATGATGGAGCTGCAGAAGCTCATGCCCTTGCCTGTTCATTTGATAAAGGAGGCCAGCCTCAGGCTTTGAGGATAAATTTCTTCTGTAAAACAAGAAATAAAAAAAGGCTGACATTTATTTATATATGTGTATTTATATATGTATATATATATATGTATGTACATATATAAATATATATATATTTTATATATATGTATTTTCTTTTCCTTTATATATGCCATATCGTAGCTTTTGGGAAATATTAATTGTCTTCTATATTCTTTGACTTAACTTTCTTCACCTGATTACACTAAGAAGAGGTAGAATATGAAGGAACTGGAGGCACAAAAAAGGAAAATGTGAATGAAACTGACAACAATTATTACAAACACTTCCTTCCTGCATTGTGTGCTATGCAAGTGTAGAAATGATGGGGAAAAAAAGTGAGATTTTCTTTAATATTAATCAGAATTAGTATTTCATATTTAGGTCAGCTGTTTCAGGCATCCTGTTGCTATTATTTATGAGTAAAGTCTAATAATAATAGTAGCTATTTGTTGTTATTATCACAACTATAATAATATGTCTGGAAATAATGATCAGACAAAAGAATAATCAAGCTCCACATTAAGAAAATATTTTCACTTTCTGGAGAAAGCTCTAAAACAAAAAAGACCAAAGCAGTGTAGTGCTTTCATGGTATTATTTTGGGGTTTAACCTCCATCCTGTGCTTCGTTTCAGGGGTGTGCAGCTCCAGTTGTGAGCTTTGCTCTCTGGACCTGGAACTAAAGTGAGCCTTTCCTGAGGAGGGGAAGGGTTGAGTGCACCCATCAGCCATGGCCCACTTTGGGGGGGTGCCCTTGTCACTCAGTGAGCTCTGTGCAGGACAGCCAGGGCCCCAGGCCCCTCACCCAGTGTGCCACTCTGGCTCTGGTGGACACATCCCTCTAGGATTTGATCGAATCCTTGATGAAGTCAGCAATGAATTTTTTTTTTATGGTTCATCCCACCCACATCATCATGAAGAAATGTTTGTCCCAGCAGAACTTTTCAGTCAGCACGTGCCTGACCAGCATCTTTACAGTCATCCTCTGGTTGCTCATGGAGAGCTGTACCCTGGAAGTCCAGTCCCTCACTGGCAGCAAGGCTCAGTGGCACCAATGGTTGGCTTCAGACCTTCCTCAGTGCCTGACTGCAGAAACTTCTCTGTGGTGGATTCCCAGCCCTACAGTCAGGAGAGAGAGCCCCATGGAAGGAATAGTGTAAATTCAGTCTCTAATGTGGAAAGGGGCAACTCAAATCTGGAGTTTCAGATAGGCTTTGACAATCTGGGTGTTCCAAGTCCTGCTTTCTTAGAGAATTATCCATTTGGACAAAAAGTGAGAGAAGAAAGTGGAAATGGGGAAGCTTCTGTAACCAACACTTCTGGAAGATGCAGCACAGGACCTCTCCACCCCCAGGGCTCTGGACATACCAGAGAGGTAATTAAATGTTCTTATATTAACAGTGCTTAAGGATTTTTGTTCTTGTTTGTGTCCTTGAGCTTTTGTATTCACTCACACGGTTGCAACATGGATTAGAAGCACTTACTTGAAAGACCTTATGAAAAATAAAACATTTATGCCTCAGGGGAAGCAAAAGAATTTTATACCAGAAGAGAATCTAGATTATGGTCTAGAATGCTCCAGTAGGCTCATTTTGTGGCTCACTGAACCATAAAACTACCAGAGAGGGATAAGTACAGAAATGTAGAGTAAGTGTTTGAAAGATAACATGACAAATCTTTATGGTCTGATATGAAACCTGAGATTCAAAATAACAGTACATTGTGTTGAACTCGGTTTGTTTTTTGTTTTTGTTGAGACAGATTACTGTCTCTGTGTCTAGTCTGGCTGACATATACTGATCCTGAGGGATGAAACATATAGCCCATCCTACCTTCACCATGTCCTGTGTGCATATATAATTATTTTCTAAAAACAGACACATCTTCTCTAACTGTGCAAGCTGGATCCTATGACACACACTCTCTTTTAGCTGTCTGTCTGCAGCAAACCTTTTATCTTTTTTTCTCCTTCATCAGGTGTTCACAGCTCTGTTTGTGATTTAGCCATTTTTAATAACTGTGTCTTATGGGACTCCCATGACTCTCTGTGATGTTATATCTGTCTCCATTTTCTTTCTTTCAAAATCCTGATATGGAGAAGGGAAAAGTAAAATGATAAACCCTTCTTTTTCTCCAGTGCTTGTTAGCAGTCTGAATCATTACAGGAATCCTGAAATAGCCTACAGGATACCTCTGCACCATGAATATTAAGAGACAGTTTAGGTTCACCTTGTGCCTTTAAGTCCCAGTGATCACAGTATCATGCAGCAGAGGGGAAGAGACACTTGATTGACTTGTTTCTATGTCTCTGAATAAGGAGAACTATAAAAGTAAACATATGCAGGCCCAGACAGATGGGAAGGCAGCAGGGGGAAATATATCTGAGGACAAGAACTCTTAAGACTAATCCTGTGCACTGCATTTTAGAATTTCAGTGATGAATACAAAAGAGGAGGGGAGGAATAGGTGGATGTTGGTTTGTGTTTTTTTTGCTCGTGACAGGAAAACTAAAGCATGCTGAGATGGTGATGAAAAGAACAAGCCTTCTCAGGAGAAAAGCAGAAAATAGTGTGATACAAATGAGCAGGAGGAGATGAAATGATGGGATGGGAAGAAGAGGTGCTAGAGGAAGCACACACACATTGAAGAACAGGCACAAATGCTGCTGTGACGGAGGAGGAGAGAATTATAGAGGAGGGAAGAGAAGAGCTGAGTGAGTCAAGGGCAGCTACAATCGAATGTGTGGGAGGATTTGATTAAGTCAGGAAAGCATTTGAGCTGTTTAGCTCCAAGAGGAAGAAATGGGAGAGAGGAGTGAATTGATTTGTAGCATAAAATTCACACTGGTCACAGGAATTCCTTCAGGGAGAAAAAGCCATGTCAGGATAGAAAGAGAGGCAAGGCAAGGGGCTGGCAGCTGAACCTTGAGATGATAAGGGAAAATAAGAGTGAAAGGAATTCTTAGAGAGAGGGAGGAGTAAAACAAGCCTGTACAGCAGTTACTGCTGCTGGGCTGGGAGTTTGGGAAAAGACAAGTGCTGTAGGGTGACAGACCTGAGCTGAGGAAGACAATCAGGGTTGGAAAAGTTGGACACCAAGCAAAAGGATGAGAACAGGTTGGATTTGTGAGGTCCAGAGCAAGTAAACAGTGCATCCAAGTAGTAGGAGGGGAGAACCAGCCCTTCAGAGTGACATACAAAGGATGCTGAGACATGGAGATAAGAATTGAGATGGGTCGTAGGTAGGCAAGATGAAATATTCACCCTGCTGAAATCATACTGGTATTCTGATCCATAGCTCTTGGATGCAGCTGTATGGCCCTAGGCTTTATTTAATGTGTGCTAAGCAAAATATGTTCAGTGTAATAAAGGAAACATTAATTTTTTTCTGGCCTTTTCATTACGGGTCAGATGTTCAAAAATAATAAAAGAAATTTTCTTTATAACATCCTAATGAAAAAGGATGTTATTTTTTTTCCATATTAGAAGGAAAACTGAAATAAAACCTAGAAGTTATCTAACATACTTAGCTACTCTGTCTATGATACTTAGGATCTAAATTTAGATTTTAGTGTTTTCAGAGTAACTAACAAGACTCATATCTTCACCCAAGTCCCATCATCAGACCAAACATCATGATTTTGTTTTGGGTGCTCCAGACATGAGAAATACACTATTATTGTTCATATTTGGAAGGATGATTTAGTGACTTGATTAGCATAATCTGAGAAGTCTATGGATGAAAAAAAATTCCAGTCATCAAGGGATGCATTGAGTTGCTTCATCCCTGTTGTCATTACTTCTCCTGATATGGAGTTCCATCTCATTCACTGCTCTCTTTGTTGCATTTGCAGTGCATGGAGACTCAAGTCCTGTTGAAAAATAATGTGAGCATGTAATTAACTTTTTATTAATAACATTTTAACTTTATATGCAAGAAGAAGAAAGTGAAGTTTCTGGACATGTGGAAAGAAGACATGACCAAACTAAATCTCTCATCCCTGGAGATATTTATCTCCTTTATATACCTCTGCCAGCAGAATGACTTTGAGTGACTTAGCAATGGTATTTTCCAGATGTGTAGACTATTTACTGCCTCACAGGATTCTTGTTTGCCATTAGGAATCACTCAGAGATGCTGCCAGCAGAGGTGCAAAAAAGCAGAGGGCTCCTGTGCCACTCCTGTTTCCTGCAGGAGGATCCAAATTGCAGCCTTGGGCTTTCAGCCTCCTCTTTTCCATCCTTTAGTAATTATTTCATCGTATTAGTCTTCAAGCCATGAGGATTTGAGGATTCACGTTCTTGCAGCAAATCATGCACTCCAAGTCTTGTCCCCCTTCTTGCTCACTTCCTCTCTGTCCTTCCTTACAAACTTCCTTTGCAGTTGTGGTTTTGCTCTTTTAATACCTTCAGGGCCATTTCATGTTGTGTGCCAGCCTCACCTTTTTTTACCTGTGGGCTAATCTTTTTAGCTTTTCACTCAGTGGCTTTTTCTCTTTTCCCATGTACATTTTCCAGGGCACTCTGCCTGCTCTGCAAGGACTGAGCTGCAGGAGAAAAAGGAGCCTTTGTTTTTTTTGTGGGGTTTTTAATGAATAGGTAATTTTTGGAGGCTGTTACCAAATCACTCATAATTTCTAAAAGTGAACATCCTCCAGAAGTTCTTATTACTGTCTGATGAGGTGAATTGAAAAGTAGGTGCCTAACCAAAATGAATCAATGAACCAGTGGAGGTCTTATGTTTTCACTGGATTTTGTAGGACCTTTCTCAGCAGCTCTTAGAACCAGGGAATGAAGGACTACTGATTCAGATTGCTAAATTTAATTTTACTCTCTTATTTGCACCCTCAGGATTATCCATTGTTTAATTTTTCTACCAGACAATTTCAGCTTTCCTCTCTATTGATGATGAAACCTGAAATTTAGTATCTGCTTAGTATCTCCAAATTTCATGTGCACTCTCCTCATGCTTTGTGTGGTATTGTGGATAATGAAAATACTACATCCCATCACTCTGGGGTTTCACTGCATCCTCATGAGGTTTCTGACTTTTGAGCTTTCAGCTCTGCTGTTGTGATTTCCCCACCAGCCAGCTCCCAGCAGATCTCTCACCTTTTATAATCATCCCATCTTTTAAACTATAACTAAAATTTCCCTGCATCTTTTAATGCTTATTGCACTTTCTTATCCAGCCAAAAATAATCTTAAGTTTATTAGTTATTTAAAAATAAATTCCCACATTTTATATAAATTATTATTGAAATTATAAAACAAACCTTTTGTCTCTGTTTCCTCTTCTCTTTCTGAAGGGGTTTAAATGCTCTTATACAGTTAAGCCTTGTAATGTCTCTACCTACAAGAGCAGAAAGAATTGCAGATGTAATAGCATTAAGTTCTTTCCTGGAGATGATATTCTGGCTGAAGAGTACTTCAGGCAAACAGACAAAGGGATGCTTGACCCAGGGCAGTGGCTCAGACCTCTGTGAACTTGGAGAGCAGAAAATATGGGGGGATTTTTCATGCTCAGTAGAATCCACTGGTTCCCTCTTATCTGTTTTAGGGACTTACCTGAGAGGTTTATGGAGTTTGAGGGGATGCTGAGCTTCCTGCCAGGGCAGAAAGAGAGAAAATAAGGATTAAAACACACTGAAGCACAAGCTGCAGTTTGTCCTTCTCCCTTTTGTAAACTAAATATCTGCATTTGGAGTTATCTGTGCCTTGATACCAGGTGAATTGTGAAAGCTTGGTCTGAAATTCCTCATGTTCTGCATGGAGGGGAAGAACAGGGTTTGATCCAGGGCAGCTGATGCTTTGTGACTTCTGAAAGCATTTAGAGTGCAGTCAAAATGGGGTCATTTGTGTTTATTTGGAACTCCATCAAGCCAGGGGAGGGGTGATAGGCTCTCATGGAACAAAATTCAAGATTACCCTCATGGTCTTTCTTCTTCTCATACCCAAATAACTCAGCTCTGTTTCTTTTGGGGTCTCGTTGGTGTTTTTAGGCTGCAGCTTGGTCTATCCAGCTGATTGAAGCAGATCAAGGAAGTAATGAAAACACAGTTGGTTTCTGCAATGCAGTGGAGAAGTAAGTAATGAAAAGGCTTTTTTCAGCCAACTGTCACATTTCACTCACATGGATGGGATTGGTTATCCCTGTGCTTTGGGGTGACTGGGATGGAGGTAATTATCCCCTCCCAGGGCTGGGCTGTGTATTAGCAGCTAGAAAGGTGTGACAGCACACCAGTGTCCTGGTCACTGCTGAGCAGTGTTCATTATTATGGCATTTGTCTGAAGCCCTTCTTCCTGGAAAGAGGCTGGAAATTGCCTGCTGACTGGGAGATGAGAAGATTTTGTCTTCCCTCAATTATATGGGTGTCCTTTGCTTTTGTGAAACTGCCTTTAACTTGACCCAGTAGGGTTCTTTCCCATTTTTCCTCCCCCTGCCCCTGCTCTGAAGAGGAAGGGAGTGGTAGAGCAGCTTGGTGGGCACCTGGCACCCAGCTAAGGTCAGCCAGCCACACCCTGCATTCCTGAACAATGCTGCAATTCCAGTATCTCCTTAAATAAGGAAACACTTTTAATTTTGGTTTAAATATTCAAAACCACCAAGGAACAATAATTCAAAAAATATTTAGGCTTCAAACTGTCTGCTTTATTAGTGATAAGTACATTTAACTCTTCACTGTTGATGGCTTACAGTGTGTGAAACTTCCCATTCTTTTTCTGTCATTGTCTTGGACATTATTAGTGCCTGTGCAACTCTGAGCAGGAAAACAGGAGCTGGAGGAACTGATTGAGAACAGAATTGCTACAGACTGTCATGATGAAAAGTGAGACTTAGCAAGTGACAAAACCTACTTTAATTATATTTTACCATTACACTTAATAGCCTGACTTAATGGCATAGAACATTTTTTACTTTCTTCATCTTCTGCAGAAAAATGAATTGTGTTGAAATCCAAGCACACAAAAAATTACAAGTATTTAGACCATCTGTGCAGATTGATTTTTCTTTTGTAGATGTTCACTGATCACAGTGTCAAGTTGTTAGCACAAATGCACTCTTTTTCCCCCTGGAAAGTAGCTGGAAAATGGAATCCTGATTTTCTTATTAGACTTTAATGAATTGATTTTATTCAAGGTCAGCCAAGGCTGCTTCTCTTAAAAGAAAAAACCCAAATCAACCCAACCAAAAAACCCAGTTTGATGTTGCACTGAAATTAAGATTATATTATATATTCAGATGGGGTGGTCAGCTTCAAAACATGCTCAGTCCCATGTCTCAGTTTCCTTTTCCACAGTTCATCAGCTGAACCCCAACCCAATTCTACCATGAGGTGCATGAAGGCACATTCCACATGACTGCTTTCCTCTCAGCTATTCAGATTTTTTTTAATGTCTAAACATTCTAATTCTGGGAAAAGCTTTACATTGATTTTTGAGTAGATGAGTTTATTTACCAGGCTAAAAAGAGAAATACAAAGTGGTTCTTGTTTAGTGGGAGTTTGTTTTGTGTGTGTCACGAGCAAATACTCTTAAAAAGAAAATAAGAACAGCTTTTGTTTTTCTTCTATTAAATAATTAGAGAAACTTTTTAAGGACAAAATGTCACTACAAACAAAAGACCGAAAAATATCATAAATTTTCAAATAATTTACATATTCAATCTTGCCAACTGAGCATCCTCCCAGTGCCCAGTGAGTCTCAGGTGCTGGCAGAGGCAGGATGTGTCATTCAGACTGTGTCATGCATTCCTGCAGCTCCAGCTTGTGGCTCAGCTAGAAACCCACTGTGTTTTCTCGAGGTGATGCTTGCACAGGTAGCAGTCTGTAATTGAAGCATTTGGCTGTACAGGACTGTCCATCAAAACCCTTTCTCGGGTGACTTGAAGGACTGTGAGCAGAGCAGTGGTGAGCACTCATCCCTGGCTGGCTTCAGAACACATCCTAAAGCCACTTTCAGACCAAGCTGGCCATCTCAGAGTCCTCTGCAAAGTGCAGAGTTCCTCAACCTCTCAATATCTTCAAGGATGTGCTTTGCACTGCAGAGAAAAACATCATGTTCTGAAATGCTGTGGAATAGCAAATCCCTCTAAATGTCAGTATTTTCTGCACATGCTGGCTTGGGGCAGCACAGAAATGAAGTAGCACAAGATTTTATTTGTGTCATGTTTGTATTATGCTTCAGTTCTGCTTTGGAAGACCCACACTGTCAAAGTTTTGCAGGGTTTTGCCCACCTGCTGAGGCCAGAAGCCCTTTAATCACATGAGGATGGTAGATGGCCATAAATGAACAACACTTTTGGAAACTGAATGGGTTTTTATTTGAAAAGCAAATTTGTGTTCCCACTTTTTGCTAAAATATTAGCAGTGTGTGGGTAGGGAAGGAGATGATGTTTGCTTGGTTTTGGAATGACTGCCAGGGAGTTGAGGAGGTGATTCATGCCCTGTATGAGTACATAGCCTGGGAATTTCAGGCTGGATAAAGGCTAGTGAAGTTTCCAGCCTTTTTCAGTCCTGGACTTTCTTGCAGAAGCATGTAACAGGGGAAAAGCTGCACCTTGTGCACAAAGGAAAGAGACTGCCACCAACCACACAGGTCACCCAAACAGCCTCTGCCATGGAATGCTTTCTAACCATGAGGAGAAATCTGCCCTGTACTGGAGGTTCTCTTGTCAAGCCTCATTTCCTCCCACCCCACTGAAACATCAAGACCCTGGCTCTTCATAATAAGAAATTGGCTGCTTTGCTGGGTTTGTTAAATTTGGAAGCCCAGGGGGTTTTTTCCCCCTTCCCTCCTTTTCTTTTTTCTTCCCTTTTATTTTCTTTTTCCCCCTCCCCTTTTTCCCCCTCCTCTTTTTCTCCCCTCCCCTTCCCCCCCTTCCCCCCCCCTTTCTTTTTTTCCTCTTCTTTTCCTTTATTTTCCTCCCTTTTTTCCCTTTCTCTCCCTTTTATTTTTTCCTTTCCCCCCCTTTTTACTTCTCATGCTGTAGAAATGCAGGGCACAAAGAGTAGTTCACATGGCTGTTTAAGAGATTTGGGCAGTAGCTCTGAGGCAGGAGGTGACACAGTAATGGAGACTTTTGTGAGACAGAACTGGTGTCCAAAATACACTCACCAGGGACATTACAAAGCACTCCCAGCTCAGGAGCTACAGAATGAACCAACCAGGATGCTCAGTACAGGATATCTGGGGTTAGCTGCTAAATATTCTGGCCAATTAGTGAAATGTAAACTTCAGCTGGTGCAGTGTGTACCCTTACCTGCAGCTGCAGAGTGCATTTGCTTAAAAAGCAGGTTTATTCCCAGATGATAGGCATGATATCTGTGACCAGTGATCATTAGGAGATGGGACCTCAGGAGGAATTCGTTTCTGCAGCTCTATAGTAATTGAAAGGACAAGGGGCAATTTATTTTATAGTTAATGGTGTATCAGAGGGACTCAGTGACTGCAACTGTTACTGCACCCTGCAGATTTTTACATCAATACCAGGGTTTTAGTGATGAGGATTTCAGAGTGTTGTGGAAATAGATACTCCTTAAGATTTTGCACAGGAAGCATGTTCCTGTATTCACTTTGACCAGATGTCCTAGTTGCAGCTGTCTGGGCATGTGCTCTTGGCTAGTTCTGTGTAAAAACTCTGTTATTTAAGTACATATTTGAGCACTATCATTTCTTCTGAGCTCAGTGCACACTGAAGTCTCTGTTTAAACTCCTTTGGGTTTCACTGAGGTCAAGCTCAGCAGTGCTTCTGTCAACTTCAGGAAGATTTTGCTGCCGGTTTCCCTGAAATAACTGATGTAGTTAGTGTGCTGATTTGTAGTTATCTCACTAATGCACAAAACCAGAGTTTGTATTGCTACCATTTCTCTCCACAGACTTTTATTTCTCACAGCTCTCTATGCATCACCATATGTTTCTTGTTTTGTTTTGCCCTTAGAAGAGACCAAACCCACACTCCTCTTTAGTTTCCTCACGTGTTTTTTCCAGGATCAGAAATGCCTATCCTGCTTTTGATTTGAAGACAAATACTGGGAAAATCTGGAGTATCACAACAAGGTTCCCAGAGCATATCCTTGGTGGAACAAAATTCAGACTCAGCATTTGGACAGATTTTTCACCACATCCTCTACTCCTTACACAGCACGGTAAGTGGTTGAGGTTATGTACAAGGGAAGCACATCAGGCATCAAATGAAAGGAGAAATTCCAAGGAGGTTGGAAGAATCAAGGAGAATAATTAAGAATTAGAAGAGTTTGCCCATGAAGTTTGTGGAGTCTCCAGGCTTGGAGATGTTTAAGGTCTTACAAGACAAAACCCTGAACAAGGTGGTCTGAATTCAGTGTTAACCCAGCTTTGCAGGGAAGAGGTTCTACCCAACCTAAATTATTGTCATTAATGACTGTGAGAAGCTGGCTCTGCTCCTGTCCTTCCTGTTCTGTGATTAATTGGAGAATCTTTAATTCCAGCTCTAGTAATTTTTATTTCTGCAACATATGTCAAATTAAAAGAAATTAATTTTTTTCTCCCCCTCTCTTCTTGTGCTGCTTTATTAAGTCACAGTCTTTTTTTTTTAATCTTACTTTTTAATTAATAATTTCTTTAGTTTTCAAGGAATTAGTTGACTGTAACAGGCTGAGTATTAATTATCCTGAACTTGTTTAGACTAGGCAAGCAGTAAGTTTAAAGTAGATGGAAGAATTACTCCTTTTTGGTCCATGTAATGTAAAGCAATGTTCAGTTAGGCAAGAACTTTTGGCAGAGTAAGGAAAGGAAGATGAATCTACAGAGTGGAAATGAGTGATACCAGCAAGTTTTAGATTTTTTTTTCCCAATGAGTGACCTGAAAAAAGTGCAAGTTACAATTTTAATTCAAGATTTTGGGCTGCTCTTCATCTTGTGGACTGTATGAATTCAGCCAGCACGCACTGCACTTCAAACATCAAACCAGATCAGTTCCTTGCTGAATGGCAACTTCTCAGAAGGCTAAATGATTTAAACTGGTAAAATCAGTAGAAAAATGTGTAATTGAAGTGTTTTGATAAGGGGAAAAAAATTTGCAAACAAAATTATCATTTTCAGGAGGAGCTTTGAATCTATTCATCCATTTGTTTTTCCCAGGGGAAAACCAAACCAAAGCAAAAAGCCAGCTATGGTGACCTACTCTGTTTTATTTCAGTTTATGTCATAACCCCCTCCCCTGGGAATGCCACCTGTTCTCTGAAGTTTTCCCATCCCTTTCAATGGAAAACCAAATTTAGCAGACCTGTTTCTAGATTATGCAACTATTCTTTGCCATTTGTGATCAATTCTTCTAAAATGAACAGAGGGGAAGCAGTGTTGGCAAGTGTTGGAAAATGGCTTAAAAAACTGGAGTGGAAATGGAGAAAATTCTCAAAATTCTAAAATGTTTCTGAACAGCAGGTTGTACAAACTGACATGGAACTTCCTAATTTATGGGGATTGTGTATATTTTTATACTATTATGTGGCTAAATAATATAATATTTTGCACATTAAATATGTATTTAATACATGTTTTGCACATGTATTAAATAATATAATATTTTGCAGATATAAATACATTAAAATATTAATTTAATTCTTTTTAATGGCTAAAAGGGTGTGCATAGCATAAACAATACCAGGTAACATTCTGGA
This sequence comes from Serinus canaria, assembly GCF_022539315.1. Lineage (NCBI taxonomy): Eukaryota > Metazoa > Chordata > Aves > Passeriformes > Fringillidae > Serinus > Serinus canaria. The sequence goes on from NC_066314.1 coordinate 69,440,909, forward strand.
GCCTTTTTGTGTAATAAGTGGCTACAGAGTCAACTTTTGCATCATTGGAAATGTACCAAAATGTTCATCAGGAAAATGAAAAAGAAAAAAGAATGCCATTTGTCTCTTCCTTTCCTCCTGGGAATATTGCTCATCTCTTCCTCTGTCCAGCTGCCCAGAAAATCGCTCATTTCCTCTAAATGGACACAGATTCCATGTCAGGTAGAATACTTGAAGCAAAATTAAAAAAAAATAAATAAAATCAAGTGTATCTTGATCTAATTCCTCTTGATGGAGCTAGTCTGCAGCAGTTGTTAGGAATTACAGGAAAAAAACCCTTATTTTCTCTGCTCAAGTATGTAGCTGCAATTCTCCAGCAAGCTACTATTAATTTTCCTTGCTATCTTTATTTACAGCTGGCTGTATCACTCACGACTTAATTGTGGAGATCCTCAGTTGCACAAATCAATACCCAGCCCGGGAGGAATGCCTTCTGAGTGTTTGTGGGGCTGATGAATTCTTACAGAAGTAAGTACCTCATTAAGCCACCAGCCATGTCAACAGAGCCACGGGGAGATCTGGGGTGTCAAGTTGCAAACACTCCACTTGTGTAGGAAACAGAAAAACAAATTTCTAAAACAGACACTGAAAGATTTGATCTGCAGCCTTAGAAGAAGCTCAGATTGGTTGTGAAATTACAATATGCAGATTGCATGTTGTATTGTATTTATAAAAATACAATATACAGCTATTAAGCAGAAAAATCATAAACTTATGTTTCTATAGTTGTGAGAATACGCCTTAAGTGAGAGAGAAACTGCATTGATGAGATGGTGAAGGGTGGGGTTGTATAAGAGTAGCTAAGAGTTTAGAAGTTCCAATAGAAGCATTTGTGAGCATGTGAGCCAGAAGTCAGAACAAAAATATCCACAGCGCAGCAGAAGTAAAGGGGATAGGTTAGAAAAGCAAAATAAATTCTGTGGCAATTGTCTATTGGTTTAGAAAGTTCTGTATTGCCTTGTAATGAAGAAACTTGTGACTGCTTTAAGCTATGGCTGACTGCTTGCTCCTCTAAAATCTCACAGCCTCTGAGAGTGATGTTTATCTGAGCACTGAATCCTTCTTGGCCTGAAAATAGTCCCACCCCTTCATTTCTAGAGGTGACCATGACACCTGTGTAGTTTCTGAAACTCCTGAAGCACGTGGTGCTTGTGTGCTGCAGAGAGGATGGTGTGCTGCAGTGCAAGGATTCAAATCCTCTTCTATGGAAGCTTTGTGCAGTTTTGAATTGTTTGTTTGCCTCTGTTGTCCTTCTGGTGATTCTCGTCTGTGATTCAAGGATGCTGCTGCCTCCACCATCTCAGAGGGGTGTTATAAGCAAGTCCTCAAAGGGGGAAATCCCCCAAGAGTGCTGTTATGTATTATTCATTTATGCAGAATCATGCAGCTGCAGAACAGGTGATTTTTCTTCATATCCAGTTGCAGTAGTAACAAAACAAATGAACTCAGCACTGTGGTGCTGAATGCAAGTTAAAAACACATTAAACATACAAGCAGGTCTTCCTGAATGCAAATAATTTACAAGGAGAGAAATAAATGCTGTGATTCAGGTGAGCTCTTGTGGTGGTTGAAAGCACTGCTGGACTCAGCTAGTTGTTTTAGGCTGTGGCAGCCTAAATTCAGGTGTCAGCCAGAGTGAGCAGGGTGTGTGGAAGCAGCTGAAGTGGAGGCACTTGTCAGCTGGGCTTGGTGGACACTGGCTCTCAGCAGAAGGGCTGGCAGTGCTCTGTGGTACTGGCACTGCAGGAATCACAGCTCATCTGTTAGAGGTGGAAAGAGTGTTAGACAAAATAGTGTATGTCTGTAATTGAAAGGGAAGATTCTAGAAGCTGTCATATTTGCAGCAGAGTGTAAAAATTACCTGAAGTAGGTAATTTTTGTAGTTTGATTAATGAAAGCAACACAGTTGTGAGAGCAAGTGTCACCCTGTGTGAGTTAGCTTTGCTCTGTATCCATCTGGAGCATTTCTACCTTTACACAGGCCAAATGCTCATATGCTCATAGTGAATTACATCTGGCAACAAGAGCTGCCAAGATTGCCTCTTCAACATTTCTGAGCCCACTTTTCCCTCATTCCAACCTTGGTATAGCAGGAGCTGGAGGAGCAAAGTGTAAATCATTAGAACACCAGAAGCACCAAGCAGAGAACCAGGTCATAGACAGATCTGTTAGTTACAGAAGAAGGCCAGGGATTTAATTTTTTTTTTCCCAAGATGCTCTACTAACTTCAAAGAAATTGCTAAAAAATGGAAATAATGAACCATTGTATTGAGGGTGAGCTCAGTGCAGCATGTGCTGAGGAGTTTTGTTTTCATTGTTGGGGAGAATGCATCAATAGCAGACTGTTTAAATTCCTGCACTGGTAGAATCTGTGCAAGCAGTGAAACAACGTCAATAATGTTCTCAGTTTTCTTAGTTTGCTCCTCCACTGTCATTCACCAAGCTCTGAGCCACACTAAAACTTCAGCAGTTTGTAATTCCAGATTGTGCTCCCTTTCAGCTCCCTTGTGCTCCAAATTCAGCTCCCTTTCTTCTGCCTCTTCAAGGGAGCCCTGGATCTGAAATGTGAAACCCCAGACCCAAAGGATCCCTTGGGTAGTTTAAAATGGCTTGAGGAGTTGCCTCAGGGTGAAGTTTTTCTATGTGTGGGCTATCTTCAAGTGCAAATAGGTTTCCTCCCTTCCTTGCTAAGAGTGATTTGATGCACTTGTGCAGTTCTTCCCCAGAAAAGTATTTGGAGGCAGTTCAGGGATGAATTCCAGTAGAAGTTCCTCAAGTTCTAACCCAGAAAAGGGAATAAATATTCTGCTGCTCCTGCTGTACTGTAATCCAGAAAAAAACACCTGAAGTGAAGCCAGAAGGTGATTTGGTGAATTGTTCTCAGAGCAGAGTGTTTTAGTGAAGCAGACAGCTTTGTCAAGGTTTGTCAAAAGCTTTCATTTCCTGTGATATTGGATTGTGTTAATGAGCACTTCACCCCACCTCCTGCAGAAGCACCTGAAAGACTTGATGATTTTTATAATCCATTTAGCTTTGAATGAGAGGGGGAAGGAAAACCACCTCTGTGCTAATGACCATTACACCCAGCAGCAGCAGATTTCACTGTCCATCACTCCCTTCCTACTCGGGCTCACATCCTGCCTGACTCACGAGCAGAGCATCAGATTTCAAATACCCAAATTTTAAAGGTATCAGAAGGTAGCATATAGACTGCAGGCCAGTCTGTAATTAACAGAGCCATCTGTAGAATTCTGATTTGGAATCTCTTGTTTTCTGGTGGTTTTAGTGTGGGAAACCTGGCCTTGCTGCAACCTGCAGGCTTTCTTTTTCATCCCATCAAACAAACCTAAATCCACTTTTAAATCTTGCTCTCACACTTCCCTGTCATTCCTCAGATTTAAAATGGATACCCCTAAATATGATTTTATGATGCCTTTCATGAAAAATATTATATAAAAGTAAATTAAATTGTGATTAAACATCTTTTGTCAACTCCTGGCCCTTAATGCCAACAGCTAGCCAAAAGCAACCCTTCTCATCTGTCAGCAATGAATCAATCCTTTATTTTTAGAAAAACAGGCCATAATCTCAGGTCATCCTGAAATACCTCATGAAACAAAACATAAGAGTTTATGAGAATGTAGACATTTTAAAAAAATTTCCTTATTTTATTGATGTGTGTACTAGCAATATGTTGCAGTAATGTAGATCACCAAAGAAACAGTACAAAAGTACTGATAAACTTTATTTCTAAACATCCTTTTATTCTAAGGTGTCAGAGTATTTAAAGTTCCATCCACACTCTCACATGGTATAATTTGCACAGCTACCTTATTGCTTTGCAGTTCAGCCACCACAGTGAGCAGGGGAATGGAATTGAAAAATCTAAATGCTTATCTTTTCTTCTAACATGCTCGCCTGTGACCTTATTGATGACATTTTTTGTCTTACTAATTCTGTTCTCTGGGAATTGAAATCTAAATAAAAATTGGTTTTCACTCAAAGTGAAGTTTAAGCTATTAATTATAGACTGCCATAGACATAATCATACAGATTGAAATCATAAGAAGCAAGCATCTTTGGATGAATATGTTCTTTGTGAAAAGTAAACTTCATTTTCTCTTGTCACTGCAGATTAAGTTTCTCGTTCAGAGATGCTACTAGCTGAGTTACTTTGAAAAAACAGTCTGATTGAACTGTGTTAAGATTTGGAGCTTATAGCACATCAGGGAATCTTGCTGTGGGGAGCAAGCAGTGAGGGAGTCTCAGATGATGGGGATTTTCCCTTTCTTATATTTAGATATTTAGTGAGACCACAGGCAAGTCACTCGGACCAGTCATTACCACATCTCCTAAAGACAAAGGCTGCATTTCTCTTCATGGCATTCTCATCAGAGCTGTGTTCTCCATGTAATTTCAGCAAAAAAATAAGGGGAGAAATGCTGAGTTCACAAGGTTGTAACACTTCAATTTTTGTTTCCTTTACAGAGCTCAGAGTGCTATAAACCAGTTACTAATAATCATGTTATCCTCCAAAGGGGATATATCATTTTTATCTCAGTAGTACTGGTTTGGTAGCAAATCTGCCTGGGGTGCAGCTAAAAGCTACTTTGTCAATCTGTGGAAAAGCTACTCTTATATTTCTTGTAGCACACTTTTCATCTAGACCAGGTTTCCACATTATTTTGTTGAGGTATTAATCCATTTTGTCTAGTCCCCTGTGTAACAATAGCTGTCAAAACTTTTCTCTTTGTATTTGTGCAAATTAAATCCATTCATTAAGTCAACTGCATGGCCACTTGTGCTTGCAGTCTTTCAGGCAGCCTTGCTGTGTCAATAAAGACTTGGCTGATGGATAGTATCTGCTTGACACAGCAGAAGCTAACACAAACCACTAATGTAAAAGCAGTTAGAACAACAAAATTAAGTTTCTCTTGCTGTAGCTTGTTTTGCCTGGGAGCACAGTGGCATGGAAAACTTATACTTGGAAAAGACAGTTTTTATCTATCTGTGGTTCCAGATTGTTGCTTCCTAGGAGGGTACAGCTCCTCTGTAATTGTCTAACTGTACCAGTTCCTGTCACTGGCATTCCAGCAGCAATCTGTATCCTGGAGGAATCAGGAAAAGGGGACTCAGGGCTCATGGATGTCTCTGTAATATTCTTGTTACTATGCCTGTCCACAGGCTGGAGGTGAGGCAGAATGAAAAGAGCAGGAATTAGAGGCATTAAGTAAAAAACATGTGTTGGGGCAGTTCTAAAATGTTAAGGAAACTTCCCAGTCTGACCAATTAGGGGCTCTCTGGCAGTCACACTCCCTTCATTGTGAAAAGAGTCTGTGCCTGTTCATGTCTTGCTGCCCTTTGTCAGCAGCCAGGGCACCATCTGCAGCTTGCACTGCACTCAATGTGTTCCTCAACCAGAGGGGAGAAAGATAAAAAGTTCATCATTTCAGTGGTGAGGCAAACACGATTGGGTGAAATCAGGAGAGAAAGAGCTTTCAGGAAAGCTGTGGATAGGCAGAACACAGAGATGAGAGGAGGAGGCACAGAACACGTGCATTGGTACAGTCCCAGGACCTGGGAATTGGCCACTTGGACTTTGAAAAGGGATTTGAGAAGGGTTTAGCTATAACAGGGATAGGCTTTGCACCAGCATGGGTATTTCAGTGGGTTGGTGCTCACTTCTCCAACTCTTACATCTGTACTTTCTGCTCTTGAAATCAAGAAATTTTGCAGCTGCATGGAGGTGCTGTCAAAGGTGATCCTTGCTTCAGGTGTTTGTGTCAGATGGAAATGAGTTTGCCCTTTGTGATGTTTTATGTGTTTGTTTAAAAAAGAATCCTAGATATACATTTACAGCTCTTGCAACCTCAGTGGAGAGTCTGTATTTTACTCACAGTGTAGTGTGAGAGCAGAACATTTACAAGATGTGTAAGTTCCCTGTAAATGTGCTGAATGGCATTTAAGTTTATCCATTCATTTATGCTGAAGACTTCTGCTGCATGTGAGAGAGGAGTCTCATCTAAGTCACATTTTCTATGATTTATTCATAGGAGGGAGCATTTTGGTTTTGTTTATTTTTTTTTTTTAACTAAATCCAGCCCTTTTTATTCAGACATTCCATCAAAAGCCCTTTTAGGTAGAAATATGGTTTACATTTAAACCAAGTTTTTCAAGCCAAAAAAAAAAATCATTTTCCCTTCATGGCCCAGGGAGTTCTGAAACAATTTACCATGCTGTAAAACTGTATAAATATGGAATATCCTTTTTTGTGCCTCTGTGGTTGGAGGTTCAATAAAGCCTCCTGAATCTAATTGGACACGCACCAAAGTTGATGATGCATACTGACTTGTTTTGGTGATGAATTTACCTTTGTAAAAATCATTGTTGTTTTTTTTTCACTAATCCCAAAGGACTTTTTCAAATGTAAAAAGATGTTTCTCTCAACTCTGAAATATTTTTTGAATTTTTTCACCAATTTAAAACAAAATGTGAAGGGGAAAAACAAAATTATTTTTGTTCCAAATGATTTTAAGAGTGACAAACCAAGGCTGCATTCTAACTTAGAAAAGGTTGCCAAGAGTGGTAAATGGAAAGAGGCAAATCAGATTAAGGCATCCCCTTGTCATGGGCTGCTGCATCATCTTTGACCAGCAGCTTAGTTTGTAGGATCCATGCCAGCTGAGTGAGTCTGATCTTAGATTTGAGAAAGAAAAAGATGAACTCTGCTTTTGCCACCTCTGTGTGAGCTTCACAGGGTGAAAACTTAAACTTCTTTGAGAATCAAGGGTCACCTGTCTTGGTGTATGTGGTATTTGATTTTTGAGTTGGTTGTTAGACACTACAAGTCATTCTGCAGAGGTGCTTTCATAACCAGGATACTGCACTCTTTGGCTTTGAAAAATATGCATAAATAATATCAAGGTTTGGGAGCACATGCAGCTTGTCAAGGATATTCTTTCTTGGTGTCTTTGTTGTTCCCTTCTAGAACTTAATGGTCAAAGATACAACTAAGCAATTATTTGTTTTACTAGAAAACATGACAGAACCATCAATTCCCACAGAAGCAGATGCCAAGAACTGGGTGTGTATTATTCATTCTTTGCACTTAGAATTTAAACTCCTGGTGATTTTAGGAGAGGTAGCAAGGATCAAAGAAGGAAGTAGCAAGCAGAAATAACCATTTATTTGTTGTTTTCCCCCAAACTGTAGCAACTGTACTTTGGGAAGCCACGAAAGTCTCCGCAAGGCGAGCACCTGCATTCAGCTTCGCCTGCACCGCGCTGCTCATCTGGAGCACAGCTTGGCCAGGACAGTAAGTGACCTTCTTTTCTTCCCACTCCCTTCAGCATCCCTGTGTCACATTCATAATTTCTGGAAAAATCCCATCACCCAGGATTTTCTCCTGGGAAGCTGAGAAGCCTCAGAGAAAAAGGAAAACAATCATCCTCTGATTTGCTTCTCCCGTGTTTTGCTGCTTTGGAATGTTGTTTGGAGATTGTTTATCTAACAGGTGATTGGCTTCTACTGTCAATTATTTTGACTTATTGGCCAATCTGTGCCAAGCTGTGTTGGGGCTCTGGAAAGAATCGTGAGTTTTCATTATTATCTTTTTAACCTTTTGTAAGTATCCTTTGTGTATTCTTTAGTATAATTTAGTTTAGTATTCTATAACATAATATAGTATCTTAAAATCATAAATTATCCTACTGAGAATGTGAAGTCAGATTCAGCATTCCTTTTTGCCACAGGGCACCCCACAAGTACAGTATCCCTAAAGGAAAGAAATTCCACCACTCCTTTTACTTAGCAACCTGCAGTAATAATCAAAGAGAGATTATTTGCTTTCCTGAGAGTGCATATATTATTGCTGAACTGCAGTTGGAAGGTCCTGGGGAGCATTTGTGCTTTGCTCCTGTACTTACATCTAGTGAACAACTGTAGGGAACACACGACTGAAAAAGACCAAGGGTTACTTTTTCAGGAAAAATAAAAAATCAGTTTTGTCAGAATTTAATCCTGTTTTTATTTCAGGTGGTCAGAGGATTCTTACTTTTGGTTTTCTTCCAGCCCAAACTTCAGAGTCCAGCTCTGGGCAGTGTTCAGTGGCAGTGTCTCTGTTCACAGATAGTGCCAATTACCTGCTTTGCATGGCTCTGGTAATAGCCTGAGTCTCTCAGTGTGTGGGTCAGATGGCAGATATCTAGCAAAAAAAGTGGTAGGGGCTAGCAAAATGCAGATGTCTAGGAAGAGAGGGCAGGGGCTTTCTTTTCATGTCTGTTTTGTCAGAAGGAAAATGTAAGTGAAACATCCAGCTCAATACAGTGTCTTACCTGGGCCATTAAAAAAGGACTATGATGAGGCCAATTATATATATGTGTAATATTTAGATATAGATAGCTAGAGATATTGAACATTTTAACCACTTTATAGATAAGAAAGTATTTGCCTTCTCCAAGTCAATGTCTATAGAACTTCAAAACTGGAACCCAATTATGTGTTTAGGAGTCTCTTAGGAAACTTCAAAGCTTGTTTCTGTGCTAAGGAAGCCCAGCTCTACACCAAGGGCACGTGGAGGCTGCATCCATGACTTGTGCTTACCTTACATAACACTGCTGAATTCAGGTTGCATACTTGAAAATATCTGGTGGTACTGCAAGTTACCATTATGTTTAATAACCACTCTAAGTAGACAAGTAATAAGCAACTAATTTTTCTTTTTTTTTACCAGACACTTTTTGGACTTTGGCCAATAACTAAATGTTCACAATTCCTTTGTAAAACAAACAGAAAAAAAGGTGAATACTTGCATTCTTTCCTTTTATGGAAGCTGTCACTTTGCTGGGAAGTCCTCAGAGCAGGAAATTTTCTTCAGCTGAGCAGTTACGAGCAAGAAATTTGGCCAGGGGCTTTACACAAAATCGGGTCTTTCAATTAGTTGGTGACCTGTAATTAGATTTTGTTTTTTTTTAAGCTGTGAGATTTATCAGCTTTAGCACTCTCTGAAATTCCAGGGAATGCTCTGCCTATCCTATTTTTTACAGAGTTTCAGGATTTCAGATGTCCCCACATTCTGATCATCTCAGGAAAGCATTAATCTTCACAGTGGACAGGCAGCAAAGAATACTTACAAGTTTCTAATAAGAGCCTCACTTGCTTTCAGAAAAGGATTTTTGAACTAAAGCAGACAGGAAGTGATATTTCCTGAGAGTTCAAAATCTTTTTTTTTCATCTATATCAGTGTTAGTATTTTGCCAGACATCATGATTTAAGAGTTAACCTTGTGAGCATAATCACAGATGAGAGAAGTCAGAGTCCTGTCATGATGAGAAGGTTGAGACTTCCATTATTTAAATATTTGTGGCTTTCTAGAGGGGTTGTGCAGTTCAGGCCATTAGAAGACATTCAGCATCTCAAAGAATTGTGGACCCTCCAGTAAGGGTTTAAGTGGGAAGGGTGACATTTTAAGATCTCAAAGTGAATTATTGATCAGCCCTTTACAGGGACAGGCACAGCTCTGAAAGCTTCAGGCCATTAAGTTCCTTCGTGTTACTAATAATAGCAAAGAGCAGGAGCAGCCCTTGAGGTGGAATCAGTCACAGACACAGAGTTTTCCCCCAGCTCCAGGGCATGCCTGTGACAGGGCACTGGTACAGAAAGGAGAGGTTCTGCTCACAGCCAGCGAGTCTGTCAGGACCAGAAAAAACCTAACAGAGGAGGCAGATTGAGTGCCTTGAAAGCTGCAGTGCTTCTTTCACTCTGGACCTAGTTCTGTACATTTCTTTAGGTGTAAAGAAATCTGCTCAAGTCACACTGAATTCAGGAATCTGAATTCAGGGGTCTGACGTAGTCTACACTGAGCTCACAGTTAGTTTTGTTGCTGTTTGGTAAAACACATGGCTGTAAAATACATTGGGAAGTCACAGGCCAGGTTATGGAAAAAAATTTCCTTCTCTCAGAATTTATATAAAAGGATGCAACAATTATGCTTTTACAAACCAAAATATGCAGAAACTTCGGGATTTTTAAGAATCTTCAGCTGTCTCAGGCACTTGTGCACATACACAGCTACTGTTAATTTTTGTGAAATAATGTGCTCTTGAGGAGAACTTCACCTCTGATCTAAATTATCCTTCTAAATTTTGAAATATGGATTATGTTTCATTACAGAAGTCTCCACTAAGTTTAGTTTAACTAGTTTAGTGTAGTCTAAGTTTAGTTTACCTAGAGTCACAGAAGCAAGATCTTGACAAATCTTGTATGTAATAATCACCCACATGCAATCAGATAGTAAATAATTCACATAAACACACCTGCTGCTGTAGTCCATCAAATCCTCTTTGGATCCTATCAGTCGTGTGATTCTTTACAGGCTGGGTGGTCAAACACAAGAAATGGGTTCCCAGAAAGGTGGCTGGTGCCTATCAGTCCCTCGGGAAGAGGCATTCAGGCAATGTCCTTTGTAATGAGCTTTTCATTCATGGGCAGCCCTGAAGAGGTGAGGTGGTTGGACTACATGAGAATTGTAGGTCCTCACCAGCTAAACTATGTCCTCTCTCCATTCCATTTCCTTGTGCCCTTCCTGTAAATCCAAATGACACTGACTAACTTCCAGTCAGCTGGGACCTCCCTAGATTGCCAAGACCTTTGCAAGAGACCTGAGAGGATCCAGCCGTGAGATCAGCTCGGTTCTTTAGTGCTCTGCAGTGAATCCCACCATGGCCTTGTGGACCCAGAAACATTCTTTGTCATGAGACGCGCGCTCTGGAAAGGACCGTGCGGTTTATTGGATGAAGTACCAGAGGGGATGCCGAGAAGCCGAAGTCATTCCGAGCCATTTTGTGGTTCCAGAGGAGCAGCAGCAGGGCCAGCCGGGCGCTCACCTTCTCTCAGTGGGGTCACCTCATGTGAGGCTGTGGGAAGGGGCGTTGGAGGGCCCTGGAGCCGCTCCCTGCTTCTGTGTGCTCTGGGCATCCACGGGCCTGCTTCTGGCCGCCCAGCGCTGCTGCTGCTCTTGGACCGCCTGCATTGCCCACAGCATGACGGCCATGATGGGCTGCGCGCCCCTCTCGCTGTCCCCGCTCCTGTGCGGGCGCCTGGCCAGGCCCACCGTGCACTCTCTGTAGTCGCTGTCCCCTCGCACGGAGTGCAGCAGCTTCTCCATGGGCTGCCGGCACACGGGGCAGTTGTCCCTGGTCCTGGCCCACTGCTGGATGCAGCTGAGGCAGAACTTGTGCATGCAGAGGGTGACGAAGGCCGGCCTCCTCATGGGGCCCAGGCAGATGGGGCACGGCGCCTCCTCTGCCGCCTCCGGCGCTGCTGCCGGCGGCGGCTGGCTCCGGCTGCCAGAGCTGCTCTGCCCCGTGTCTTCTTCGGCAGTGGATGCCATGTCCTGCCAGGGGAGACGGGCAGAGTGCTGGAGCTTGGCTGGCACGAGGGGCTTGCTCTGGGTGTCGAGCTGCTCCCTCTCGCCAGCGCTGCAGCAACGGGTGTCGGACAGGGACAGGGACAGGGTCTGTCCTGGAGGTGAATGGTGGAATTGCTCATGTCCTTCATGAGGGAAAGCCTCTTGGCACCAGGTGTCACACAGGGACAGGGACAGGGTCTGTCCTGGAGGTGAATGGTGGAATTGCTCATGTCCTTCATGAGGGAAAGCCTCTTGGCACCAGGTGTCACACAAGGACAGGGACAGGGGCTGCCCAGGGGGTGAATGGTGGAAATGTCTAGGTCCTTCAAGAGGGAAAGCTTCCCAGCACCAGGTGTCACACAAGCAAAAGAATGGGGTCTGCTCTGGGAGTAAATGGTGGAAATGCCCGTGTCCTTCAAGAGAGAAAGCCTCCTGGTACCAGGTGTCACACAGGGACAGGGCCTACCCTGGGGGTGAATGGTGGAAATGTCCAGGTCCTTCAAGAGGAAAAGCCTCCCAGCTGCCCAGGGGGAAATCTCCCCTCCCAGTCCCCCTCTGCTGCTGAGAGTGCACCTCCTGGGTGTTCACACTGCCTGGGTGTGCTAGGGCTGGGAAAAATCCTGGGCTGTCCCAGCTGGCACAGAATGCTGGGTCATCTGTGACGTTATAGCCCATTGCTAGGTGAATCCATGGTCAGATTGGATCTATAATTGGTGATGTCATAACCCAGCTGTTGCACTAGATGACTGCTCTAGATCCCTGGTGAATGAGTTGTCTTCCTTTCTCTTCTCTTCTTCCCTTCTTTCCTTTCCTTTAGTACTCTAGGATGAAACCCACCAAGGCTCTGTGGGCTTAAGAACAACTGCTGCACTGACCCCTTACAATTCCAGTGTCCACAAAGGGAAGGTCACTGCTGCTGCAGCTGTGCTCCTCCAGCTGAAAGGACTGGCAAGCCCCAGGTTTATCAGTGGTCTTAAAGACTGAGGCAAAACAAGCCCCAAAGTCCTGTGCCTTTTCTGTACACTCATTTGCCAGTGGGACCATCTTCATCAATGAAGATGTGTTCTTTGGACACACACTTGCTACTGGCATACTGAATAGAACTCCTTGTTTTCTGGCACAACAAAAGCTGGTGGAGGAAACACACAGGTCACTCAAGTGACAAAGCCTCTCAGCTGCCCAGGGTGAGGCTTCTCCTCACAGCTCACCTCTAACTCTGCACCATCTCTCCCTTTGTCCCACCTCAGTGTGAAACCAAACCAGAATTGATGCATGCCCTAGGCTGTGTTGTCTGCCTTCTTCATGTCTCCCGTGAAGCATGGCACAGGAATATCCCACTGCCTCCACTCTCCCTGCCTGGATTCAAGCACATCCAGTTCCCCCACTGAATCCAATTTAAAGTTCTATTTCTAAATCCAACTGCCTTGTTTTCCTGAATGCTCTTGCTCCCACTGGTACCTGTATAGTGCCACCCAGTGTAACATAAAATATTCACCAAATAAAATTTCAGATCAAAACATCCTGAACACGGTTGAGAACATTCTGACTTTGGAAAATATTATGTTAACATCTCCAATATACATTCTTCTTTATCAGAATAATATGTGTCACCATACTCCTCTCTTCCACAGTGTGGGGATGACCAAAGAAGGTTCTGTGTGAGTGAGCTGTTACAAGACACTTGTGCCTGGAGACTGATATGGTAAGCTGCTATTCAGCAGTATTTGTGTTTCTAATTGTTTATATTTGTAGGAAGCCTCCTTGCACCAAAGGACAACTCTGGGAACTCCTGGGGACAAGAATGATACCAGTGAGAAAGACAATTGGTTCAATATTTCAGACTTTTTCTTTTCAGACCTTAGTTGTTGCTTAGCAAAAAATCAATGTTTTTTGATCTGTGTGATTTTTCCCCAATTGTCTCCTTTTCATATTACTGAAGTTTTCATTGAAGGTTTCATTTTTCCCAAAGATTCCCATGATTGAAGGTGTCAAAATCTTCACGTGTGTGTTGCTGTTGGAAAATTTTTGACATTAAATATTGTAAAAGTAGTAGGTTTCCTCTTTGTTAGGACTGTATTTTTACAGTTCAGTGATCTTTAAAGGTTTTTTTAATTTTTTTTCTTTTTTAGTGGAGTCTAACTATAGTGAGTCTTGAACTTGGCAGTCAAAATGAAGCTGATTGTAAGGCCAGTCTGGGATGGACAAACACTAAATGAGATCGATTCCTCATCCATCTTTAATTGTATTCTATTTAGATAAATTCTAATTTTAGATAAAAAAGCTGTTGACATTTTGTGCAATATTTTTCATCGCTATGTTATAAAGTGTTTTGCCAACAATAGTAAAGTTAAATGACTCACCTGTCATTAGGCAGATGGAGGGAAACAGGGGGGTAGTGACTCGTTTGAGGGGGGTACCTGGTCTTACTGGGGACCCATCTGGCTTCCTAGGAGCATGGCCCAAATTTCCATTCTGGTCCTTGCTCCCAAAATTCCATTTTGGTCCTTGCTCCAAAGAGCTCAGTAGAAGATGTGTATTTTAAAGATGGCAAGTGTACAAAATTTGGTAGCACAGAGGATGTCTGCAGGACAGGATTGTTTGCTGTGGGTCCCTTTTCTCCAGGCTAAGCAATCCCATCTCCCTCTCCCCATGTGCTCCAGACCATCCCCAGCTCTGCTCCCTTCTCTGGACACACTCCAGCACCTCAATGTCCTTCTTGTCATGAGGGGCCCAACTCTGAGGACAATCACATGGGACCAGCTCCCAGCAATTCCATTCACCACAGCCCTCTGGGTTGTGGTGAATGGAATTGGCATTGGGCACTGCTTAGTGAGGCAGAATGGTGATAAAAACAGCATTTTAGAAGGGCAGCCTAGCATTTCTCCATAATAGGTGCTGCTGCCAGGAGACTGAAAAATGAATGTTGCAAGTCCATGCTATGTACTTGTCATCTTCCTCCCATATAACTGGGAGCTAGAACTGCCTCTCCTGTTTGTGCTTTTCTTATTCTCAAAACTCTTGCACCTTTTCAAACTCTTTCCTTTTCAAAACTCTTGCACCCTACTGACTCTCTAAAAGCTAAATAAAAATGTCCTTAACATCAAAGAAATACTAAATGTTCATGGGTTGGTTAGGCTTGCCATATTTATAGCCAGCTCTAATGATGCACAAGTATGAGGCATGTCTGTGTGATAAGATATGGGTATTATTAGTTATCTGGCAGACAGGGACTCAGGATAGCATTAGTAGGGGTATTTCAATCATCATTACAACTTGCTGGGTTTGTTTCCTATTAATGATGCAAAATTATGGCTACTTTATGCCAAAAATTCTCCAGGGGAAAATAAACTGATGGAAAATATGCTAATTTTTTGAACTAGCGTTGTAATTTAGGAAATTATTCTGCATTTTAACCTGTATTTTGACCAACCATGCTAATAAACATGCTCACCTCCATGGAAAAAGACAACAAGGCAAGCTCATATGTTCAGATATATTTTTGAGCTGGGCAAGGCTGTGAAAAAGATGTTATGCCTGAAGACTCGGTCAAAGCAGAGTGACAACTTGTATTAGCTATGATTTAACAGGATTACAGGAGGAATTTCCAGGCAGCTGCTCCACATACAAACTGCCTGGCTAGATAAAGCCAGTGCAGGCTGGAAATAAAAAGCTGTAAAGGCAAAACTACCTGTAGGAGGAAGAGAATAGTTGGCATCTCCAGGGAGATGCACTGTGGTGTCAGCACAGGGAAGGCCACCTAACCTTTCTTTATTCTGTGTTTTATTTCACAGAGTCTCCTTTTCCTGCCATGCAATATAGATAATGAAAATCTAATCATGTACCATGAAACCTGTACTTGGGGCTGCAGTTGCAGTTCTAAATTCTGATTGCCAAGCTGGCCCAACTAAAATACATGACATCACACACAGTTGCTCTGTATTTAGATGATTTGCTTTGAAGCTCTGAAAAAAATCAAAATTGGGGCTTTCAAAAATCTGGGACTTTCAGCTACCAGACTGCAATGGGGATGGAAGAGTGGGGGGAAATTTCTTCTAAGCCTTCTGAAGAGGAAGAACCTTAATAAAAGATTGGTGTGGGGATTTAAAAGGCAGGAATAAAATGACAGAGTAAAACAAACAATCAAGGAAGAATATAAATTGCAGTTTCCACTTTTTCATAAGCATGTGCAACCCCCCACTACCTCTGATGGCCATCAAGGTAATGATGTGTCCCTTTTATTAATCAGTGGGCCTGGCAAGCTTGTTTTAAGGTTTCCTTATCCTTTCCTGATGATTTGACCCTACAGAGGAAGCTTGCCAGGAGGATACTTTAGCAAGGGTCTCACAAGCACCTGTTTTTGTTTTGTTCAGCTCACCAATGAACAACAGCAAGAATTTCACAGTGCTTGAAACGCATAAAATTACACAAATGCTTCTTAAAAGCAAAAATGTGAATCTGGTTATCTGTTGGGGATAGCTCTTGGAGCCTGTGGTAGTAAAAGTGTGAGATTTACAGCTGAAGCATCAGTTGAGGAGTTTAGTGTAGAGAGGTGTATGCTCCTCTCCATAATGCTAATTAATTTAGTGAAGCTTTGCTAAGACTCAGCAATCTGCCTGTTCAAAATTTGGGGCAGCTTCTGTAGCATGACAGAGGCATGGAACCACAGAGTGGTGAGTGGCTCTCTGCAGAAGTAAAACAAATTTTACTGCTTAGAAATGCTTTGGAAAGGCAGGTGCTGAAACAGTTTGAGCATGTAAACTTGAGAACTGCATGCAAATTAAGTTTCATGGGTTATGTAGCAATGCTGTCCTGTTTTATAACATACTTTTGTACTTGGGACTTAGCCTGTGCTTTGGAAGTGTTGAGATTTTCCAGATCTTGGGCAGATGTTTTATGTGATTCTGTGCAGCTCAAGTCTGTGAAGTGATTGAGACAGAAGGCATTGGATCATAAAATCATCTAAGCTGGAAAAGAGCCTTAAGATCATCAAGTGTAGCTGTAAGAATGTAGCATGTACTTGAGTCCATCCTTCTTTGGGTAATATTTAAGCACTTGCTTAACCATAAAGAGAAAATAAATGGGAAGTGAATTTCTATGGACATTGAAACAGCAAATCACTTCTTGGAGTTCTTTAACTTGGGAAATGTGGATCTTCATGTATAAATAGACTTTTTCCATCTATTCTTTGTGGCAGAGGACTACCAAAAACCCAGGGACATCCAGGCTCAATTGCAGGATGTCTGCATACACACTTGGCTTTATTTCATACTAATAAAAAATCAGTCTCAAATTGTTTCAAATGTTTAGAATGTGGAAAAAAAAAACCAACAAAAAACAAACCCAAACTCGTTCTCTTTATGTAATTCTTATTAACTCGATGTTGTTTCTTTTTTTTTCTGATTCCTAGGCAGAACCTTGTCTCTGCTGTTATCAACTACAGAGGTCAAGTGGAATATCTGCTGCAAAATGAGGTATTTGTTCTCAGTTTGTTACACCAGAAAAGCATTAACTTCTACATGAAAGGTATCTAATTATTAATCTGTCTTAGATGCAATTAAGGAAGACTTTTAATTAAGCCTGTTTAATCTGACTTTGAAAGGATACAAATTCTCTTAATAAAACTTGGTCTGAGGTTAGGAAGAAAGTGCTGCAAATTTAAAATATCAAAGGTGACTTTTTCTACGTGTCAAGGAACTTGTAAATAAAACCAGAGTTGTTGGAGTTGGCAATATAATACTTGGAATTAGTGGAAGTATAATGCATTATATGGATCTGCAAAATTTGTCCCTGATTTTGCAAACCCCCAAGCCTAATGTTACATATTTAGGATATACATGCAAGCATGAGGTAGTTTGGAGGATTAAATTTAGCCAGAAAACTCCCAAGAGCTTTATTTGAAAGCATTGTGGGCTGCCAATTGAATGCTGCATGCTTGAAGGAAAACTCTTTTAGGAAATCTTCTCTGCTGTCCAATGTTTTAAGGACAAGTATCTAAAGGACAAATTGAGTCATACCTTGGAAGAAACCACATGTTTATTTGATCTGACTTCCAAGCTGGCATGATAACTGATTTGATCTGACTTTCAAGTTGGCATGATAACTGATTTTCTAGGGTTTGAAACTGGAAAGAACAAAAGACTTATAAAAATCAAAGAATACTGATGAGGCATGGAGATATTCCAGTGCATCCCTTCCAGAGTTATAACTCATTATGCTAAGTTATGCATTTCTTTGAAATACATGTTACAACAGAAAATGAATATTTTTCTTCAGAACTCTGTCACCTACATTTAAGTTCAGAATTTAATCTCTCTGGACATTCTTAATCTATTATTATTTCTATTTTGAATAGCCAGAAAACATACATTTGCTTAAAAAATTTATACATATATATAGAAATCCACCTAAACATAGAGACACATACATGAATATATATATCAATAATATATAATATTTATAACTACATAATATAGATATATACAAACATTTTACATTTGGTATAAATCTTTGATGCTTTTTCAAAATCCAAACCACAAATTTAGAGGCTGTTGAGCTGGGCCTGGCTGCAAAGTAAAGCTGTGATACTGTGCAGGTATTTGCTGAATTTCCCTTTGTAAGCATCATCTCCAAGGGAAGTGTTTAGTGTATAAAATGTGATGCAGTCATAACCATTTGGAAAAGTTAGGTCCCCATGCTCAAATGCACATGTATATTTCTTCCCTGAAGTAGACCCACCAGGATCGTTATTTACATTCACTTGAAATTTTAGGGCCTAAAGCAAGAGGATTCTAAATTCAAAAAAAGCAATAACCTCTCCATTAATGAGACTTTGCAATCCACCCTCTGCAACTGACACTGTGCAGATTTTCCTCAGACCTGTAATGAAGCATTCCTAAATTTGTTTTTTGCTAAAGATTTTTTACATTGAGTAAGCAATTCCTTGAAACCATTAACTTTTCATAAAGGGAAGGAAGTACATTTTTCAAATATTCATACCATCCAACAAATATG
The DNA here is from genome assembly GCF_022539315.1 of Serinus canaria. NCBI lineage: Eukaryota > Metazoa > Chordata > Aves > Passeriformes > Fringillidae > Serinus > Serinus canaria. The sequence continues at coordinate 69,459,366 of NC_066314.1, forward strand.
TGTGTGTCTAGAGCTAAATTTCTCTGTAGTTTTTATTGTTTTTTTTTTTTTTTTAGTAAGGTCTTTTCTACTCAGGGACACTCAACAAGTTCATATGAATTGTTTGAAAGAGCAGGATTGCAAGTTAATGCTGAGGTTCATATCTTGGATGTTTTCATTCAGAGGATCAGTGTATGGAAATTTTTCCAAACCTAGAATCATGATTTGCTTTAATTAGTGGCTCAAAAAATGATGGGAGCTCTAATATAATGAGTAACATTCATAAATATGGAGTAAACAAAACAAAAAATGAGAACCCTTTATTTGGGCTTTGAATCCTTGTTTACTTTTTTCCTCTAACTTCTGATTAGATTGCTTAAAGAAGGTCTAAAATTGGGGTCATTTTAACTCCTTCTTCTCCCAAGTCTGCACAGGAGTAATTCTGTCACTTTTCCAAGAAATTCCCACTTTTCCAAGCTCTTCCCATTCCCAGCTGGCATTGTTGTTACCCCTCTATGGTTCACCACAACCCACCTTCAGCACACTCTGGAATTTAGGACACTGCTCACAGATTGTAAATTAGGTGCACACCTAAATGCTGAAGTTCTGTACTCAGCTGGAAGTCCCTTAAGCATTCAGTTTTAACCAGATACACCTTGTGGCTCTCAGTTGGTTAAAAAAATATTAATATTTTGCACATTTTTCTGCTCATTTGCAAATGTATTCTTCCACATGTATGGGGATATCAGTACTTTTGACTTATGGGACAAGCCCACTATCATTATTAATCTAATTAGTAATAATGGTAAATAAATGGAAAATTAATTTTGAGATGGATAATGACCTCATAAAAAAAATTTAAAAGATAATGAAGATGTCTGGCACAAAGATGGGATTGGTGCTGTTAGGGCTGAAATGTGAGTTTTGAAATGTAATTTTCAGTCAATATGTGCTGTGAAATAAGCAGCCAATTTTGATTGCCCTGACAACTATTTTTTATGCACTTCATTTTGAAATCCATTCAAAATGTACTGTTACTGTAGAGAGGACTTTGTAAATTTTTTATACAGATTGTAGAAGTTCTAGAATGAAATAACTTTTTTTTTAATCATATAAATTATTAAAACACCAAAATATTCTTCTAAGATTCTATTTAAATATGTAGAAGGGGGAAAAAATAACAAGTTGTTGACTGGAGTTCCTTTGGAATTTCAGAAGGTGTAAAATTTTTGTAAGAAAAAAATCTCCATCTTCCTTTCTTTGGGACAAAAATCAATGTCATATATCTACACATAAAAAAAAATAAATCTCTTTACATGAAAAAAGAGAACTCTTTGCATGATAAAATCCCAGCAGAGAAATGGTGTGGAAGAAGTCATCGTGTGTGGTATTCAGTATCCCATAATTTTTTGTGCTTACTCTTCTTCATCTGCAATATGCTCCTTAGAAGTAGCTACCATAAAAATAAAGTGTATGGCAAAGTAGCTCCTGTAAATATTAATACTTTGAGAGTTTGTCTCTAAACAGAGTAGCACATTAAACAGAAATTGATACATTCCTCAAGACACCAATTCTCTTTATGGAATAGCATTTATATGCACGTATAAAAACACATAAACTGTGGGTGGGGTTGGGTTTTTGGTTTTGTTTCATTTTTCTCCATCCAGAGAGCTGTTTCTCTATTTAAAGGTTACTTTTGTGTGTGTCTATTGCTTGGTACTGCTCAGAAATTACCCTGTAGAGCTGTATTTATATTTATACTATGTATTTTACAGGCAGAAAATTCCTTCTTCCAATATATCTCTGCTTGTGAAGAAGAAGAAATCAGAATTAGAACTTATTTAAATCAAATGCAGAATTGGAATGACATTTTATATTAATTAAAAACACTATATAGTAATTTATGTGTGTGTGTGTATATGTAAATATATACAGATATAGTCACTCATTTCATCCAGAAATCAGAGTAAGGCAGCTTTTATAATGTTTTGGAGTTGTCAGGGTTACACCTAGCAAAACAATACCACTGAGCCCCAATCAGCTTCAGCCCAAAAGAGAATCTAAAATTCTCAAGAGATCAGTCAGCCTTTTCCTCTCTAGAACCTGTGGTGTGAAAAGGAGTTTGTGTCCTTAATTACTAAAAAAAAAAAATCCCAACAACTTATGTTTAAAAGAATCTGACCACCAGATATTTGTGGATATTTAATGTAATTCCTGCTTTAGTTCTGCTCGAAGCAGGTAATGTGCAATTAGTAAGCTCAATATATTTTTATATTTATTTCTAATAATGACAGGTGTTAACCTTCTCACTACAGCCTGTGCAGAGACCTTAAGCCTGAAAACAGAAAGTTCATCTTGGTACAATTTTTATTTTTCAGGCACGAGTGAGAGAAATGGTTTCATGGGTACATCCACATGCTATAGTGCACTAAAAGGAACATTTATCAGTACAGAAACACAGAGAATATTTATAGGAGAGCTTCTGCTTGTTCAGAGAATGGATTTTAAGGTTTAATGAAGTGATATAACCATGCAGAAAGCCCTTGAATTTTTATTTATTTATTTATTTTCCTGAACATAGAGTACTTGATATTGTGTTTTTTTCCTTTGGGGATCCAAATTTTTTTTTTTTTAATTCTCCAAAGTATTTAATCTAGAAACTTTTTTTTTTCCATATGGCAATATTTAAATATCTAAATTTGCAATCAATAAGATTCCATAGGTTTAACTAAATATGTAATTTTGCAGAAAGTTGATTGCAAAAGTACTCAGTCTGCAGGTGTCAGATTATGCAGCCTCCCACACAATATCTATTTTTAGGAGCATTGTGGCTGTTTTCCAACTCTAACAGAAATGGGTAGGAGACAATAGTGAGGATAAATTCTCAGAATTACAGAATGCTCATGAATCACTTGGCTTCAGGTCTCCTGTGAAGTTTCTTTACAGTGCTTCCACACTGCTGGAGTTCATCCAAACCAAGGTTTTCCCTTAAAATCAGTCTTTGATCCTAAATTTGTTGTGGTTTTGACCAGCATACATTTTGTGGGAGATAACTGGACTCGAACAGAAATGTCACTGTCCTTAGGAAAAGATTGGCCTGGGGTGATTTCAGTGTAGCCAGATTAAACCAGGGTGTCTGAATTCTGCTTGAGAGGGTGGGATTTTGTACCCCTCACTTCCATGAAGGTTATGGTCAGGTATTTTTGGTAAATGCTGTGTATCTACTGTATCCTTCTCTCCTAAAACCAGAACAATGTTGATCATGTGATTGAGGCAGCTAAAGCCATCTGCAGTGTCCTGTGTTCTGTGGAAACCAGAGACGTCACTGATGCAGTCTGGAAACTCCAAGCTTTGGGGAGAGCACAGGTAAAAGTTGCATGTTCATATATCCTATTTTTCTCTTTAAACTGGAATTTGAATGGGTATCACTCCTTTTTTTGATTGATCAAGTTCATTTTTCTGTCTTGCTACATTTTACTGTCTTGTTTTCTCTTTGCCATGTGTCAGGTAGAGGCACTGTAAAAAAAAAAAAAAGAATGTTGACCATGTGTGATGTGATGGAGAACCAACAGAAGATTTGCCATGTGTTTAATTGGAACTGATATTCTCCAGTTCTTCTTGTTCCTACTCAATGTACAAATCTCTTCTTTGCCACATCACCTATTTACCACATCATGTGATTTCAGACTTTTAGATTTGCAGATATTTAGTCCAGGTTGTCAGTAATTTTTAAAAAACTTCCAAAAATGTCATTTGAAGAGTGATTTTTTTTTTTTTTCAAATTGATATTTCCCTGCTATTTATGCAAAAAAGTACCAGCATCATACTGAAATTCTCTTAAAACACTGCAATGGGTTTTCCAGGGATTCCTGTATAATTGTGACCCGGGACTTTGGAGAGTAGCATCACTTCTCAGTTTGGTCATCAGCTGCTTTGGTATGACCTTAGAAAAGTCTCTATGACCGGATTTATCGAAGTTCTGAGCACCCAAAAGCTTTTTTGAAGTCAGCATCTTGGAGATAGAGGTGCTCAGCAAATCTGAATATCAAGCCATTAATCACTTGGATTTACTCTGGGGTAACTGTGAGTTGTGATAATTTTTTCTCACCCTGAGGAAATTCCCTCTTCACACATTAAAAAAAAAAAATATATATAGAGGAGTTCTCTTCTGTCCTTGCATGGTCTCCTGTCATTCTTTCTCACAACAAATACTATTTAGAAAACCATGCCAGACTCTATGTGATGCTTGCATTCAGACCATTACCTGTCTGCAAGACTTTTATCCTTTCTCTTTCCTGTTGGGTTTGATGTTGGTTTTTCCCATGGCTTGTGCTGGGTGTAAGAACACCCAAGACTGCAAGAACCAAGGCAGCTCTAGGGTTTTTGGCTTGTTGCTCAGACCTGACCAGCTGATTCACTAAAGGGGCTTTTCTTGCTTCCCTTCTAGTTCATGCATCACTGCAAATCTTGCTTCTATAATATCCTAAATCTTTTAATTTCTGCTTTGGCATAAATTATTAGAACTCGCTACTGGGGGTAAATTCCTGCATAAATGAGTCTGTGTTGGCACACATTTTATCTGGCATGATGTGGAATCAAAGGGAAGTAGGAGTGTCCATAAATGAGTCTGTGTTGGCACACATTTTATCTGGCATGATGTGGAATCAAAGGGAAATAAGAATTCCATTTAAGAAAAGCACTTCTTGGATATTAGAGGGTAAATACTGTAGAGAAAGAGATAAAGGAAGTAACAAGGGATTCATGTGATTTGCTTTTCAGTTAAACTCCAGCTTCTCTGAAGAGGTGTCAGGGTGATCCGTGGCTTGTCCTTGAGACAGGAATTGTCTCAATCCAGAGTGTTCTATATGTGATTGACAGAGCTGGGTCCAGTTAAAAGCTGGAAAGGGATGTAATAGAAGTTCGTTTTAGAAAGGAATTAGAGCAGAAGAAATGTATCAGGACTAATTTGTTAAAAACATTTATTTTGAGGCAAGAAAAATTTATTGTGTTTTATCTTTTATTGCTCAGGTCAGCCCTGTGAACCTAATGTGTAAACCACCTCTTATACCTGCCTTATGTATCCCTTGGTCCATTTGCAGCCCTATCCTCTCTGAATTAGAGCAGAGAAAGAGGTGCAGTGGTCAAAGGGACAAATCAGTTCCTATTAGTGGGGCTCATCCTAAGTCAGAAAACCCCACAGGCCATGCAGAATTACATAATGGGACAAAACCCTAAGAGTACAGGCCATCTTTTTCAAGCCTAAGTTTTTTTGTGCATGTTCACATTTTCTTCTGCTTGTTTTCAGTCGCTGTCATGCAAATATTGCTTTTATTTTTGAGATGAGTTGGCTATTGATAGGCAAATAATTAAATTATGATCTATCTTGTAGAAAGAAACAAAAAACCTCTGCTCCAAATGTTCCCTGTTTGCTATTGCTCTTTCTCCAGCATGTCAAAATGTCCAATTCCATCATATAGACTGTCTCCAATATTTACAGCTTCTCCTAAAGCAATTTCCATGTTCTTCCTCCCATGGAGGGAGCAATAGGCTTCCCTTTCCCTGTTTTGCCTGTTGAGATTCTCCTTTCAGAGCAAGGCCCAGCTCTCCTTATCTCTGTGCAGTCTCCAGCACAGCAGAGAGCTGGTCCTGGCTGGGATCTCCAGGGGTTGCAGCTGATAAGGGATGATGATAATGATACTGTTTGCTCATCTGTAATGAGCAAATTGATACTGTTCTGAATAGCCTCTTCTGAATGTTGAAAAGATTGTCCTGATTGAACACTCTTAAATATTTTTCTGTTCTAATATTCAATAAGAAGCTGTTTCACATATTGTGGGGATTTTTGAAGGAGTTTTGAATGAGTTAGAGACAAGACCTCTGAGTGTTTAGATGATGTGGTTTATTTTCTTCTACATAGGCAGGAAGAGTGAATTTGGCTCACATCTTTACTGCATGTTTCAGAAGGTCACAAGACCCTTAGTTACAAAACTTTTTAAGGATTTATTGACTAATAAAATACTGCCAAACAAGGATATTTATGTTTTTGACTTAATCCTTAAATGTTTTATGGACTCATGGTGCAGTGTAAGCTTTCTTAGCCAATCATGTTATGACACATAAACCTACAGTGCTGCATTTTAAACTCCTTGTTTGCCTTTGTAATTACTTTTATTTTTTTCTGTATCTTAAACTCCAAAGCTTTAAACTTTCTTCTTCTTAACTTAACTTGTGTCTGCTTTAAACTGTAAATCCACACTCTCACTTGTAGCACCTAAGTTTGGAATCATTTTTAAGGTCTCAAATGAAATCCTGTGTTTAATTCTGAGGTTTGGCTTGCAGACTCAAAGATCTGAGAATCCTTTGCATTTTGGATTCTAACATATCTCTTGAAAACTACTGCCTAGATTGTCTTTCATGCTCTAAAGTGTTTCAGTTATTGAGGTTTTGTTCTCTTAACGCTGCCTTTCAGGCTTGGTTAGCTGAGCTGGTTGTCTGTCCCTTGAAGCCTTCCTGTAAAAGCTGCCTGTGACCTTGGCTGCCACCCCTGTCCCTCCGACTCCCTCTGTGCTGAAGCAGACCTGACTAACAACTGACTTCAAATGCTGTTGCTGCTGCTGGCTTTTCACTCCTTTGAGAAATACTGCTAGGACAGTCGATAGACCTCAGCAATCCAGAAAAGGTTGGGCTTTGATTCCATCAAGAGCTTCATCTTTCTCAGCAGCTGCACTATAAATGTCATAAAAGCAGTCAGATATATTCCTGCATGTTTTGTAACTTGAGCACTGTTCCATTTCCTGAGAATAGTCATTACACATTATATAAAGCTATTGTGTTTGCTGGGGAATGTCCCAAGGAAGGCAGGAATGATGCATCTGACTCCATCTTATCAGAAAGCTCATTTATTACTTTATAATACTATCATATATTATAAAATACTATACTAAAGAATACAGAAATGATACTTACAGAAGGCTAAAAAGATAATAATGAAAACTTGTGACTCTTTCCAGAGCTCTGACACAGCCTGGCTGTAATTGGCCAATGAGTGAAAACAACTCCCAGCAGAATCCAATGAAACAATCTCCAAACACATTCTACATGAGCACAACACAGGAGAACCAAATGAGATAAGAATTGTTTTCCTTTTCTCTGAGGCTTCTCAGCTTCCCAGGAGAAGAATCCTGGTTGGAGATTTTTTCAGAGAATGTGAATGCCACATGGAACTGCCTCACATGTAGAATATAAATGTAACAACTCAGATTGCATCTTTATTTGTCAATATTTATGCAAAGACAATTAAGCAGCTTTCCTGTCTGTAGCAACATATGTAGTCAAAATTAGTACTCAGCAGCCAGTTATTCAATGGAGTACCAACCCCCTCAAACCTCTTTTTGAGTTTAATTCATATTGAATGGTAGGGTCATATTTTTATGTGAATTTTGGGTACTGAAAAAATTATTTCGTGCTGCAATATTACTGTATTTTACCATATTGCTTGAATTGTTTCTATTATGTTCATCAGTGTAGTACCAAAATATTGTTAGGAGGAAGAGAAGCTTTTTTCAGGTGAGCAGGTAAGCTGCCCCACAAATTAAGTGACAGTTTTGAGGTTACCTGTTACATCTCAAGCACTGCAGCATTCAGCATTACACATCTGCTAAGGAAGAGGTGCCAGAAAAACTTTCTAACTGCTTTTCCACATGATTTCCTGATGCCTTAATGTAATATATGGTGTGGTTTTGTGTGGAATATTTTTTAACACGTCCATTTGGCACAAGTGCACATAAAGCCTCAGGGAAACCACTGCTTGCTCCTTCCAATGTAAATTACATAGGTTGCCAGTCTATGTTTGTTGATACTTATCTGTACATCTGTGCTTGCCTACTTGGAAAAAAAATTGAATGTGCTTCTATATAATTCTGGTTAAAAAAAACCCCAAAACTCTAAAAAAAAAAAAAACAAAGAAACTTAGTTTCAATCTTCTGTCTTTAATTAAATTGTATTTATTACCTCCTCACTGCCAGTACTGTGCATTCCTGTGCCGTGGTTAAGAGATTATGAAAGCAACTGGCACCAGTGCTGGTTTCTTCTTAACTGATTGCATCTCTTTGTAAATGTGATTATTTCAGTCTCTAACCAACCTAACCCTGGGATTTTCAAATCCATTCAGGGGAGGCTCTGGGCTGGATGCATACTTAATGTTTTTCATCTCTCCTTTATTTTTTCCCCCCCATTCTTTTCTTACAGCAGCTCACAAAATGTCACAGGAGATCAAATCCTGCCAGAACAGGCACTAATCCACTATATATTAGGCATGCTGTACTATGTTGAAATGATAAGTACCGTGCCAAAAGGTTGTTTACTCTCCAAAATTTGAGGGAGTTGAACAAGTGTCTCTGTTCCCATTTGTCTCACTGCATTATGAAGATTGTGCAAACATAATTCTCAGCCTGGATGCTGCTTTTCTCCCCTCAAGTAATCATTTGACTTCTTCTGTTCATCCTCACCAGGCAAATGCTGGCAGCTCCAAGCTGGGTGCCAGGGGGAGGATGTACACCCAGCACTGTATTTCTTGTGCCACCTCTGCATCCATTGTAATTTTTGGGAAGCATCATGCTGAACACATATGTACAAACACGAAGAATTCTGAGCCCACTGCAAAGGGATTAATGCCTTTGAAGGGCAGAAAACCTTACAGGGATGTGGGTTCCAACAGTGCAAGCCAGAGGCAATACTGAAATGCAGGATTAACTTTGCAGTCTCTCTGGTCAATATTTGCTCCTTATTTTTGTGTTCCTTTGTAGATATAAGTCTGATCATAGACTCACATAATCATAGAGCTTACTGAGTTGAAAGGGACCCACAAGGGTCATCAAAGTCCAGCTTTTGTCCCTGCAGAGAACACCCCAAGAATCACACCCTGTGCCCTAAAGTGTCATCCAAATGCTTCCAGAATTCTGTCAGGCTTGGGGCTGTGGCCATTTTCCTGGTGAACCTGTTCAGTGCCCAACCAGAAAAAGCTTTTCCTGATATCCACTTAACCTCCCCTGAGGCAGCTTCATGTCGTTCTCCTGGCTCCTGTCACTGATGACCAGTAGAAGACATCAGTGCCTGTCACTTGTCCTCATAAGGAAGCTGGAGAGCACTTTGGGGTCTCCCCTCTCTCAGTATTTCCCTTTGGCCACCTCTGGCCAGCTGCCTGCTCGAAGGCCTTTGAAGAGCACAGCTATTCTCAGTGATCTGGCACAGGAACAGGTGAAATTGAGGCCACTTGAGTGGAGCCTTGCTGTTCCTCACCTCTGTGAGGATGCCAAGACCCTTCCCTCAGGGCTTCACTTCTGATTGTGTGAGGCTTGCAAAGGGCTGGAGAGGGAATTCTTCTCTCTGTTGTACCACTGTGGAGGCTGAGAACGTGTGAGCACATTTGATGAGTGCTTCTTTGTACCTTGACTTGCCCAAATATTGTCAGAAATCAGGGCTGAGGGGCTTGGCTGAGCTGGTAGAGGAAGCAGGTCCTGGTGCTCTGAATCCCAGCCATGTCTTGTGTCATCATAACATTAAAATAAATCTAAATCTTCCCCCTTCCCACTGTATTTTCCACTCCTACAACCATTACAACTTCTACCCAGTCTTTTCTGAAGTGACTGATCTACTTTTTTCTCTCTGGTTTTGTCTTTATAGAATTCTCTTCAAAGTGTGGAAACACCAGGCAAAGGTAGAGTGCCTTTTTTTTTTTTAAGTATGTTAATTCAAGGTGTATCATCCTAAACCACACGTTTTGCTATTTGTTTGTTTTGCTGATCTGTTTGAGTGTGCATATTGCAGATGTTTACATGTTAAGGTGTATAGTAAGGTAATTTTGATAAGTTGAAATTAAAGTGATCTAAAAGTGTAAATAAAACAGTGTTTCCACAAAATAATCTGGAAACTAAAATAATAGTAAAACTAAAATAATAGAATAAATAGAGTGAAAGAATTGAGTTCAGGTCATGGTGGTCATGGTAGTTTTCTTTAATCACAATTTTACATGTGGAGAAAAGGAAAAATAATGAACTTCATGGAAGGCTGAAAAATTATTTTTCTGTATGACTTTTCCACCTGACTCCAATAACTTTAATTCCCCCCTCTGTAATCTTTAGTTCTTTGTGATCTTTTGCTGCATAAACAGTGTCTTGTCTAATGATAAGAAGAGTACATTAATTAACAGTAATGGACAAAATTCTAGACCCTGCCTTTTTAAATTGTCACTGGCTCAGAGGTGCTGAGCACCTCTCAGGCCAAGGGATGAGCAGGACTCTGCTCTGTCAGGGGTGGATTCCAGGAGGGAACAGCCTCATCAGGTGCTGCTCTGCCCCTCTGTGGCTGCCCAAATGCAGCTGGGGATGCTGCATGGGTGCCACCCAAGGGCCCTCCCTGCAGCTGAGCCCTGGGTTTGGCTCTGGAAGGAATTTGTCTCTCCCCATTTTGTTTGAGGAAAAAATGGCCTCTGAGCTGCTTTTTTCCTCTGTTTGCTTTTCTCAACTGCAGCATGCTCAGAGAGGCAAAATGGTGAATCAGCTGCAATGATTTCAGCAGTCTTTCAAACACACAGTTGCTTCAAATGCAGGTTTCCAAATGCTAGGCTTGTTTTCTGCATTATTCAACTTCATGAACAGCAGAGAAGGGAAGAAGCAATTCAGTTTGTAAGCTGCCAGGAGAATCTAAGCAGCTGGAAGGCCAGGAACAAGCAGGTGCAGAAGGGAGAAGAAGGTAAATTCAGTTTGTGGGACTTTTCTTTCTTGGGTATATTCCTTTTTCCCATGCTTTTTTTAAAGACTCTCAATGGCAGCTAATAGCTCATGTTAAAAACAATCAATAGTTACTAATACACATCTACCTGAGAAACATCTTCCTCCATACAGGGTTCAGAAAATGTAATTGGAATGGATTTGAAGCACTCCTCTGATTACAGGGATTTCCAAATTTGAACTTCATTGAATCAGCAGCTCTCTCAAGGAAAATCTCATTTATTGAGCAACAGTGAAGGAATCAGTGTTTAGTCCCTACTTCTCTGTACCTTTATTTATGCCAGGAAATCTCCAACTGTGAAGATTTCTCTGTTTGCTTTTGGCACACCCTAATTTCATAACAATTGCAGAATCCTTTTGGTATGGTAAGATTAGAAACTGCAATTTACTGATGGCAAGTCAGAACTTGCCAGGCCATTAGTCATTCTGTGGAGAAGGCTGCATTCAAATTTGTCCAAGGTAACCAAATTTCCATTTCATGTATGTTTTGACATGCTACATGCCTTACTTCTCCGCCTAATGCATTAACTAAATAGACTAAAAGTCAGTAAAATATTTAAAGTTAGGCTAATGGGCTAGCATGTCAAGCTGGTGTTAAGAACATGTCTGAGAAAAACCAAGTGTGAATGCCATGACCAAATCTGATCTGCAACAACCTAGGGCTGAACTCCCAGATGTGAGGAAAAAACATATTATATCTTCTCTTTTGGGCATCACAAGTTTTCCCTAGTCCCTGTCTTCCCAGTGCTCCTTCATGATGATGCCACTGATCTAAGAGCACTAACCTAGAGAGGAATCCAGATGATATTTTCACCTGCTGAAGTTAGAAGTAAAAGCCAAATAAGTGGTGAGTTGTAAACTCCTGCCAAATTCACCTTTGTGTTTCCTTTTTCACCTCATTTGCCTCCCACCCTTTTTTTACTTCATTGTGCTCGGCTGTCTAGGATTGCAAGTGTGCAAAAATCTGCAAGCCTGTGACCCAGAATTAAAGGAAAATCATAGATTGGCTCAGTGCTGTTACATCTTTCCAGATGTCTGGGAAGCTAAAACCCATGTGCTTTCCTTCCTCAAGCAGCACATTTGCAGACAAAGTCAGAATTGATAGCTGAGGAGGAGACAGACTGGATTTCCCATTTTTACTGTTCCTTTCTGTCCCTCATATGTATTCATGTTTATCTTGAAGAAAACAAGATCAAATTTTAACAGCAAGAGCACCAATCAGTTACTCCAACTAATAGTTTGTTGCCTTTCCCTTTTCTCCCCCAGAGATGATTATTACCCTGAGTTGAGTATCATAAAAGAGTTTTGTTTATCTCCATTATAGCTTCTCTCTACCAAAGAACAGAAAAAGATAAAAGATAGTATTAAAATGAAAGCCTTACTTAAAAACTTGTTTAGAACTGCCTTAACCTTACCCTTTAATAACAGATTGAGGTTTATTATTAGCCATTCACCATGGAATAAGTCAAAGACTATATTCAAAATATCTAGCCTTGATTTAGTGTTCCAATCACTGCCTCTGTTCCCAGTGTTATCTCTGTAGAACAATTTATGCCTCTGCTGTGAATAAAGCAATACTTCTCCACATAATGCCTAAGTCTGCATCATGTTCTTTTTCCTCTCTGTGAAGTCCTTAGAAGATTCTATTCAAGTTTTAGTGCTCAAAATATTTTCTTTATTTCTTGTTAAGTGGGATGAACTATAGGCATTTCTAGACATCAGTATCTTTCTGCAGCACCAAGTGTTGACAGAGAATGAAGATTATTCATGTTAATAGAGATGTAGCATTGGAGTTTGCTGCAATCCAGAGTGTGAAGAGGCTGCTGCAGACCTGACTCTGTGTGTGGCTCTCCAAAGCTGATGAATGAATTTATTCCATGTCTACAGCCTTGCTGCTCAGGGCAGGGATTTCAGATCAGACATACTAAGCAGCTTTCAGAATTTGATCAGTATTTCTCTGGGCCCCATCCAGAAGGTCTGGTGTGCACCAGGAACTGATGATATTGAATTAAAAGTCTTTTCCAGCTGAATTGCTGGAGTTGTTATCTTTTAGAGTGAGTTCAGGAATGTAATGCTTACAATACATGTAATGTAGTCATCATTACTTTTAGACTGTAAAGCTTCTCAAACTGTGCTTGGATTTGACACTGATTTCTTGACCTGATAATAAAAGCATTCACAACAGAGGGGCTTTTTTTTTTTTTTCTTTTAATAAGGGGGGAAATAAAGTGGGTTTTTTCTTTTTTTTTTGGTTTTTTTTTTGGTTAAAGTTTCCTTTGGAGCTGAAAAATTCTTTTTCTTCCTTTCTTAGCACAAACCCATTACATTTTTGTGTTGGGAAAAACTCTTTTTGTTTTTACAATATGGAAAAATCTTCAGAGATTTGTATTGATTTTGTTTCATTTTTCTATATGTCTCCTGCATTATTTCCAAACCAGAGCACAGCTCCTCACCTCTGAGTTGTTGTTGTGTTGCATCCTGATATATTGTCCCTATAGCCAGAGGCTTTTTAATCCAGAACAATTTTTAACAACTAGAGCCTCCCAATTCTGCACCAAAAGTAGACAGAAGTTATCAAGGCATTATGAAGCATATAGGAACAGAGACATTTTTGATATTTTCAGCAGAAGATTTTTAAGTTGCTTTCAAGGGATAATCCATAGGATTCTTCAAGTAGAAGGTGAAAATAGTCCAGTAAATATTGGTGCATCTGATCAGTGTGTGCATTACAGCCTTTTCATGTTTTGCTTCTTTCTTATCACAATAAGAAAGAGGCAAAACATTTTACTTTTTTTACATTTTACTTTCTTATCACATTTTACTTAAAGGTCAGGTGGGTTTCTTTTTTCTGTAGTTTTGGTTTTGGGGTTGTGTGTGTGTGTCCTAAACTGTATTCAGGACCTTGCTCTTTCTTTTTTCATCTCTGAAAATAAGCTGGAAAGGAAAAAAAAAAATCAAGCTCTACTTCTCAAAGGTATTTTTAATCTGTCAAAAGGGTCATAAGCCTTCATTCCAAATTCTGTTTAATCAGATTTTTGTCATGTTTTACCTGGAGAAAACGAGTACAGGTCAGAGAGAGTGTTTAACATGTGTTGAACTGACATCATCTGCTGCTGCAGGAACAGCAAGGTGCCTGCTCTGATGGAAGATCTGACAATAAAATAATATGGGAATTGTAATACTGGACTGAGAGGAAAAAGCAAGTGGGTTTCAGTGAGGAATAAGCTACTATATTCCTTATTTAATTTTGGAGGCACTTGCAGGTGTATTCATTAACCCTTTCAGGATTGAGGATTGTTCTGTTTCTCCCTCCAGGTAGAATTTATTCCTTCATGCTTCCTGCACAAGGAACAGGAATCTGTCAGGAATAAGCATATCTTGCAGCTGTGGGTAAAGCTCACTTCCCTGGTTCTCCTCTCATTTCTGCATGTCAGATTTCTCCTCACCTTCAGTGAGAAGGGGATGGCAAATAATTTCACAGCAGAAATAGATCACGAGGTTGGAGTTGTGAGATTATTAATCTTGGTCACAGTTCACTTTGCAGTTTGGTCCTTTCATTGTCTCTTACATACTGGGCATGCCTGGGACTCCTTTCTAAAAAAACAGGTTTTGATGTAGCTGAAACTCTGAATCTGCTGTAGGAAGTCCATGGCCTGTGCTTTGTAAATCAGTGAAGCACCAGTCCTTTCTCAGCTGAGATTTATTAAAAGGCATAAAAAGCAGTAAAAGTTCCTTGGCTTCATGAATTGGAGATATAATTTCAGCCTACCATATCCTATTCAACAGCTCATTAAAATACAGTGAGAAAATGCTGACCAAGTTTTGTGAGTAATGGATGTTTACAGACTACCCAAGATGTTTCCCTCTAATTCAGTTAATTGCTGCTGCTCCTTATGACTGGAGAATGGGGGATGGAAAAGGATTGATTCTGGCACAGGAACCATAGACTGTTTTATAACTGAGAGCTAACAACAATAAGAAAATTATTATTGAAAAAATTCCTGGACCTGCTGACCAAATCATACTTGGACATTTGCTTAAACCTGAGGAACTCTGTTCCTGGAAATACCTTCATTCTCTATGTCCTAATAATTAAATAGATAATGATGAATGTCATTTGCCTCCTTTGACTGGCAGTGAAACAATTGCCCCCTAATTTTTCCATTGCTGCCCTCACCCCTCACATGCTGATAGAGCAAGTTGAGGGGGTTTGTTTGGTGTTGTCTGCTTGTCTGTTTTTTACACATCTGACATCAGTTTTGTGACTCAAGCAAACCATGAAAATCACTTTTCTGCAAACATGGTCAATGGGCAGGGCAGCTGGGATGTAGTGATGGGCATCTTGCATCTTAATCATGTCCTTGTCTGGCACAGGTACATTTTCTCTTATGGAAAATACTCCATTGTGCATTTTCTCCTGACTTCATTATTTGGGAATCCTTTGCTCACAGAGTATTCCCTTCTGTGTGTGGCTTAGCTGAGATAGGATACATTTCTTCTTGTTCTGGAGACAAAATCTGAAATGTTGCTTTACCACCTAGAATATAGATTGTGTTAAAACTGTACATTTTCAGGGATTCTGAACTACCTTTTACCCTCTTTTGGAGAAAACTCTGAGAAGGTTCTGATCAGAAATCATTGACTTCAAGAGGCCAATTTTCATAAATAAAGGGTTTGCTGTTACACTAAATTTGCCTGTCAACCACTTGGAACAGATTGGAAACAAGGAATCTCCTAAGGAGCTGTTGGGCCTTAATAAAAAAATAGTATGGTACTTTTCATATCAAGTACTGGTTCAAATAACAGTCAAAGACAAATAACATGTCCTCTTCTGGACCTCTTAAGAAGGTTCCATGTGTATCACTATGTGTAAGTTCTTGGACTGTAAAAGAATTCAGTGCAAATTGAACATTTAGTTTGCAGTTACTGAGTAATTGCACATCTGGGGATGAGAATTAAATGGTGTTCTAGGGGAAAAAAATCACTAGAGACAAAGATTTCTTCAAAGCTGTTGTGGTGAAGGATGATAAATGGTGAAAATGCTAAAGAGGGTAAATAAAAAAGGCAATTAAAACCAAATGGTAGACAGAGAGAGTAGGAGGACTGCATTTCTTTAGCCTGTTGATCTCTAAAATGATTCAGTTTTCATATGTGGAAGATGATTACATCACCAGGTGTGGTACTCTAGCCAGTCCTTCACACATGCAATAATTTGCTGTCAGTATTTTCAGAAGCAAACCTCATTATATATCAAACTATTTCAATTTTATGTGTATTTCTATTGTTATACTATTAAAATTTGTCTGTTATGAAGTGAAGAGAAATTATTTCTTTGCACTGTTTGCAATGCATTTTGTGACTCAATAGTTCTGGGTAGTTGGTAGTTCTGGTTTAAAAAAAGGTATCAAAGGAGGAGAATAAAATTTCTGACTGATGATAGGGTTTTTTGGAAACATTTCTGTCAGAAAACTGGGCTAGCTAAGTGCAGTGAATGGTGGTATCTGTAGCTGAGGTTGGGCAGGACTGCTGCACCTATCCCAAGGATAAAAAGCCAGCAGGAGTCTCAGGCTTCCTATTCCTGGGCTGTTTCTTCTTTTTCTTTTCTTTTTTCTTTCAATAGACTCTATCAGCTGATAGATGGCTGCTGATTTCAGTGGCCAGACAAGTCCAGGGAATATTCAAGAGCTCTTAACAGCTGGTGAGAGTATGGTCTTGATCATGTAGAAAAATGTGAGTTAAAAGGGTAAAATAAAGGAGAATTTGGGGTTTTCCTCTTGGAAGAGAAATCAGCCTGATCTTAGAACAATGCAATATACTCTGACACTTTCAGCCTAGTCCATGCTTGAGAAATGAGTGCTCTTAACAGCTCTCTTCACTTGATGGAGGCTGCCAGGACTGGAGGTTTGAGTTTACACTGGCAATCAGGCAACCCCAAGCTGCTCCAAAAACAGAGAGGGAAGATGGATAAAAGCCAGGAACTGCAGGAAAAAAAAAAAAAAAAAGGAAAGGAAAGGAAAAGAGAGAAGAGAACTGCAGAGCTGAAGCCAGAGGGAATGACATAAATACATAAATACAAGTGTGGTATAAATAAATTAGGGTACAGCCTGTATTTCACACCTATTTGTGTAGACATGTATTTCAGTGCCCATTTTTGTGTAATATTTTAACCAACCCATGACCACCTGAATGCTGAGTTTTTCTGGTTGTGGCTATTGTTTTATATGTTTTATTAATTGTGTTTCAACAGTTGTAACAGTTTATAGTCTTAAAATGTAACCAGTGCCTTTTTCTACTGCTGCCTTGCCAGCTCCCTTGAAGTAAGTAGCTGCTTAGCTGCTGAAATGACAAAATCCCTACTTCATAAAAATCCTTCCAGCACAAAAATTCAGAGACTGAAATGGAATATCTGAGGTGCCCAGTAGCTTGCTGTAGTTGAAAATGCCTTAATTTGAAAGCTCTGTGATGGAAGCCTGGTAAGGATACACCAGCAATGAGCTAAGGCCACTGTCAGAAGCACAGATGGCTAATTGGCTTCAGTTGCAGGTTATGTCATTTCAATTAAATTTTATTAGGAAGCATTTCAAAGCCATAACTGATGGTTTAGGATAAATGTAATTCTTCCTAAATGACCTCTTGCTAACCTTTATTTCTTCCTCTGTCTCCTCTCAGTGTTGATAGAGGCTGCTGTGACTGAGCTCTCCATGGCCATCTCTCGTCTCATCCATGCCTACAGCAGCAGCTTTGATGCAAATTTCCAGCTTGCCAGCATCCCTAGGAGCCCTTTATGTGCAGACATCAGCCTGAATTCCCAGCTGAGCTTCACTGTTTGTGCAGCTCATCACATCCCAGAAGCCTGGGTGACCAGGTAGGAGGAGGGCTCATAAGGAGATTTGTTGTGTCTTTGACAAAAGTCATTTTTCACAGACACCAGCTCAGCTCTGCTGATTTGGTGGAGGTCCTAAATTAATGTTAGAGACTGTGTGATGCACACCAAGGCTGTTTGGGCTGGGAATTGGTGTGATCCCAGCAGGACAAGTGACTGGAAGGGTTGGAGGCCAGCTTGCCAAGTGAAAGAGAGAGGGGTGGTTTTGCTTGAACCTCATCTCAGTGAGGCTTTCTCTGCAATTTTTGCTCTTGGTTTGTTCCAGCCTTGTCATGTGGCTAAGCACCTGAATTGGTGATGTCCTTCATGGGTGTGATTGAAGTTTAGAGATCCAAGTATACCTGCTATCAGCATAACACAAGAAAATAAAAGCATAGAAATACAATTTTGATAGGAAAAAGAGACAATTATATAAAAAGCCAAGAGAAATATTGTCTTCTGTACTACTAAAATTTGGTAAAACTAGTTGTCTCATCAAGTAGCTGCTGTTTCTAGTCTGAGCAAAACTGGTGTTCTGCTCTTACAACTCAGTGTGATCAAAGGGAGACAGGTGAACACAGTCTGGTAGCAATATTTTCATGAGTTAAAAAGTTGCTCTCAAAGTTTTGTTAATTTTCCCATTGCTTCCTCTTTACCTTCAATCCCAAATGCCTGTGGGATCATTTGCATTAGACTGTGAGCACAAGATTGTGCTATACAGCATTAATGGTCTGTAATTAGCCATTGAACAAAAGTCTGAGGGACTTTGCATTAGTTAAGGTAATAAATACAAAACTATAATCCCTATCCTGATTTCAGATGGTTATACCACTCCCACTGCATTTTATGTTTTACCAGAAAAATGTGATATTACACGTAGCCTAAAGGCCACTGATGACTTCAGTGCTAGGTTGGAGCACACAAAAATGAGAATCTTTCCTCCTCCTAATCCCCCTTTCCAGTCTTTCCAATATTCATAAGTGGCATGGACCTGTCATCATGAACTGCTGCTCTAACTCTTGGTTTCCTCAAATTCTTTTATTGACATTGTTCACCTGAATGCTTCCCGTTCTTATTTTCCTGCACTTCATGAATTCATGCTGGCAGTTTCCCTTCCAAAGGTCCCATTATAACTTTGCAGCTGGTTTAAGATGTCTTTTAACATGTCTTTTAACATGTCTATATTCCTGCATGAGTGTAATGTATAAAATGTATTCCATAAGTATATACATTATGATAAGATTATATTATGTATCAATACTTTTGTTTAAATAGCAGAACTTAATCATTTGATTGCATGAAAACCTTTTATTTCCTGAACTAACCTCTAACTCTTTGTAAAGTTTAGACTTTAGGGGAAGTATTTTCTAGCCTGCCAGTTATTTTTTCCTTCTCTGAACTGACACCTCATAGCTACTGCAGACTACAGATAACTTTTTAAAAAAAGAGGAAAATCCCCCAAATCTGCTACAATAATTATAAAATATATTATAATGTTCTGGAAGAGATAAGCCATCTTTCATATAAAAATGGCAGAGTCAGGCACCTTCAATCTGTGGCTGCCTCAAATTTCCTGTTCACATTTGACTGTTTCCCATCTTCATCATTCTTGTCCTGAATGAAGTCTAAAGCTGAGCCTGGCAGGAAGATCTGGAAGTTACAAGACTAATTAGGATCATTAGTAATTTATAATCTCTTTTGACTAATATTTTAAAAGATTTCAGGTAGAGGAATGTGAAGTAAGAGATATTCCCAGATCTAAATTTCACTCTGAAGCTGCTCAGTTCACTTTCTGAGGGCCAGCACAGAGGCTTTAATGCTTCTGCTGTAAAAATAGATAAATTCCCTTGAGTACTACTCTGGTTTTTTACAGATTGGGAAAAGAAGGTATAAATAAAGTCATAGAATAGCCTGGGTTGATAAAGACACCTGGTTGAACCCAGGTGTCTTTAAGACTTCTCTTTTATTCTGATATTTAGGGGAAAAAATAACAAACAAAAAAAAAACTTAAAAACCCCTCCATGCACACATTAATATGATATGAATTATTATAATTCCTTTTCTCATGTAAGGATGGATTTTCAGAAGTTCCTGAGTGGTTAACTCCAAATATGCTGTGCTGGACATAGTATATTACAATAATTTAATTTATTTTTCCTCCTTTTTAGCTACAGAGTTTTCACTTTTTCCTGTTTACTGACTTATGCTGGGAAGACAATATGTCAAGTGAAGATTTGCAAAAACACTGAAGTTAAAAGATCCTTCTTCTTTCAGGCTTACTGGAATGAGAAGTAAGTTTTGGCCTGTGTTTGATACATATTTCTCTGACAAATATTACACATCCAATATTCATTAAAAAACCCAAAATACCAAAAACAACATATTTTTAATGGATGTTCTTTTGAGCCAATTAAACTGCAAGTAATTCACAGAAACTTAGAGAGATTGGAATGAGAAAGAAATGGGACAGCCAGAGGCAGGGAAATAGGACTGAGGTAAGTCTGGTCTGACAAAAAGCCAAACTGAGCTGGTCTGTGAACAGCTTTTGTTCACTGGAGGAGTCCAGGAGTGCTGGAACTCAAAGCAGGTGCAACCAAAGGCTTTATTTATGTTCTTTTGAGGAATTGCACCTTTTGGATCTACCTTTAACACATCTGCAATCCAGCTTGAGAATCTGCTTTAACTTTTCCTCATGTTCTACCAAACAAGGCTGTTTGGGTTGTTAGGGTGGGGTCCTACTTGTTTGTTTGCCTGTTTAATTTTTGGAGGGCTATTTTATTTGGTTGGTTGTTGTTATGTTTTTCATTTTTCATAAAAATGATCTGAAGTTTTACAATGAGGATCTTAATTTGACAATTGAATTTTAGGATAAAGGCTGCCTATTACCTGTCTGTCTCACACTCTATCAACATTCATTTAAGGCAGTGGCATGGAAAAAAAAGGATATTTGCAATAGATGAGACAGATATGCACCTTTTTTATGATTTGCTGGTGATATGGAATTCTTTAAGCTTCTTGAAACTGACATATTTATACTTGCAATCTTTGAAATTTTTGGTGTTTTGCATCACTGTTTACTGTATTCTAAATCTGAAATGCTTGATTGCATTAGAATTGAACAAAGGCCACAGAGGTTTTGTTTGGGGCTTTTTCCTAATTATAATTATAACTGTATGTGTAATGCATAACTTCTTTTTCCCTTTTTCTGAGACACACAACACTGTCAAAGTGGTCAAATGGAAGAAGAGCTTTTCATGTCAAACACATTTATCTCAGTGGAGGGATAGAGGGAGATTAGTATGTCTCTGGATGATTAAGAAAAAAATTGGTTGAATTTCTGCTAAGTGTCCAAATAAGTGATTTTAGGGTTTCCCTGATGCCTTGAGAAGGCTGATCTAGAACAGAGACTAGACAGAGTTAAAGAATAAAGCAGGGATTGATTCCAAGGATCTCCTGCATGGATCCACCTTGGGCAGCACCAGAGCCCAGCCAGGGCTGCCCCCAAGATGACCCAAAATGGCCCCAAAATGCCCGGCCGGGCACGGGGTCTGTCCCTGGGATCAGCTCTGCTCCATTCCCACCTTGCAGTTCATTGTCCCAGCCCAGCTTTAGCCCAGGCACTCCCACCCTGCTTGTTTTTCTCTCTCCAGCCCACGGGGTTTGTGCTCCTGGGCTGAGATTGGGATCATTTGTCCTTGGTGCCCAGCTGGAGCAGGAATTGTTTTGTCTCCCTGCTCTGTGCACAGAGCTCACCATCCCATAATGTGAACCCAGCCCCACACACTAAAGCAGCACAAAATGTGAAAAATATCAAAGCTAAACCTGAGGCATCACCCTCAGTTGTTTCTATAGCATATTGGTACATATCCCTCAATCTTTTGTATGATTGGCAAGCAGCTGCAAAATCCTTGTATTTTAAAAAATCATATTATTACCTTTTCCTCTGTAGGAACTTTCACCTTGTCCAAGTTTCAGTCAAGTAATTTCTTCTGGCACATCCAGGCCGATAACATTGAAGGGTGTGAGGAGGATGATACTTCTTATGAGCAGTTTTGGCTTCTAAAAGGTGGCTAATGCTTTTCTGGAATGCATGTCACAAAACATTTGCTAAAACAGAAGATAGAATAGAAATAAATGTTTAGTGTAACTGAAGCAGAAATTCTGCTCTTCTTCTGTTTCCTGAAAATGTAAAACAATCAGCCTGAAGCTTCAGGCTTTCCATTGAAACTTCTTCCTTGCAAAATCATTATAAAATGTGCACAATTCCATCCAAATCTTATTGGAAAAAGAAGAAATTAAATATGCAGAACAAATCCTTTCTTAGGTCACAGATGCTTGTGAGAGGCTCTTAATGTCAGATCTAGAAGTGTATGAACCATAATAGCATCAGTTTGTGAGAGCACCTTTTTACTTTTTATTGTAGCTTGATTTTCAAAAAAAATTTTCAAAATCAATTTCAAATAAATTCTAAAGTAAAAACCTGTGAATTTATATCTGTCTGGCAGGTTTTTGAATATTTCCCTCAAACATTAAAGGTATTCACATATTTTCTGCCTCTGATTGACCTAGATTTGTTCAAGTTTAAATACATGAGGGGAGATTTCTTGAATCCCTTGTCCTGATGTCTGGAATGAGAATCTGGGGAACCAGGTGTGCCATTACTTTTTTGTATGTTTAACATGTATCCAGAACTGGATTTTGTGAAAAAAACGTTCTTTTTAAGTTAAAATAGAGATGCCAGGTGAGCATTTTAAATCAGCTAGCAGCCTTAAATGATGAGGAGGTTTAGATTAGATGTTGGTAAGCAATTCTTTCCTCTGAGGGTGGGGAGATCCTGGCACAAGTTGCCCAGAGAAGCTGATCACAGCTATTAAAAATGAGTGGGGTAAAAGGTCACCAGGAAGAGCATCAGTTACATTGGGAAGTCAGATATTCTCTATATAGCTATGGATCATTCAGGCCATAAAATAAACCTGGCTAATTCAAAATGAGTTCTGATCTTACATTAGGATTGATTTGAACAGGAAATAAAAAAAAGGCAAGAAGTGTTTTGGTGGTGAGGAGTCTATGTAGAGAGCTCCTGCCAAAGACAAGGCTTGCTTTAGTCACTGATTTTCATGAATTTAGCTTCTATTTTCAAGTGCTTCAAGCAGTTAGTGTCTAAACTTCACCTTGATGGGTTTTTATGAATAAATATAACCTATCTTCTGTTAAAGTCTGTTATCATATTTAATATATCCCAGAATGTTCTCAGAAACTCTGGGAATAATTTGATTCCTAAGGATGTTGACTTGTGCAGTGCTCCTTCTGTTGGTTCTTTTTTGAGAGTAGAGTTTTGCTTTAGCACTTGTATGTTACCTTTGGAAAGTGTGATTGTCTTCTTGGTGCAGAGTCCAAACAGGCTGGTACCATTTAACTTATAATGTGTAAAGTCCAAATTTGCCCCCCTTATTTTCTCATCACTTTCATTTTCCTGGGGCTGAGATCTCTTAGTTATTTTCTTTGGTCTTAGCTGGTTGCTCTTGATGTATTTATTTCACCATCTTCTCTTTTTCCATCCTTCATAATTTATGTTAAACCTACAGACACAAAGTATGGAATTAACATTAAGCCAACCATTCATCAGCTCAGATGCTTTCTTGGCCCTGGTTTTCCCTCCTCTCTCTATTTTGCTTGGCTTGTCTCTTTTGTTTCCATTCTCTCTGGGTTGCCCCAGAGCTTTTCTGTGTTGAGTGCTTTTAGGAAACAAATTGTATAACTTGATTTGATACCTGTGAATGGCACCTTCTCACTGAGCAGCTTCTTTGTCTCATTTCTGGCCTGAGTTCCATCCCTTCTTCTTGGTCACTCACTTGGCTCAGCCTCCTACAGTCACAAAGGCTGAGACCAACTGGGTAAGTTCAGATAGGCATTAATTAAACTTCTGCCTCGGTTTTGCATTACAGAAGTGATGTTTAGGAGAGGCTGTTGGTAGTTTTCTCTGTGTCTGACAAAAAGAACTAAGTAGTGATGGCTTTGTGGGTTGATAGTCTGTTGAACTACTAAGAAGCTGTACATGCTTTTGTGTAAAACATTTGTTAAACATAAAAAAAATCCTGGGAAATCTTGGCCAGGAAATCTCAAATTAGCAAATCAAAACCGCTACAAGTTCTTTAAAGCAATGCAGATATTCCTCTTCTTTGTGTATCACATCTCCAGAAGGGAAATTTTGGTCCTCTTTGGCCCATACTTTACTCTTGGGGGGTGTAACTTGTCAGAGTTTCCAGGCTCTGTTCCTGCTAGAAGCAGTGGTGTATGTGTCCTAGGGAAACTCTGGCAAAAATTTGCTTTCTGCAGTGAAGATACTGAGAGTTTTTATTCACTGCTCCAGCTTCAGTGTTTCCAATTGTATCACAAAATGCATATTTTGGTGTTTTTATTACTGTGTCTTCAAAGCATCAATGATTCTTTAAAGTTAACTCTATCAGACATTTTTATGTAACAAATGTTGTTGGCCTCTCAGTGAAAAAGACAGAACAAGTTATTTTTAGTAGGTAAACCAGCTCAGTTTCCCAATAACTGTTTCTAACTAATTGTAAGGAAGAGTTCATGAGACAGGGGAAGCAAATTTGAAAGCTATAAATAGGGACACGTGGGAAGACAGCTGAGAATTGCTCCTCAATTCTGCTCCTGGGAATCAGAAGGAGTGGGAAATGGCTGTCTTGCTTTGTTATTCAGGTGTGCAAATTTGCATCATTTCCAAATGTTGGAAGACTGATGATCTTAAATTTTGCCATTAATGCTGATTTGGAGTACTTCAGATCTTCAGCTGCAACCCAGCTAATTTCTTTCAGTAGCTCCCCAGCACAGTCCAGGAAACTTTCCCAAATCCAACAGAAATTTGATAGATTTGGAACTGGGAGCAAAATCTTATGCTGATTTTTCCTTTCACAATTACCATGTCTTACTTCTAACAGCCATAATTCTCATGTTTTACAGGCTAATATACTTTTTAAATGCAAATTCTACTTTTGCTTGCTGCTTAAGTGTGACTATATCATTTTAAAATTGCAGAGTTGCATTCTTCTGTCACTCTATTACTCAGATTTATCTTTTAGTCTGTTTTCTTAATCTCCAGTTTATGCAGATCTTTTGTTTTCTTAATGATTGTATTATCAATGTGGAATAATCCTTTTGGCTCCTAGCTCCTTATATTCATTTTGTTTATACAGAAAAAAATGTAATTAATTTTACTCTCTGCTTAAGAAATTCCAGCTCCCACTGAATATACATGGAAAAGGCTAGAAAATTATCTGTTCAGGAAAAATAAAATGCAGACTTGTGTGGGTAATTACACATGTGATCTTTCCATACAGCATGAAACTGTCTGGTTTATTGGAATAATTCCAAGTTATTATTTTAGATACATTTTCATAAACTGTATAAATGAACTGAATGACCAAGCAAGCTAATGTTCAATGCGAAGTTGAGATGAATATTGATGAAAAATGAATTTTCTCACTAAAAATTCAAATCTTGTCATTGCTATTAAGACAGCATCTGCTTTTAAATTGTGGTTAAGACACATCACACCACCAAAGCATACCTGAACAAGGGAATGATTATCATTCAGCAACTCTTGGTTTTTTGAGTGGTGTTTTCCTCTGAAGACACAAGACAGCCAATAGCTGCTGCTTGACAATTCTCCCTTAACAGGCTCCTTATTGTGAAATAGCCTTTCACTGATGAGGTAATTCCAGAGGAAAGTTTAATTAAGTTCTTCCTGAAGTGAATGAGTTTTTATCTGCTCTTCTCAAATGCTGTGACTCAGGTTAATGGCTGCCAATACTCATCAATGTATTGAAGGGATCTGTCACTTGCATTTTCCTTCAGGGTGCAACTTCTGTAATTTATGGCTCCATACCTGTGTTAGAACTTGTAGAAAAATGTAGAAAAAAACCCCACTTGTTGTAAGAATGCTCAAATATTTCACCTTTTTTTTTTCTGGTTTTCTTTTAGGGTCAACTTCCCTCTAAGAATAAAGGCTCTTCCAAGGGAGACTATGCTGACAGTCAAACTGCTGGGAGTGAACAGTGCCTCGAGAAATACAGAAGTGCTGGCTTGGACATGCTGCCCATTGTATGCAAAAGAGTAAGTCTGGGGTTGTATGACCTTAAGAAAAGACCCTTCTTGAATAGTGTTGGAGACTACAACCTGGGAGAAATATAAAAAAAACAAAATTACTCATTTCAGGACCTCCTATAAAAAGACTGAGAGGGTCACTCACAGCAAAGTGCTTTGGATGTGCCAGTAAGAGCCACATCCACGGGTGTCTTTTTTCTTTCTTTTTTTTTTTTTTTCTTTCCTGCCTTTCTTTTCTCCCTTTCTTTTCTTCTTTTTCTTTTTTCTCTTTCTTTCCTCCCCTTTCTTTCCTCCCCTTTCTTTCCTCCCCTTTCTTCCTCCCCTTTCTTTCCTCCCCTTTCGTTCCTCCCCTTTCTGTCCTCCCCTTTCTGTCCATCGCCCTTTCTTTCCTCCCCTTTCTTTCCTCCCCTTTCTTTCCTCCCCTTTCTTTCCTCCCCTTTCTTTCCTCCCCTTTCTTTCCTCCCCTTTCTTTCCTCCCCTTTCTTTCCTCCCCTTCCTTTCCTCCCCTTCCCTTCCTCCCTTCCTCTTTTCTCTTTCCCTCTCTCCTTTTCCCTCCCTCCCCTCCCTTCACCCTTTCCCTCTCTCCCTCCTTCCTATTCTAGTTTTAGGTGACTCTTTAACACTTTCTCTTTCTTCATAATGGTTGGTTTTTTTGGGTTTTTTTCTGTTCTCACACACATTCATTCTGCTGAAATTGGAACAGTTTGTGGTGACCACAAGGAGCACTTTTCACTCTCCACACCACTTTAGAAGCTTTCTTCTCTTTTCTGACCACTTCTTTCTGCACAGTACACAATGTAACAGTGGTTTAAAGGTCCTTGTAGTTTGAGTGTCTCTGCAGTGATGTACAAATACCCAAGGTAAATTTTCTGCACTGCTCTAAATATGTTTCAGTAGCACTGACACCTGAATTTAGACTGAGTCTTTGCAGTGATAGGAATTTTTTATTTGGGCTCCATAGCCCTGCAATACCCTCAGTGCAATAGAGGGAGATGTTCAAACCCCCCAAATTTCCACATGAGCATCAGCCTCTAAGTTGTAGCTTTTCCTTATCTTGAGACATCTCAATCTACTTCTCTGCATGGTGGCAATCACCATTCAAAACAAAATAAAACAAAAAATCTGACTGCAGGTATTAATTTGCTACATTTGATAGACCTTGTGTTTCCTTGAGCTTTTAATCTGAGAGGTGTAGGAAATTGTTTGGATTGGTTTAGATGCTTTTTTCCATCTTTTCAGAGAAATTCAAGGTTATTCTGGTCTTTTGTGACTTAGTTTGTAGAGCACTTCGCTTGAAGGAAGGAAAAAGGTATGAATCAAATTTCTGCTGCAAGGATTGCTGGAGCATTTATTCAGTTACTTTTCTTTCCTAGTTAGCCTTAAGAAGGGCACTTCACTCTTCCATTGTCTATGCATTTTTAAAGAAAGCACGGAATGTGTTTGAGGCATGATAATTTAATGAGAGAACACTTACCCCATTTACTTCCAGAAGTTCCTATACAAGAATTCTGTTCTTGAGGACCTCAATTAACAATTGTCTGTATCACAAAATGCAGATCTTGGTGGTTTTGTTCTGGAGGTTTTCTTCTTTTCCAGCCTTCAAGTCCAAAAGAAATGACTTTTGGAAGGCCTGAAAATCCTCAGCTCCCTGTGAGGTATATTTTTTCATGTATGCCATCAGAGGAAGCACATTGGGTTTTGTTAGGTGCCCACACCACCCTGATGGTTTGAAAAATTTGACTGCAAAATGGCTCTGTTCTTTCCTGGAACCCACAATCAGCACAGTGAGAGGATGGAGGGCCACTTTCCTTTCATTTGCTGTGTAATTGGAGAGATCACTGCTGAAGTGACCCTTCAAAGCAGAAATCAAGGTTGAGTTGTTGCAGGAATGATTTGGGAATAGCACGTTCAACACCCCCTCATCTGATAGCTGTGTCATTTACAATTACAGTAATTACTACCACAAAGAAGCCTAAATGCCTTTTTCTCCTCTGGCCAACCACAGCTCCAGAGGATTATTCATTCTCTGTGATTTCAATTGATAGACAGACTGGTCTGAAAATCAGAATTGCCCTGAAACTCCCCTTGCTGCTGGAATGCAACTAAACTTTCCAGACTTATTTCAATAGAGTGCTTCTGAACTTGGAAGTCTGTACCAAGAAAAGATTTGTACTTCCAGTGTCATGCTAATATGTCAAGAGCACCTTGTATTACTGCAAAGATTATGGTATTAAGGTTTTTAAATAACAAACTCTGTGAATGTGTGGAAAGAGATTAAAGAAATCTGACCAGAAAATCTTTGACAAAACATTTCTAGCTTGGAAAATAACACTTTTTAAAAATAAAACTTTCCTGAGAGGTGAATTTGAGTTCTAAAAAAGTCTTAACATTCTTATGTCTAGAATTTAATTTATTGGGGAAAGGACAGAAATAAGCTCTTTGAAGAAGCCAGCTGCCCTGAGGTATTTGCTTGGGTCATCAAACATCCTGGTTCAAATCCTTGTCCCAGTTGGTCTCTTCTCAGGGTCAGTGCAGATAAGGACAGACTGTGGTTCTTCTTTTCCTATTCAGATGCTTGATAAAAAGAAAAAAATAGATTGTTTTGTCAAACATTGGGAAAAGAAAATAAATGTCAAACATGTTTTTTTAAAATACTGTTCCTCATTTCTGTCCTGTCATGTCATTGTCTGATTAAAACCACAGAAATTCTATTCAAAGTTATTTGGCTTATGTTAAAGAGAGAAGGAAAAGAAAAACAGGGTTTTTTTATTCCCAGGTATATCTTAGAATCTTGATCTGGAGCAAAAGAACACTTAATAAAAAGACCATGAAATTGCTCCTCTTTGTAAATTTTATGTCTAATTTCTCTGCTGAAATAATTCTTTTCACTGTATGATCACATCCCATCTTTATATTTTAATACTTAACATTTAATTTGAACTGAAGATTAAAAAACATGAAATTAACATGTATAGAAATTCTTTTCATCTGTTTCAAGAGGTGTGAGGTTTCTCAGGCTTTTGAACACAACAGTGTTGAAATCTCTTGCCAGATCAAAGGCCTGCAGTTATTTGCTGAGAGTTTACCACTCCCATTTTCCTCTAAAAAATACTAATCAGATGGATGAGAACTGTATATATACATACATTTATGAAGAAACAAATCCAGCTCTTTATTTAAAGCATATTATTTATTTTTTTATATTGCAATCTCTTCTAACCTTGCCCATTTTGAAACCACACAATACCTAAAAACCTCCTCAAGAATTTGGCCAGCTTTAGGGTTTTTGTTGTTGCTAAAGACTTGTCAGTGAACAGATGTTTAACAAACATCAAATTTGCTTAATTTACATTATTTCCTGAATTCTGGTGTTATCTTGCACTCTTGGGACAGTTTTCCTGCAGTGTGCAGATTTATAACATGATTAGCTGCTGGATACACACTGTAGCCTTAGCCAAACATGTGTTGGGATTCCTGCTTATCAAACTTCCTGAAAGTATTCTCCAAGCGTTGCCTAAATGGAGTTGTTTACTCTAAAATCACTGCTTGTAAGGAAATTTTGTGACTTTATATTTTTGGAACAAAAATTACAAAGTAATCAGGAACATAAATGCAAAATTTTTTTCGAAGTCTGGAATAATTTTGTACTCAATATAATTATCACTTACAAATTTATCCTACAAATTTAGGGAAGGTATTTAAACTAGAAACTGTGGGGATGGAGGTTGTGGTCCTTATAAATGTCTGCAGTACATTTAGCATTAATTTGTGGTTGAAAATTGTCTCTAGTTTGAATTTTTTACAACTCTGTGGTATTTGTAATTATAATAAAGGAGTTATCTCACAGTATCATTCCAATGCAGAATTAAAACTGCTTGTGTCATAAGATATGGAAAAGGGTTTTTTATATATTTTAGCAGCTTTTGCATTTCCTTTCAATTTAACCTCAACTCTGAACTTCTGAGACTTATAATGTCAGGTTTGGGAACACTTACATTATTTTTACACAGTACTTTTCCCTGATATTCCCATTTTTTTTCAGCCTAAGCAGTAATCCTCCTCTGACTGAAGATGGTAATGAGTGTAGCTGCCTGCTTGCCCAGTAGGTGAGCCATCATATCTGCTGCTCTCAGCCTTGTCAGAGAGTTGATTTCAGACAGCAGCCCTAAATCAGTGCCAGTAGAGCCTTTGGTGGTGCTTGTGTATCAAGAAGTCTCATTTGATGCTAGAGGCAATTCAAAAAGGGTTTGGAAGCTTTTTGTTGGCCAGGTTTCCATTCCTTCCCATCAGAAGCTGTGTTACTCTCTTGGGCTGAGCAGTTTCATGGTTCAGAGCTGATGAACAAACCAGAAATCCATCATTTTGGGGCAGCTGGGGAGTTCAATGTCCCCCACAGTTCCCCCACATTGCTCTGGCTTCACTGATTCTACCACAATTTATTTTGGTATTTCTGAATCAGACAGAGCAAGCAGCAAAACTTTCCTCTTGTGGGGAAAGTCTGCCATGGGGCTTCAGAGCATAAGGCTGACTTTGTCAGCTTAGGATAACTTGAGCTGCCTTTAAATAGCAATGTCATTTTCTGCAGCAAGGTGGGAAGGTTATTTTAGCTCCAGTAATAAACAAGAGAAGGGAACCTGTGTAATTCCAAAATGAATAAATGGCAGTAGGCACAGAGCAGGATGTTCACTTTCTGATCTGCTTGATAGTGAAGTTGTTAAAGCCATGTTCTGTGCCTGTGATCATTCTAGGAGTCTATAAAAGGTCATTACCCTCACCTCAGGGATGGAAAAACTGGAATGGTAGGCAGGATAAGGAGTGACCTTCCTGAGCTCATCAGCAGAACCAAGCTGCAGAGAGAAGAATCTGTCTGTTCACTAAAGGATATGGTTGTCCTGCTCATGATGATAATTCTTTCATTTTCTGAGTGGATCCTGCCCTCTCACCTGCTTCTTTTCCTAAAAATAATGATGTATCTTTTCCCTGTTTCATTCATCCCCTTGGCCCTTGTTGTTGTTCCATTTCTGTGTCCAAAAGCTGACTGTTCTGAGGAACACTGACTGTGCTTGTAGTGCCCCAAAGTTGGCTGGGTGTGCTGGTTTGGGCTGGGGCAGAATTAATGTTCTTCCCAGTGGCTGGTATGGAGCAGTGTTTTGGATTTCTGCTGAGCACAGGGTTGATAATGTGGGGATGGTTTTGTTACTGAGCAGGGCTTGCACAGAGCCAAGGCCTTTCTGCTTTTCTTGTTGCCACACTGGCAATGAAGCTGGGGATGCCTGGGAGGAGACATGGCCAGGACAGATGATCCCAACTGACCAGAGGGACATTCCAGACCATGGGGCATCATTCTAAAGGTATAAAGAGAGGGAGATAAAGGAGAAAGAGCAGAGACATTTGGAGTGGTGGCATTTGTTTTCCCAAGTCACTGTTACCTGTGCTGGGGCCCTGCTCTTCTGGAGGTGGCTGAGCACCTCCCTGCCCATGGGAAGAAGCAAATTTATTCCTTGCTTTGCTTTACTTTGTCACATTCCTATTTTCTGAAAAATCCTTTCACCCAGGATTTTCTCTGAGAAGCTGAGAAGCCTCAGAGAAAAAGGAAAACAAATTATTCTCTCATTTGCTTCTCCTGTGTTGTGCTCCCATGTGGAAAATGTTTGGAGATTGTTTACCCACAGGGGATTGTTCCATTGGTTTCATGTGAATTATTTTGACTCTGTGTGGAGGCTCTGGAGAGAATCATGAGTTTCATTATTATCTTTTTAGCTTTCTGTAAGTATCCTTTCTGTATTCTTTAGTATAGTTTAGTATAGCATTCTTTAATATAATTTAGTAACTTAAAATAATAACTTAGCCTTCTAAGAACATGGAGTCAGATTCATCATTCCTTCCTTCATCTGGGAACCCCATGAATACAAGATTGCTTTCTTTTCATGACTTTTGATTTCCTATTAAATATTCTTTATGTCTGAGAAGCCCATCTGCCTTCAACAATTCTTCTTTGTCTTCCTGGACAGTCTTTAGCCACATCTGTTTGAGGTGTAAATGAGTTGAAATAATGAGTTTAGGAAGGTCTCAAACACATCTACAGCACCTCTGAGGTCTGTACTACTTCTTATATTTGTCTGAACAGGTTGCCCAGGAAAAAAAAAATCCACTGAATGTGTTCTTTTTTAAAGGCCCCCATAGTTTTAGAGCACAATATGAAAGTGATTAGCAGTAATGAGAGCTCAAAAGGGTAATTTACTCTTCATGTTCATTTATTCTCAGCTACTCCTCTCCCTTCTAACAAAAGTGCCAATTAGTTCAAATTATGATGTAAATCTTTGTCAACAAAGGATTAGTTGAAGAGATGCAACTCATTTATTAAAGGTCATCTGAGCACACATCACAGGAAAACCTCTTTGAATCACCATTGATCACGTCCTCATTCACATCAATTACCTAAATGAGAGAGACTTCATATCACACAGTTGCTTTCTTCCAAGTATCTTGTTCATATCACAGCTTTTTCTGTCTCCATTCCCTTGCAAATCCACCTACAGCTGCAAAAAACCTTCAGAAAATAACTGTCTTTAATCCTCCTGAGCTCTGTTCTCACAAAAAAAAAAATAAAATAAAAAAAAAAAATGTCTGTGCTAACTACACAAACAGCTCAAGAAGT
The DNA here is from genome assembly GCF_022539315.1 of Serinus canaria. NCBI lineage: Eukaryota > Metazoa > Chordata > Aves > Passeriformes > Fringillidae > Serinus > Serinus canaria. Next base: position 69,491,773 of record NC_066314.1, read on the forward strand.
GGAAAAGAAAAATTAGTCCTGAATTAGGTTTATGCTCATTTATGTTGAGTGTAACAGTCACTTTGTGGGAGTTTCTTCAATCTTCTTCAGATGACTTTAAGCAATTTATTTCAATTTGCAATTCAAAAGACACTTTCTTTACAGCAATGTGGCAAACTCTTGCTGGGATCAAATAGTCCCTCTGGTGTCTCTTGTACCTCTGACATCTTCCTCCCCGGTGAAAGATGGGCATTCAGACCTCATTTACTGGCTGGCTTTTTCTGCTGCAGTGTCTAGTGATTCTCTCAGTTGTTTTGACTGAGCAGTGTTTAAAAAGATCTTAATAAAAATTATTTGTCAGTAAAAGAAGAGGTGCTGAACATAATCAAATTTCCAACCTCACTACTCATTAAGATATAGACAAATTAAGGGGTAAGGCCAGTGTATGATAGTGCAATATAAACTTGAGTTGGTTTGTTTTGCTTAGGATTTACACCCAAACTTTCTCATTTTATTCAAGTTCTCTAGACTGGGTTGTGCTTCCAAATCAGGCTGGGTTTCTTATCTGCTGGCCACATACATGCCTGTTTTACTGATAAGACTTTCTTGTAGGTGTAGTGCAAAGACTGGTACTTCAGACCATAACCTTTCATCTGTCCAAAAACTCCATGTGGCACCTGTGGTACAAACTGTCCCACTCAAACTCCCTTCAGCTCTTTATAGACTCTCATATCATACTGCCCCCTCCCTGCCACCTACACATAAAATCAGCAAGGATCCCTTATGGATGCAGTAGATAGCCATGAGTTTCTTCTTTTTGGAGAATAAATTTGCTGCCCTCAACCTTTTACAGTGTATTGATGCTTCACAGTCTCCACCATATTTGCCCTCCAAATTAGAATTAGGTATTATCCTTATTTTTACACCTGGCTTAAAGGGCAGCCCCTGTCACACAAGAAGCTGGTGGTAAAGTGCAGAGCTGACTCAGAATGTTTTGGCAGAGGGATTTTTTTCATGAACCCTGCAAGTGCAGAGTTGCTGCTCTGGCAGTGAGACCACCAAGATGCCACCTCTGCTGAGGCATTCACATTTTCTAAAAAAATCCCTCCACCCAGGATTTTTCTCCTGGGAAGCTGAGAGGCCTCAGAGAAAAGGAAAACAATTCTGATGTCATTTGCTTCTCGATGTTGTGCTCATGTGGAATGTGTTTGGAGATTGTTTACCCACAGGTCATTGTTTCATTGCATTCTGCTGGGAGTTGTTTTCACTCATTGGCCAAGCTGTGTTGAGACTCTGGAAGGAGTCACAAGTTTTCATTATGATCTTTTTAGCATTCAGTAAGTATCCTTTCTGTATTCTTTAGTATAGTATAGTATTCTTTAATATAATATAGTATCATAAAGTAATAAATCAGCTTTCTGAGAACATGGAGTCAGATGCATCATTCCTTCCTCCATCAGGGCATCCCTACAAATCCTCTACTGGCTGAGGCCAGATTGGTACTAGTCCCATAAAGATAAAGGGTTTGCTCTCCTTTTGCCTGTCCCTTGAGCTCTGCAGTTGCATGGCTGCAGTGGGATTGCAGTGATTACCAGGGCAGTGTTTCTCCCTGTTTCCTGCAGGAGGCTGCTCCGTGGAACCGTGCTGCTCAGCCTGGCACCATGCAGCATCCTCCCCACAGCACTGATCACCCCGGGCATCTGCAGCACTGAGACACCAACCTCAGCCACCCTGCAGGTGAGGAAGCCAGAAAGCAAAGCAAAGGCTTGTTTTCTAGCAGAGTGCAAGGAGAAGGGGTGTTCCCACAGCTCATGGAGACCACCCAAACTAAAATCCAGTTTCCATTGCAGCCACTCTAAGAATTACATCAGGCCTGCAGGGTAGCTTTGTCACCTTTCCAGGCTGAGTTAGCAACTGGGTATTTCAAGGATAAAGCCAATTTGGTTTTTATATTTAAATATCCTAATATCTGTTAGCCAATGAAATGTAAAAGCAGGTAATACAGATAAATGAGCCTGGCCTAAAAATAGCCTTGTTTTAACAGACAAATGGGGATTTTCTGAAGAGTTCAGTCCAAGACCATGCCTTAAAATAGATCTCCCTATTAATAATTCAGGGAAGTTGAGACAGTAAATAGCTATTAATTTATATATTAATTTATATCTACTGAAACAAACAGGATTTCTCATTCTGCCCCCCCTCATTTTCAGTTATTCCCAGCCATATAGCAGTATCACAATTTGTGAATCACATTGGAAACATTGTAAATATATATTTTCACAGAAAATCTAGGCTTGGATTGGAAGAGACCTTAAAGATGATCCAGTTTTGCGAGGTGACTGAGTGTTTTATAGGGAACAAATTTGTTAACTTGTAGAAGAGTGATGCATATGAAATACTTACTTTAAAAATTAGATAGAGATTAGACATTTTGGGGTGCATTAATAGACCATAGATAGATTCAAACGGAGCTGAATTATGAAGAAAAATCTGAATTTTCAGATAAATCTACTCAGATTATCAAGTACCTCAAGCTTCGTAGTTTTGGTTGAACTTTTGCTTTCTCTGTATCTTAAAAAAACATTATCCCTAAGTTTTGACAAGCATGTGTGAGAATGGAAAATTGGTTGATGCTGTACAATATATTTATAAATTGAACATCCAGAAGAGAAATCAGGAATCTGATTTCCATCTCTTGCAGTGACAAACTACACATCAGAAATAGCCTCACTTTTCAAAAAACAAAACAAACCTACATTAATGAAAGGTTTCCATTTGAGAATCATCTCATTAAAAAAGAAAAAAAAAAGAAAGAAGGAAAAAGTAAGAATTTGCTTCAGTTTTGAGCTTATGCAGCTCTGATAAGACTGTAATATGGTGGCTGAAATGTTCCCAGGGAAGTTAGGTTCCACTGATTTCTGTGGATGGAATTTATCACCAAAACTTTCAAGTAACATATTACATACAGTGAGCATCCTCACATTATTATCCCCCTTCCTTTTGTCATACTTTGTTTACTCCCTGTACAAATCCAAGATAACATTTATTGACATTTGTATTGGAGATTACACATTGCTAAAACCCTTCTGTCTTTATTTTTCCTCTTCCTTTTCATGTTTATAAATGAAGATTGACTTCCCAGAAGCTGATTTGGAGTTCATTAAACCCGAAGCTGAAGAAAGAAGAGGTGATCTTGTAGAGCCAACCCAAGAGTGCCTGAAGCACATTGCCAGACTTGCACAGAGACACTCTCTCTTGCTGTAAGTTGTCCCCACCTCACCCTGCTGGTTCTTGCTGGGCTGTACCTCCCTTGTCGATCACAATTCAATGGATCCAATTTGTTAAAAACAAAATTTTCCTCTGAAGGAGCCTGGCTTGGCTGATTTGAGAAGTAACACCTCTGAATGGAAGAACAGATCACATCAAGGCCTAATAAGGCCCTGGAGGTGGCAGTGCATTTTATCAGTTTAGAAAAGGATTGTTTTTCCCTTTCTATTATAGATCTTTTCATGTCTTTGAGGCAAGAAACTAATTTTTCATTCAAAACATGAGATTTTCAGGTAATGCAGTGCATCTGTATCAGTATTAGCAAGAACACCTTTAGGTTCCATGGAAATTGGCCTCCTTTAGTTATTAAACACTCAGACTTCAGATGGAGCTGGGAAATGGCTTTTGAAAAATCTGCTTCAAGTTATGAGCGAGGAAAGAAGTATGGAAAGTTCAGCTTTCCCAGAAGGTGGATAAAGACACAGTGGTACAAAACACACTCTGAACTGAGGCAGATCAGTATGCTCTGCTACAGGAGTGTTGTACTACCAATTAGGATTATGCACTGCATAAAGTAATTTTGGGTGTAATCAGAGTGGAATTAGGAGCACAGGTGCTTACAGAGAGCCATTTTACTAATGGCAGTTAATTGTGGGAATTAATCCTCCATCAAAGGTCAAAAGGTGCATTAGTTCTGCAATAACTAAACAACTTAATTCAGCACTCTCAGTGGGATATGATGTATCTGTTAAGAAGATTTTTCTCTGCTGATTTCTATGTTGGTGGTTTGAGGGTTTTTTAAAATTAATTTATTTTAAAAAAGAGCTGCGTTTTATGTTTAACTGAATTTTTACAAAGACAGGCAAAATGTTAAATTATTTTTATTAACCAGGGGATCTGTGATTTGAGGTTTTGTTATTCTGTTTTAAAATGTGAATGGGATCTCAGTATTTTATTATGAAGAGCCACAGTGACAGTGAAAATCCACCTGCAAAATATGCTTCAGAATGATTTAGAGAACTTCAAACCCACTGCCTGTGACCTCTGTTACCCTGGCAAAAATGTGGTTTCAGTAAGAAGGAATAAGATCATTAAGAAATTAGCAAAGTACAAAGTAATTTGTCAAAGAAGGCAGCTCATGCCCTTTCTCTGCTACTGAAAACCTTGATGTCCATTTTATTGAGAATGCCGCATGGTTCTTGTCTTCAAGACTCAGGAAGGACACAGTAGATGTGGAAAGTGTTCAGAGAGGGGCAGCAAATATCATGGGAGGTCTTAAGGTTCTCTTTGACCAAGAGAAGCTAAAAAGGCTGGGACTGTAGATTGGAGAGAAGACTAGAGGATGTCCACAATTTATACAATTAATTTTTGTAAAATCATGATGGTGATAGAAAAGGTAAATGCCTCATCAATTCCTACAGTATTTGAACTTAGGGATGTTCAATGAAACAAGCAGGAAAGAAATTCTCAGTAAATGGAATAAAGTGCTTCTTTAGACAGTCAGTGGTGAGCTTTTAAAATCTGCTGTCACAAAGCTGTGAAGGCAGATGACAACATCACCACGTTTGTGAAGGCTGAACACAAATTCATGGATAGGTTTCAGAAAGGAGCAGCAAAGGGTGGATCCTATAACATCCCTAATACAACAGTTTTGGGTTCTGTGGGAATATGAAGGGAAGAGACCACTCAAAGTCACTGGTCTGGAGTTTAGGCTGTGCTAAATTCAGGTCCTTGGAGGAAAGGCTGTGGTAGTCCCATGTTTTCCCATAGTTTGTTGTTTTCTCCTGTTTTACAGGCAAAGGTGGTCTAGTAAATGAATCATCAAGGGAAGGGTAGCATATCTGGGGTTTGAATGAAGCAATTCCATTTTTTGGTATTTTGTTAATCCAGCCTGTAGATTCTGTTGTATCTGTATCAGAGGAATTCTTTCAACCTTTCTCATTCATGAGATACTTTCTCTTAAATTGTAGCATGTTTCTATCCCAACACATTATTGCCAGGTTATCTGAAGATTTCTTCTTTTCTTTTTGTCTATATGTCAAGAAAAAGAGAGGAATCTAGGCAGCTTTTTTAGTGGCAGCATCACTCCATGATGATGCTTCAGGCTTACAAGCCTCAAATATGACTTTGAAATAAGTAGGTGTCTGTGTCAGAGCATACAAGAAACCTTTCTCAGTCTGTCAGGATCCTTCTGTTCATCCAACTGCAAGCAGAGGGAATATGTGAATGGACAGAAAATTCTTAAACCAGTGGTAGAAAAGGAAGAAACAGTGGTTAAAACCAGGCAGCTGCATGGCTGTCTTTCTTACAGGTTGTTGAATGCAGTAGTGTTCTAAGTCCAACACTGCCATAAAACTGACAGCACAGACAGCCTGATTCTGTTCTTCCTCTCTGCAGGGTCATGATCCAAGTCTGCTGCTGGAATAGATGCAAATACAATATATTTTTATATACAGAATCCAAAAATTGGTTGCCCCAGTAGCCGTGCTTAGTCTATCCAGTATCTGGACCCAGATCTTGCTCTCCCCAGCTGCTGACACCCTTAGCATAAAATAAACACACAAAACACATAAAAACCCTCCAGGTCCACAGCTGATGGGCTGGTTGCTGGTGCTTGAGCCTCTTCCTGGTCCATGAGTGTGTGTCTGCTCCAGACATGTGCTCCTCCCAGCAGCTCAGACTCTTTCTGGTAGATGGCTCAGACCACTGGTCCTTGTGGCCAGCTTTTCCAATCTCATCCACTCTCTTGGATGTTGATTAATGAAGGTGTTGTTGAGTGGGACTGAAGGAAGTGAACATACCCACATGGTTCTTGTGCTCCTCACAGCCCCTGACTCTGATCTTTGGCATCATCACCAATCATCACTCTGATCTTTGGCATCATCACCAAGCACATGGCTCCTGTGCTCCTCACAGCCCCTGACTCTGATCTTTGGCATCATCACCAAGCCAGACCAGAGAGAGCCAAGAGGAGAGGTCATGACTTACTGCCAGCTGCTTTGGGTGACCTGCAGACATTCCAGATGTGAGGTTCTGATTCCTTTAGGATTACTGTGTTTGAAGTACAAGCCCCAGAAAACTCTGCATCTGAGATTAATGCTGCTCTTTGAAGCTGGTGCAGCCTGCTTGCCCAGTGTGTCCCAGTGGAGGGATGGCAGACTGGTTTGAAGACAGGATCATGCCAGTCTGGTTTCTGACATCTTCATTTTCTTCATTCATTATTTTCCTTCTACCTTTCCTTCCCTCTCTTCCAGCTTCCCTTTTCCTTTTGGAAAGGATCTAGTTTGCTTACCAGTGGTCACAAGAATCCTGCAGTGAGGTGTGATTAGATCCCCTTCCAGCTGGGTGAATAGTGGAAGAGGTCTTTTCCAGTCTGTCCATGGAAGAGAAACTTTAAAGTGAAAATCAGTGCTGGGGGACAGAAATTCTCATTTTCTACCTTTGCTGCTCTCTCATCTCTTTGCCTTTTGTCTTGTTCTCCTTTAGTACTGAAAGTAAAGAACAAAAGCAGATCAGAAGCATTTAAACTCATTTTTTGCTCTTTTCCCCTCCCACCAAAAAAGCAGCAGCTAACAAAGCCTTCAGAGAAGCTGTTTTCTTCATTTAGTTAAAGGGATTAATCAAATCCTGAACAGAAAACTGCTGAATTATTTAGTTTATAGGGTGTTTTGGTTTTATTCATGTTAAGCAGAAGGCTATATATTTTAATATATATCTCATATGGAGGGAAATTTAGATACACCTAAATAGGTGTACCTCTTTAGAGACACCTAAATAGATACACCACCTAAAAAAATATAAACTTAACTTTTATCAAAAAAAAAAGAGGTTTAAATATCATATTAACCCTATTGAGACAAAGAAATGCCCTTATTTGCATAAAAATCTTCAGATCCTTTATGTATGCAAAATAATTTTACCCTCCTAAATGTCTTAAATGTTTATATAAACTTTGTTACAAACTTAAAATCAAACCTTAAGACACTCCTACCCCACCCACCCTTTCATTTCATCTCTGATCTTTAAAGCATGCAAGGAGAAAATGGCATTGCCTCTGAGTAAAGTCAGAGGGAGAAATCTGTTATTTAGAGCACATGATACAAGGATTGATTTCTTATCACCCTTTGCAAGCTCAGTAGAAGCTTCAGCTGCTTTAATCTGAACAGCAGCCTGTCTAGTTTGGAGGATGCTGTTTGAAAGCTGAAATCTCTGCTCAGTTATCCTTTGAAGGAGGTCCTTGAGCTGGACTGGCCTGCAGAATGCCATCCCAATGCACAAGAAACCAGACAGCAATGAAGTTTCAGGCCTGCTTTTATCTCTTCTTCTGTGTGTGACTTTTTCACATGATCTATCTATTGTCACAGAAGAAATGCTGTGAATTCTGGAGCTGTTTCTTGAAGTCATTACCAAAATGACACTTTTCCTGAGCTGCTTGCTGAAAGTCAGGATTGGTATCACACTTAAGTTCATCTTCTGCATACATTTATGAGCTTCTTCTCCTAAAGGGAAGAAATTAACATTCACTCAGGAAAAAAACATGCCCATCTTTGTGCTGCTGCTCTCTCTTCCTAAACACTTGGCAATTCAAAATTGCAAAGGAAAAAAAAGTTCTCAAGTGCCTACAGAGCCAAAGGAACTCATTTCTATGAGCTGTGAATGACACAATCTTGACAGTTAGAGTGGGGCTAGGATTTTTTTTCGGCTAAGAATGTCCCAAAACATTGCAAATAGAAGGAAGACAACCTTGGAAAGAATGTAAACACTTGGATTTTGAGCCCTGTTTACACATCTGGATAATTAAATGCTTGTCTGGAAGCAAACTATTTACTTACTGCCTCCTACTAGATCCCTCACACCTCATTCTGAAATATTTAGGTTTTTTTAAAATCACAAATGTTTTATGACATTAACTAGCTGCATCACCAACCTGGTCAAACATGACCAAGAAAACCAATGTTCTTCTTGATTTGAGTAATTATTTGTATGAACTGGAGATCTGTTTGCTCTTTCTCTAAAACTCTCAAAAAGAGTTTGCTTTTGAAGGCTCTGATATCAAATTAAGGCTGTTGTCTGAGCTTGTCTCTCCAGGGAAATTTATTTTCCTGTTTTCTGATGTGTCAGAGCCTGAGATTTAATATGCATGAGGCAAAGACATCTGAATTGTTGACAAATCAGATGATATAAGGCAGAAATTATTGTGCTGTGGTGAAATATGGTGTGATGACTGACCATTTTATCAATATGACATTTAGATTTGTAATATCTCTGTGAGGAGTCTGGTATATTGCATCTTTCTATTTTCTTCTACTTATTTTTTTGTGAGTACAGTAAAACATTTTCAATTAAATATAGAAGTTGTTGGGAGCTTTTCTTTCCTTTTCTAACTCATTTCAGCACTAGGGGTAATCACACTCTGCTTGTGTGTACCTGTGCTCCTGTTTTTGTAAATGTGCATAGATGTGCCTAAATATTATTTAAAAGAAAATATGTTAAAAATAGACACATCTGCATTAAAGAGTCAAAGCAAGGGCAGGAATGAAAGCTGTGGCTTGCAGTGTTGTATGTCTGGTTTTGGAAGTTAGAGATGATTTGTAGCAGATAGGTGTAACAATAATTTACCCAGTGACAACTGTACCTTCTTTGTAAAAAAAAAACCAAACCAAAAAAAAAAACAAACCAACCAGTAAAAACAAACAAACAACACCAACAATAGAGAGAGCAGAGAAGAAAATTGAAAGTGCTTGGAATGTGAAATAATCATATATATATATATATATGTGTGTGTGTGTGTGTCTTTTGACAGTTCATTTCTATTTGACCTAAGGCTGACAGATCCAGAATATAAGTATCACTTTTCTTATAAAAGCTGGTCTGCAGAAAATGATATCCTACCCAAAGGAAAACATGTACTTAGCTGAAAAGCACTGTACTGTGTGACTTGGCCCCTCTGTACAATAAAGTTTGTGGCTACACAAAGCTTCAGGTGGTTTTAATTTCAAACTGAAATTTTAATCTTCTTTTCCAGACTCTCAGAGCAGCAGAGGAGAATCCTGTGGTTTTATCGCTACTCCTGCAATGAGCAGAACTGCTCCCTTCCCCTGGTGCTGGGCAGTGCCCCCAGCTGGGACAGAACCACTGTGTCAGAAATGCATGCCCTGCTCAGGGCTTGGAGCTTTTCTCACCCTCTGCAGGCACTTGGGCTGCTGACTTTCAGGTAAGGGAAAATCACCCAGGTGGGAAATGAGGGATCAGCAGGAGGATCAAGTGCTGGATCATTCAGTGCTGCTGTTTGCTCAGCACCCTGCCCAGGGTTGGTGCACTGGCTGGGATTTCCTTTCTCTCTGGGCCAAAGGGAAGATGGAGTTGCAGCTCTTGCCATGACCTTGAGTGTGCCAGCCATGTCTGCTTGGCTGAGAAGGTTTTCATTGTCACTGCTTTTAGATGGGACAAGATGGGACCATCTTTGGGCTAAGAACAATTCATTGCTCAGATAATCATCACTCTCAGAGGCTGTGAGCTTTTAGAGCAGCAAGCAGTTGGTTATAGCTCAAAGTAGTCACAAGTTCTTTGTTACAAGGCAATATAAAACTTTCTAAACTAATAGAGAGTTGTCACAAAATTTATTTTGCTTTTCTAACCTATCACCTTTACTTAATTTTGCTTCACTTTTGTCCAATAGGCTTCTGTCTCACAGGCACACAGATGCCTCTGTTATAACTTCTAAACTCTTAGGTTACTCTGTACAACCACATCACTTCATTACAAACCCTTCACCATCTTATCAATACAATTTCTCACTTACTTAAGGCACATTCTCTCCTACAACTATAGAAACATAAGTTGATGATTTTTCTGCTTAATGTCTGTGTGCTTTATTTTTACATCAATCCAAGCTCCTTCCAAGGCTGCAGATCAAATCCTTCAGTGTCTGTGGAAGTTTCTGTTTTTCCAATTCCCACAGGAAAGTAATGCTAAGCAGGAGGATCAAGTGCTGGATCATTCAGTGCTGCTGTTTGCTCAGCACCCTGCCCAGGGTTGGTGCCCTGGCTGGGATTTCCTTTCTCTCTGGGCCAAAGGGAAAATGGAGTTGCAGCTCTTGCCATGACCTTGAGTGTGCCAGCCATGTCTGCTTGGCTGAGAAGGTTTTCTGTTTCTCAGGATAATGAAAAGAGTCTTTCATTCTCCAGGAGAGATTCAGGCAGTTTCTGGTAACAGGTGATCAGTCAAATACTTAGCACTTGCACAGCTCTCCATAACTTCAAACTACTCAACAGGCACGAGGTGAATAATGGGAGTTAAGAAGGACTGAAATGTATCTCTAGATTATACAATAATCTATGTAAATACATACAGTCCCACGTGTAACCTATCTTTCTGAAGCAGACTGGATGGAACTTTGAAGTGAGTGGAATAAATTCTGTTGTGGTGCCTTGTTCCACCCCCACTGCCTGCACTGGGGCTGATTGTTGCTCAGGACACTTGCTTGATGCTGGAGATAGCCCACCCCCTGATGGAACAGAGATTCCAGAGGACAGGATCTGTGTCAGCAGCCACACTCCCTCCAAAAACCTGGGAGGTGTTCTGCATTAAGTGACCTGTAAAAGCATTACACATGCAGATGAAATGCTTGAGCAAATTTGTTTTATCAAGCTGTTGCTTGTCTTGGGTAAGCACAAGCTGCATCAGTTTTGCAATCTCAGTTTCATGCTCTACCTTTGGGGAAAAATAAACCTCCTCTAAAGCTTTACTTGGGAAATATAGTGTGACTTGAAACACTTACTGCCAGATTATTAAAAATAGCCATTTAATAATCTAAAACTGATCATTTTCCTGGATGCAATTTCCTAATACTTCCTAACATATCCTAATATTTCCTAATGTATCCCAGATTTCTGTCTGAACTATTGGCAGTTTCACATGTTTGCATACATGTCTTTTTTATTTATAGTGGGAATAGTGGCAGCAAAGATCCTGACAAATCAGATTCTGGAGCATAATATTGTTATTTTTCATTATGAAATTATTTGGATCCAGTTCTAATTTATAAAAGATCCATGTAGAAAGGAGTATATGGGCAGTGTGTTATTGCTATTTATCATTATGAAATTATTTGGATCTAATTTTAATTTATAAAAGATCCATGTAGACAGGAGTATATGGGCAGTGTGTTATTGCTGTTTATCATTATGAAATTATTTGGATCCAATTTTAATTTATAAAAGATCCATGTAGAAAGGAGTATATGGGCAGTGTGTTATTGTTATTTATCATTATGAAATTATTTGGATCCAGTTCTAATTTATAAAAGATCCATGTAGAAAGGAGTATATGGGCAGTGTGCTGTCTTCCAGACTTCAGAGTAGAAAGAGAATTTGACAGGGTTTGTCAGAGCTTGCCAGGCTTTTAGATCAGACCTTTTGGCCCATTTTGTTTCTGTGTCTGGGTGGCATTTCTACAAGGGAAGATCTTGATTGCTCTTTGAAGATGCAGCTCTGCACGAGGGTGTGGTGCAGAGTATCAGCCCTCTCAGGTGCTCCAGAGAGTATTTAATATTACTCAGTCTGTCCCCCAGCTTCTCAGAGTGCATCAGCTGCACCCATTGTTCATTCTGGCTGCACAAAGATTGCTGGCATGCAAAGGAGGGGAAGATGTCCCCACTTTGTCCTTCTTGTGCCACCACGGGGAGTGGCTGGCACTTGCAGCTGTGCCAAAGAACAAGTACTTCTCTCCTGATCAGGATCTGAGATGCCTTGTCCCTTTAGTTTCCCACAGAAGATAATATCAGTCCAGGTTTTTTCCTTTGTGGCAATACTGCAGAAAGAAGTTTTACATCACAGAACAAATCTTCTTAGGAAAAAAAAAAATCTGTCCTTCTTATAGGCACAATATCTTGCTGGTGCATGAACAGCTGGGAAGCTAACCTCCAGAACACAGGGATTACATTTCCTTAAAGATGCCTCCTTTCAAAAGTGTCTGGGTCACTGACTGAACTGCTGAGACACTTGGATACATGCAAATTGAGAGAGTGGGTTGAAGGAGAGGAGTACTTTCCATATAAATGCATTTCTGAGGTTTCTTCTCTTAGTTCTCTATTTCTCAGTTTTCTATCATTTTGAGAGAAGTACAGTAACACTGGCTAGGGTCCAACCTTCCTTCCCCCTTACCCTCCCTGACTTTGGATCACAGGCTCTTTAACTGAGCTGGTTGTGAACATTCATTCAACTCTATCCCATTTTATGTTTGGCACTGACAACTCATCAACTCAGTTCCTCACTTCTATCATGCAGGAAACAGCTCTCTGATTTCTTGTGATTGCTAAGACACGGCTGAAAGATCCAAGTTCATATAAAACATGAGCAGAATATAAAATAAATTCTCTCCATACATTCATGTCTATTTCAAGGACTTGTGTTACCATCACTATCAAACCATGGGTAAGGAAAGTGAATTAGAGCTGATCTTTGTCTACAAGTGTTTCTGGCAGGAGCAACTGCACTCAGTCAGCCCAAAAGTCAGTGTAGGGCATCCTCTCTCCAGTGGTGACCAACAGCAGCTCCCCAGGGAACTGAGTGAAAATGGGCCAAACACAGTGACCCTGCTGCTCTCCCAGCTTTCAGTGTTCTGCAGCTCAGAGACTTCCTCAGACAGATTTTGTTGTTGTTGCTGTTGTTGCTGTTGCAAGAGCCCTCTTGCATTTTTCTTCAATGATTTTTTCCAAAGTAAAATTGATTCTGCATAAATATTCAGCTTACAATCCTAAAGCAAGATCTGCAGCTTAGCTCTGTGCTGTGTTATTTCTGTGCACCACAATTTATCAATACCATAAAAGAGGCCAAGAGTTTCCAGTCACTCCAGATTCTGGATGCTCTCTTTGGTGGAGTTTCAGTTTGCAGTGACTTTAGGAGAACCTGAATCTGTGCTGCCGGCACAGATCACTCTTTAAAAAGGATTCTCAAAATCACTGCCACTTCTTCAAGCCTTGGTTTGGGAACCTTAAATTATCCTTCTTCTCAGAGCAAAAAAAGCAGCTGATTAAACTCAAACACCTGTTGGTGAGCACAGAGAAATGAAAACCATTGGAGAGGAGTCCTGGCATTGTAGGCAGCATCCCAGAGCTTAGGGAGGGCTATCACAGCCCAGCAGATCAATCCTCCCATCAGCAATCTGAACTGGAAAGCTCTTTGCAACTTCCTGCAATTTCTAAGTTGTTTTGTTCACCTCACAGTTAAAGATACCCTTTAATAGATGTTTCTTGTTCTTGGAGTCTGTCTCTCTTGCTCATGCTCTTCCACTTTGCAGGCAGCCCTCAAGGCAGGCAAATGATAACATGCTCATTTATGCAGTGGAAAGGAAGAACTTTCATAAATGGAAAACACAATCACGGTACATTTCACAGATAAATTCAGCTGCAACCTTGAATCCAGTACTCAGAGCAAGTGCATTGTTTCTTAGAGCCCCAGAAACCAATGCTTAAAAAAAGGAATTTAAAAAACCATTAATGTTTCTTTAATCAATAAAGATGCAATGGAGAGGATGGGAGGGGGAAGTGGAGAAAAAAGATTTTACACTCTTACCTCTAATTTCAGGGAAGGATGGTTATAAGCTGCTGCCTGAAATATAAAATTATCCCTAAGGCAGAAGTATGGAGAGAGTCCCTCCTACTCAGAGCAACTTCTTGGTGCCCTGTGCACTTTGCTGTTGATTTCACTTATTGGGCTTGGTAAAAGGCCAAGCTTCAGTGAGTCAGAGCTTTCCCCAGCTGCATCCAGGGAAATAACACCAGTGCACTCCTTCATTCAGAGAGTTTCCTTGATGACAGAAAGAAACCAAGGGCAGGGTCAGCAATGCCATCATCTATGATGTGCTGCTAGCAGGCCAATGTTTTGTGTGTGTTTAGAACAACCACAGTTGGGAATTTTTAGTCAGGTTATCTTACAATTCAAGTTACTGCAAAGTCCAAGCACATTCATTAATCCAACCAGCAAATTTTTTTTTGTTTTTTTTCCTTTTTTTGCCTTTTTTTTTTCCTGGCCCAGTTAGAGTACACCTGCAGCCCTGTGAGGTGCCATGGCTGGGAATGAGGAAACTGAGCTAGAATCAGGAAACAGCCATGGAATGTAAGTCTTTTTTCCAGCACAGTGCATGGCTGGCTGCAACCATTTTGAAGAAGCTTGTGGAGGTGAAGATGTAAGCTCTCTGTTAGGCTTAAAAAATGTCTTGGAGATTTCTTGTTGAATTCTAATTCTTTCAGGGCAGCTGCACAGGAAAGAACATTCCTTTAAAACCATGGGCCAAATCAGTGTCAGACAGTTTTGGTTATAGTATCCCTCAGCCTGTGACTGTCAGTATTATTCTTGATTCTCACTTTATGTAGCAGAGTGCTATGGCATTTCAGAGGTTCAGATATCTAACCAATAATTAAAATAAAATGTGATACCTTGAAGACAAGTTTGGTTCTTATACCTTTGAAAGCCAAAGGGATTTAGAATTTTTGAATCAGATTGTCATTGTTTCAATTTAAAATGTTCCCTTGGAGCTCCCAAGGGAGTATTTACAAATACAGCAGAGTATTTATAAACCAGATAGCAGCAGAGCACACCTTGCCTGTTTGCATCTTGTTCCTTGCCTGTAGTTTTGCACCAACATGGAGAGCAAACACAGGCTCAGGCAAAGAAATAAGATAAGAACAAAGCAACACTCCACAATTAATTTGGTACTTTGATGTACAGAACATGTAACTGATAAAGCTTTAAAACTGCTTATTCTTAAAATACATGAAATTTAGTGATAACTTAGATGGTGATGCATGCAGTGCTAGGAACAGACAAGTCTTCTGTTTAAACAGTGGCATGTGATGAATTCTTTATTTTTTTTAACTGCTTTTAACCATTTTTAGCTTTTTTGGCAATAAATATGAGGGTACTGCAGCAGAATGCTGTAGTAGGACAAATAGACAACTCTGTAGAATATTGCATGTTTTCTGTGCATAAAAGTGCACTCTAGTCAGGAAGCTTAATCTAAATAATCATGTTTTCCATGGTTTAATCTTCAGTTTTAATGTAACAGAGAAGTTTGCCTCTAGGGTGGGAAGAACCTTCTAGATCATACAGGTTTCAAATGGAAATTTCTTTTTCTTAATTTCTTCCTACTCTTGTCCTAAGATATGGTTCACCATATGGTCTCCATGACATCTTAAACTTATTCTTAGTTGTTTCACTCAGAATTTCTTGTAGAAAATCTCTATGAGCATCACTGAAAGTGTATTTTCTGTGAGTAAATTCAACAGATCTACCTGCCAATCAATCAGCCAAAGCAAAATGAGTGAATGTGACCATGACCTTTGCAATGAGTGGGGCTGGGAAGGGTTCATGTGACCTCTCACAATGAAGAGGGAATTTCTCTTGAAAACAAAAAATGAAAAGGAGTGTCCTATTTATTGATGATATTTGTTATCTTTCTGTAATTTCATTTAGTCCTTTCTTTTTCTAACCTTCATACACTCACGTGGTGTTTTCTTTAGAAGCCCTCAAAGGAATGAAAAAACCACAAACTGAAAATCCTGCTTACCTTATCTGTAAGCTAAAACTACACACCTTAATCATTATTCTTGTAATTTCTTCTCTCTTCCTGTCTGTTTTTAAAATACTTAAACTGCCTCACAAAATTTCCCTATTATTGGCATGATACCCTTTACTACTCCAAGGGTTTTTGTTTTCTGTTGGAAGGTTTGCTAGTTCAGCTTCCCTTGTTTCTGCCCTTGTTTCATGGACTGAAGTTTTGATTTTTTGAAAATGCAACAGAACATAAAATGTGAAGGGAGATGCAGAGATAAGTGGCATGATATAACTCTACCTTAGAAGAAGGCCTGTGAAAAGCTGCATTGTTCTCCTCAGAGATCATCGTGTGCCAGAAAATGTAGAGAACTGAGCAGTTTCACTTACCTGGCAAAGGTGTTCCAGCACAGGGCTATTTGAGGCAGCACAATAAAATTAGAATAGTCAAACTGTTAAAAATGAAATGCACATCTATTTCTCATTTACAGTCAGCTCACCACTGGCAGATGCTAAAATCTCAAGAGAATTTCACAGATCCACAGGACTCCTCAGCAGTACTGAGTGTTCTGTTTGAATCTGATTTAGCTGAAAGGTACAGCTAGACAAATAGCCCCTGACTGGCTATCTGTGTGAAAAGAATCAAAGACTGAGAGCTTTCCTTATTTCTAAACCAAATTGTAATCTGTGCTCACCCAGCCCAAAATTCAGCTGTCACAAAAACATCTTCATGTCTCAAGGGAGATCTAATCATCTCCTCAGAAGTTAAAAAACAGGTTAAAAAACAGGCTGTCAATCACTGGCATCATGCAGAGAACAAAACTGCAAAAAGGGTGTTGAGTTTAGGCAGATGAGTGTTTAATGGGAGAAAAACAGTTTCCTAACTTGTGGAGAATCCAAATTATGAGAGAGACATTTGAAGTCCTGCACAGTGAGACCTGTAGCTGAGGACTAAACAACTATAATTTCCACATTGTTTATTTTTTGGTAGAGCCTGGGATGTTTCTGATGTGTGTAAACCTGGAACAGGTTTGTAAGAAGCCATGACCTCTGTTGTGGAGTACTCATTGCCTTAAGAGACAACAGCTAAATTGGCCAAAAGAAGAAAGCTGGAAGATATTCCAGTGCAGCCAGGCAAATAAATGGGGAACACTTGGGTTCTAGTCAGAGACCAGGACCACAACACAGTGGTTCTATTCAGTGAAGTATTTATTGACCAATAAGTTGTTTGTTGAGGGGGGAGAACCAAAACAAACAACTTTAAGTGAATGGAAACGTAAACCTGGATGAGGGTTACCATTTTGAAATGATACAGTAAAAGAATCTTACAAGCATTGTAAAAAGGTTTCACTTTAAGCTGGGTTTGTTTTAGCTAAATTCCCAGATATTTTGGTGACAACCATAAAGGTCCTTGAAGGTCCTGCCTCTCTGAAGCCACAGGCAGAGCCACATGTCAGGAATTCTGTCACTTCAAATCCTTCCAAAAATTGATCTGATGCTGACAGACTGCTACAGATGAGCTCCTGTTTCTGAGGAATGTCCCCTTAAAGACTGGAATGTTGAATTTGTTGGGATAGACTTGTCTCACTTGTCTGCTTTCAGAGTTTTCAGCATGTGTAAGTAAATAATTACATGTTCATTACAGCAAACCATGGAAATCAGCTCTCCTCTAATATCCAAACTATAAAGCTCTTTTTCTTAGGCCTGAAGTGATGTCTCTTGCATTGAGTTAGAGTCAAAAAATCAATTAATTTTGTCCTCTAATCAAGACTAATTTATGGATTACTAAAATCAGATTTGATGCAACTCAAACATTTTCAAGATTATTCACTGAAAAAAACCCCTTCCAGCCCTAATGAAGCACCAGACTGCAAGATGGCACAGTTTCCAGGCATGTGAAAGGATTTTTTTTCACTCAGATTTGCTTCTAAACCATCCCCTTTTATTGGCTTCTAGCAAATAAACTGGTGCAAGTGAGAACAGCACAGCACCATGTAATACTAGAGGAGTTCATTAGAGTTTGCTGTAACCCCAATGTTTCTGAGGCTGTGAAATGTTTGCTCAAATACAAATGTAAGGGGGAAAACAAATAGAATTAAATATTGTGACTGTGTACAATATTTAAATACAAATTCAGTATTGTATCTGTGGCCCTGAACAATACTGAAATTCAAAAAAAGCAAAGGATATTGCATCTGGGGATTAACAAATTGTCAGGTAGTTAAAAAAACAGGCTGATTGTCCATTCTGTTCAAAAACTAAGCTAAACCTCAGGCTGACCTCAAGATTTACAAGCTGAAGGAAACAGTTCAGTCACCAAAACCAAGAAATTACCAAAATCTCATTGAAGAAGAATGACAGGAGCCATGTTTCCTGGAACAGGTATTTCACCACAGTGCCTGTCATTGCCCAATCACACCTGGCACTGCTTCTGGCTTTGAATGACACCAAATCAATTCTAAATAAATCAAATGATAGCTGCTGAATTTTCTGGAAATTTTAGGATTAAAATAATTTTCTTGTTCTTTGTCTAGCTGGAAAAAAAACCCAGGAGTTTCTGTCCTCATAGCATTGCTTGAGTTCAGATCTTGGCTGCTGGTAAGGACAAGCTGTAACTAAGGAATAACAATTTTGTGCCTGGCCTTGTGCCTGTGTGGAGTGCATTTCACTGCTCAGTAGCCTGTTGAACTAGGCAAGAAGGGGAAGGGAAAAACTCATTTCCATATCATCTGCACATGCTTGGCACACAACCCTTTGGAGCCATTGCATAATTAGAAAATAGGATGATATGGAAGGGATTATTCTGTTTAATATATAGGCCTCCTTCAAATATGTTTTGTTCTAAATAGCTGTGTGAATATTAAAGTATCAACTTCTCATTCCTAATAGGTTGCCTGGAATAAATAAGTTATAAAAATAAGCCTTGCAAAGATCTAATTTGGGCCCAGGATGATCATTTATTTATGCTGCATTCCTCCTCTCCCCGTCGAGGCCCTCTTGGCATTATACAAAGAATTACAAACCCTACTAGAAACATCATTAAATATGTGCCATAACAGACAGACAAAATAGTAAAACCAGACCAGAGTCACACTGCTAAAGGATGCTGGAAAGTGTTACAGGTTGACATGGTTGTGTAAATGGTTGAGAAGTGTAAATGGCTGAGAAGTGTAAATGATTGAAAACCAATTTTTTCAAGTCCAAATTTCCACCTGTTTTTTTTTTTCCTTAATCAAAACATCCCCATTTTTATTAGAAGGCCTCCAGTTAATTCTCTGATCAAAGTGTACATTCTGTTCTGCCTCAGCTGGTTTTATTGAACTGTGGAGCTCAAGAGTCAAGCAGCAGGTGCCATTATAGCGCTGAGCACCAAGCTTTACAATTCCTTCTCTTTTGATCTCAACAGCAACAAGCAGTCCTTGCTGCAAATGTGGCCCTGCCTCCTCTGTTTCACTTCAGGTTTTATTTCTCTATTATTGGCAAGAGGTGCTGGGTGGGAAGGTGGGCAGAGCAGAGTGGTTCTGTGCTGAGCTCTTGAAGCAGTGACACTGCTGGCCTGTGACATGTCCTGCTGTGCATGAAGGGTCTGATTTCAAAGGACTTTCCTCAGGGTGGATTGACAGGATAACCCTTGTCCTTTAGTCATCATATTTTTCCTTTTTTTTTGTGCCTAGACTGCCAAATCAGAGATCTCTCCTAAAGGCCATGTGAGTTCACAGGGTAGGGATTCTCTGCTTGTTGTGGGGCAGGTGCTCACCCTCAGGGAACTGGATCAAAGCCCACCAGCTCTTCCAGGCAATGCCCACTTCACTGTTTGAAGACATTTCTGACCCTTCTTGCACCCCTGGTAACTGCAAGGTCTCCAGGAGCATTTCCAGTTTGCTTCAGGAGAAGACAGAAAATATTTTTTGGGGTGGCAATGGCCAGCAGGCAGGTACTGGTACACAAAAAAGGGTGACACCACATAGCAGGCACACATTGAGGAGCACATCTGTTCCTTTCCTTGATAAAGCAGAACAGCAAATCAGCCAAATTTCAGCCAATCCAGGCAACTTCTCTGTATGTGAAATTCTCTGTGTACAAAATCCTAGAATCATGGAGGTTGGAAAAGACCTCTGAGATCCTTGAGCCCAAACTTTAATAATTATTGTCACAATTGCAAAACGTGAAAAGGTAGAAATTACTTTTACATTTGCAAAATAAGTCCTTAAAAGATTCTCTTTTGGCTTTCAAATTTCAAAAGAGACACTGTATGCTTTCTATCCTTCCTCTTAGAAGAGAGAAAATGTTCTGTTAAGAGTCAGTTTTGATCAAGTCAGGCTACATCAAAATTTCATTCTCTTCCAAAGGAAAATGTTTTTACCATCTATATTCTCCAGCCTTCTTTTTCTGCATTATCACTGCTGCCACACTGTGTTTTCCTCTTTCATCATTTTCATGATGAGAGCTCCATCCCAAAATCCATACCAGGCTACAGCCACCCTGGTTGCAGCCAGAATTAGTTGAGAATATGGCTTGTGCTGGGTTCTCAAACATTTTCTCATCAGAAGTGTCTGTTTCACTGACTTGGAGCCTTTCTCAGGAAGGTGTTAAGTTTTTTTACCAAATTTGACATAATAAAATCCTAAAAATACCCAGCCTATGTTTTCAATTTCAAAATTCCTTTTTTCTAAAAAGTATTTTTGATTGTGTTACAACTGAAAACAGAAGAGCTGATTTGGGAATAAATTATCTGAGATGAATCCTTTTTGTATGGGAAATTTAAAACTTTTTTATTGTTGCTCAGAACAAATGAAGTCTTCAAGTGACTGTTGAAAGTTCACATGGCTCAGAAATTTCCTATTTCAGGTAAGAAAGAGCAGCAAGAGATCTGTAATTTGCTTTATATTTTGGGAAATTACAATAAGTGCTATTTCAAATTCAAAAAGTTATTTGAAGATCAGCTTTTTGGCTTTTTTTTCCCTGTGTGACACTCTAACAGTCAATCCAATTAAGTCATCTGTGGTGTGTTTCTTGTTACAATAAAGCAAATTAACTGATTTTTTTTTTTCCTGTTCCATTTTGAGAGAAAATCAGTTTTTCTAACATTTTATATCAGTGAGAGCTCAGGAGGTTTGCAGTGGTCTGGTAGCTCTTAATGACACCTATTTGTTTTTTCTCTAGTTTTCCAGATCAAGATATTCGCAGGGCAGCAGTCCAACAAATAGAAAATGTGTCAAATGATGAATTGTTGGAATATCTCCCACAGCTGGTTCAGGTAAGGAGGAAATTGATAGCCAAGGAAGCCTTCAGTCCAGATCAATAACTTCATTAAATATTTTTGATGCTTTCAGGTTGGTTAAGGCATTGTAAGGGGAGCAAATAAGTCCTGCCAACTGATGCAGTGAGTGGTTAAAAACAGGGCTGAGGGAGAGTCTGTTCCAACTTAGGAGCATGGAATTGTTTTGGCATTCTGATTGGGCTTTTGTAGATAGCACAGGAAGGAATTTTCACGTAACAAAGGAAAGTAAAAAGTGCATCTGAACAGGAGAAATACTGCTCAGGTGTCAGGGCTTCATTGCATGTCACCAACATGTTTTATGAAAAATCCTTTCCTTAGGATTTTTTCCTCCTGAGAAGCTGAGAGGCCTCAAGAACAAACTGTAAACAATTCTTATCTGCTGCTGTGGAATGCAACAGGTGGGTCTAGGATTGGTCTCATCTGGTTGTTTCTCATTAATTGCCAATCCCAGCCCAGCTGTCCAGACTGTCTGGGTCACAGACAAACCTTTGTTATTCATTCCTTTTCTATTCTTAGCCAGCCTTCTGCTGAAATCCTTTCTTCTATTCTTTTAGTATAGTTTTAACATAATATCTATCATAAAATAATAATCCAAGCCTTCTGAACATGGAGTCCAGGTTCTCATCTCTTCCCTCGTCCTGAGACCCCTGTGAACAATTCACAGCAGTCAAGGAAGGAAATACTGCTGCTACAAAATTTTTAGTGTCTGAGTTTTTAATCACTGGATTTTAATACCACATATACTGAGCAAACCACTCTCAACACAGAGTGAAGTGGACATTTGGTGTGCACTTGTCTCTAGAGATGTGCATTGCAGTGCACTGGAAATGAATGTTTTGCAAGTTGTGGCATCACTGCTTCCAAAGCCCTTGGTGATTGAGGAGGTGCTGGGCTGGGGCTGAGCAGGAGCTTCTGGAAGCTTTACCCCCTCACTTGGTGACACTGTGCATATGGATGACCCACTGTCCACACTGCAGAGCTTCTCAGGGGTTCTTTCTGTGTTTGTGATATCTGCTTATCTAGACAGATATCCCTCTGTGCATTTATGAATATATTCATGTCATCCCCTTCTGAGAGGCAGCAGAACCTTCACAGCTTTACAGCATTCACAAACTGCTGTGACCTTTCACCTTCCTCAGCTTCTGTTCTAAAATTTTTATTTTAATTTTTTTTTTTTTAATTTTTAATCTTTTATTTTCCAAACCAGATAATCACATAAAAAATTAAATATAGCAGCGATAGTTTTAAGTGGAGGGAGACAAGCTGCATATTTATATGGAAATTACCACAGACCTAGGGTGGTGTCTGTCTGTCTTACAGGAGGTGGTAGATGCTTGGGAGCTGAAGCTTCTCTGCTCATTGCATTGCCAGAGCAAACTCTCCATTTTCTGATTGCTTTGTTCAAACTAAGCACTGGGTGCTTTCTGTTATAAAGGAAAGACACCAAAGCCAGCACGAAATTGATTTTTATTATAATTTTTTCTGTTAAGGTGCTCAAGTTTGAGTGGAGTCTTGAAAGCCCTCTGGTGAAACTCCTGCTGAGTCGTTCTCTGCAGAGCATCCAAGTAGCCCATCAGCTTTACTGGTAAGACCATTTGCCATTACAGTTATTTTCTGTCAAAGTGAAATTTATCCCTGATTCCATTGGTGATTAATCCTCCTTTGGTTTAAAATCAACAGAAAAACTGAGTTTTGCTCCTTCCCTTTCATCTGGGTAACTTGTATAAAAGACTCACTTATCTCTGCCTTCATCCTGGCCCTGGGCAGGAGGAAGAGGGGGAAGTTCTGCCATTTGGATGTTCAGCATTTTCTTTGTTTGAACCAAAATTAGCCTTTCCCAGAATTTGCAAGCATTGGTTCACTTTCAAAGGAGGCTAGCTGCTTTTGTGATTCCCCTGACCTCTCCTGAAGTTGTCAGAATTGTCAGGCATGTCAAAATGTATGTTTTAATCATTTTTAAATCAGCCTGACTTGTGATGGTAGAATTTCCTTTTCATGCTTGTGGAGATGCACCAGGCCTGGCAGAAACTGCCATTCACCACCTGCCTCCAACATAAGGGCTCCTCTTATTGTATTATTGAATTATTCTGTTTGCTTTGCTGTTACCTCAAGGCTCTCTGAGAAGAATGTGGCTTTTGATGGCTCAACATCTGCCCTGTGATCTGAAAATCAAACTTTTGTATGTTTTCTTTTTTTTCCCCCCCCCATCTTGATAATGATGGATGAACTGAGCTTTCATTTACAGTTCAACTGGTTCAGATCCCTTAAACCAAAGCTTTCCTCCCTGCAAAGCAAAGAAAACAATTTGAAATGGATTAATTTGGTTGATGAAGTGTGGGGTTGGGAAGAGCATAAATAATACTTTCATACCTGCATGGTCTCTGGAAGTGTTAGTGGGGATAAACCAGAATTATTAATGTGTTTGTTTTACTGAAATGGGTAGGATAATGTGCTTAATGAGCATGTCTTTCAAATAAAGAGGAACCACATTTAGCCAGCCATTTTTCAACAGTGCCTGAAATATGCCTGAGACAATTTCTACTAATATCAAACTTATTCATACTGTACATGAAATATCCAGTCTGGAGTTTTAAATATGCCCTCAGAGCTGGTGGCTTTCCTATAAAATTGGAAATTATATCTAGGGTTCAGTGGACAGGGGAACATCATTAGTTTGCCTGTGTTTTCTGTAACTCCTCTCTTCTTCTCAGAAGAAAAATTATTTTCTGCAGTCTTCTTCCTCTTTACTTCCCAGTGCAGATCCCTATTTTTCCCCAAATTTTGCCCAAACTGTCTAATATTATAACTTTGGGTCATACAGAGCAGTTATTCTGTCACGAATATGTGTTTATCTGGAGCAGTGCAATGTAAAGTGGCAAAATAAATTGATTTTATACACAGCTTTATAGGGTAACTACATCCACATCAGGCAGGTTATTTCTCAAGGCTCCCTGTATTCTCTGCCTTTCAGCTGGTAGTAGCCCTGTCCATGCTGGGTCCCTCTTTTATTTAGGTGTTTAGTTCATATGTTTCAAGCTAAACTGAGAATTTAAACGTGGCAAACATCTCTTAACATTTGGTGCTTGTATTCACTATCTGCACTTTGGGATTTTTTGTTTACTCTGCTCACCCTGTTCTTCAGTAGTAAACTGTTTTCTACCTAACATTCCAATTTATGCAATTACTCATATTCTTACTCCTGGATTTTAAAAGACAGTTTCCCAACCCATAAATTCTACTCACAAAGTTTACCAGTAATTTTGTGGCTTTTATTAATAAAGTCTTAAATAATTAACAAAGTATTTCCTTCACAAATTGAATTTCAGTCATTATTAAAATAAAAAAGGAAAGCTGAGTTTTTCTTCCACTTATTTCTAAAGAGACTTTTAAAAGTTCAGTGATTTAATAATGTGGGGAGCACATGTGTGCATGTACACTCAGATAACTTCTTTTAAGAAATGTGATTAGGTTACATTTTATTCTCAAGTGCCATGTTCTGTTTCATTAACAAATTAGCTATCAAGAAGCAAGGATTGGTAAAAAACCTCCCTATAATAACAAGTTTTTTGTTTATTTTAATTTTAATGAGTGGCATTACAATACAAATACTGATAAATAATACAACAATGTGCACAGTGTACCTGCCCAAAATAAAACTTGGGGAAAAAAAGGGCTAATGCAATATAGAAAACTGCTGAAGTTGTTTCAGAGCTGATTTGAGCTTCCATGTTTTTACAATACTATTGTAAATTTAGAAATTGCTAGAAAAGGTGGTGACTGTGGACACTATCACTTATTTTAATGACAAATACTATTTAGAATAAGATGTTAATGACTTCAAATTGACTCAATTTCCCTGCAGGTCAGAGATAAGCAGCTACCCAACCATGGTGTACCATCTCATCACTTTTTTTAATATTAATGATAGCAAATTGTTAATTTCTTTTCATCAGGCACTGATAAGTTTATCTGAAGATTTTATTTAAAAATTATAGGGCAGTAACTGCCAAAGGTGGACAGAACAGAGAGAATTTCCATTTTTGGGACATACCTTCAGCTGTTGTCAGTCAGGATAGTTTCAGTCTGTTCTTTGCTTGGATCTGTTGCAGATTTGTTCCATGAATTCTGCTATTGAGAATGAGAGGATCTTACACCCTGTTTGAATGGCTGGGTTTTCTCTTATCATTTTGATGAATGATTCTTGATGAATCAGGGCCATTGCATCCATCAGTGTTTCACCTTCTCATTGAATGCCCTCTAAGGAGACAAAATTTGCCCGTGCATGCTGTGCCAGCACTGGAGTAGTACCATTTATATCCCATTTTAGCCTTATTTCAGGACTTCCCAATGTCCATGAGACATGCAGAATTATCCCACTACCTTCCTGATGCCAGTCCCAGCAGAGCTCCTGGCAGGCAAGAAGGCTGCAGCAAGTTTCCCCATTCCCTGGAGCCGTGGTGACAAGTTACTAAACTGGTTCTAGCAAAGCTAGAGGGCAAAGAAAGCTGCTGAGCCCTTTTGGGCCCTCCTGCTCACTGAAAGGCAGTGCTTTTCTCTTTGCTACTCCATCTTTCACACACAGGTGGGGTTTTGTCAGCTTTTGTGCTGGAGCTTTAATCCACCTGGCTTCCTGCCAGTTGCTTTCCCTCTTGCTTGAGTGTTTTTGGCTTTTAGCTGCTGTCACAGGTGGCAGATGACAGAACAGAATGCAGATGCCCCAGAACAGCTGGCTGGGGCAGCAGGTGGCCAGGAGAATGTTTCACAGATGGTTGCCTTCCACAGGAAGATTGAATAACAGGAGGAAATGTCCTCCAGGATCTGTGGCAGATGCTTGGAGGTGGTGCTGAGGAGCAGCACCATGGTCATGGAAGAGTGGGAGTGTTTGTAAATCCCCATAATCTGGTTTGCTTAGCTCAAGGAAAGGAAGAAGTCAGGGGAAAACCTTGCTGCAGACAAAATGTCCTTTTGTAGTTTGCCCTCTAAGTCACTTTGGAGAACTCTCCCAGTTTTTGGCATTTCTGAACTGCAGGTTGACTGACAGAAGAAAAGGGAGTAGGCTTCTGTCTTTTCCAAGCCCACATCTTGTAGAAAAGTAAGAATGTGAGATTAAAAAGGAACTTGCTGGAAACAATGTCAATCAGACTATTGATTTCATGGCTAGACCATAATTTTTTTTCTACATATACAGAAAAAGAACTATAAGAAGCAAAAAGAACAGCAATATATTAAAGTTTAAAAAGACCCCAGTTACATTTTCTGCTCTGGGGAGGTTTGTACCTCAATACCTTCTTCTCCAAAATCTGTTTTATTCAGAACTCCAGCACTGGAAAAATTTCCTCATATTTTCTGAAAGGAAATATATTTTTAACTGTCAGAACTGGTCTATGCTAACCATAATTTACTTAAAGTGTTCAAAAGAAAGAATAAATCAAGCAGATACTCATTTGTACACTTAATTATCTGAACATTAAACAGATGACCATCCTCCAGATCTTTTTCTTCTTGCATTATCATATCCTTCTCTGAGAGTCAGAAGTTGTTGAGTCTGCTAATTATGAAATGAGCTTCCCAAATAGCTGTGCAGAGCAGGCTGAAAACCCCAGCCCATTAAAATGACATGAATGTAATCACAAAAGATGTTCTTGTTTTTGCATTAATTTGGTCCTTTTTACTGAGCAGAATTAAAAAAAAAAACCCATTTAATCAGCTGTGTAACTTTGAACCTGTGAAGGAACAGCAGCCCAAGGGTATTGTTGATTCACCTTAGTGGAGATTGTGAATTTCACTGGGATTCAGAGAACTTGATGTGATTGTTGTGTTTTGGGCTGCAGAGAACCTCAGCCGTAGATCACACCTTGGGATTCTAGTTCTGAAATCTGAATTCCTATTTATGTAACACCAGTCATTTGGAGACCTTTATTTTTTCTTTAGTTTCTTAAAGGTCTAGTAAATAACACCATTAGAGCATTATTTGGGTGAGATAATGATTCAGCCAACTTCTGTGCTGAGTGCTTCATTACTAGCTGTGTGGGCCTTGGGTTATTGCCTTGTACCACAGACAGATAATTATTTTGTTTCCTAATTTACAGACTTTCCATTTTCTCAGACTCCAGTTTCAGAAAAAGGTGATGTCAAAGGGAATAAAGAGATTGTTGTGAAGAAGTAACAGCTGCTGGGTTTGACCTTTAGTAGTTACTGACTTAGTGAGAAAATGGCATATTTAAATCAACAAAACCATCTCTTACATTTAATTAAACACATTTTGGATCTTAAGGAAAAAAAATAGTATTTAGTAAAAGTATTTAGTATTTTAGGGTCACTTTTTTACAGTCTCTAAAGACAGAGGAGTGGACTGGCTTTGACCTCAGCTGGAATTGATGAAAGGAGGTGCTAGCTGGAAACTGGAGGACTGTGGGGCAAGACCCCCTTTTAAACTTTCAAAATTCTAACAAAAAGGAAAATGAAAATAAATTCCAAAGAATTAAAAAAATCAAATTGAAAACACGACTGGGAGAGGTTAACAAAGAATCTAAGTATGGCATTTCAACATTTAAAATATGAAGAGGGAGTTAGTTTTTCCACACTGTTGAAAATTACAGGGTTTTTTTAAAAGAAATCTGTTTAAAAATTAATAAAGCACAAAGTTATGCCTTTTTGTAATTTAGTATGAGAAAATCTGGTGAGTCACTGACAAAGGACATAAATAACATGGTTGTGTGTGTGTCTGTTTTTAATTACTTTAATGATCCTTAGTAGAGTGAATGTGTTCCTGAATGCCCAGAATTCAAGGAATGCTGGGTGTTTTTCCAAATAAAAGGGAAGAGGTGAGGGACCCTGGTGGTCATACATCAATGTGAGCATGGAGTGAAGCATCATTAATTTTATTGGTGCAGGCCAAATTCAGCAGCACTAAATAAGTTACTGAACACAGAGATAACTCTGTGTGTGTCCCACCTTTGGAACAAAGGAAATTCCATGCCAAAAGTCATATTCAAGGAGGATTAACGTTGTCAAGTGAAGCATAAAGAGTCTGTAAATGGCAGTTATTAGGGCATGTTACTGTAATGAAAACACACCACTGTGTCTGGGCACAGGTGAGCCTGCTTAGAACTGCAAAGATAAACTGCAAAAGGGGACAGAGTTCTGAAATGCTTTAGTTCCTTTGGCTGCTCCAGGATTTATAAGGTAGCCCTAAGGAAGAGGTTTTTCAGTACATTGTTTTTCCACACACAGCTTGTCTGATTTATTCTGCTTTTGGCTTCTTTTAAGGTTAAAAATTCTGGAGCTGAAAAATCTGGTTTTTCAGCTGTGCCAGAAAACTCCCCACGAGTTTCAAGTCCTATCTGTCCCAACCCTTCCAGAAATGGAGCTGAAGGTGAAAGATGGGTTTGTCTCTTGGATCTGCCCTGCAGGAAGGGTTGCACAGAGCCTTGTGGTGCTCTCGTGTCTCAGGATGGGCTGCAGTGACTCCCCTGGGTGGGCAGAGAGGGACTCAGAGCAGGGTTCTGTGCAGGTGTCACACACAGCTCTCATCTCTCCCTTTCTTCCTTATTTTCCCATTAAAAAATCTTTTATTGTTGCTTCTGTCAAAAGCAAAACAGGGAGCCAAAACCTTTGCTGATGGATGCCTCATGTTGTCTTTGCTTGTCCCAGAGGGACATTTGGGGATGTAAACCAGAGTAGGAATAAGTTAGGAAAAGATTTCAGAAAACATTCATCCAGCTCTGTCTCTTCACATGGGTAATTTTCAGTCGTTCATTTGAAGGATGTGGAATTATTTTGATTTTTTTTTTTTTTTGTATATTGTAGAAAGCTACAAGAACAAGATTCCTGAATCTAATCCTAGAAGTAGTTTCTTCACATGGAAATTTTCTTTAAGCTGATACTGAGTGGCCAACCTCAATGATCTGAGATGTCCAAATCATAAATACCAATTTAGGGATGATGCAAATTTCCCAAATTCTAATGATTTTGGAGAGACAGAGCCTCAGTTGGAAGAGAGCAGCATGGGGAGAATCTGCTGTGGCTCTCAGCTGAGCAGCTGGTGCTCTGTTTCACTGGTGCAATGCTGCCTCTGCAGCCCAGGTGCTCCTGATTCTCAGTGCTCAGGTGAAACACTGGGAGAGGATTCCTCACCACAAATTTTTCAGATGTTGTGTCTAAAAATAAATTTAATTTAGTTGCATTTCATGATTTCACTTTCAGGCTTTACATTTTGGGAATATTTTGGAAAAGACAATTACTTTTCTTTTCTCTGTTTGAAACTTTTGTTTTGCTAGAAATGGCAATTACTGTACTCAAAATGAGTCTGCAGATGTTTCAAAATTGCATCACATTATGTAAAGCATTTTATAAGTTTTGCTCTGTTATAGGTCTTTTATTCTTTCCAGCTTAGCAAGTTTGATGTTTTAACTAGAGCTGTTTGGACCAATTCTTGACAAAATTTGTCTTGAGCTACTTCAGAGCATTGTTTTCAATCCATTTCTCTTGGAACACAAAGTTTTTTTTTCATGACTTGAATAAATGGCCTGATTTCCTTGGACTGATGTATTTGGAGCACTCATTTATAGTTAGGCTGTTGGTCACAGTCTGGAGTTTTGTAAATCATTCTTGTTTCTAAACACTGGCAGTGAGAACTTCAAGGAAAAATATGAATAAACAGAGAGGCTTCAAGTGGTTACAGGACATGCAGTGTAATGAGTTATTGGTAGGCTTAATGTTGCTGTCAGTTGTGTTTTCTGTGGTTAATATTTCTAGGTTTAGTCATCACTCTCCACCAGCATGAAAACTGGGCCTTGGACCTTTGCCTAAACAACTGAAACATTAGAAGAAATAGAATCATGAATTAGACATTGCTGAATATGTTACATCAGGGCATGATTTGGCAGAAAATTACTTGGTAATTTTTCTT
Organism: Serinus canaria; assembly: GCF_022539315.1. Classification (NCBI taxonomy): domain Eukaryota; kingdom Metazoa; phylum Chordata; class Aves; order Passeriformes; family Fringillidae; genus Serinus; species Serinus canaria. The sequence goes on from NC_066314.1 coordinate 69,521,762, forward strand.
CAGTTTTAGGTAATTTTTCTCAGAAAATAATTCCCTGATGTAACCCCAAATATAATTATTAACACGTTTTTAAATAAACAATATTTTAGGGAAGGAGACAGTAAGGATTGATAAAAGGTCCTGTCAGGATAACAGTGCAGAATTACTATAATTCAGTAGTTTTAGATGTTTGCAGATGATAATTATTTCAGGATTAAACCCATAAAGCCCTTGCTGTTTGAAAATGTTTCCCTGAATATTAATTGCTTTCAGAATGCTCACCCATAATCAATGGTATATTAGTCTGTAATCAGAATGAGGTCATTTGGATGGTGACCAAATCACAAACCATTTGAGAGAGGACAGAAGGAGCTGTCAGATGAGTTGGTTTTGGCTCTTTTGCTTGAACAACGTTGCTGTGATGTTGTAACAACCTCTTTTTGAACAAGAGAATTATTCAAGGGACCATTGTCTCACATTGTCTCCTTCACTGCTTTCTTGGCAAAGAGCCCACCTGGTTGGAGCTGATGATGTTGGACCCTTGAATTAAACAGCACAAAGTGACCAGTGAATCTGCAAGAATTAGGATTTCATCCAAATCTAAAACCTGTAAAATTCTTCCCAATGGGTCATACAAGCCATAGGGATCTGTGCCAAAAGACAGCTGATTATTTTTTGTTTCAGACAGAAAATCAGGCTACAAGAACTGAATTTTTGCTCCAAAAGGCCTTTATTCCCATGTAAAGGCATTCAGGGATAAGTTATCACAATATTGCATCGATGGTGGGTGGCTGACAGAGTAATGCAAAGCAGCAAGGAATTTTTCACTGACTTTTTTTAAAATGTTCATCAAAAAAAATCAAAGCTTTTCAGAGAAACTGTGGAGCTTAGGTGAAAGCATTCAGATGGCATGACAAAAAGTCCTAATTCTTCTGCTTGTCACTGTAGCTGGCAAAGCAGAGATTGTGTCTGAGGTGCCCCAGTGAGTGCCACACTGAGCTGTTTTTGAACAATTTACCTTCCCCTCTCCATAAACCATCCATCCATTCCAAGGCAAGTCAGCACCATGCTTCCAGCTCAGCTTAGAGGAGGGGCAGTGCACATTTTCAGACAATCCCTAATGCAAAGTTTGTTATTTCAGGTGCATCTCTGTCTCTGTTAGGTTGGACATGACATACACACATGTGATCAAGGTCTAAGAAGAAAATATTTTGTATTCTGCATGTTCTCTAGTTTATATACTCTTAACAAAGCATGATCTCAAGTAATTAAGTACATCACAATAACTTATTGTATTCATTGGTGCAAAGCAATTAGCCTCAATATAATTGGCAAAAGTTTTACAGAAATTCAATAAGGCATCTATACACATCTACTTGTGCACTTTGCCTAGCTTCCACAAATTTTCATTTCTCTTTTCTAATCTGTTTCCATGCTGATGGCCTTGTCTTCTTCCTTGCTATGGATGCACTCGAAAATCATCATTTCTTCTACTAACTCAGCTTTGCTTGCAGGTCAGCTGTCAGGCCCCTCCACACTTCCCCCTTTTTGTATTTGAGCAACAAACACAGCTGACAAGGATTTTTGCAGGGTTCAAAAATCCAAGCAGACAAGGGAGACACAGAGCAATAATTACAATCACCAGCAAAATTAACAATCCAGTCTTCCACAAGGCTTTAAGCCACCCAGTGATGCCCCAGCTCATGAAAAAACTATTCAGCCATCCCCATCCATCATCCATCTGTAATTTCAAGTTTCTCTCTTTCAAGTTTCTCTTTCCCTCTCTTGGTGTTCATTTTGATTTCCTTCTTTCTTAGCTTGAAAACACACCAACCTTTTAGGCATACTAATTTTGGAAATACCATTTCAAAAATGGTATCTCACCTCTGTAGTGTGTGTTGCCTGGCTGCTGTTCACTGCTGGCTGTTACTTGAGGGAAAACCTTATGTTAGGGAAAAAAATTAAAAAGAAGTTTTTAAAAAAAAAAGTGTTATGAAGTGGAGCATGTGGGTTTTAAGTGGCATAAACTGCTGGCAGCATATATATGGAAAATGATTTGTTTGTAAATTTGATCAAAGCCTCAGTGCTGGAGTAGCTATTGTTTTTCATTTGTCTTTCAAGAGCTAGTAAAAATTGCTTCCACTGAAAATTTTAAGTGGTGAATAAAATTTGTTCGTATTCCTTCCTTTATTTTTTTTTCTACTCAGGGTTTTTTCTGGTTCAGGATTGTTTTGGTTTTGTATTATGGAAGTGATGTTTAGGAGAGGCTGTTGGTAGTTTTTTTCATGTGTGATAAAAAGAACTAATTGGTGATGGTTTTGGGAGTTGATAGTTTGTTGAACTTTTAGAAAATTGTACAAATACATTTTTTTTGTGTGTGTGAAAAAAACACGTTAAAGACAAAAAAAATCCTTTCTTTAGCTGCTAAAGAGGTAACAAGGGCTGGGTCTTGGTGGGCAATAGAAAAATAATGTTCTGTCTGAGTGCTTGCTGGATCAAAAGTGGTTGCAAGCTGTGCCAGCACAGCACAGTGGAGCAGCTCTAGAGTGGTGAGAGTTCTGTTGATGTGGAAATAATACCTTTATCTTTTGGCAGTATTAGAGGCAGTGTAGGTATTACAATAATATGACACAGTAATAAAAGTTAGTGTTTATTTGAATAGAGAAACACTGGCACACACACAGGTGAATGATCCTTTCAAACCAGCACCCTCCCTCTTGCACAAAATGAGATTTCCTTCCTTATCTAATAAGTGGTTTGTGGAGTTCAAATCCTTGGACATAAAGGGTGACTCTGAAATACTTCAGTGTAAACAGCAAAGCCACCTTCAACATATCTCTATAAAATCCTGTTTTATGCTTCTTACACTTGATTTTTCTAGCTTGTGTAGCAAGGCTTATATCCAAATAGATTAAAAAAATGTACTTTTTTCCCCTTACATAAGTGCTCAGTTTTCATGTTCAGCCTCCCCCAGCAATTGTTCACAGTCTGTCATCCAGTGAAATTAAAATATCTGTTCCCCCAAGGCCTCCTTCCACTTCATTCCCAAGATTCATCTAGATTCCCTTGGAAGTGGGTAGAGGATGTAATGTGCAAAGTAGCAGGATTCTGGCAGTGGGAAGGCTTGAAGCTGGGAATTCCCTCCACCTGCTCTGGAAACACCTCTGCCTATTCTGCTTCAAGATCCCAGATTTCCTCCCAGGAGCAGAAGCCTGAGCAGTGTTCCCTGGTTTGGGAAAAGAGGGGATTCCCACAATGTTCCCAGTGTTTGCAGCAAAGTGTGGCACTGATTGAAGCAACACAAAATAGGCTTTATAAATAAAATTAAAATAAGCAAAGGAGCAGAGAGTAATCACTGAGGGAATAAAGGGTAGCAAGCTAAATATTTTTATAGGAGGAAGGATGCAGAAAAGCAAGAGGAGAGCAGACATCAGCACTACTGTAAATGGCATTGATCTGCTGTGTTCTAATGATAATTTTTACCAGCAGTTCAGTTTAGATTCAGGTGACTTCCCAAGAGAACTGGGAGATCTAGAATGAGTTCCATCAAAAATCATTATTCCCAAGCATAACCTGTGCTACTCTACCCTTCCTGTTGAGTGTAATTTTGATTGCTCCATTGCTGTATGTTCCCTTAAAGACCCTTTTGCCTGGAAATGAAACCTCTGTGCTTCTGTCTCAGTCTCTAAGTTACTGATTCCACAAAACAGACAGACACCAAGTCTCCTTTTGGAAAAGCCCCTGGAGACTCCTGCTTGATTGCTTCCCACAAGTCCTGAGGCTGACTGAGCTTTGTCTGACATAACTTCCCTGAGAACCTGAAGGGCTAGGAGCCAAAGAGTGAATATTCAGCTGCTCCTTCAGAGCATGGAGCCCTCACATGCTGTGCACTGCAAATTCATAAGAGAATTTTGTCCAGGCAGTGCCATGGGCAAACCCCCAATCTCCTGTTTGGTACACATGGGTGGTTCTGCCAGACATGGTCCAGTCAGTGTAAAGAGTAATGTGGATTCTTTGTTCCTACCCTAAAATCAATCCATATCACAGGAATTTTGAAATATTTGCTGTTTCTGTGACAGCTGGGCCCTGGCTTGCAGTGCTTGCCAGAAACTGCCCTCCAGTTTCCATGGTTGATGGGACAGAGCAGAGTGACACTTGGAACAGAAGAGTGACAGAACTTAGAAAAGCAGCTCCTGGCACTCCTGTTTGTGTTCCTGGCCAGATGACAGGCCTGCCTGCCACTGGCTCATGTCTTTTGAAGCTCCTCTTGTTCTGGGCACCCATCATCATCATCATCATCACAGGTCAAGTTGTGCCGCTGTTCCCTCTGCCATCCCAGGTGCTCTCCCACCGAGGGCAGCCCCTCTGAGCAACCCATCCAATATCAGAGCTAGCTCTGATTAGAGCAGAGGCCAGACCAGGGACATGCAGAGGTCCCTGCTGACATCAGTGACCGAGTTCTGTGCATTGCAAAGGAGCCCTGGGACTGTCTTTTCTTATTTCCTGATCCCTTCAATCCTGGAGCCAGCAGGACGCTCCTTAGTGAGGGTGTTCTTACCTGTGGGAAGTGGATTTGTAGGGAATTTTCACAGCCTGACAATTTACATAGAATGTATCTGTATATGTAAACTTTGAGATAAGAGGTGCTGACTTAGAAATGCCATGGAATAGGAGAGATATTGGTGAGAAATGGAAATAGAAACGAGTTTCAAAGGATGGTTTTGCAAATAAGACTGGATACTTTGGAGAAATAGAACTGTGAAAGATGCAGTGTGGTGGGACTCATAAGGGGTAATTTTATATGATTGGGTTTCAGGCATTTACAGCATGGTGTGGCAAGAGTTGATAAACAAAGAAACTCTTATAATGTATTGTAATTAAGAAATAGTTTCTGATTGTGATGGCCTGAATTATAACAGCTGTACTGTCTCACCCTTCCCATGAGACTGAAATAGAATAAAAGATTGTCAAATGGCTCTCAGTTGCCCCATCTCTGGGTCAGAAAAGGGCTCAGTCCAACACTTTGGGAGGATTGAGAATGTTGAGTGTTCTCCAAATAAGCAGTTCTGTAGGAGGTGCCATCTCCTGCTGGGGGCTTTGACCAATACCTTTCTGTAGGGTTCCACACAGGTGGTGCTCAGCTGAGACAGTGTCCTGGTGAAACCCACAGGACAGGGGTTTTTACATTACAATCACAGCAGTTGGCACAGAAGTAGGGATGTGATTTTCTTCAGAAACCAAGCCTGACAGCAAGCTGAACAAACCCAAACTAATTAAAAAGAAAAAAAAAAAAACAAACCTAGAGAGGCTGAGTTCAACACTGCTTAAATGGAGAGTTTTTTCTTTTGTTCTTTCATTTGTTTCATTTAGGAGTTCTGTCATTTGTTTCAGTCAGTCCTTTTACAAATATATAACGGAAAATATGAAGAAAAATAGTTAAAATTAATACCTTTAAGAGAAATTACCTGATTATTGCATTCTGTCCACATCACCAGTCACATGCTTGCATATAAAGTTTCTGCAGGAAGGCAGAAAACATAACATTCAATGATGATATCTGAAAGACAGCTTTATAAAAAGCCATAAGTTACAAGTGACAGCAAATGCTCTTTAGAATAAGAAACCAGTAGTTTTCAATTAGTGTTAAATGAGAAATTATGTTATGTCAGCTGATATTAAATCGGTATAAATGTCTGGATTAGTACAGAATTATCTGATGTCTGGAAAAAAACCTTAATTTACTGAATTGATATTAATCAGGCTCATTAGCTGCAGTGTGGCAGCTGCCATCTTGGCTAATGAAGAAAGGGCTGAACAGGGATTTCCACAGTCAAATTCACTGGCTTGGATTAACTGAAAGAGCCCTCCCTCATCGTGGGTGTTGTAACACATTTTACATTTTTAACTGAAGGAAGGCCTTGTTTGTACCTCAGCAGGGGAAGTGGGGCTCTGTCTGGGAAAAAGGCTCTGCCATTTGGAACCATTATCCTGTGAGCACTGGGCATGGAGAAGGTCACACAGTCAACAAGATTTCGACATTTCTGGAGCATTTCCTTTCTTGAGTGTGGTATTAAAAGTCAGTATTTGTTCTTCCAAACCTGCTCCACAATGTCATTCATTGGGAGTGATGGTTTCTATCAGGAGAAGCCCTTTAATTTAATAAACTTGTCATTTTTGAGTGGCTCACACAGCCCTCAGATCCCATTTGTGGATAGGGAAGTTTCTCAAAGTGGCCACAGTGGCAAATATTGCTGACCTGTCAGTGCCTTGTTGTGAGTGTCACTCAGAGGGACATGGCTTGGTCATGGAAATGGAGCCTCATTCAAAGGATGCCCCATTTTAAGTCTTTTTTGCATCAATTCAAAGCTGACATGTGCTGTCATCAGCTGTTGCCCAGCTTTGTTATTAGGAGTTTTCAGAGCAGCAATTTAAAGGTGATTTAAACAATAATTTGCCTGGCTCTCCCATGGCTGCCACCCCATGTGTATTGCTGGCAGGAAAACATGGCATTTACCCATATTTCATTTCTGGCATGCCCAGATTTTTGGTCTGTCAGCAGAAAACCCATCTTGATGAAGTGTGGCTGATTGAGGGGCATTCACAGAGCATGGATGTGGCAGGAGAGGAGAGGAAAGAGGGGAGCTCTGCATCTCAGTCCTGCTGCATCCTCACAAGGACTGAGCACAAGGACAGCACTCAGGGTGAGGAAGATGCCAAGAGCAGAGCCAGGGAGCTTCAAAGTCCCAGGAGCATCCTGTGTCAGCTGGCTGATCTAAATTTATTCTGCCAATGCTGTGACTGCCCCTGGAGAGCTTGCTCCACTCTTTACCTGACTCAGGACATATGGAAATGTGACATCTGCTTGCTGCAATAATACTTCCACAAATGTGATTGTGAGTCTTGGAGCCACACCTGGGCTTTTTATCACAACAACTGAATCTTAATTCTGTTTTCTTATGAGAAAAAAAAATCTGCCTGGGGCTGTTATTTTCTCCCATATGATTGAAAGATGCTGGTGAGATGGGTTCCCACTTGGGAAGGAGGTGGCAATGTTATTAAAGAGACTTATTTGCCATGGCATTTACCTCTGGCATAAGAGCAGCTTAGAAACAAACACAGCATTCTGCGGAGAGCCTATGAGAAATAAATCTCTCCTCTTTTGATAAAGAAAATAGAAGTGCAGAGAAATAAAATAATTTTGCCAAGGTTACCCATCAAGTAAAATTCAGGATGGATTTTCATTCTTATATCTGCCTTAAATTCTTCTGACATGAAAATCTATGGATTTTAACCCCAAGGTTAAAATTCAGTTTGATCTGAAGAGGCTGATGTGAGATTTCCTTGGTAAAAGCTTAAAAAGCAACATCTTGCTTAGGGGTTCATTAAAAGGGATTTTACTTTATTCTAAAGTTTATTCAGATCTGGTCTCAGAGCTGAACATGTCTCAGCAGAGCTGAGATGGACTTTTAAACCTAGATGAAACTGAGTGTCGACTCCCAGCAAAGGAAGAGCAACAAGGTGTCTGAAGTGAGATTAATTTCATGAAGCCTCTGCAAAGCAAGCCAACCCAATTTCATGTAAGCCTCTGCCTCCTTTTCCTACTGTGCCTGCCCTCCAGCTCTTCTGTTTTCCATGGTAACTAGGCCAGCTGTCGACTAGGAAAATACCCTGGGGCCATTCAAAAAAGAAAGCTTTTCTCTTACTAATATCTTACAGCAAGCTTTCCTTGGTACGCGAGCTTAACTTCAAATTCCCACTTCTCTATTTACAAAGCCAATATTTGGGGGCAATAAAGCAATGAAATGGAAGGAAAATCAGGACCAGACCAGTATTTAAAAAGGAGAAATCTAAAGCTATTTCCATCTCTGCCCTGCTCTCCTCCCTCTGCAAGAGATGCTATTGCTATGGATAACATGGAGCAAAAAATTAATAGAGGCCAAGAAAAAAGGAAGATAAATAAAACCAGGGAGGAACAAATAAAACCAGCCTAGAAGAGGTATGAAGATAAAATATTCTTTTTTACCATGTAGATGCTTGTTCTTCTTCCTGTCACCATCTTTCATGGTCACTTCTCTTTTAATTAAATTAAAACCTGGTAGCTATCATCTTATTTGAAAAAGATTGCAGAGTAGCCTTATGCATAAGGAGAGCTGCATTGTGAAGAGATTTCTCCCTTAAGGGAGTCAGAACCACGAAAAGATGAAAAAGTGTGATTTGGACTCTAAATACTGACTGCCCCACTGAAAACTCTGATTTTATCTCTCCTATTCCCTGAAAACAAATTAGTTATTTTTGGAGCCTAAGGGACTACATGCCATCATGATGCCACTCTGAGAGTTGTCTCTGGTGATTCTATTGACAAAGTCACCCAGGTAGAGGCACAGAGCCCTGTGATCCCACAGTCTGATCCTGCATCCTTTGTTGCTGTGCAGCACTGAGCTGCCACATAGCAAATTGTCACAAAAGGAGGCTCAGCATCTTGCAGAAATCATGTTCTGTCAGATAGGAGAGGTCTTGTCATCCCACTGAGCTACCAGCATTGCTGAAACACTCAGAGCAGCACCTGCTGGGGCTCATGTTTGCTCCCTGCTCCTGTTAGGCACTGATTTGAATAAAGTTCCCTTTGATAGATATTAGGAAAATAAGATGAGCTGGTCTGCTAGCTTACAGCAGTGATGAAAGCAAAGATCCAGAAGACAGACATGTCAGGAAATAATGTGGAATCACTTCTTGCTGCCTGTGCTTAAAACACTCTAGATCTACAGACAGGCTCTTCCAGAGAGGTAGAAGGGATGGTGCCTGAAAAGAAACATTAACTCCCCATGTGTTTGAAATATATCAAATCTCAGACATCCTTCTGCTGCTGTTGACATCTGAGCACCTTTTCTCTAAAAATCTGAGACTCCACTTGAAAGAGAGCAGCTTTGAATGTAGACATTGTTCAACAAAGCAAATTCTTGTAACTGAATTCAGAGCAAATAGGAAAATTAATAGCTTTGCAGAAGAAGTCCTTTTAAATGTCATAATATTTGAAAAACAATGTCCGTGTCTTATCCTATTTTCCCACACCCCCTAAACCAAACTCTGCCTTTCCTGTGCCCAGAGTCATTAAAAAAAATAATCTGAAAACTCTAGGATTATAAAGTAAAGATCTGGCTCAGAATATATGAATAAAATCTGGAACTGTTCCTGTTATGAGCAGCCTTAATGACCTTGTAGAAAGACAATTTCAGTTTTCTCCCTGAAGCTATTTCTGTGTTAGTATATTAATGTCATGGTGTAACCCCAGCTGGCAAGCAAGCCCCACACAGCCACTGTTACCTGCAGTGAGATGGGGCAGAGAATAAGGAAAGTGATGAAATCCCTGCACTGAGATAGAGACATTTGAACAGGAAAAGCAAAAGCTGTTGCACAGGAACAGCATGGAACAAGGAATTCATTCATCACAACCCATGAGCAGGCAGGTGTTCAATGACTCTTCCAAAGCCTCACATTGGTGGCTTGGGAAGACAAACACCATCACCCCAAATTTTCCCCCTTCCTCCTTCTTCCCTGTTGTATTTTTGGGGTTTCCCAGGTGGAGGAAGGAATGTTCCATGTTCCCAGAAGGCTAATTTATTATTTTAAGATACTGTATTATATTAAAGAAGGCCACTAAACTATACTAAAGAATACAGAAAGGATACTTAGAGAAGGTTAAAAAGATAATAATGAAAACTCCTGACTCCTTCCAGAGTCCTGACACAGCCTGGCCCTGATTGGCCATTTAGTCAAAACAATTCACGTGAAACCAATGAAACAATCACCTGTGGGTAAACAATCTCCAACCACATTCTAAAGCAGCACAACACAAGAGAAGCAAATCAGATAATTACTGTTCTCATTTTTCTCTGAGGCTTCTCAGCTTCCCAGGAGCAAAATCCTGGGCAAAGGGATTTTTCAGAAAATATGATTATGATATTTCCCCATCTTTGTTTGCTGAGCATGATCCATATGGTCTGGTACATCCCTTGGTCACTTGGGGTCAGCTGTCCTGGCTTTCCAACTCTTTGTGCACCCCCAGCCCACTCACCTGTGGGTTGGGCTGAGGAGCAGAAAAGGCCTTGGCTCTTCAAACACTGCTCAGCAATAACTAGAACTGAATTATCAGCTGTTTCCAGCACAAATCCAAAACACAGCCTCATACCAGCTACTGGGAAGAAAATAAGATCTACCCCAGATAAAACCAGTACAACTAAAGAAGGAAAACCAACAAAGTTACCAAAGTACTGTGGTGTAACTCATTTAATTCTGCATTTTTGTGTACATTTGGATTGCCCAAAGCGTGCAGAGCTGTTCAGAATTAGTTCTGTGTCTTACATTGTGTTTTATAGTGTCATGAGGGATTTTTTTTTTTTGTTCAGCTGTGAAGCTAATGGGAACCACAGATGCTCTCCAAAGCCATTTTGATAGACATAAACTACCCAAACAATAGGCAGTTGAAGAAAAAACATTTTCAGTTTCTCCTCAGTGTATTGCTGTGATAACTGTGGCCCAAATTCAGAAACAGTACAAAGCTTTGCAAGTCCATTGGCTCTCATGGACTGCTTCATCTGAATTAATTTTGCATTTTATTTATGTAGTTTGAAAGAAGAGTAGCTTAGTCACCTCCTGTATTCAATTAATTGCTGGAATATTGGACAGCATCCCAATAAAGCCATTGGGTCTGCTTATTTTAGTGGTGATTATCCCATCTAATCCCATTCCCTGCTCACTCCCAGTGCAGCTCCCCACTGGGAAGAACACAACAATTCCTGTTATGCCTGGAATGAATGGTGCATTTCAGTTCCTCCGCATGAATTTACTCTGAACTCTCGCAGTGACAGATTGTTGGACAATTTCAGGCTTTGCTGATGCTGGTGTGAGATACTGCATGAAATTCTGACAACAATACGTCATTTGTTCTGAGGAGAAAATCTGCAATTTTGGAAAAAGCACAAGCAGGGACACACTCAGTCATGTGAAGAAGGCCCTGGCAAAAATGGAACCAGACTTTTCAAAGTTCATGCCAAACTTGAATGCCAAGTTTCTCATTGAATGGAAAATAATACTTCCCAATTGATAATGTCCATGAAGATATTAAATGCAATGCCTTGTTAAAAAGTTATTATTTTTTTCTTATTTCCAACTGCAGTTTTTGGAGAGGAGATTTAATGACTGTCTTTAAAGAGGGAGTGGTGGTACTTCTTTTTGGTACTTCTTTATTCATAATATACTATGAATATTAATATATTCAAAACCAATCAGACCAACAGTTGCAAGTCTGAGCTTAAGTCACCCTCAGTATTTAATGAGACTTTGGGGTGAGGGATTTTCATTTCTGTAGCTTTGGATTGATGTTTTATTGGGGTGGCATCTTTGGTGGACCCTACTCAGAGATTCTGAAGTTATCTAAGGTCAGTACTGCTGTACACAAACCACCACTCAATTTTGGTGTGTTGGTGTTCTGCTGGAGGTTTGTTGTTTTTTGTTTGCCATGTTGTGTTAATAAATTTCTGCTTTCAGATCCTACCCAATGAAGAGGAGCAGACTAGAAAAAGATACACTTTGCTAACAGTTTTTTAATTTTAATTTTAATTTTTTTTCCAGCTGGAGCAGAAAGAGACAGACACTGTTAGCACTGCTTTTTACTGGATGATTCTTGTAGCACTTACACTGATGTTAGAATTTCCATTCAACAAATTGGAGAAGACCTTTTGGGGGTGATTGTTTCTTGCCTAAACCTTAGACCAAGCAGTTCTATCTTCTATCTCTGCTAGTGATAGCTGTGCTTTCTACATTATACTTTCAATTAATTCTTGATACAGTTCACTTTCAAGGTTCATTTCATTTCTGTTTCACTCTCAAGCTCTTTCTCCTCCAGACAAGGTTGGTTTGTATGTGGGATTCATTTTCCTAATGCAAAGTGTGTGCAGCTAGCTATATTACATATCAAACAAAACATTTTTCTGCCAGGGAACCTCAGCAGGGTTTGGCACCTTCCCTGCATAGCAGAGCATGGCCTTTGTTTTCACTGCTCTGGTAATTTTTTGTGAGTCAGCAGGACATGCATTCCACAGTTCAGGCGTTCAGTGGGAGTGGGAGGAGCTGCCTTGATTGAATCTACTGAATCAAGTGATTTGTCTGAATGCAGATGGTATTGTGGTGTTCATAAAGAACTTAAGGAAGTTAGAAAATAATGGCAATGTTGTGTTTCTCAAGCCTAACCCCCATGCTTTCCACGTCTGCAAGAATATTTTGCTGTCAAAGGGAGATCAACGTGGTCGACTTCTTTCTGTGCTCTAAAAAAATCAGAAAAGCAAAAGCAAATTAATCACGTGGTTTGTTAAAACAAAACTGCACTTTAAGCAGAGTTATTTTCTGTTCAAGGGTAATGCTTTGAAAAGTGAGTCTATAAAAGCAGCTCTGTTTTTTGAGAAGCAGCATGTGGAACTGGCTGCAGGTTTCTCGTGTGAGAGGACTGAAGAGCCAAAAGGGGACAGGTGCTTCAAGCAACTGAACAGCTGCTGTTTCTTCATCTTGGGGACTTATTGGTGACAAAGATTCAGAGAAACAGAAACTCTCTGAAATATTCATAGAAAATGCACCACACTTCACTCAGTCTACTCAAGAAACATAAACTTTCATTCTCTTCTTGTTCTAGACTAGAAATAAAGATGAAAGGTCAGCAGATGAAGCACAGCTTTGCCTTTGGTGCCTCTCCCTTCCTGCTGGCTTTGTTCTTGGTCAAAAAAAGGGAGAGCAAAAGGAAGTTCAGTCTTCATCCTTCCTGTCAGGTTGATGTCCTTGCTCTGTGTTTCTGTAAATCTGTGGAGAATGCTCAGTACTCCAGTCTCTTGGGAGAATTGCAATTTCTCTTCCATCCTTCTTGTACAGTAACTTCTGCCTAATTGACTTTGCTCCCCATTTTCCCCCTGCAGAAATTGTATTGTTCTTAACATGACAGCTATTTATTTTGTGCTTCTCACCTGTTAGCTTGTTTTTATGTCTGTTAATTTTTTATGCCCCAATAGCTCTACCCACAATGCTGCTGCTGTTTCTGTGTTTCTGTTTCCTTTTCTTTGATTTGTAGCACATAGATCACACCTTTCTAGAGTTTGGGACTGGTTGTCCAGTGCGCTACTGGGGAGATAAAAGAGCAGAGAGGTTTTGCAGTTGAGTAATTAATTAAAGTATGGGACTGGTTGTCCAGTGTTCTACTGGGGAGATAAAAAAAACCAAAGAGAGGTTTTACTTGCACCTCAGTAATTAATGAATAGTAGCAGTTGCCCACTCATCCTCATGATCTGTCACAGGGTAGATGGAGCTCTTAATCTTCAGCTGTACATTTCTGTCATCTCTCTCATCCGTGTGCCTCTGGGGAGTTTGCACTGAGGCTTCAGGAGCTGAGTGAAGTCCTACAGGCAGGCCAGCCCTGTTCCTTGTTCTCCTGTTTAAAAATGCAAACAGGAAAAATGTTTTCTTCAAGGAGTGGAAAATGAAAACAGTTAAAAGCTTCAGGCACGTGCCCCAGCTCCATGACACAACAAAGCACAAAGGACAGAATAGGAGTTCTGCAGGATGTCTAAGGACACGGAGACAGATGGAAACCTCAGACTTAGAAGCTGTACATGGTAGAGAAGTGGTTTTGTGGGCTAATCTTTGATATGAGGGGCTGCAGAGAATAATTTTAAAGCAATTATTGCCATAATGAGCAGCAGTCTTGTACCATTGTTTTCTTCTTCTGTGATCTGTCCTGCCTCCAGCTTAGCAGAACAGAAAACAAACATGAAATGTACCTTCTGAACAAAGCATTCCACAGATGGACCAACAACAGAAGGTACCTCAGCCCTCACCTTACATCCCCAAGGCACCTTGTGTGCCTCTGAATTCAAACAACTTTTTGCAGAGTGTGTGCTGGTAGGCACCACTTTTGTGTGATAAATCCCAGAAATGCACTTGGAAACAAATTAACTGGGTTTCCTCTCCTGATATTATGTCCAAATAACCCAGTCAGACTGCCCTGCTCTTTTGTAAGAGGTAAGGGCTAACCTGCAGTAAGATTCTGCAAATCCTGGCCTTTTCTTCGTGGGGTTGAGGTTTTTTCTGGTACCAGTGGTTTGACAGGCTACCTGTGAGCTCAGCTGTCCTGTCGGGCATCGCTCTCCAGCTCACCCTGCTCCCCTGTCTGAGGAGACAAGGAACAGATGTTCAAGCAGCACAATTGTCTGAGCCACCTCACTCCTTCATTTGTCTGCCAAATCCTGCTCAGGGAGCAGACTGTGTCAGCTTCTCTTGCAGCAGCACAGAGGCAGAGTGAGGCCAGCTCACCTGTTTTTCCACCAAGACCCTTCTTTCCATCCAATCTCCTTATGTTTTTTCCCCCTTAATTACCCTTTTCTCTATATCTGCTAGGTTTAGCCCTGGTTTTTCTTCTCTGACACAGCAGCCTGACTCAATTCCACCTTTCTTTCTTCCCTGTGGCAAAAATCCCCCAGCCCTCTTGCATTTCTAGGTGCAGGGAGCACAGACACACCCCTGCAGCTGTGAGTGCCAGGAAATGGGGCTGGAGCACCTTGCAGGCATGGAGCAGGTGTGTGCAGAGAGGAGGAGCTGATTGCAGAAAGCAGAGGCATCTTTCAAGGCACCCCTGTACCTGATTTACTCCATTTCCAGATTTCAGGTCAACTTCCTTCTGAACTATTTCACAAAAGTGACCTGGGGATGGTGTCTGAGCTCATCAGGCCTTGCTGAGAACGAGGGTGTTTGTCCCAAATCACAAAACCTGAAGAGCAAGGAAGCCTCTCTGTTGTTAGGAGCAAGATGCTCCATCTAGGCCTGGTATAAAGCCAGGCTTTTGTACTGAGTTCTGTCTTGAAGAATCCTCTGAAAATTATCAGGAAAAAACAACTTCACATGCTTCTTTACTGGCAGCCTTGTGTTTTAAACCATCCCAGTTTTGTCTTCCTCTGTCACAACTAGGCATCCTATTCTAACTTGAAATTTTCATTAGTCTTGAGTTCTTCTCCATCTCACAACTGGAGAAGCTGCAGATTTTCCCCTCTCTGCTGGGTTCTCACCATGGCAGGGTGAAGCTGTGTGTGCCAGCAAGGGAGGACAGAACTGCAACAACCTATTTGTTCATTTGTTGGAGAAACACTTCAGGAAAGCCTACAATGAATCATCACATTCAAAGTGTCCTGTGCCTCCTCTTTGGGGCCACTTTTATAGAATGAATGTGGAAGTCAGAGCCAGTAAGTAGAGATCATTTTGCAAAGAGAGATCTGCAGGTTTTTAGGAGCACACCTGCCCATACACCCTCTGTCCTGATGTACACCTTGTGCATAAACTCTCTGAACCTGGCCCATACTCCCTTCTCAGGAAGGAAAAAGAAATTGTTATATGTGTCTATATTTATTTTCTGTATACACTCAGCCACAGGAGTAATCAACACATTGATCTGTATTATGCAGGGAGTAGCTCTGTTTAAAATAGTGAACTGCTTTGGTTTTGCTATTTTGCTTGCTGTGGGTGAAATCCTAAGCCTTTCATTTTAGGGAAATAAAAGCTGGTTTAATGTTCACTGTATCTGAGGGGATTAAAGGACATCTCAAACATGGAGAGGTAGCCTTTATGGATCCCCTAAACATGTGTTACTGAAAATGGAGTAGGTGAAGGAATCTGATTTAGATACTCAGGAGCTGATTCCAGTGCAAGCCTTAGTGCAGACAAGGCTCTGCAGAGCATTTCAGAACAGATATCACAGTGACAGTTTAGGTGCATTTGTATTTGCAAGACAGAAGTGAAAAAATTCAATTGCACTGTTTGGCTGCACTGAGACTGAGCTGGGCTTTGCTTGGGTAGGCTAAAATTCCTGTCCACGTGACAATTTGGATTGTACCAATGGTGCTTTTATTTAAAGGATAATCATCAATCCTTTATTTAAAGGATAATCACCAAGCCTCTTCCTGACTTGCTGTTGAGAAGGTCTGTGTTTTTATTTTAGTCTTGCTTGCCTACAGCTGAGCTAAAAGGCCATGCAGAGTGCCCTAAACAGGTTATTTTAGACAGCACAGGGAATCTGAGACATCGGCATGGCAGTGGCACACATGAGATGTTGCCTCCAGGGGACTCATGCCCTTCCAAGGCAGCAGCTAGAGGAAGTGGATTTCCTAGAATATCTAAATTGGCATGAGCTATTGACATGAGGCAGGTGAATCCCATCCTGTGGAATCTTGGACTTTGATGGAATTAGGAAGGAATTTGTTTATCCACTGCCACGTGTGCAGAGTTCCTCAATTTGGGAAAGGTTCAGGGTAAGAACACAGCAGCCTCTGTGCCCAGGTTTGCCTTCCACCTGGCACTGCAGTGACAACTTGAATTTCCTTCAAATCTAAAATGGAATTATTTGTTTCTACTACTCTACAGTGAAAAAAAAAGTAATTTCAGACTTCTCCAGAGAGTGTTGATAATAAACTTCTCATATTGCTTCACTTTCATGTCTAGGCATTTCTGATAGAAACACCACTCCTTCTTTAAGGATTTTCAAACCCTCAGATGTTCAGAGGTTTTGTGTAACTGGAAAAAATATCAACTGCTGGTTTCTGAAATCCAGAACAATATCCAGTAGGTGATATTGTTCTGCCTTGAATTATAGAGGAAAAGAGGACCTGAAAAAATCATTGCTTCATAAAAGGTCCCTCATCACCAAAAGAGGCATTTCCTGCCATAGCAATACTGCAATGCCTTATATGGGATTATTATTATATGGCATATATATCATATTATAGATTTTATATATATTATTATATATATATATATATATATATATATATATATATATATATATCAGATTATAGCAATACTGTAATGCCTTATATGTGATTATTATGATATAGCATATATATCATATTATAGATTTTATTTATATATATATCAGATTATAGCAATACTGTAATGCCTTATATGTGATTATTATTATATGTCATATATATCATATTGTAGATTATATATATTATATATATTTTAGAATATATCAATACTGTAATGCCTTATATATGATTATTATTATTATATGTAATATAACATATTTTAGATTATATATATTATATATATCAAATTATATCAATACTGTAATGCCTTATATGTGATTATTATTATTATATGTCATATATGTCATACTATAGATTATATATTTTATATATATTAGATTATAGCAATATTGAATTGCCCTATATATTATTATATATCATATATATCATAATATATATTATATATATAAATCAGATTCTAGCAATATTGTAATGCCTTATATATGATTATTATTAGGTCATATATATCATATTATAGATTATATTCATTATATGTATCAGATTATAGCAATACTGTAATGCCCTATATATGATTATTATAAGTCACATATATCATATTATATTATATAACTATATATCAGATTATAGCAATACTGTAATGCCTTATATATGATTATTATATGTCTATATATATATATTTGAAGGAGTTAGGTGTCTATAGGAATTATTGTTTTTCACTCTTAAATATCAGTGCTTCGAATGCTTTTTTGGTTTTTGTGATGTGACATATTCAGATGTCCCATATTCATTTGAGTGATGTGCCTTGAAATTCAAGAGCTTCTCTGATTTCTGTCCTGTGAAAAGTGTCAGTGTTTTTTAGGTGGGGAAGCTGCATTCAGATTCAGGAATTGAAGGGCTGAGATGTTCTCGGGGTGAAGCTGTGAGGGGGAGAGTTCACACAAAAGCAAAGAGCAGTTCCCCAGTCCTCCAGGCAGAGGGAAGTCCCAGGATGTTAACAACAGCACAGGGCTGCTGATTCCATCTGCACTTAGAAAAATAAATCAAACATGTACAGAACCTCTGGCCTGCATAAGGAAAAGATCTCCCAGTGATCAATTTGATTAACTAAAAAAACCCCTCTAAACACCCCAGCCTTCCTGACCCAAATAAATGTGTATTTAGAGAAGACTTCATGGTGATAATTATTAAAAAGAGTATGGTTTTGGCTTTATTTCTGATTTTATGCTGGCAGTAACTCCAGTTCCAAAGCTTTTGCAGGCTTCAGAAGAACTAAAAGCTGAGTTTTGCTTTAGACAGCAATTGCCAATAAAGAAGGGAATAAAATGGGCTCATTTCATTCTTTTTAGCAGTCTAGCCAATTTCAGAAATGTCTCCTCAGCTTAAAATACTGAAAGTTTCTAGAATTGATGGTACATCTGAGACTAAAACAGTCTTTAAATGCACCTCCTGAAAGATGCTCTTGCTTGTATAAATGAACTGGCAGGAGAAAAAAAATAATTTAGGAATATATATTTAACACTGGCCTTCAAAACTGCAACTTCTTTTCACTTTGTTAACTTTTCTTGCAGAAATAAAAAGCAATACAGGCATTGCACTATGTATGACAATAAGAAATGACAGTTTTCTGTTCTTTCAACACATTTGGAATCTCATTATTATCAAATGGAACTTGAGTCTCATTGCCTAGAAGCAATAACATTTTGTTTCATTCTCTGCTGCCCAAAGTGACCAAATGTAGATTAGTCTGGAGTTTCTTGTCCCTGCTAGAACTGATAAATAATAAAATTCATTTTTTTGAGACCCAATTTTTTTTTTTCCCCTCCTTCCTTCAGGCTGCTGAAGAATGCTCAGAATGAAGTTCATTTCAGAATGTGGTATAAGAAACTTCTGGCTGCTCTCCAGTTCTGTGCTGGAAGGACCCTGAACAATGACTTTTCTAAGGAAGAAAAACTCATCAGAATTCTGGAAGACATTGCCACAAAAGTGAAAGCTGCCAGTGATCCAAAAAGAAAGGTTTGTTAAAAAATACTTCCCCTTCCATCCAAGTTTCTGTAGGGAATTTTATTTTCTCTAAAGTAACACCTCTTTCTTTTAATAGCCTTTACATAAATAAACCAAAGACTTAACTAAAATTTATAAATATTTTTCAGCTCTGAGAAAAGGTAACACAGAGATATTTAATGGGACAGCTCTCATCACTGTTACTGAGGTCTGCAGATCTTTTAAGACATTTAAATCCCTTCATCAGTGGCTTCTCAAATGGACCTGGAGGTGGCCAGAAATAATGGCAACAAGGCTGATTATCATTATCACTGTGAGGAATGCTCACATTTAGCACCTCATCCCAAAATATTTGACTCCTGTAGCGCTGCAGCATTTCTTGGAAGCTTTACTAAGAGTTGTTCTTGGCTGGCTGGGCATATCCTCCTTGCTTAGCAAAGACAACCAGAGTGGGATGTAGCTGCTATCTCAAATGTGGCTCTCAGCAACGAGCACTGAACCCACATCTGCAGAGGTGCCTCCCTGACAAAATTGCAGTTGTCTTCTCCAGTGGATGCAGCTTTTATATTGCATAGGTACATTCCCAGCTCAGAACTGTTAATTTTCCAGGAGAGCTGCTGTTTTCCTGGTGTGCAAAACTTCTTCTTGTTGAAATCTCAGCAAGGCAGAGCAGAAAGCCAAATAAAAATCTACTTGCCACTGCTGGTTATCATGAATGAGATCATGAATCTTTCTGCCTTGTTAAGGATTCAAAGGTTTTCTCAGAAAACTCTCAGTGCTGCTACTGAGAGCAGCAAAGCAAACATGGAAGTAAAAAGACAAAAATATTTGCAGAAGGAAAATCCATGCAAAGAAGAAGAAACAGTAGTAATACATTATACATTACTAATGCATAATTCAGATTTTAGAGATTAATCTCAAGGCTGCAGTTACTATGGTACTGAGGAGCTCCCAAACCTTGCAGTTAACAGAATTAGGCAAGGGAGATCACAGTGTTGAGGCAACAAGCAACAAATTGGGAAGATCTTAGGAAAGGCAAAAAATCCCATGAGATACAGCAGAGCAATACCAGGCTAATTGAGCCTGTTGAAGGGTGCTGAATCATAGAATCACAGAATGGTTTGGGCTGGAAGGAACCTTAAAAATCATCCAGTCCCAACCCTCCTGCTATGGGCAGGGACACCTTCCACCAGACCAGGTGGCCCCATCCAGCCTGGTTTCACAGGTAGAGATTTTTTTCTGACATCCAATCTAAACCTTCAATTTGAAACCATTCTCCCTTGTCCTGTCACTCCATGCTGTTGGAAACAGACTCTTCCCATCTGAACCTATGGGGCTGGTATGAGTGGTAGCACATCTAGGCAGAAAAAAAAAGCATCAATGTAAAATTGATAGAGCTGTAATTTTACTCCACATTGATACTTTTTCAATAGAAAAAGTATCAATGTGGAGTAAAATTACAGCTCTTATTTTTAATACCCCAGTGTGACCTCATTAGCTGTTGTAAGGTCACATGGATGCTGCCAGCTCTGGAAAATGTCATTGTTTGTTTAAAGTACAGAAAAACAGTAGGAAAAAATATTTAAAAAGAAATAAATAAAGAGCTGCATTTTTGTCCTTTCATGCTGCCATACTGGTTCCTGTGCTGCAGGAGGTGTTGAAGGTGGAGCTCAGCAGACTGCAGCAGTTCTTCCAGGAGGTGAAGCTCTGCCGGCTGCCCCTGAACCCCGCGCTTGTTGTGCAAGGCATAGAGGCAGATGTAAGTGGGATCCATTGCACCTTCAAGTTTGGTCTTTAGAGGGGAGAAGGAGAGGATGCCTGCATGGAAATGATCATAATGATGTGGAGAATAAATCATCTAGTTGATCTGCATAGAGGCAGATGTAAGTGGGATCCACTGCACCTTCAAGTTTGGTCTTTAGAGGGGAGAAGGAGAGGATGCCTGTGGAATGTCGTATGATGTGGAGAATAAATCATCTAGTTGATCTGCATAGAGGCAGATGTAAGTGGGATCCACTGCACCTTCAAGTTTGGTCTTTAGAGGGGAGAAGGAGAGGATGCCTGCATGGAAATGATCATAATGATGTGGAGAATAAATCATCTAGTTGATCTGCATAGAGGCAGATGTAAGTGGGATCCACTGCACCTTCAATTTTGGTCTTTAGAGGGGAGGAGAGGATGCCTGCATGGAAATGATCATAGTGATGTGGAGAATAAATCATCTGGTTGATTCACAGCCAGCCTAATCTCCTTCAAACCTTTGCAGAGGCAGAGGTGACAGGGTGTCACAGCAAGCAGAGATTTCACCTCTGAGCAGCCCATCCCCAGCTCAGCTGCCCTGCCATTGGCATTGACACCTGGGAGCTGGGACCTGGTTCCCACTGTGGGAATCCATAAAATCAGAGGGTTTTGGGAAAGCTGCAGAAGGCAGGCCTCAAAGACAGCAGAGCTTTGATTAGAGCTAAGCAGTAGCCATGAGATTGGTCAGCAGAAAAATCATGTAAGAAGTAGAATGATGAGGTCCCTGGTGTTGAGATGACCTCAAGGTGTTAGAAAGCTTGGTTTTTCCTAGTCTTGAGACTGAAGAAGATGAGATGTGTCAGTTCTCCTTTTAAGGTTGTATATTTTTTTTTATCTAAAACATTTTTTCTATCTGCTGAGGTCTGTTCAGCAGGTCAATGTGTGGTATGCTGACCACCCTCAGGGTGCTGTTATCTTTTGATAATAAAAACTATGTGAACTTTATTTACAATAATTTTTTTAACATCTGTCACCTATGTTGGATGGGTTGTCTCTACTCTGAACTAATCCAAAAGTGCCACCATTGCAGCAGAAGATGGAGGCTAAGAAGATACAGGAGGAAGGACATGACACACCTAAATCCCTCATCTTGCTTCCTGAACCCTCATTCTAAAACCCTAAAATTCTACTTTTTCACCCTGTGATAAATTCACTATTATTCTATTCAAACTCTTGTGGCTTGCACATCTTCACACAAGGTTGGGAATTGCTTCCATGGGTTAAAATCAAAGGCACAGGTGGTTTTGACTCTGTGCCAAGGTCTCTGAGCCCCTGCCAGGGTCTGGAGTCCTCCAGGGCAGCCAGAGGAATGTCCTGGATTCCAACAGTAGAAAAGTAAGGACAAATAGAACAATGGTCTGTGTATTAATGCTTGTCTAGAATGACTCTCTGAGCTGCAGAAAAGTTTATCTAGAGAGATATTAGGGAGTTCCAGCTTAATAATGGATCTCTGTGTGTTGTGTTTGAAGGCTCACAAGCAGGTGTTGTATTTGAAATAAGCATTATTAAACCAAAGGTACCTGTGCTTACAGTGCTTGGATGGAACTACTGTCAGTGTGCTTTGCTTTGTGTGATTGGTCAGAAAACTTATAAAGTGAGTTGTAACATTGAGTTCTTGGTCTGCTGCCTGGGATGTGAGCTGCTGGCACCTTCCCATTGTCATAACCATGGAATGAGAGTGATGCTGGAAAATCAACCAGCTCAGGGCACGTTCCCAGCAGTCCTGTCCTGTTTGTGATTTGTACAGAGCCCCTGGCTGGCAATACCCACCACGCAGCCCCTGGTGTTTTTCCCATCCAAGACTCTTCCATTTCAGGTATGGGAGCAGCAAAAAATCTGGAGCCAGCTGTTTGCTGAGCTGTCTTTTTTCTGAGAATTGCTAAAATGGTGAATATTCAGACTGGCTTATCTGTATCTGCGACCCCTATTAAACATGACTTAAGGATAAAGGAAACAGCAATGCTCTTCAGTGGGACTTGACTTTGACTGCAGGACTAAGATTCAGTCATTCATTGTTCAGAAATATTTTCATAAACAACATAAAGCCAGGAGTTAGCTGGCTCATCTCTGGAGAAGGAAAATGTATCCAGCATGAAGAGAAAGAAAAACCTGAACAGCCATATATATTACCAGTTATACCTGCCTAATTACAGCAATTTGTGCTCTATTTTTGTTCTCTGGCTCATTATCCATAGCAGACCTGATTCTAAGAGGTGCTGATCCCTTCAATTCTCTCTGACCTGTGTTTCTCCAAGTAATTGCTATTAAGCCTTGATCTGGCTGAGAGCTGAGGTCTTCCAGCACCCCACAGGCTTGGGCAAATTGTGTGTGATACAAGTCAGAAGGATTTGAAGCCTGCTGCTGCTCCCTGCTTCCAGGCTTTTGGAAATAATGACTAATGGAAAGGTATCTCACCATAAAGTCATGCTATTTATACTGCACCAGCTTGGCTGGACAGCTACAAAAATGTTTAAATCTAATATCTGAAGAGGGTTTTTTTGGTTTTGGGGGTTTTTTTCATTTTTCTTATATCATTATAGGCCATTATCTTTCTATAAATACATGTCATTTCTTGATTGGACTGTACATCAGTATAATCATGCAAATTAGAACTTTTAAGTGCTTATAATTACCTAAATTTAATTCATTTTGGTGTCATCTATTGATTTTACCAGTGGCAAGCCCTGCTCACAGCCCCATCAGAGTCACATCATCCCACAGGAACCTTTCAAGCACTCACTGGGACGTTTCAATTGGCAAAATTCTGACTGAAATGGAATCATTTCAGTGGTGGGGGATCAGAATTTCATTTCTGATAATGGCTCTGGCCCATCCCAGAGGTCTGCTGTGCCTGAGACAATATTTGCATGCTGGTGCCATGCTTTGAGATGCTCAGATGAAAAGCTGCAGACAGCTGTGTCTGGTGGAGCTCCCATTGAGCCTCCCTTACACTGCACCCTGTAAGGACAGCAGCAGCTCCTCTATGGTGCTCATTATTTCCAGAAACCATTAATTACCATTGTCTCTAGCTGGTTTTGAGGGGTTTCCCCACCTTTCTTTGGATGTTTTTAATGAGGGTAATAATTCCACCCCAAACTCTCACAGGATTTGCAGTGCTTGGCTCATTAATGTTTTTTGAAGCCTTTTGAGATCTTCAGGTGGAAGGAGCTGTAGAGCATGAAAGTCAGAGTTGGTGCTTAATTAAGATAAATTCCACATAAAACAGAGCATGATTTTCAAAATTTCCTATATCCTCAGCCAGAGTGAGGTAATCAAAGAAACTGGCAGGTCCTTTTTTTCCATGTCTGATTGGGTAGGGCTGGGTTTTTTTCAGAAAACAATGGGCTCAAAGGCTTTTCATTGGTTTAGAACTCATTAGATCAGTCTTATCTAATTCATCCTCCCAGTTCCAGCCAAGCTTATTGTTGACAGGTCTGGGTGCAAATGAAAAAACAATTAGCACATAAAATATTATCTGTTCATATGGCCTGATACTTAAGTGAAGCAGATTGTCTGGGGACAAGAATTTCTTGTTTTTCAGACCCAATGAAACAGTCAATAATATCAAAAATTATTTATTTTTGCTGCCTCTGCTACTGAGCAGTGTTTAAAGCTGGAATCTTTCAGAGGTATTGTATTGGCCTGGTGCTTTGTTTATGTGACACTGTTGTTGTTCTGTCTCATCTTTCTTTCCCCTGCAGTCATGTTCTTATTTTACATCCAATGCCTTTCCCTTAAAAATCTCCTTCATCAATGCAAAGGCTCCAAGTGGAAACATCAATGTTATTTTTAAGGTATGTTCTTCCTCCAGTCCTCGGGCCTTTTGGTATGGAAAATGATCATTTAAAATTAATTTATGTTTTAAACCTTGAGTCTGAGAACAGTTGGTTTAGCTCTGCTGCTTGTTTATCCCTATTATTTTTGACACCAGAACTCTTAATGAAACATGTGGAGGCAATACACTGAAGTGTCACCTTCTTGATCAACAGAGAATCAAACAAATTATAGCAGGTTTTTTTTTCCTTAGTGAAGACAACCAGGCTAGAATATAAAGTTCATCTTTTAAACCCAGTTTATTAACAAGGGCAGGTCTCAGAGAAGAGATAGATCAGAGTGACTGAACCCTCAGCCTTAACCATATGTCTAAAAAATCAAAATATTGCAGTTTTAGAGGCTCCATTTGCCACAGAAACCAAATTCTGCCCCTATGAGCAGCGTGGGGGAATGGCTGAGGAAGATGGAGCTGGGGGAGGCAGCAGAGGAGCTCTGTCTCATTGGAGTTACTTGGAAGAACTGACTCAAAATAAACTCTGCTTTATTTTGCTGTTGTCACCTAGAAAAGCTTCAGAGTTCAGAACTGTCCATCCACAAAAGGCAATTTTAAAGTTAGTTCTTTTTTAAAAGAGCAAAAAACTTCCCTAAAAGTGGATATTGGTTTTAAAGAACACAAGTTCATAAAATGGCTGAGAGATACACAATTTTTGGTTGCCAATGGCATTATTCTTAGGTATTTTTCAGAATCATTTTCCAAATGAGAAATCTAAAAAGTTGATATAAATAAATTTAAAAAAAAAAAAAAAACAAACCAGATTCTATGCTGTTTTAAATTAACTTGCCCTTTAGAGCAGCTGTGATTCTCAGAAATAGAAGTAAACTTTCCAGGCCTGCTAAGGGGAGAAATTAGCAATTTTAAATTTTTCTGAATATTTAGAAACCTGGTTCATATGCTATTTTATCTGAGAATCAATATTAAGCAGCAGATCCTTACCTACATGTGCAAACACCTGCTCATGGGGCTTTTTAAGCAATTCCATTGGTTCTACTCAATTTTTTTCCTACCTAGTAATGTTCAGCAAGCAGCTCATTGTCCAGTTGCTGTAAAAGTATTTTAGCTGCTGTCACCTTCTCCTGTCAGCAAAACATTGTGCTAAAATACCTTTTGCTTGTACTGTGGTTCCATTGCTTATTCATGACAGAGAGCTCATACATAAATGATAAGCACAATAAATGATAAGGGTGTCTTACTAAATTGTCTTCCCACTGTGTATGTGAGGGAAGGGGAGTGGAGAGAATAAGATATTTTTACATTTTTAGATGCTAAGAAGAATTAATTGGAGTCTTTTTGATGAGAGAAAAATAGATACAGATATTTTGTGTTTTTAAGACGAGTTTGTGTCTCCTCAAGTCCTGATTTCCTGGCAGTAAATGTCTGTAGATTGGAATAGTTGTGTAAAAAGAATGTAATGAAAGAATAAGGCACTTAAAATAGCAGTAAAAGTTATGTATTTTGCATGGAGTGGGATGGGGGAAACAAAACATCAGGGCTGTTGTTTTTGCAGGCCATTTACTCAGCCATGGTTGAAAATAATCTCTTCATTAATTCTTGTGGCTACAATTAAAGCCCCATTTCCCTGAGATTATTGTTTGACTAACTCCATGGGGAGAGGGGTCATCACTGCTTGGAACTGCATGTGAATCACTTTATGGATAAAATGTAAATTTGTGATAAAATTCCCATGCAAATACCAAGTTGTGAGGCTTCATGTGAGACAAACACTGTCACTTGTGCAGAGGGATCCAGCATTAAGGAGACTTTAAAATGGAACTAAATTAGGATCCTACCTCTGGATTAGGTATCCAAGCTCCAATAATTACACAGGAATGGCAGGCAGAAATGCCACAGTGAAGCAGAGATCATTTGTTGTCACCTCAGTGGCTGCCAGGACTGTCCCTGCCTGTGTGTGCCATCCACTCTGTCCTCTCCTGAGATCATTGAGAGATAAGTGGGAGCTTGGAAGGAAAACAAGACAGAGTTACTGAGATGACTGTAGCTGCTTTGGTGGGCAGAAAAGTCCCAGTTAAATGGGACATTATTTCTGCCTGGTATTGAGGAAGAAAACTGAATTTCACGTGCAATTTTCACAGATAGGTGATGATCTACGTCAAGATATGTTGGTTCTGCAAATTATTCACCTGATGGACAGCATTTGGCTCCAAGAGGGACTGGATATGCAAATGATCATTTACAGGTGTTTATCCACAGGCAGAGGACAAGGTCAGTCTTAAATTACAAAAGGAGCCTGTGTTACATTATTCATATTTCATGTAAACAGTGGTTTGTAAGATTTATTTATTCTGCCTCTCTAGAACTCCTTGGATTTTGTAGCAACTAGAATTTTCCAAAAGCCTCAACACTGTCAGCTTGCAAAACATTCTTAAATTCTCATATCAAAAAGAAGGCTTTGGAGAAAATTGGCCATAGCTACTGAAGTTTTAATCCAGTGCATTCCTTCATAGATGCTTAAATGAGCCTGGATGCATGTGGCTACACAAAGTACCTGCAGACAAGTGATGACAGCTTTGTGCTGTTGATTTTGAAATATTATTCTTGTGATTTGTGTTGCTTAGGGCAGGCCTGACTCATCTGAAAGCTCTATTTCTCTCTTTTATGGTTGTTGTAGCAGAGCTGTAGCAGGGATAGCAATTGCTGGCTGTAGAAATCTGCTGACAGCAGTAAGCTGCCTCAATTTCCCTGACCAAATCTTCTACTGGAAATAATCCTAGCTCAAAGAGAAGGCTGATATATCCAGATTACCTGCTGGACAAAAGCTATTAAAATAGAAAAATTAAAAGAAAATCGTTGCTCTCTGAGCCACAAAGTGAACATGAGAGAGGAGGAATGATCTAAAGGAAATGAGAGAAAAGTAGAGATGAGTTCAGACACAAGGCATGTGGTGGTGGTGACCTGGAAAAATCTCCTCCCTCCTTTATGGGATGGGAATCAAAGCTTGAAAGCTTCTGCTTCAAAGGCAGATAATACAAGAATACTATTTCAGGACATGGCATTCTATATAGACTCTTCTATAGACTAATGCTTAATTTGATGTTTGCCAAGAGAGATACAGGGATCATCTGCAAATACTGTTCTCTCCCTGACAGCCTCTCCCTTCCAGCATCACAGCAGCAAAAACCCCTCAGTGTCTCACAGATTTGAAATATGTCTTTCCTTTTGAGTTCACATCAGTGCTAAGATAATTGATTCACAGCTAATTATTAGGGATAAAGATTTACAGTTAATTATTAAGGATAAAGTGAGGTGCCTGTGGTCACATAGGGCACATGTACCCAAACCTTGGGGAGGTTTGTTTTTCCAGTCCTGGGCTCATGGCTTCCTCCATGGCCACCTTTCCCACACAAGGGGGTGGGAGATGGAAATTTCATGGTTGTGCCAACACAGAAATCACTTTTCACTGTAATTCAGTGAAAATTTTCACTGTAACTCAGTGAAAAGTGAATAAAGCTTTGGCAGAATTCCCCTTTCCAGGCATGGTGAAGTAGAGGAGCCTGTCAGGAAGTCAGATCCTCACAGAAAGCCCTTCTGTGCTGCACAGTAGCAGGGTGACATGCCAGGGGACAGGCATGGAAAGCCAGGTCTCAGGAACAAAACCAGGAATTAAGTGCATGCAGTAGAGACAGAGGATTCAAGTGAAGCCTTGCAAAATACCTGGCTTCCCTCTGCACCTCAGAGCCCCAGTTTGTGACACTGGATCAGTATCACTGAATTCCTGAACACCCCAGTACCTTTCTCCAAGCTGTGATCACCATCACATAGTCCAGAATAACTTCTGCACCTTTCTAGACAATAAATACATATAAAAATACATAAAAATATACATATAAAATTTAATTTAAATATAAAAATTATATAAAATATAATTTATATACAATACAGTAACTATAATTATAATATACATATATAAGTATATTATAACGTATATTCTATGTGTTATGTATGAATAGATATTATGTTATGTTATATATTATGTTATAGAATGTTATATAAAATACATAAGTGTATATTTATATTATGTATTATATATATAATATATATATAGAATGTTTACATATATTAGTAAATATCAGATCCTACTTTTTAATTTATTTTTTTTAGTTTTGCGCATATTCCACCCACTTTGAATCTTGCTAAATTGTTCACCTTGTTGCTACTTTGAGGCAGTTATTTCCACAATGTTGTTATTGATGATTTTATTTCTCCTTCACAGAACTGCCCCTTTATTTGGCATTTCCAAAGAGCAAGATTAAAACAATATATATATATATTGTTCTATATTTTGTGATGCATTCATTATTTTTAAGCTTTTAACTTATTTTTTACTTATTTTTATTTATAGCTTTTAACTTATTTATTTATTATGTCTTTTTAACTTATTTATATTATGTCTTTTTAACTTATTTATTATTTCTTTTTAATCTTATTTATTTATTATTCATTTTAAACTTATTTATTTTTTAACTTATTTTTAGCTTTTAACTTCATGGGTGTTGGGGGGTTTTTTTTCTGCATGGAATGATCAAACAACAGGCAATGCACATTGGTTTTTCTGTGCTTTTCAAGTGGAGGATTTTTCATGCAAACTCTTTTCCATCTGATTAGGACTGGTGCAGATGGTGCCAGATGCTACCACGCTAGCAAAGATCCACAGGGAGTCTGGGCTGATAGGACCACTGAAAGAAAACACAATTAAAAAATGGTTTCACCACCACCATCCTCTGGAATCAAGTTACCAAGAGGTAACATCATCATGAAGCTTATTCCACATTTCATGCTCTGCCATGGGGGGAAAAGAAAGAACCAAATTACAGCAGGCAGCAAAATGGAGTGGCTCAGGCACGAGGCAAACAAGTCTCATGCAGAGAAAGCAGGGAATCCACTTAAAGCCCCTCTCTAGCTAAGGAAATATTGCTTTTTATCAGGTGCATGCAATTACATTTTCTATAAACCTGTGCCATAGAGATGTTTTGAAATTTACTTGCAAAGTGAAGAGAAATTGAAATAGAAATTGTTTTGAACTCAGGGGAAAAAAAAAAAGGTATTTTTTAGGTCAGCTCTTTAAATTCTTTATTTTATATAAACCACCTAAAGTCCTGGCAGATTTCCTGTATTTAGGAAAGACCAGGCCAATTACCTCGAGTTTCAAAAAGCTGTTTTATCAAAACTGCTTTGGCATGGTTGAAATACAGAAGCTCTTGCTTTTCATATCACTTGTTCCTCTGAGATCCCATGGTAGGCACCTGATTTGATGAAACTAGATATTCTGCATGAGCCAAAAGATTGTAAATTTTATGTGTAGAAGCAAAAGTTTTCCAAAGAAATCTTTCTATCAATTCCTTTCTTTCTTATCAATTCCTTGTTGGGTGATCATGTTCTGAGGCCCCTGAAAAAATTTTCAATTTTTGTGTTCCTGGGACAATTTTTTCTAATCCTTTTTCAATGTAAATGATAAATTAGGGGCCAAAATTTTAAATTTAAAGGAGTGCCTTGAGAATTTAGCACTCTGAGAATGAAATACTTGTACAGTAGTTTGTTAGCAGATGTTTGGTAAATTTCAGTAATGTGTTTGGTAAATTTCAGTAATTTTTAGTAATTTTTTTAATAATAATTTTTGGTAAATTATTATTTTAATAATAATTTTGTTAAATTTTTTAGTAATAATTCCATAGGCATTTTCTCATCCACATTTTGACTACAAACACTTGAATTCCTCATATATTTTTTGATTCTATTCAACAGGAGCAATCTGTGTAGAATGGAGTTTTTTTACAAGTTTGTGTGTTTACAGTTTTATGGTAGAAGTGTGGACAACATTTCAATTCCAAAGTGAGGCACTGCTAGTTATTGAGTGAAAACTTGATTTCTTGCTGCAGCTGCTGTTTGTAAAAAATACCCTTCATGTGGAATATTGTAAAAACAATTTCTTCCTATTTTTTAAGTATATAAAATGCAGTCAGATCTGATCACATAGGAAATGCATAAAACTCCTGCTATGCATTCCCTTTGTGCTTGCTAGTGAGTGAACCTTCCTCTTTTTTTACTCCTTCATCATTTTTTACCCATCCAGTACTGGATCTGAGGTGCTCAGAAAACTGGTGCAGGACATGCTTTAATATCCTCATTTTACAGCTGGGTGAGCAAAATCACAGAGAGCTGAAGTGTTTTATCCAAGGTCATCACAGTGAGAAAGTAGCACAGTTAGACCTAAAATTCAGCCAGCTCTTGAGCTGTGGCCCAAGTTCTGCCATTGCAGGTGGCATCTTGCATCTGCAGGGAATTCCTGAGAGCCTAAAGAATCATCTGCCTTGGCTAGTGTTGGCTTTGGGCAAAAAACATGAAGATCCAGGTGAGGATGGTTTGGGTTTCTATATTACATTGTGTACATTGTGATTTACATTCATGGGACATGAACTGAGTTCTGGAGGAAAAAAAACAAAACTGTGCAGTGGGTGTAGAGCAACCTGCTCCCTTCACAAAGCAAATGGATACAATTTTTTATTATTTGTGAAAAATTATTTGAAAATAATTTCCCAGCAGTTCTTTTTGCAATGTGATTGCAGAAGACTGAACAGAAAATGCCAACTTCCTGCCAAGAAGCTTTTTTTGTTTTTCTTAAGCACCTTTTGCCTTAAAGTTTTCTGTAGACTTCCAGGTATCTTTGGAAAACCTCGTGCATAAAATTGTTCTTGTGCTGTAACTTTGAAATGTCTGAGTGCCAGCCCTATTCCATTCCTACTCAGGCCTGAGCCATGAAATCTCTTTTCAGAATTGCCTGGTAAAATTTTAACAGATTTAACAGTTTTTTGGGTTTTTTTTAACAGGTTTAACAGGTTACCAACAAGCATAACATTTATAAAACTACATTTTGTAAAAAAATATATTTTATTTTTATTTTTTTAAATTATTTCTTTTATTTCATTGTTTTTAAGACCATTTTTATTTGTTTATCACAAACATATCTGGATATTTTATGTAAGAGTTTTTGTTTTTCTCACCAGGCCATAAGGAATTTCTTTTATTCCTGTGCTGGCTGGTGTGTTGTTACCTTCATCCTGGGAGTCTGTGATCGACACAGTGACAACATAATGCTGACAACAGCTGGACACATGTTCCACATAGACTTTGGAAGATTTTTGGGTCATGCACAGATGTTTGGAAGCATCAAAAGGTTGGTATCTATAGTAACACAAAGTCAACTTGAAATTTCAAGCCTTATCAACTCCCATAAAAAAAAAATACACAAATGAGATTACATTTTCTTTTTGTTTTCTTCCTGTGTTTTTCAAAATAACAGGTTTTTGTTGTTTCTTGAAACTTCTAAGAAGTGTAGGAACGACTGGAAAAGGATTCAAAGATGTTGGAGATCCCTTTTCAGTGTAAAAGAAAAATGTAATTCCTTGTTTGCTCAGGAATTTGAATGCTGTAGTTCAGTAGTGACCAGAACAGAAGAATTCTGATGTCCATTGCTCATTTTCCAACTGAGGAGGGTTCCTAAGATGGATCCAAATCCAATTATCTGGCTAATTGAAAACTTTCTTCCCATGTTCAGAGAAGGAACCAAATTTTCCACATGGACATGGAGAATAATTAAATTATTCCTCTGTGGGTAAATTTGCAACCTTTTCCATTATCTTTAGAAGTTGCACATCCAACCACACTGAGCTCAGGGGCTGCTTTGCAAACATCTGGTTACCTTGGTAGGTGTGATGTCCCTGTGTCATGCTGAGGATAAATCAGTGTGAGCATCTACCCAAGCTCCTAAAGTGAGCATTTTGGGGAGGAATGAATGGAAATGGAATAAGGATAATGCCAGGAAGCCCAAAGCACAAAGGAGCTGTTACAGCAGAGTAAAGAATGGAGGAATGATCCCTTTTAGTGTTGAGTAATTGTGTCTTTCATCCATATTTTCTGAAAACTTCCAGAACAAGTATCAAAATTAAGTTTGAGCTAATTTTCTTTTTATTTTTTTTTTTTTTTTTGTTAAGCTGGCCTTTTCCTGCTCCAGCCTATCTCAGTGTGTCAGACAGACATAACAGCATGGGAGTATTGCTCTGAGGGAAGCTGATGAGGATAATAAGTACTTCTAAGTCAAGCAGTCAAAAGATTTAGTTGCAGTGCTTAGAATTATCATCCATCATTCAAGATATGCACCCTTAATCCCCCTCATTTGCTGTGGAAAGAACAAAGCAGAGGAGAGTAATAAAAACATTCTCATGCACACTCCTTGTCAAGGGCTGCATCCTTCTCCACAGCAAAATTCCTGTTGGAACCTAGCAGGGATTTCCTTGAGTAGTAATTTTACATAAACAAAAATTTCCTAGTTGAGTGAACAGCAGGGTGAAGCAAAGAGGGGACACAACAACCAAATTTAAATGATGTAATAGCAATAATAAAAACCAGATATTAATGTTACTGTTTTACAGCTCAGTTATACTACACCTTCTTATTAAACCTATGAAAACTTAAAATATAATCACTTCCACAAACATCAGCCTCTTTTCCCATTTCTCAGTGCAGTGTGTAGCTTTTAAACTGCAGAAGAAAATCACACATTTAGGACCTCCCTTCGTGGACTGCCCTCATGATTCCTTAGGAAAATTGGGTCTCCCACATTACAAACACCATGGGATAATCATTGTTTTCCTCAAGCCCACAGGAAACTGAGCAGATTCAGTATTAATGTTTGAGTGATGCAGTATTAATGATTATTGTTCTTGTTAGTTGGATGCACCTTCATAAAATGTGACATATTATTTGTAACGCAGGGACATCCCATTTTTAGAGGTCACAAAATTCAGGTTCTCTCAAAATGTGAAGCTCCCAGTGTTAGTTGTATCTACTCATTCCCACAAGGCAAGTCCTGAAACAGCTTTGGCCTCTGGTTTCTTTAACAGCTCTTATATTGCACTTTTCTTTGAGTTCTTGTTTGATTTTTATTTGAGTTTTTTTGCACTCCCAGAATATCATACTCTAAAATAATACAGAAAAAGCAGCAGCACAGTGCTGCCAAACTAAGAGTTCTTAGTGCTGCCCCTTGGGGGGTGTTGTGCAGTAGATATTTTACATACATTTCTGGGGGTCTGAAGGAGCTTTAAAGAATGCAAAGCATCTGATGCAAATCCCTCTGCACAGATCATACAAACCCTCTTTGTGTGTGAGTGTAAAATGAAATCTCTGCAGATCAGTGAAGGGTCCCTGCCCAAAGGGTATAAAACAATCATTCCTCACAGAGCTTTGCCAGCTGATTGTCACAGCTGTCCATTTCCTGCTCTCAGGGAGTGCTCTTTGCCTTTACAAAAATCTAATTCCTCACAAAACTTCCTGGGATAGGTCCTGTGCAGCATCCAGTCCTTCTTCTGAGGGAAGGGAAGTTCCAGGAGTGCTTTGGCAGCTCAGGGGCTCACACACGTGGGCTGCAGCTCTTCTGTCACAGCCAGGCTGAGTCTCCAGAGAGCCTGGTGCAGCTGACACATTCATCCAGTCACACTCTCTTTTGCATTCCTGACTGAAGACCATAAAAAGGGGATTAGGAAACTTTTCTGCTTCCTGCCCTCATCTTTAGATGATGTCCAATAAATCTGCTCAGTTTTGGTTTCAAGTCAAAAATCAGTTCTTCCTGATGTGAGAGAGAAGAGAAATCAGGAATCTTCTTTCTACATCTGCCTTGACAGTGCAGTAAATACTTTAATAGTGCCAATAACCATCTTTCCTTGGATCTATGGTGCCTTGTGCAGGCTGCCCTGGAACAGAGGCTGGGCAGAGTTCCAGAATAAAGCAGGGATTGATTCCAAGGATCTCCTCCATGGATCCACCTTGGGCAGCACCAGAGCCCAGCCAGGGCTGCACCCAAGATGACCCAAAATGGCCCCAAAATGCCCGGCCGGGCACGGGGTCTCTCCCTGGGATCAGCTCTGCTCCATTCCCACCTTGCAGTTCATTGTCCCAGCCCAGCTTTAGCCCAGGCACTCCCACCCTGCTTGTTTTTCTCTCTCCAGCCCACGGGGTTTGTGCTCCTGGGCTGGGATTGGGATCATTTGTCCTTGGTGCCCAGCTGGAGCAGGAATTGTTTTGTCTCCCTGCTCTGGGCACAGAGCTCACCATGCCCTGATGTGAGCCCAGACCCACACACTAAAGCAGCACAGAATGTGAAACATAGAAAAGCCAAACCTGAGGCATCATCTAGAGCTAATATTTCAGAAGTGTTAGTGGGAACTTGTGATCCATCTAACCAACAGCACAGTAACAGAGAGCTTGGCAGAAGAGTTATTCCCAAAGTCCCATAGGGAACTTTCCTACTGAACCATGAGATTTCATTATCTTCTCTTCCTATTTTTTTTTTAATCACACTGAATGACACCTTCT
This sequence comes from Serinus canaria, assembly GCF_022539315.1. Lineage (NCBI taxonomy): Eukaryota > Metazoa > Chordata > Aves > Passeriformes > Fringillidae > Serinus > Serinus canaria. Next base: position 69,556,607 of record NC_066314.1, read on the forward strand.
GCTAGCAGTAATAAAATGCTCCTTTCATTCTCTAACCCAGCCTCCACTTTTGACCCTACATTCCCCCAAAACAGGCAAGTCTGCAGGTACATTTCAAATTGTACAAAGAAATATTTCTTGTTTAATTTCTTTGCATAACTGCCTTATTCTTCATCTATTGAGTTTCCTGTGGGAACCATCTCAGACCCACTCACACAGGAATAGGTGTCAAGTTATTAAAGGATATCATGCAAGACTAGGTCAGTCCTGATCAAGTGGTTTGGAAGAAGGTGTCTGGCTCATGGTTTTACCTGCCATGCTTTGCTCACCTTTGTTTTCTCCCCTTCAGTTCTGACCAGCTCCTTTTGAGCATTCCTTCCTTGGTGAATTAAGCAGCCAGGAATTTATTTAAATCCTGTGCTAACTGAACTAATCCAAAATTCAGCAGTCAATCACATCCTCCCCTCTGCCGCTCACTTCCAGCTCTGTGTTCTGTCATTTCCCACTCAGGGATGTGCAGTGTGAGACTTGGGGCAGGGCACAAAGTGCTGCAGCTCAGGGCACACTGCAAATCCACCTTTTGATAGCATCAGGGTCCATTCTTTCCCTTCAAACCCAGTCATCCTGATTACCCCCAGCACTCCCTGGCCTTTTCATTTCCCTGATCTGAATCACAGAGACCCTCTTGTCTCTTTGCCAAACTAATCCTGGCTCTTGGCATGGCTTTCCCAGAATTTAAATCTGCTAAGCTGGTTTTCTTCTACAAAGTTAATTACTACAGGCAGCCTGACTATTCCTTTGGGAAATTCCAGTTATTAGGGAAGTTCCAAAAATATGGGAAAATTATCTTTCCCACACTTTCTTCCTAGGTTGGTGTTTTATTATATTGAGAAGGATTTCAGAACATCTGAGCGTATAGAAATGTAGTGCCTCTTTTTATTTTTAAATTAACACATTTAATTTTTAGTGTTAGCAACCTAAAATGTGTGTTAATGTCTCACTAGAAGTGCTGATTAAAAAAAAAAAATATCTTTTCAGGTATTTCTTTCTAAAACAGAAATGTTGGGTTGTGGACATGGAAAAGAAGTTCTATCTGCATTTTTTTGATTGTATTGTATCAAGTTTTGTTCTCTTTTTTCCTTAAAAAAAGGAAAAATAGGGAAGAAGGAAGAATTTGAGAATACCACATTTTACTTTTTGCTTTTTACCCTTTTAAAACTTTATTTAGAGTACCCACATAAAGTCAAAAACTTGAAAGTAAAAACCTGAAAGCAGAATCACTTTTGTTTTCTAATTTTGTGCATGAAACCTTGTACCAACCTGTATTAGATGTTGAAAGGTTTTAGTGGGTATTTTCAGTGTTAATTCATTGTCTGCATTTTATATTTCTTTTTCTGACATGATAGGTCTGGATTTATTGCTTCCTGTGAAATGGTCACTCCTCATTCTTTGCCACTATTCACTTGCAGCACTTCCTCTATGCCACCCTCCAAAAATCTCTGCCTGCAACCCTGGAAAGATTTCATTTCATGACTTCGAGCACCTTAGCAGCCCAAATGATCTTAACAAGGTTATGGAGATGTTTAAATCCTGCCATCCACATAGAGAATGAAAGAGGAAAAACGCACAAAAACCTGTAGGTGAAACAGCATCATCTCCAAGGTGACAGGGGGCTTGAATTTATCAGGGAACAAGCCTATCACTTTTGAAAGCCAAAAGTTTGTCCCAAATTGAGCACCAAGAGCACAGGCTGAGTCTGAGAGCATGTGAACAGCACAAACTGCAGTCAGGGGCTCAGATGCACTCTGCTGTCTTTGGCTTTATTGACCACGGATCTGAGTTGTGCTGTCGTGGGCGGATGGGTCGGGGGATGGGGCGGGTGAGGGTGTATTGCGAGGGTCGTTTGGGGTAGGGGGAGGGGGAGGGGGAGGGGAGCGGGGAGGGGGAGGGGGGAGGGGGAGGGGAGGGGAGGGGAGGGGGAGGTGGGGGGGGGGGGCGGGGGAGGGGGAGTGGGAGGGGGGAGGGGGAGGGGAGGGGGCGGGAGGCGGGGGAGGGGGAGGGGGGGGGGAGGGTGAGGGGGAGGGGGAGGGGGGAGGGGAAGGGGAAGGGGACGGGGGAAGGGGAGGGGAGGGGGAAGGGAAACGGGGAAGTGAAGGGAAGGGACGGCACGGGAATGGGAAGGGAAGGAAGGGAAGGGAAGGGAAGGGAAGGGAAGGGAAGGGAAGGGAAGGGAAGGGAAGGGAAGGAAGGGACGGGAAGGGAAGTGAAGGTGACAGGGAAAGGGAAGGGAAGGGAAGGGAAGGGAAGGAAGGGAAGGGAAGGGGCCAGGGGAAGGGAGGGAAGGGAAGGGAGGAGGGAAGGGATGTGAAGGGAAGGGAAGGATAAGGAAAGGATGGCAAGGCAAGGAACGGACAAGGAGGGCACTTCAATAACAGTTTCAATTGTACGGTCACTGAAAGGAAAGTGACGATGTATCGTTGCACTGTACCTTTACCTGTCATTGCACTTTCACTTCCCTTTCCCTTTACTTTCCCTTTCAATTCATTCTTCCTTTTCTTCTTCTTTTGTTATTTTGTAGGTTTTGGGGTTTTTTTCAGTAATACCTTCTTGTGGAGGGAATTCAACTGAAATGCTTTGAAATCAGAGTAAATTATGTTCACTGCCTGATTCATAACTCCTTTTTTTTTGTTTGTTTTTTTTTTGTTTGTTTGTTTGGGTTTTTTTGGGGTTTTGTTTTTGTTTTTGGTTTTTTGGGGTTTTTTTTGGTTTTTTTTTTTTGTTTTTTGTTTTGTTTTGTTTTGTTTTTTATCCTTTTCTAAGACAATCAAGGGAGGCTCTGTTTTTCCATACAGTGTCTGTGTGGATTTGACCAGAACTGGATATGATTTGACCATATCCAGTTCTGTTCATGCAAGAGCCTTGTTCTTCCTGAGCTTCCTGGGTACCAGTTCTTGTTCTGCTGCAGCTCTCAGAATCTTTCTTGGCTTCTCCTTCACTCTAAGAGTGACATAAAATTCTTTCCTATCTTCACTTTGTTGAAGGAGTTATCAGGCATTCCTGTTAATAACCATGTGGGCTGGAGAAGCTGCTTGATGCTTCCAGAGCCATCAGCAGAATTCCCTCTGCTTTGGGAGACTGGCTGCACATGAGGTGTTTAAGTGACTTTTTATCAAATCCCCCTCCTCTCTCCTCTTCCCTCCTTCTCATTCTATTAGCCACCCTGAGATTTTTTGTAGGATATGACTCCAGAGATGGAAGTTTGACAATAAAACAGAAAGAAAAGGGGGAAAAGACATCCTGGTCACTGTCCAGTTTGATTATGGTTTTATTTGTTATCCTTTTCAAGTCTCACTGTTCACAGGGATGTGTATTCTCTCCTCCCTGCTCCCATCAGGAACACTGTGTTGTATCCCCCCTTTCTCTGAAAGCTTTCTGTACACACTTTTTTATGTTCAAAGGAGCTGTTCTCACATGCACTCAAACACACATTTATATTCAGGGGAAGCTCTCCTCATACACAGTCAAGTATACATCAAGCACTTTTAAATTAATCTCTGTTTCTTGGTCTTCTTTCTTTTTTTTTTTTCTCTTTTGCTTGTTCTGCACACTACCCCTTTGTCCTTCATCCTTAACTGGAAAGCATGCTGATGTATTTAATTCATGTAGGATTTCATCCCCTGCCCCGAGGAATTCCTTTGCAATTCAATTTCTTCATCACTGGTTTATTTCTCTGGTTTGCCTGGTGATATACAAATGCCCTGAAACCATCTATTACTGTGTTTTCTAAACATCCATCTCCTACTGAAAAGGCCTGATAGCTGAATATTCCATGGGCAGGGCTTCTGCTCTGTTCCCACTTGTTCTGTTTCTTTTAGGGCACCTTTCAGGTCCCAGTTTTAAAATCTTTTTCCCTGCTGAGAGGCAGTCAGGACACAAAAAGCAATTGTCCAACACTCTCTGTTAACAAGAGGGATTGCTGCAATCTCCTTGGGAATTAACTCCTAAGTGGTTCATCAATAGGGCCAGCAATAAACTCCAGCAAACACAGAACATGGGATAGTGCTAGAAAATGGGAGATGAGGCACAGGCAGGTGGGGGTGTTGGAGGTGAAGTGGGGAAAGGATTGAGCTCCACTTGGCTGCTGTTTTGCAGTCTGATTGCTGGTGACTGAGTGCAGGCTGCCTGAGCTGTGGCTGTCAGAATGGAGGAGCCCAGCTCAGCTCAAAGGACACAGGGGGAGCTTCCTAATCACAAATGAGGCTTCAGATTTGTAGTTTGGAATCTTCTCTTGCAGTAGATACCTCAAACAGCAACAGAAATTGCACAATAAAGTTAAAACCGTGTCAATTGTTATAGGCCTGATAATTTAGATAAAAATATAGGTTAAAAAGAAATTAGATGTGAGTTTTAATTGCCCAGGACATGTAGTTTATTTAAGCCAAGGATGCTCAAGGCATTGAGAAATCTTTCTGTGTTATGGGAATGAGGTCAGCACTAAATTCAGACCAGTTTACCCAAGGCTGTGTCCAGCTAAATCTCAAAACCTCCCAGGATAATCTTCCAAGGCAACTTGTTTCAATATTTACTTTTTCTCATTGTGAGGATTTTTTTTTTTTTTAATGGCAAGTCAGATCTTCAGCTGGTTCAGTTTTCTCTCTTATTTTTGCCTGGATCCATCTGTTTTAGAGCCTCTGTAGATCCAAGAAAGTCCCCTTTGGCCTCTTGAAAACCTTTTCTCTCCTGGCTAAATAATCTCATTTATTCCTCAGCCTCTCCTCACAGGCAAGTGCCACCACAATGTTGGTGACTTCAGTTTGGTGACATCTTTCAGGTTTTGGCAGGGTATGCACTAATAAATGCTAAGTGGAACATGTTCATATGTGGCATCTTTCAGTATTTTCATTATCACCATTATGGTGGGATAGAGAATGTGTTTGTTCATTTTTTTGGTAGGGGCCCTTTGTACAAGGTTTTGGTTGTGGTGAAAGTTTGAATTAGCAGTTTTGTAGAAAGGGATCTGAGAGCTTTACCAAATATGAGCTGTTGATAAGATATTGGATAGAAAAACTTGAAATTTGAAGTAATCCTTTTGTTTCACTTTGCACTTCCAGGGAAAACTTCCCCTGGAATATTTCTAACATTTTACTTTTAGAAAAACGGAGATAAGGAGCCCAGGAAAATTAGAAGGAGTCCAGAAAAAAAGCAATTAAAATCCTTGGACATCTGAAATACAAGACTTGTGAGAAAAGGTGGGAGCAGTTGTCTACAGAAGATTGTAGACATAGTAATAGTCTGCAAATACTTTAGAGGCTGCTGTAAGGAAGATGGGCTCTTCATGTTCCCTTAGGAAAGAGCAAGAATTAATAAGATGAAAGCAGAGCAAGAGTTAGATTGGGCATTAGGGGAAAAAACGCTGTGAGGGAACATCCTGAAATTTTATAAGGAGGCTGGAGAAGTCTATCATAAAAATCTTAGAGAATAGGCTAAATAAGAATGCCAGAAGCTTGTTTATGATCTTGTCCTGATAAGAAGAAAAATGGAACATCTCTTGTGGCCCAGGAATATTTCTTTATGTTTGCTGGTGATGAATTGTGTTGTGTGGTTGTTCCCTGTTTCATTATTTAATATATAAAAGGAGTGCCATTGATTATGGCTTTTTACTGTGTCTACAAATGTCTATGATTACAATGATTAAATATTTTCACTTGGCTTTAGAGAAATAAGCACTCATGCTCATTTATTTTGTGTTCTTCAATAAGCTTTTGGCTTTTGCTGCAAAGGATGTCAGCAGTCAAGCACTCCCTAAAAGCTTTTCCTATTTTATTGGACACATCTAAATTCCACATAGTCATGCTGAATTTTATCAGTTACTTCTGACTCAGACAGAATGATTTTAAAGCAGGCAGGGAATACATGGGGGGGTTTTAGTGCTGAGCAGCTGATTTTTAAATTTCAGAGTTCTGTGTGGTTTCTCACACACCACCCATGTGAAAACTTGGACTACAACAGATTTATCTCATTACATTCATGACTTGGACTTTTCCATAAGTGCCCTAGAGGGAAGCTTAGCTTGGAGCAGAGCAAAGGTCATTTGTTGGTGCTTCTCTCATGTGTTTTTCCTGCCTAATATAAAAAGAAGTCAGTGCATCGTTCTTGAATGTTCTGTACCGTGAGATTGAGTAGGAAGAACTGAAACCATTGTTGACCTTACAAGTTTTGTTAATCAGTTTACTTCTAGTGTTTCCTATCAAATCCTGGTGCTCTTTCTGGTTTTCTTGGAATGCAGCATGATTCAACCCACAGTGAAGTCCCAGCAGATGTTCCCATCACCCACCCCAGACCAAGTTTATTTTTGTGTGATGATCTCTTCATTTCCTTGAGGTTTCCTTTGTTTTTCCCCCCTCTCATGATTTATCATGCAGTCATAATCTCCAGAGGAACTGCAAAACACATTCCCATGAAAACCTTCAATCTCTAAAAGCAAAAAAGAGAATAAACCCCCCCACAAGTTACCCTTGTTTGTCACTGAATGGCTTGAGTAAACTCTTTTGTCACAGCCATGTAAAGTCTTTAAAGTCCAGGGCTGCAATCAGACTCTGTCATAAACAGGAGTATTGCTTTTTTGACTGATTTCTCCTCTGAAACCAAAGGGTTCATTAATCTCATCTAGGGCTGGAGTGGGGGAAAAAGAAAAAAGGAAAGAAAAGATGTGGCAAGATGTGATAAGGTAGCTTTAATGATTTGGGGGCTTTATTGGCTGTACATCTTTGGTCCATCTCAAGCCATACTAGTTCTCTCTCAGTGAGGCTTTTCTTTTCTGGAAATAATGGTACCAAACATTATAATTACACATGGAGGTTATTCAACAATGCTTCAATTCCATAATTCTTTAGCACACCATAAATAAGGAAAAAAAAGGCTTTTACTTGGAAGTACCTCATCATAGCAGGTTTTTTTTTAACTGATGGCAGTCATTTCTGCAGTTTGATGGAGGCAGCAAGTTGGATCAATACAGATTTTAGGCCAGGGCACTCTTTGTCCCATTGGCTGTTACAGTCCTTGGTGATCAAACATGCATGTAAATTATTGTAGGCCTCAGCTGTGATCTTGGGGGTGCTTTGGGTAAGAAATATTTAATGTTTTAACTTCTGGATAGGTCCATGTGAGCAAGCTGTGTGATAGATAGAGGTCCAGGTGAAGGCTGCAGTCACCAGGCCTTTGGATGCACTGCTCATATTCTGAATAAAAGCCAGAATGGAATGTGATCTTGGCAACCTGCCCCAGGAAATCTGCCTGTTAAAGGTGTCCTGATTTAAATACAGAAATTCAGAGCTTCACCAGGGGAGGTTCATTTGCACAGGGTTTGGTACTTGCAACAGCAGGGCACTCATTGCTTTTCTCCTTCCAGAGGCTGAACCAGCCTCTATTTGCTGATGTAAATGTTCCCTTCATGGTGGACACTGACTGGACTTGGCTGTTTGTGATTTTGCTGGAGAATTTTCCCTTCTGGTTTGTTATTATCCAAAGGAGTTTGTGAAACCAGCAAGGAACATTTTACATCTGTGCACAGACATTCATCCTGTCAATTGGTTTTCCAGAATCCTTTATGTTCTGTTCAGGGAGTGTCTCTTCCCACTGAAACTTTATTTTTTAATGCTGTTGTGAGAAATGGCTGGGTTGTTCCTTCTAGTGGGTCTTGTTTTCCATATCCTAAGTTTTCCCTTTTTTTTTTAAATTTACATTGCAAAGTGTTCCCTTTGTGAACAGCCAGCTCATTTTCTGGAGCTTCAGCATCCAGGTTTTGCAGGGTTTCCCTTGTGGGAGAGGCTCAGGTATCAAAAGACCTTAAACAGAACTGGTTTAATAGAATTAAATAGAATTCCTACATCATTTATTGCATGCTGACAAGGGAGGACTGGCCTAATGCCCTAGAACTGAATATGTTCTGAAACAGATACTGAGAAATTTAAAGATTCTTTTAAAAATACTGAGAAATTTAAGAACTATGTAAAACTGATTTCAGTCATCCCACAAATAAAGTTAATTTATAAATAATACAAATATTAAAATCTCAGTCATGTGTTCACACAGATCCTGGAGCAACAAGAGTAAGAGAAATGATTGATGTTGCAGTCATTGCATGATGGGGACGTTGGCCCCCAGCCCAGCAATGTTAAACACTGCATTTCTTCCAGGAAAGTAATTTCTGATTGCAATATCTATTTTCAGCTCAAGTGGCTCAGTGTGGGAGACTGGGACTGGCTCAGAAGGGGCTGTGTTTTCCTGGTGTGATTGTGTCTCAATGCAGTTGGACATCAGAAATCAATGATGAATTTTGAACAAAATGCAGCATATCTGGAGTGGTAGATTTTGACTTGGAATGTTTTAGCCCAAGACCCAGTTTGGGGTTTAGACATTCTTGAGATGCTAAAATGCTTTCAAATCAGGATTTAGATTGGTCTTCTGTCCACAAATATATCAAGATGTTAACATTGATAATTTTCTATATCTCTCTCTCTTTCCTATGGGCTTCAACAAATTGAATTTCATTATTCTAATTGCATCAATTTATTTAACACTTAATGCCTATTTTAACAATATTTATTATTTAATATATTTATATTCTATGTTATTCTATTAATGTGTTAACATTAATGTACTTATATGATATATTAGTTATATATTAGATATATTATTAATAGATTATGTTATATTAATATATTATTAAATATGTTTATATCCTACTGATAAAAAAGAAGATTAAATATTAAATAATTAATTAATGAGTGAAAGAAGGTTCTGGGCAAACCTGAACTCTCAGAAATCAGTAACAGACACAGATCTGTAGTTCTTTGAGATCTACAGCACAAAACCACACCAAAACTGTGCAACAGTCCCACTTTAACATAACCCTCCAAACATGAACTCACATCTTATATCACACAGAAAAATGTAGTGGGTAAGAATTTTTACTGTGGACCTTCATCATGCCCAGCAGTACTTTGCAGAATTGAATAATATTTTTTTAAAAACCACCCTAGTGGCCTGCACTGCTTGGAGGTGAAAGACAACCATGGGAGATGTGGATTCAGTGTTGGCTGCCATGGGAGCCTTCCAGACATAAAAGTGGGAGGGCCACCTGAGCATTTGTTGTGACTTGAACTTCCAGCTGTAGCCTATAATCTCCTGCCAACTTGTTTCTCCTTCTGCAGCAAAGTCAGGCAGGCACTTTTATGGGAAGATGAGAAAACTCCCAGGAAGGCTCATCTGTCTCATTTATGAATGCATCAGGAAGCAATGATGGGTTGACTCAGCCCATGTTTGAGGTTTTAGCAAGAAATAGACATCCTGAAATTTATTTCTGCATCTGAACTTACTAAGAACACTGAGTTTATTTAAATTTATTTGGAATTAAGGGTTAACACGCAGTATATTGCCTTGGATGTGTTTGCATGGTTCTGTGTGCACAGTTGGGATGAGTAAATCACTGCAGCAGGTTTTTCTGTGTGAGGATGCAGTTCATCAGGCCTTTCTGGAGCTATGGAATGATAGGATTGTTAGGAGAAGCCTGGCTAATCTGCTTTAGCCAGGCAATAGCATGCCATAGCCACAAACTGTGCTGGTGATAAGAAAAAGGCAAGCCGTGGTGTCAGATTCTGCACCTTATTTACCCAAGAGTGAACATGGAGTAACTGCAAGGAAAACAAGACAATGTATTTGTATTCCCTTTGAACTGGAGTCAGAAATATCTCTTCAGAGTGGTGCATATTTAATGCTAGCATCATACCTTGGGGTTTTCTTCTTGTTGGATTGTGGAGGTGTAGGGGTTTTTTCTTAAATTCCCTTCTTGCCTAGTAGGGAGTTGATATTTGTAACCCACCCTCTTTGAGAACAGCTTTTAAATATTTCAATACCAAGAGAGAACTCATTTCCAGATTTACTTTCAGGATGGAGTCAAGAAATTAAAGCAATGAGGGTTTAAAAAGAAAAGCAAAGCAGAGCCAGAAGAAAACACTTGTTCAGTTGTTGGATTTCTCACTCACAAACTCTTGCTGTCAAACTTATCTCTGCCCCCCTTAGAACAATAGAGATTTCCACCCTGAGAAAGGGAGAGGTGAAATAACAAGGAAGGTAATATGAAAAACACAAATGGGAATAATGAGTTACAAGTATTAACTGTCCTGCATGATTAGCTATTTTGGGTGAAATGTCTCAGGTAATTGTTCTCTTTTCCAGGGACAGAGCTCCCTTCATCTTCACATCAGAGATGGAGTATTTCATAACAGAGGGGGGGAAAAACCCACAGCGTTTCCAGGAGTTTGTGGAGCTGTGTTGTCGAGCCTATAACATAGTCAGGAAGCACAGCCAGCTGCTCCTGAACCTGCTGGAGATGGTAAGGAGCTCGAGGATGAAACCAAAAATCCATTTCCTCTGGGGTTCTCTTCCCCTTCACCCCCTCTCTGCTGCCTCCAGATTTGATTTGAAGAGGTATCAGGTGCCCAGGTGCTGCACTTCCTCTTCACTTTCAGTAATAATTTCTGAGAAAAGGAAAGCTAAGCTGCTTGGTGCTTTTTCCATTGTTATATGAAAGCTTGGTGCTTTTTCCATTGTTATATAAAAGCTTGGTGCTTTGTGCTTTTTCCATTATCTTTTTACAAAACAGCAGGAAACTGCAAAAGAAGCTGGGTAAAAGTTTTGCATTCAGGAATTTCACTGAGCCCTTTTTCTAGGTCTTCATTTACCATCCCTGTTCATGTTTACATGACAAAGTAAGCTAAATATTTCCCAGGGGGGGTGATCTGAGAGAACTTAGTGATGCCTCTGCAATGGGGGGGTTGCACATTTCCACAGTCCCTTCCTAGGATGGCAAACACAGGAAAGAAAGAGCAGTGCCAATATTGACTCAGGTTTTACAATCCTTTTGTGTAGATTTTTAAAGGAGTTTTTATCAGTAAATATTCCTACTGATTCATGTGCAGTGGCAAGTTCCATATCTGATTTATGCCCTTGTTTAGTTGTGTGGGAAAGGTTAATGATTTCCCCCTTCATGGGTACAATGAAAATATTACATCAACTTATATTTGCTAAGATGCTTGGCTGAGATATCAATCCAAAATTAATGTACAAGGCTCCACAACCTGAGGGAGTGGTCTGTGCATGAAAAAGCCTTACAAACAGAGCTGCTGAGACTGGGATACAGCCAAAAAGCTGCTCTGTAAACACCACTTCATCATCTCCAACTTGTGCAGTGGGGGTGGGAGGCAGAAACTGAAGGAATCTCTCCCCTTGCCTCTTCCATCTTGGCCATGGATTATCATGCAGGGATTCTGGGGGAGATTCCCCACCATGGAGCAGGAAGGATTGCTCCAGATCTCCTGAACTTGCTGCTTAGGAGCCACAAAGGTGCAGCAAAACTGCATTCCCATCATAAAGCACAACTTTCCTCTGGAAGCAGTGCAGGGTGGGCTTGTAGGAGATCCTGTCCAAGTTCAAGAACCTCTGGAAAGCTCAGGATCATCCTGTTCTCATCCACAGCAGTAATCCCTGCATTTCTGAGCAGGAAAACTGTGGTGCAAACAAAGCTCCATCTCCTTGTCCCTCTTTCTGCAAGAGGCAGGGATGATAATGTCAGGTTACCCTGGGGTAACAGAGAGCCTGGTAGGAAAATGCTCCAAGCAGCAGCTCTGGAATGACTCTCTCTGCCAGGTTTGTCTCTGCTCAGGACATGCTGCATCCTTTGTTCCTGCTGATCTTGTAGCAGAGGTAACAGAGCTGAGCTAAAAGTCAGCATCCAGATGTGTCTCAATAATTGTCAGTGGGCTGCTGCTCAGTCAGTTGTGTTGCTCTTCATAATTGAAGAATAACTGGCAGCACACTCACACCCCATCCACGAGCTCTTCGTGGCAAAAGGAGTCAAACAAACAAGACCAGTTTGGGAGCACCTTGATTTTGCCAGGAATATTTGGAAAGGTGAGCCTGTTTCTGCACTTGAAGTGGGGAGCTGGTCAGAAACTGTAAAAATCAAAATGTTTCAGTTCCATGGGTCATTTCTTTAAAAAAATAGACTGTGAAGTTCCACTTAGAATTCATGTCCATACAGAATTTCAGATGTCATCATGGAGGGGTGAGATAAACTGATCACTGCTTCTTTGTATCAGTGAAAGGCTATGATTTCTCTGCCTGTTTGGAAACCTGCATCATTAATCTTTAATTCCACTCCCACATTCTGTTTTTCCCAGATGCTATTTGTAAAACATGGTTCAAAAAAAATTTAAAATACGACTAAAAAGCAGTACATTACAGAATATTACACTGAATTTACAGAGTATTCACAGAATAGTAAAGTGTACCCTGGGTGATCAGTGACAATTAGTGGTTTAGAGCAAACATGATTGTGAACAAATTGAGGAGATTTTGGCCCAGTTTGGGAATTAATGTTCTTTCTTGGTGGTGAGCAGCATGTTTGTAAAGCTGTACTGAGGTTTGCTACTGGGAGTAAGAAATAATCCATGAAGTTTCCATCACTTTCAAAAGCAGAAACATCTCTGGGAGACCCGAGAGTCTTCTGGCAGAGTTCAGCTGTGGAGGTGCCTGGAGTTCATCAGCTGTGCTCTCATTAAAGATTTGATGGGGACTATTACAAAGAGGGTGATGGCAGGACACAAACACCTTCTGACTACTTTAAAGAAATGCAAACTCCATTACCGAAAAATGATTTTTTTCATATAGAAAGTTATTAAAAGGGATTTTATCACTCCCTTTCCTGGTAAAACGCAAGGAGCTTAATTTGCAACAATATGCAACAAGTTTTTTGGTTTTTTTTTTAATCCAAAGGGGGCAGAAATTGTTCTCATCTTTTATAAATGGGTTGAAGGTGTATTGATAAATAGCACTATGTGTCCTTCAGTGCTGAATATTGTTATTGACCCTGCTGCCAATCCACTTTAATTCACTTTGTTGAGCTTTCTGCCTCTCTGCTCCTTGCCAGTCAAAACTCTGTGAAGACAGCAAACTGTCCAGTGGTAGCTTGGAATGGGCTGGGGAAGATTTTCCTCATAATGCCAAAAAGGAAACTTACAGATATTGAGAATGTTTGAAGTAATAACCTTAAAATAATATCAGTGCTTCCTTTTTTCTTTGCTGTCACTTGAAAAACTCAGTGGGTCTTTCTGTCTGAGCTAGACATAAATATCAATGGAAAATACACAGTAGTGACTGCAAATTCAGATATTTCCATCTGAGCAATCTGAAGGAGTGATGTTTTTGTGCATTATACACAAAAAGAAACATAACTCTTAACTTGCTGGGATTGCAGAGAAAAATCAGGAGGTTTTGAAATGAAGAGAGTAAATTTTATTGTTGTTGTTGACATTTGTAAATGCCTGGAGAGAGCTGCATGGGCAACTGGACACACTGAGCTGTCCCATCTCCTCAAGTTTTTACTTTGCAAGGGGAATATTGGCATTATTTGGTTTTTGAATCTAATCTGGTTAACTAGAACAGCTCTGTCCCTCATCCATGGAGAATGATACCTGCTCCAGAGGGATACCTGCTCCAGCTCTCACTGCCCACTCAGGGCTCCTGCCACAAATCAGTGTCTGAAGAAGCTCTTCTCCTCCTGGTGCCTTGTGCAGGCTGCCCTAGAACAGAGACTGGGCAGAGTCCCAGAATAAAGCAGGGATTTATTCAAGGATCTCCTCCATGGATGCACCTTGGGCAGCACCAGAGCCCAGCCAGGGCTGCCCCCAAGATGACCCAAAATGGCCCCAAAATGCCCGGCCGGGCACGGGGTCTCTCCCTGGGATCAGCTCTGCTCCATTCCCACCTTGCAGTTCATTGTCCCAGCCCAGCTTTAGCCCAGGCACTCCCACCCTGCTTGTTTTTCTCTCTCCAGCCCACGGGGTTTGTGCTCCTGGGCTGGGATTGGGATCATTTGTCCTTGGTGCCCAGCTGGAGCAGGAATTGTTTTGTCTCCCTGCTCTGTGCACAGAGCTCACCATCCCATAATGTGAGCCTAGACCCACACACTAAAGCAGCACAGAATGTGAAAAATACAAAAGCTAAACCTAAGGGATCACTGCTCTGACTGTAAAGGGAGTGAATCTGTGATCCCTCTGCAGGAGGAGCTCAGAGCAGTGCTGGTGGAACCAGGAGTTACAAATGAGAGGGTGATGTTGTGCTAAATTGAATTAAGGCTAAGACAACCACAGAAATGTGGTTACTATTGTTCAGGTGGCTGAATTTAGTCACCTTCCTTTTATCTCCATTAGAAGGATGTGAAGGAGGCTTAACCATGCACACCTTGAGGTTATGGTGTCAGAAAAGAAAATAAATAACCCCAATGGATCATTGATTCTGACCCATGCCTCCTTCAGGTGCCTCAGTGTGAACGTTTGCAATTCAGTAAATTCACTTTATTATTCCAGGCATTGCCCTAGTATCAGAACCACTTTTCAGACCAGCAAAACTGCTTCACAAGACTATTTTTGTGTAAAACCTTCCTTTCTCACTTAGGCCCATTTCATTTAAATTTGTTTTCAGTAGAACAGTGGACTAATGATCTCATATTATTTACATTTAGATGCTGCATGCAGGATTGCCTGAGCTGAGCAGCATCCAGGATCTGAAATATGTGTATGATAACCTCCGTCCTCAGGACTCAGATCTCCAGGCCACAAGCTACTTTACAAGGTAAAACCAGAATATTTCCCAGAAACCTTGTCTTCTTCAGGCATGGAAGGATTTTTCTCCTATGTTAAGAAGCTTAATCAGGGAAATTACACTAAAGGATAATTTGCCTTTACATGTTTACTTTTAAAAAGTCATTCCTTATGCATGTTATAAGCAGTTTCCTCAGATTTCTGGAAGAAACAGTTGTGCACTTGTGGTACACTTGTAAGAAGTCACTTACTCAGTGCCTGGAGATTTCTTAGGCTTTCTTGGTGAAACCATCCTGATTTGTACCTAGTGTTTGCTCTCTGTTTTTAAATGCAGCAGCTGCATGCAAATAGACTTAAACTGCTTAAAAAGGTCCAACCTGTTAATAGTCTGAGTGAGAGCCTTCAATTTCTGCATTTTCCTCCTTTTTTTTTTCCTCTTTTGACCTTCTGTGTTGCCTCAGAGTTGTTGCTGTCCCTTTGCTAGCCATAGTTTCTCCATCTGCAAAACAGTTCTTGCTTTTAATCAGTGAACAGATCGATCACAGAAAAGCCCTGAGTGAGAATGTAGATATATTTAAAGTTTCACTTGTGTTAGGCTGCTGAAACCTTTCACCTGTTCATAGCTGGGGGTTCAGGAGGAGGAGCTGCAGCTGATGTGCAAAGGGTCAGTCCAAGACCCTCAGTCCTGATCTTCCAGCTGTGCATCACACCCAATTCCAGCTGTTGCTGTGATGGTGCTGTAGATGCAGGGAGTGCAAACTTCTCTGGCACTGAAAACCCTCTGCAGTTCTGGGCACTGCATGAGGCAAAATCTCCCTGTCAGGGCCTGCCCTGAGCAGCACCACCATTTCCCAAGGACCATCAGTTCATGCTCCCTGGGCACCCCACACACCTGGAAAGGAGCCCAGACTCCTCTGACCTGATGAAAGTTTTGGGAAATGAGGAGTGTGCTGTTTATATGTCTCCTTTCCATGCACTAGAATCTGCTGCAATCTGAGGAAACCAAGGCAGCAAGTTTGGAGAAGGCTGGGGCAGAGACCTGGAGACTCTAAGGGTGGCATTTCTTTGAGGAAAAAAAAAGAGAAAAACTTGTCAAACAAAACTATTGTTCCATGACTTTGCACACAGCACAGCACTAAGTTCCTTTTCCTGTAGCACTTGCTTTTTTCATGTGCTTTCACTCCTGCCCCTTAGCAAGATTGTTATATTTTAAAATTTAATTACAGCTTCACATTTACCATCAACTCCCACCTTATCCTTTCCTTTAAAATTTCATATATTCCCCAATTACAGACTTAAATTTCCACCTCAAATAGGAAACATGCACTTTCTAATTAAACTGTAAAAGTCTTGATTCTGTCAACTAGTTCAGGTGGTTGTGTCTGTCTCTGGTGGGTAAAATCCCCAGTTTGCTTAGTTAGTGAAAAAGGGCTGGGATATACAAAACAAGCAGGAAAACCAGAGTCTTCAGAGTGAAAATTGCATCAGGGGCATGCAGAGCTCAGAGCTGGTGCCCCTCTGGAGGTGGAAAGGATCAGCTTCCAGCTGTGGGTAGGGTTGGCATCACTGCAGCCTTGCTTAGGAGGAGTCAGGATGAAGATTTGGTTCAGGGCAGAGCTGGATCTCCACACTCTTTCTTTTGGGGGGTAGGGAGTTCAGGGTGGGAATTCACCTGCAGTCTTCCTCAGCCAAAATATGTGGAGTAAGGCCACACAGTGACATGAGAAAAGAGCAGTTTCAGAATCATTTCAGAAAGGGACAAGTCTGGACCAGACCCAAACTGATAGTGTGAAACTGAGCCTTGAAGCAAATCCCATTCAATACTAACATTTTAAAAAAGAATATGGATTTTGAAAGAGTTGGTGTGTTTTGTTACCTGGCAGAGGTTTGTGTTAGGATTAGGAAATCCTGTTCAGCTCACAGAGGTTATGGGTAGGACTCAGAGGCCAGAATGTCCTTCTTCCCCTTAGATTTCTTGTTAGGGAAATGAAGGAAATTCCACTCAATTCCAACAAATTAGCTGTGCTCTGGGCTCTGCTCTTATTTGAAACTGCATTTTCTCCTAAAATGCATTCTGCAAACTCCAGAGCTATTGTTCAGATTTCTTTCAAAATGCTGAAGCTTTGTTATTGTCCATCATTGCATCACATAGAAAAGACAGCTATTGCTTGAGTGCATATTTTATTCATTAATATTCCTCAGAGAGGTTTGTATTATAAATGCTCATTTGCAAGAAGAAAATCCCTTTACATTAGTTCATGAATTTCCATGGGTCTCCTTTCTCTTTCTTTTCTTCTTTATTCTAATTTCTATTCATTAGAACATTATTTCTGTTAATTCAAAAAAATGAATTAACATTTCAACATGTTTGAACATGGGGGTAATATCAGGCTTCATGTCTAGTAGGATTTTAACTTCTGGAAATTGTATTTAGGCATTTTTCAAAAGAAAAACTTTGGATACCCAGATCCATGCAGAGACTGCCCCTCTGTGAAAACACTTTCCTACCTGGCTTTAGGAATGTAAATATATTGAGATTTTTGTGAGCTACATCATCTGTATTCCTTATCTCCTTCTTATACAAAATATAGATAGGATAATAAGTCCAGTTACATACTTTTCATGGTCAATCTCTGGCTTATTCCTGCATCTTTTTTTCAAACTGCCCTTAGAAAGACAAGGAAATTGAAAGTTTTGATTATTAGCACAGCTTCTAGTGGTTCTCAAATCCCTCACAATTTGTAGCTCCTTTTTCTCTATAATTGCTTCCAAAAACACTTCATTGTTTTTTCCAAGCTCTTTTCTAGACAAGGAGAGTTGGAATGTTAAACATTGCCAACAGGAAGGTGTTTTTTGTTCTAAGTACAGGGTAGTTGTTGTAATCTTTCAGATTCAATCCTATAACGTGTCCACAGAAAATCCCAAACTCTGCTAGTGGAAACAGAACAGTGTTCCTCTGCATTTCTGTAGAAATGGGCTGCTTTTAGCAAAATCTGAGTTTGGTTTAGCAATAACACTGGCTGGCCCTGGTGTTGTTTAGGAAGAGCATGAACTGATGAATGATGTCCCAAGAGCTCCTGGCAGAGCAATGTTGATTTGTTCTTTGCCATCACCTCCT
The DNA here is from genome assembly GCF_022539315.1 of Serinus canaria. Taxonomy (NCBI): domain Eukaryota; kingdom Metazoa; phylum Chordata; class Aves; order Passeriformes; family Fringillidae; genus Serinus; species Serinus canaria. The sequence goes on from NC_066314.1 coordinate 69,574,364, forward strand.
TGGCCAGCAGAACAATCGTGTTGGGCTTTGGACTGTGACATACTGACCCCTCCCAGGCTCCTGAAACTTTCTGTGTTTCACTGAATTCCTTTGCTCTCATTCTTGGTTTGAGTCATGTGCAGCAGTCTGTGGTGTCATTTGTGTGCAGCCCTTCCCACACGGGGTCAGTCCCTGTTCTGAGCTGATGAGCAGCAGCCTTCAGCCTGGCAGCCCTCTGGAAGGTCACAGCCTCACATGGTGGATAAACAATGCACCAATTGAGAGTTAAACAAGACTTTCTGTGTTTCCTTGGCAGCCCTGTGCACCTACTGCCAAATGAAACATCCTTGTCTCTCCAGCATCTGCCCTGAACTCAGTTTGATCCTTGAAACTCAATTTGATCCTTACCCCTCCCTCCTCTCCTCTTCCCCTGACAGCACAGTTTTATCAGAAGCTGCAAACCCATCTTACCTCTGGAGATAAATTTCCTCTATGGTTTTCTGCAGATGTCTCCAAATGTCAGCGTGGTGGGGCAGGCTGCCTGACATTTTTAATGGGCCTGCCCAGGGATGTGTATTTAAAATTGGTTTTAAGAGCATAAAGTTAGCCTAATGCAATGAATGGAGCTGATTTCAATTGATTGCAGCGTGCAATCCAACCCACTCCCAGAAAGCCATGAATAAGAGATGCAGGGTGGATCTGGCAGTTACCAGGGGAGCACATTGCATATCTTCAGCAGCCTGATGGAGGGGGTGCTCTTGGGTCAGCTGCTTTGTTTAGTTATTAATGGACTCATTTTTTAGATACCTGTCACTGCTCTGATCAAGCACATCCACTCCAAACCACAAATGCCAGCAGCTTCAAGCTGGACAATCCACAGTAACTCCTTTCAAAAGATGATGCTGATCTCAAACTGATCAGTCAGCTCTGTTCCTCAGGTGGCTGAAGGTATTCCAGCAATATATTTCCAAAAAAGGTGAAACACAGTGGAAGTGGGTGGCATCTGAAAGGGAATGAACCAAACTACAATCCTAAACTTGATTTCAGTGATGTCCAAGTAGTTTGTAAAGATTGTGGTGCCCCAAAGGGACAGGAGGCAGACTTCCTACTTGAATTTCTGATTTTTGAGTGATTTATATTAGAAAAAGTCTGTTGCTGAAAGCAGTAATATTCTGGAAAACTCTGTCAATATGGGGGCATACTATTCAACTTGTTTTGAAATGGTAAATGCGTGGATGGAAATGTGGAATATAAAGGAAACACTGTTCACTGACATCTGAGAATCCCATGAAAATAAATTTGGTCATTATACTCTAAATGATTTTCAGGCCTAGATGGAAATGAGAAGAAGGATACAATCAAGACAGATAAAGAAATATCCACCAAGGCTAAAATCTTAATAACTAGGCAGTGATAATGGTTGTATGTGCTGTGTATAAAGGCTGGTGTGTCCTGAAGAATCTGAGCACCAGCCCTCAGAATACCCCAAAGTCCCACAAGGAATGTCTGCTTCCTAAAACTGAAGTGGCAAACTATCACTAGGCACTTGTGAAAACATCAGCCAGACTTTTCATCCATCTCCTTTTACACAAGCAGCCAGGCAGTCTGTTCATGTTTTACCTGATACTGTAATTTGACAGCTCTGTAGAGAGGAAGAAGCCAAATCTGAAATTCAAAGTCGATTCAGCAGTTGGAAAGCAGAAAGTCATTACTTTCCAATAATCCCAGATATTTAACTTTCTTTTCTGAGAAGTAGGTCAGGCACCAATCTGCATAGTAAACAGGTATTGTCATGTGGAAAATAGCACTTTTCTCCCTGAAAATTGTGTTGGCAATATTTGGATTTACTGCTAATATTACTCTAGTTAATGACAGTTTCCACTTTTTTTCTGATTAACCTGGGCTTTTAATACTCTTTGTGCTATTCACTTAGTTTAGCAATCTCTAGACCATCAGGCTCTCATTTTCTCTGCAGCCTGGGCTACCAGAGCTCTCAAATAAATAAGAAAGTTGTTGTAACCTCTGTGAAGGCAGAGCTTTGGGCACAGGCAAAGGTGGCAATGGCCAGGGAGCAAAAGGAGGATTTTACAGAGAATACCCATGACCTTCCTGCTTTCAATGACTGCTAATCTTAATGTGGCTAGAGAAAAGGAGGTGTGTGGGGATCTGAGAGAGTTCAAGGGGAAATTTCCACCACTGGTCCTCAGGATGAACTTAAAAAACGCCAGCAGAAAGGGGAATCAGGTACCACAATGTGATAAACTGGGTCACTGAACTGATCCTGGCCAAAAATAAACTGCAGGATCTCAAAAAGGTGAGAGACATGGGTTTGATGTTTCATATTTAGTTAGGAACCAGCTTTTGGGAGAAAGGGTTTCCTCCAGCCAATTTGGCCTTGAAAGAAAGTGCAGAGAGCCACCAGCAGAGCTGTTCCACCTTGCTGGGGAGGCAGAATAGCAGAGGCCTTGAATTCTGAGTTGATTCCATGTCATAAGGTTTGCTTAATGTTTTCTATCCTAGCAAAGAGCACTGCATGCAGGCAAAACAGGGAGGGGGAGAAAACAACTCATACTTCTGTTCTGATTTGATTTTAGATGTAATAATTTTAAATAACTCACAGGAAGAATCTGCAGTGATGCCAACACAAGGCTCTGTTTTACATCTAAAGGATGTGATTAGCAATCTGGGTTTTAAAATTATTTTAGAAGCCTAATGGCCCCATGGAAGGAATGGTGGTAGTCTGATATGTAGTGATGATGTCTGAATTAGTAGTAATTTACAAGCTGAGGCCTGTTTTATGTAAATTGAAATGCAGTGTGTTTAGCTGCAAAGTTATCGTGCCTCTTGTACTAATGTGGCAAATTCCCTAACTGCTGTGCCATAATATGGCCAGTTACAGATTCCATAACCTAATGTCCCAGTGATTTAGGAAGTGTTAAAACTGCACATTAAATTAAATAGAGAGGAGTTTAAAAGGAAGAGTTCACCCACTGATGCAGCCTGGTTAAGCACTGAATTGATGCTGTACTAATATTTTGAAATGAGATTTGTTTTCTTGTTTCACATCAGTGTGTTAATTTGTTTAATTTATTAAATAGTTTGTGTCTGTTTCTGAAGAACGTAATTAATAATTAAGATAATTAACCAAATCAATCCTGAGGTACCTTTCCTTGTATTACATTAAGAGGAACATATACATCTTTCCTCAGTTTACTATCCCTAATTAGTGTATGATAAATTCACACACTATTTTGAATAAAACCTGAAGAGCTGGGGAGATGCCTGTAGGTAGAATATTCCTTATTCTTTCTGGCTTGGTTTCATCTGGAAGCTGCAGATTTTAGCCAGAGCATCTGAGATCATGGAAATTAGGCTAATGCAGTGAATGGACTTGATTTCAAATGATTGCACCACTCATCCCAACCCTCTCAAAGAAACCCATGAATAAAAATCCAATCTGAAATGACAGGTGGAGCATTTGCTCAGCTCTGAGCAAGGCAGGATGGAGGTAGTTAAGGGTGTTGTCAGCCCTTGTAACCTTGTTAGATATAATCCAAAACTGGGAGATAAAAAAAAAAAAAAATAAAGAAAAAGGAAACACAGCAACCCCCTGACAATTTGGTAGAAGGTTTTCTGCCCTAGAATTTGAAATGAATGGGTTATTGTTCTATAAAATCAGAACAGATATAGGATATCTTCTGAGAGCTGTAGAAATAAGCAGGGAAACAAAAAAAGAATTACCATCAGGAGTTAATAGGTCTTAAAATTCAATTAGCAATTGAATTCAAGAGAGCAAGTGTTTTCTAAAGAGTACTGTGTTGTGGTGCGCATCCAATTTCCAGTTGTGTTATCTTCCCTGTTTGTATTGTTCTCCCCATTTTGTAATGTTCCCCCCAGTTGTAATCCTAAACCTATGTTGATGGTTCAGTCCTGGTTTCCCCCTCTCCCTGAAATGGTTCCCTCCCAGTCTGGGCACACTGCCAAGCCCTTGTCTCCACCCCCATTCCCTTAGCCACCACCCCACTTGTTACATTTTCCCCTCCTCCCGGGCCCTGTCCATCTCCCGGGGCCCTGCCCATTTCTCCAGAAACTTCTCCCTTCCTCACAAGGTGATTGGGCAGGTGCTCCGAGGCCCCTCCCTAGCTCTTATATCATTAGTTCTCGCCCGTGTCAGTTATATTCAATTCCCCTCCTCAGTTTCCCCCATTGGTTCTTGTACCTATGGTCCACCCCCTTTATATACTGCTGTTACTCATTGTTCTCTGCCTTTTCCCGCCTGGATCCCCTGGAGATAATAAAGCTCTGGATTGCACCAGGCGAGTTAAGACCCTCTTTTCTCTCAAGCTTCTCCGCTTTTGCCGCTCCTCTCGACATTGCTGCCCTGTCGAAGGCGCTGCCTGACGCCCCGGCAAATTAAGGCAGTGCCCCCCCGCTGCTAGCTGCTGCTGTGCTCCCAGCTAGCCGGCGCCGCCTCCCCCCCGCTCTCAGGGGAGTAAAGTGCACCCGACGCAGCAGCGCGGCAGTACTGCATCTCACTCTTCAAAGACCTGTGATCATCTTGGAGTGTTATTTCTCAAGTTCACTCTCACATTTGCAGTATATATCTTCCCGTTTATCTCGGGGTTTTTTTAATCTATTGTGTCTTTTCTGATGAAAGATCTCAAAACTCTAGGCAATCAAAACAGTGTTCTGACTCCCCCTGCCCAGGGATGAGGTGGAGTGAGATACCAGGAGAAAATTTCTCTTTTTTTTTTTTTTTTTTAAATTCATCTTAAGCAGTTCCACAGGGATGGAGCTTTTAAGAGCTAGGTAGAGGATTAAGCAACACATCATGCTCAGCTAAATCACAAATTGAATCCAAGAGCCTTGCTCAAACATGTGTAAGCCCATGTGAGGTTAGTGTAACCAGAAATAAATATAATCATAACTGGTGCCTCCTCTCCTGCTCAGCAAAATGAACACTGAACACTCAGCTGTTCAACCCTGGGACTCCTCAGATCACACATGGGGATGTTCTGCTTGTCCCTGATGTCTGAAGGAAGCCCAGCTGGTGAGGAATAGCAGCTCCAAGCTGAGCCTTGAGGCAGGTTGTGGCAAGAGCACTCCTTTAAGCAGTGGAGCCCAGGGGCTGGATGTGCTGCAGTGCAAACAGCACTGACTGGTGTGTGAGGTTGGCTTTAGAACTTGGGATTTTTCAACCTGGATCCATAAAAAGAGGGGGTCAGGGAGTGGAAACAAACCCAAAAAAAAGCATGAATAGCACCTCTTCTGTTTGTTCCTTTTTCAGGAAAATAAAGGAAAGCTTGGACTGCTTTCCTGTTAAACTCAACAACTTGATCCACACGCTGGTGCAGATGTCAGTGGGGAGCTCTGCAAAGCCTCCAGCTCCAGAGAGTGTCCCCCAGGAATGGATGGTGCTGGACACAGAGGGCTCAATTGCAAGGGCCACCATTCTGGGATTCAGCAGAAAGCCTGACCCTGTATGTATCATCTTCTTTGCTTGCCCTCATTTGCCTGATCTTTGATGACACTTTCAAGAACTCCTGCACTCTCCCTCTCCCTTTACAGGAGATGTGCTTGTGCTCCATTAAAAGCATCCTGGGATGAATAGTGGTGCCATAAGCAGTGAGCTACCAGAGAGCTAAAGCACCAGGCAGACAGATATTTGCAGGGAGCCATTAAGGAGAACAGTTCATTCCCTATAGTGAGAAATAAATCAAGAGCTAATTAAAGCATCCAGAAGGAAAGCATGGCACAAAATTAGGAAGCCTAATAGAAATTGGAGCTGTTCTGTGATGCTTTAATGGTGCACTATTAGTTTTCACACACTGCAGTGATCTTTCAGTGTTTGAGTTGTATCCTACCCAGGCAAGTTTCTCTTCCTGTGCAGCAAGGACTTTGAATTACAAACTGAATTCTCTGGCACTTGGCACTACATTAAAGGAAGGTTTTTCTTTGTTGAAATCACCCTATTTATTTTCTTGTACTTTTTATTTTTTTTTGTCTGTTTGATCATTTTTCTGCTCTGCCTCTCCTCTTCCCCCAACACAGGTATACCTCATCCAGGTGGTGCAGACCTGCAACGTGGTCACCTTCGTGGAAAAATCATTCCACCAGTTCTCAAAACTTCACAGCCATCTCCAGAAGCAATTCCCATCTCATGCCCTCCCAGAGTAAGGCCTAAGAGTCAGTGTTATTGTGCTGCTAAGTGGGTCTCTCTTCTGTGCTCAGATAAATCTGTGAGAATATTCACAGCAGATGAATTTATAGAAACACAAAGGCACAGTGACATATTCTATCAAAGCTCCTATTCAGCCCCAGAAGAAACTGAATCACAGACCATTGGGGCAGTCTAAGTTTTATATTTTATTGTTCCTCTTTTTAATGGGAGGAAAAAAGGGGAACAGCTTGGGCCTGACAAAACTATTCCTGAAATTAAAGGGTAAGTGGTGTTGACTAAATTAAAGGCACCTTTAATAGTTTTTTTTTTACTTTCTTCATGATGTTTATCAAAACTTATGGCAAGATCCATATGTTAAAGTAATGTAGGAATGTTCACAGTGGGTCAGAACAGAAATCTCTGACTCTAGCACCATGATGAACATTTTTACAACATGGTGCACAATCTCCCAGTTGAGAAATACACAATAATTTTATGTACTGACTTGCCCCTAGCCCAATACTTTGTGCCTCATGGAATTCAGTTTAACATCCTTTAGAAAAATCTGCTGTCATTAGTTGCAATAATTCTGAATATTACTTTCTATCCATGTGCGTTTCCTTTCCTGCTTTTCATTTTCTGAATGTTATTTCTTTACAGCTTCCTGGGGTAGTGAGTCCCATGGTTTATTTCTGTCTTAGATAAACCAGCTTTGTCTTATGCAATGATTGTCCATGGCTTTAGAAATACAACTGGTTTTTTCTACATCTATCATATACCTTGTTCTGCATACACCAGTGAGTACTAAATAGTCCTCTCTTAGATAATCTTTCTGACTCACCTGGTACAAGCCTTTCTTCAAGCTCAGTTTACAAAAAAAACTCATAAATCTGGCCTAAAATACCAGCAGCTTACTTGAACCAAGCTGAGATTTAAGTGATAGGCTTGAAAAAGAGAAAGGTCTTTGGATTTGACATGAAGTAAATAGCCACAAACAACTTAAAATCCATGATTTTCAGATCCAAAGCTGATATTCCCCTGAGCTCATGAGAAGCATTCTGAAAAAATGGCTTAAGGTTAGTTAATTCTAGAGAATCTGTCTCCTGCCTGAGGGGATTTTATTGACTCCAATTTGATTCATTATGGCTTTCTCACATGAACTGGTTTGCAGCAGCTGGTGAGAATTGAAATTTCACTAAACAAATAGTGAAATTGCTTGAATCATGGTTTTGATTTGGAGATACTTGCAGGCTAAGTATGGGGTTTTAAAATAAAATATTTAACAAGGACCTGTTTATGAATTTTTCCTGTGGTGAGCAGAGCCCTTTGAAAAGAAAATACATTTCTCTTCAGAAACACATAAAGCTCAGAAACCCTGTAGTGAATTTCAAAAATAGCACTAGTCATTTCTCAGATAAATCTACCTCTGATAAAATCCTTTGCAACATTTTCACAGCTCAAGAGCACTTCAGAACTTACAGAGGGTAAATCTGCTGTATACACTGAGGCTGTCTCCAGGAGCTCCAGTGCTTTATTGCCATAATTCAGTCCCAGCAGTATCCTGTCACTGCAGGATCTTTCCCTAAGATTGTGCTAAAACAATTCACTTTATGATGTCTTTTGATAGGCAGGTTCTTTAATGTCAAAATTTTGTGTTGTGTTCTAACAGAACTTCATTAATTTGAGGTTTTTCATGTATCCCAGATTTTATTCTAAGAATAAAAACCTAATTATTTCTTTATAGGAAGTTATTACTGAAACTGCCATGCCATATCAGACCATTAGTCTGCCTGTGTGTTACAAAGCTCCAGCTCTGGCTGATGCCAGATGCTTCAAAGGAAGGAAAAAGCCTTGTTCCACAATGTAATCACAAAATCAGTTTAAAAGTGTCTGATTAAAAAATGTAAATGTTTAATATTGCTAGAATAATTGGAACTGCTAACAGAAAGGACTTGCTTTCTGCTTTGTAATCATTCTATAGAATTGTCCATATTCATGTCTCATTAGGAGAAAACAATGAAATATGAGAGTGCTTCATACAAGTGCTAAATACTGAGTGCATTGTAAGAAACAAATGGCAAAAGCTCAGAGTTCCCAGAATCTGAAATCTTGCTATTGACATGTATTCATTCAGCCCACATTTAAAAGTTAGAAACACAGCTGCCCCAAGCAAGCCCTTGCACTATGGCACCATCCTTCTCTTTTGATTTCTGAGAAGGTATTAATTGTGCTTAATTATTATTTTGTAACTCTTTTCACCCAACAAAACCTGTAGGTGACATAACTCACACACAGAGCACTGTTCATGCAATGTTCTGTGTAGGACATGGTGCAAGTTTACATTTTTCTGATCCATTTCAAGTAGATGCCTGTTGCAGTGGGACATGAAATATAATGACATGCACCCTGGAACTTCCAAGATAAAAAGAAGAGAAGTTTCTTGACTTCTATATATATATAGAATTCAAAAAGTGACCCTGGATTGGAGGATGAAATTGCACCTCTCCAATGACACTGGTCAAGCTAAGAGTTCATCAAATTTCTCCTCCTCCAGAAAAGAATGCAAAAACAATCATTGTTTACCTAAAACTGCATGAGAACTCCATTACAAAAATGGAAACATCAGAAGGCTTAAAAAAAAACTTTAAAAAACCAAAACAACATAGGCCAAGTGTCAGGTTGGAAAGTTCACCTTTTCTAACACAAGGGCAAGGCCACTGAGAGCACAGCCCACAAAGGCAAGAAGGGCTTTAAAAGGAGGGTTCAGTGCCACCACAGGGTTCACATTGTCCTTCACTCCATCTGCACTCTCTCTGTCCCCTCTTTGGCCACTGTGCTCTGGGTGCATCTCCTGAGGGGCTGCACTGCCCAGCCAGAGCCCTCTCTTTGTGTCACACAGACTGATTCATTTTAGGCTCCTTCCAAACTGTTCTCCTCTCCCACCCCTTGAAAGAAGCCTCTGTGTGCCAGCTGACCTGGGCTCTATTTTTATCTGTGCTGTTCACACGTGTCATGAGCCAGGGTCGTGTCACTTTTCCCTCCTCATTGTGTGTCCTGCCACTGGGATTTGGTGAGGGAAGAATCTCCTCTTCCTACCCATCTGTGCAGCCCCTAAGTGAACCCTGATCCTCCAGTGCCATGGGCAGGGACCAGCAGAAGTTCATCCATCCATGCAGCATGCTGATAGTCATCCTCTGGTTTAATCCCAGACTAAGTCACACCAGAGCTGAGTTTTTCCCTGCAGGATTTTGCAGCTGCCTTCCTAAAGGCTGGCCAAGTGTATCACAAACCAGACAGATCCTTTGTCTGAACCCTTCAGACACCTGTTGAGATCTGTTGGATAAAAAAAGCTCAGAGCACTGATGCCTCAGGTTTAGCTTTTGTATTTTTCACATTCTGTGCTGCTTTAGTGGGTCTGGGCTTCATATGATGGCATGGTGAGCTCTGTGCCCAGAGCAGGGAGACAAAACAATTCCTGCTCCAGCTGGGCACCAAGGACAAATGATCCCAATCCCAGCCCAGGAGCACAAACCCCGTGGGCTGGAGAGAGAAAAACAAGCAGGGTGGGAGTGCCTGGGCTAAAGCTGGGCTGGGACAATGAACTGCAAGGTGGGAATGGAGCAGAGCTGATCCCAGGGAGAGACCCCGTGCCCGGCCGGGCATTTTGGGGCCATTTTGGGTCATCTTGGGTGCAGCCCTGGCTGGGCTCTGGTGCTGCCCAAGGTGGGCCCATGGAGGAGATCCTTTGGATAAATCCCTGCTTTATTCTTTAGCTCTGTCCAGTCTCTGTTCTAGGTCAGCCTTCTCAAGGCATCCGTAGAAAATAAAGAGGTTTGTAAACAAGACACTCTGGGCTGTTTACAGTGGTGGTGGTGAGACATGAAATGCAATCAGATGAAAACTTCTCCCTTTCTCTGTCTCATACATTAGAGGACTTAAAGCCTAATGTTAATTATGAATCCTGCTATTAGCAATCCCTATCACCAAACCCATTATCTGCAATTTAACACAGACAGCTTTTCTAATGCTCCTTCAGCCTGGGAGATAAATACCCTTTGTCAGGGCAAGGTTAATACAAATTGATTGTGTGTGTTGTTAAAACTCTCACCTTTTGACTGATCCAATATGCATTGTCTCTGAAATGCAAAGATGATTCAAGTAAAAAAATGGGAGGTTTTGACATTTTCAACCACCAAAGTATTTGAAAATTGACACAAGGCCGTTCTATGCATGTGTAATTTATTTCCTAACCCAAAATTAAATTCATCTTAATAAAAAGGCAGCAAGAACATTACTTTTGCTATTTTTATTGTTATTGTTTTTGCTGGGATTGATTTTGTTACTGTGATGATCGTTTGTTTTCATAGATTATTTTTATTATGCTGGTACCTGAAATTAGAAATGGGATCAGGGGCCTACTCTGAAAACCTTATCTACACTCTAAATAGCTGAGGTAAAAATGCAAGCAATGATATATTCATCAAATGTCACATTGTTGCTGCAAGGCTTTGGTGCTCAGTGTTCTGTGGTAAGGGTATGTCAGCTCTGGGCTGAGATCAGAGATCTCTTGTGCAAAAAGTCAATTTTTTCTTGGGATCATAAAGGGCCGCTTATTCAGATCTATTTAGAGACCATAAAATGCAAAGTGTATTGTGGGATTTTTTAATTTATTTCCTTACTTTAAAATGAATTATTTAGAGAGAAAAAGTGCTTCAGTACGAAACAATTTAGCAGCAAATTATTAGGAGAAAGTGAATCAGAGTAATGTGACCCTGCAAGCTTTCCTTCCCTTACCTGCAAAACCTCTTAGGAAGTCTTGGCTCTCTTCTGTTAAGTACAGCTGGAAATATTTTCAGCAAATACAGTGCAAGAGTTCTGCTCATAGCTATCGTTCTTTTGCAGGTTTCCCCACTCATGGCATTTACCTTTCACGGACCTTGAGCACAAGAGAGTGAAGGATTTGAACCTCTATCTGAAGCAGCTATTAAGTGGCTCCAGGAAACTGGCTAATGTGAGCATTTCCAGGATTTCTTTTATTGGCACATGATTTCTAGTAGCATTTCACCAAAACATTCAGGAAATTTTCCCATTGCCTGTTTTGAAAAAAGAAAAAAAATACATAAGTGACACATCTTCTAATGATGCATTTTGGGATGGAGCCATTGCAGCATTCATCAAAACTTAAGACAAAGACAAGTATGACTGAGAAATAGTTTATTAGACCTGGCAGGGCATTTTTCAGGAAAAAAAACATTGCTTCCTTTGCTGCCATCGAAAAGTAGTGATTCACTGAATTTTTGACAGCAAGGAGTAGGTTCTGAGAAATGTAACGTCTAAAAAAAGAAGTAAGCTTTGAAATATTGAAAAGTCTGATTTTGACAGTTGTTAAATGAAAAGTTCCATTCTTCCAGCCCAGAAATATCCTTTTCAAAATGTATTTAACAGGTAGAAGAAAGTTTTGCAAACATAAGACCTAACCCAGAATGTTTAAATAACATCAGAATGATGCATTGAGTCCATTAAAACTGGTTTTTTTCTCATTTTTTATTCATTATTGTTTTCTGAGGCTTGAAGTTTTCCTCCTGCTAAAAAATGGAAAGCCAAAATGGTAACAAACATTGAGTTTTCATTGTCTGGGCCAGCACAAAGCCTTGTGCACCTCAGGGCCACAGCACAAACTGGGGCTGCTTGGGTTTCATAGCAGGGACAGCCAAAAGAGGGTTTGAGAGGATGTTTGATCTTCAAAATCTCCAATACCTTGCAGGAGGGAAAAAAATAAAAGTTTGCTGCCTAACTATATAACTTTATATAACTATATAACTTTGTAATGGAGATTAAAGAGGAAATTGTCCATATGCAAAACAAATAGAAGTTTTCTTATTAATATGGATATAAATTCAGAGCCCTGAGTTGAAATTGAGATTTCTAAAGAGCATAAAAATCTTTTTGTCTCACTGAATTACAGGTAATTTGGTAGGAACAGCTGACTGGGTGCTTGGCTCCTTTGACTGACCCTGCCAAATAATCTGCTCGAGTTTGGGCAGATTGTGCAAGTTTAAAGAACACAAGTTTCAAAAATCCAAGTTTCACCTCAGCATCAGGAAGGAGTTTTTTACACTGAGGGTGGCAGAGCCCTGGAGCAGCTGCCCAGGGAGGCTGTGGAATTTCTGTCCCTGGTGACATCCCAACCCACCTGGATGCATTCCTGTGTCACCTGCTCTGGCTGACCCTGCTGTGGTGATCTCCAGAGGTCCCTTCCAAGCCTGAGGATTCTGTGGTTCCTTTCTGACCCCCACGTTGGGGCCATGGGTTCATTTCACATCAGTGCCCTCAGTCACAGCTGAGGAAGAGCTGATCCAAGCCTGTGACCTGGAAATGCAGAGCTCAGTGTCCTCTGCTGTGCTCTGGACTGCTGGAGGTACAGGGATTTCCAATTTGGGCCAAGCACTGCTGTGCAGAAGCCTCATCTACAGCTGAACAATGAGGCTGCTGAAAGCCCTGGGACAGCCATAAAAACATTTCCCAGCAGTGCACAGAAGCTCTGCTGTGCCTCCTGCCCCAGGCTGCTCCTTTGTGGGTCTGCAGCACACAGCCCTGGAGCTGGGACATCCCCACAGCCATGGCTGTGCACATCTGGGCAGATGTGCTCAGGGACAGGCACTGCTGGGCTTCTGAGCCACAAAACAAGAGTGGTTTCAGGGAAAAGCTTTTTGGGGAGTCAAAGTCATCATCTGAACTGTGCCAGTATGAAAAACTTGGCTGCATTGCTTAAAAGTAAATGTTTAATTGGTCAGGTCCAGAACTTGAAACTTTTTTAGGAAGCTGTGCTGGAGCTCATCTGAGCACCTCAGCCAGTGATGACATTAATTAACACAAGGTTTCCTGAGAAAAACATGCACCACCAACACAAAGCTGCTTAGGAATGCATTATATTAATCAAGAATAAGATTTATTTATATATCTATTGATGAATATCACCGTGTATGGATTCTGCTTTTGAAATGAAACCTTAAGGAGCTGTTAGAGGTGAGGAATTTTCCAGGCTGGCACAGCCTGGAGGGCTGAACCATGAGGAGAAGAAAGCAATTTTGTACCTGTGAGGGCTGTGCTGGACTTGGAGGGCAAGGGATAACAAGAGGAATGAGCAGGTTGTTCCCACCCTGAAGTGCTGCTGCATGTGGGAAATCATCTTGCTTACCCCCATGCAGCTAAGCTGCAATTCTGGATGATAACCTTTCCAGTTATTGATACTCTATAAACACTGAATGGTTATTTTTACCTCAATATGCTTCTCCTGCTGGGAGGTGGGAGAAATTTAGAAAATACTGACGTGTTCTGACCCACTTAGAACAAGGAGAGCAGTTGGTGGGTAATTTCCTTTGTATTCTCTTCTCTTTCATTTTTCACTTGGGTATGATTCTTTTGAAAATATCATGGTGTCATCTTGGCTTTAGCCTGAGCCTCCAAGCTAGGAGGCTTTCTTGATAAAAATAAATACAATTATTTTGTCCCTTTTCATGTCTATGACAAATTTTCAGTCAAATTTGTCCTTTTTCTCGAAATGTTAAGGAACCTGGCTGAAATTATTTAGTGAGTTTTCAGTTGTCAGGCATTACCAAACTGTCATTCCTATAAAATAAGAAAACTATGTAGGAATAAATAATTGATTCATAAATTTGTGAAGAAATCTAGGAAGATCAGTTGCCTGTAGAACAGGATTCTTTTTACTTTCTTGCTACAGTTATTTCTTTATGCTGAATTGTAGATGTAATTTATTGTAGCTGTAGAGTGGGCTGGAGTATTGTCTGGGATAGGGAAAAGAGCTTTTATTTCATTATAAAATACCCTTGTAGCACTTGTAATCTCTGTAAACACATTAGCCTAAATGACTAGGCACCATTTTCTGCTCTGAAGAATTTAGTCCAGTCCACACAGGACTGAGCACATGCTTGGTTCTACCAATCAAGTAATTATAAATCCTGGAAATGAAGAAAGAATCAGATTACATCCAAATTCCTTCCTCAGTCATGCCTTAAGTGCAAGCTTTTTAGTCCACACTAAGTTCTGATTATGAAAATTTTATTATATTTGAGAGTAAGTCAGACTGTCCCTGACCTTTTCTGCTAAATGGTTGGAATGAAGGAAGAGAGGTGGAAAACAGCTGCCTTCCTATTTGCACTGGAGCTCAAATGGAATTAAATGTTTCTTCAAACTCTTCTTTAATGAACAGAAACTTTTTCTTCCTCTATCTCTGAATTTTAGTGCCAGAGCCAGTAAATGGAGAAACCTCAGTTGATGGAATATTTGTTCTTGGACCAGTTTAAATCTTCAGTGTGCTCATGTCCCTCCCTATTCAAGGCATTTTTTTTAAATCTGTGGTTTGCATTAAGCATAAGCCTCACTTAGTTACTTTTATTGAAGAATTGCCTAGAAGAGGAGTTCTTTATTAAATTCAGGTTAGCACTGTTATTTATAACTCCCTCCCCAGACTGTGTTCATGAACAAGCTGTATTCATCACATCAATCACTAACATGCAGAAGTTGATGCACCTCCATTGTCAGACTGAGTCAATTAGGATGAAAAACAGGTTCCAGCACCTTTTTATTTTATATTTTTCTAATTTCATTCTAGTTGTCCCAAACCAGTGTCTCCGTATTTCTGATCACAGCAAAATAATGTTCAGCTTTGGGCCAGCTGCACCACTGCTGACTGGCTCATCATCTGCATGCACTGAAATACTTGAGTTTTTTAGATCTGCAGGGCAAAATTCTCAGCAATCTTCAGAATCTTTGAGTTTTGCTCCATTAAATGGTAAAACAACCAAGTGATATCACCAACAAGAGGTGAAGCACCAAGAAATACTGAACTGAGAGTTGGTAACATGGGAGAGGACAAAAATATGTGTTCCCAAAGCATAAAGCAAGTCTGTGACAAAGGACAGCTGCTGGCCATTGCTGGATGTTTCTGTTTCACTCAATTCCAGCTGAGTGATGGGCTGGATGGTGGCTGCAGCCCAAATCTCATCCCATAAATTAGGGCTGCCCTGGTGGCTCCTCGTTTTATGGCTCTATCAGTGGAGGGTTGTGCACTGCCTGGGGACACAAAATCAAGGCAAGGCTGCAGTAGCTGAGTCTGGGTTTGGCCCCAGGGTCAAACACAGTGGTAAGTGCAGGTGCACAGTAGGTTAGTCAGCAAAAAAAAAAATTCTTTTAGAGTTTGAGTCTATAAAGATTTTTCTAAGCATCCAAATTAACAGAGGATTTTGGAGGTGAAGATAAACCTTGGCAGGTAAGCAAACAGTGATGATGTTTCAGCTGTGGATGGGTTCTATAAACAGCTTTATAGTGACTTATAGGCTTTGTAAAAGGACTTTAAAGAGGATGTAAATGGGAATGATTGTAAATTATGTTCACTCATTTTCGAGCACACAGTAAAAGCCAGGCCCACAGCATTGTTCTAGGGTGAATAATGTTTTACACTGTAAAAGTAATCAATTTGATAAGAGCTTCCCATATTTCATTTCTGTTTTATTCACTGGTGCTCCTTGGGATTTGCAGAGATGAGGAAAAAGCTCCCACATGCCTGTATGGGGGTATAAAGAGAGGGAACAAAGTGTTCTCAAGGTGTGGGGGTCCCTTGAACTGCCACCACTCCTCTGTTCCTGTGGCAGGGCACCCAGCAGAGCCCAAATGGGGAGGGTTCAAAGCCCTCTCTCTTCCCTGTCCTTTCCTGGAGTTATCACAGCTGCACCAAGGTCAGCTTTTTCTGCTTGCTTTCTTTCCTGCTGATTCTCCATCCTGTGACAGTAGAACAGGAGCATGGGTGTTCTCTGACCCCAAATCTACTCCTGCACAGCTGAAAAGAAAGCTGGAAGCAGAGGGGAGGCTGCTTTTCTTTCTATTGAAATGAAATCTGGCTTGAAACCTGGCTGTGTTTCACAAACTGCACACTGTTTTTCTAGTTAGCCTCTGATGGAGAGCAGCAGACAATTCTGTCCTGCTGCAGTAGTGCAGGGCTGTGCCAGCCCCCCAGAGCCACTGAAATATTTTATTTCAGTTGTATCCTAGGGCAAGGAAAGGTGGAGTTTGTGCCTTTTGAGATAAATGGCTGAAAAAAAATCTGTGAGTTCCAGCCAGACTGACCACACAGAGCAGTCTGCTCCTGTTTGGGATAATGTGCTGAGTGACCTGAGAAAAATCTGAATTACCTGTTGAAGAGTATTGTCTTGTTAGGTAAGGATGCTTAGACAAATGATAGGAGGACTTCCTAAGTGTGCAACATTTCAGGGAATTTCCATTTGCTGATTGAAAGGTAAGAGTTCTGGGGGGAGAAAGGGTGAGGGAATGCTCTGGTCATCCTCAGTGCCTTCCTTCCTGCCAGGGCCATCACGGGGTCTCTGAGATTGGCACCCACAGTCAGCTCTGTGCAACAAATCTGCTGGGTTAGAAGTGGACACTCTGCACCTTCAAACAGCTCCTACATGTGTTCAAAGCTCTGCTAGATCTGTTTCTGGTTAGCAGTGAGCTTGGCTTAATTCTGTGCTCCAGCAGCTGGACCCCAGCTAATGTGACCCCAGATTGTATTATATTATATTATATTATATTATATTATATTATATTATATTATATTATATTATATTATATTATATATATTATATTATATTATATTATATTATATTATATTATATTATATTATATTATATTATATTATATTATATTATATTATATTATATTATCATTATATTATATCATATCATATCATATCATATCATATCATATCATATCATATCATATCATATTTATTATATTATTATCAGCCTTGTGAGAACTTGGAGTCAAATTCTCATCTCACCTCCTCCTGGGGACCTCAAAACCCCACACTCTTGTACTCAAACCAAATGTCCTTTTTTTCTTTTTTTTTCAGCCCTCTCTCCATTAGAATGAGATTTTGGAATTATTGCCTGAAACAATCTCTGCACCTCCTATTTACAAACCTCGTGCTTTGTATTATTTGTCTTGCATTTCCATTTATTGCAGAAAGTGGAGGTGGAGAGGAAGCAGAAAAAACACCACGCTGCTCAGTGTGGAATTTTTTATTTCTCTTTCAAGTCAGTTTGTGTATCCACCTCCTGCCTACTTCTCTCAAGATCTTTGAAGTCATAGGGCCACTTGAGTTTCTCTGCTTATTTTCAGGCTGTCAAATAAAGGCTGGGCTGCCAAAAATATACTCTCAACCCTGGAGATTTCCTACACTTGGGACTTGTGCTGAAAGAGCAAGTGAAGGTCCCCTGGGGAATAACTCTGCTGTTTCAAGCTGCTGGGAGCTGTGGCAGGTGGATGGGCTTTCCCCTGTCAGCTGTCTTCATCAGATGGAGAATAATTACTGGTGCTCAGTGCAGACAGGTGTGCTGGCAGTCCACTGCTAATAATTTCAGGATCTGTCATTCAGTTCAAGGAAAACAATTATGTTGGGTTTTCTTTCTTTCCTTCTTCTTTTTTTCCCCTGATTTTTGTTTTAAAGAAAATATCAGTGTGGGAGGAAAAACTCCAAACAGTAGAGTGAAAAATGAAAGGCAACTGTGAAAATAAATCCAGATTTCTAAATCTTATCTCTCCACTGAACATACACATCTGCTCCTGTGTCTGCTGTAACCACATGTTAACTCCTCACTAGCTGCTTTTGTCACTACCCTGCTCCTTTTCTTTTTTCCCTGCACAAATTATGCTACATCTTGTCAAATTGAAGGAACACAAATACTACTTGAAGTACATCTTGCTGATAAGAGACACATTATTTTCCACTGACTGGAAAAAAACAATGGTGACATTTTAATGCTGGAATCTGAAAAGTCTCTTGTCCTACCCATTCATTACAGTGTCAGTCCATGTAACATCAGCATGAATGTAACAATTCTAACCCTCTTAGAGAATGGCCATTCTGAAATATGGCTTTCTGAAAAGCCAATAAAATGCAATTACTGTCCAGCTTTGATTCAGAGTCATAAGAGCCCATTTAAGAATTCATGTTTTTATTACCTTGCAAACTACTGAAATCTGGGGATTTGGTTTATTGTTTTAATTCTCTCCAGCTGAAGGTAACTACCTGTTATATATGTTCACTAGAGCAGCACAGGTCAGTACATAAAAATAAAAGTTACAGCAGTACATAAGGTGGATTACTCTTTTAAACAGGAGGGTGAAATACGATCGTGCCTTTCACTCCCTGTGGGTTTCTGGTGTAGGATTTAACTGTGCATGGAGCTTTTCAGCACAAGTGTCCATTAAGCTGCTGTGGGAGGGAGGTTTGCACAATAGCTGAGCCTCAGGGAGGCACACACGAGGTCAGGTACTTGGGGTCAGTCCCGTGCCAAGGGCAAGTTCAGACTGGAGATGCTCCCCTGCCTTTGCTTCACACCTGGGCTGCTCTCTCACAGCACTTGCAGCTGCTCAGACAAATCTTGAGCTACTGGAGATGGAGCACAAGCACAGATCTGTGGCCCCACAGTGTGGGAATCCAGAATCAGAGGGTTTTGGGAAAGCTGCAGAAGGCAGGACTCAGAGACAGCAGAGCTGTGATTGTAGCTAAGCAGGAGCCATGAGACAGGTCAGCAGAAAAATCATGTAAGGAGTAGAAAAGTAAGGACAGATAGAACAATGGTCTGTGTATTAATGCTTGTCTAGAATAACTCCCTGAGCTGCAGAAAAGTTTATCTAGTGAGATATTGGGGAGTGAGATATTAGGAAGTTTTAAGCTTAATAATGGAGCTCTGTGTGTTGTGTTTGAAGGCTCACAAGCAGGGATTATATCCAAAAAAAGCATTGTTTAACCAAAGGTACCTGTGGTTGTAGTGGTTGGATGGAACTACTGTCAGTGTGCTTTGGCTTTGTGTGATTGGTCAAAAAACTTTTAAAGTGAGTTGTAACATTGAGTTCTTGGTCTGCTGCCTGGGATGTGAGCTGCTGGCATCTTCCCATTGCCATAACCATGGAATGAGAGTGGTGCTGGAAAATCAACCAGCTCAGGGCACGTTCCCAGCAGTCCTGTCCTGTTTGTGATTTGTGCATACACAGATCTGTGGCCCCACAGCTCTGAAGCGTGCTGACAGAAAGGGGCCAGGTAGGCACCAAAGCAGCATCCCTGAGGGTGCTAAAGGACACCTTCATCATCCTCCCAGTGCCACAGCAAAAGTCACTCCTGGGTTCCTAGCTCATGATCAAAAGGGAAAGCTGCCTTTTATTGCTGACTCTAATTTGTGCATTA
Source organism: Serinus canaria (assembly GCF_022539315.1). Classification (NCBI taxonomy): domain Eukaryota; kingdom Metazoa; phylum Chordata; class Aves; order Passeriformes; family Fringillidae; genus Serinus; species Serinus canaria. The sequence continues at coordinate 69,593,764 of NC_066314.1, forward strand.
AAAATGATCAGTGAGCTTCTTGGGGGGAATGATGCAAGGACCAGAGTGCAACATATGATATTACCTACGGTGTTTCTATTCTCTTTCAGAATGAGCTTGTACTCAGCTTCTTCCTCAACTGGTCCAAAAATACCTTGGCAGAACACTCATCATCTTTGACCTTAGGTATGTGGATTACCAATCTTATTGCTTTTCTAAGAAATTATAATCCTTGATAGCTTTAAGCAAAGGTGAGTCTAAAGTTTTTAGATGGTTTGGGGTTTTTTAGGATGTAAAGATACCAACAAATAATTCCTGATTTCTCAAGGTCTTTGAAAATGTGTTACTGACGTCACCTGTAGATTTCTTTCTCTTTCTCAAATTCCTTTCAGCCTTGCTTCATTTCTTTTTGAATAAACATGCTTATATGCAAAGCAGAAGTTCTTTTACACAGACTGTGGCAAGTTTCTTGTTTTACAAAACAAAATATTCAAAGATTTTGGAGGAAAGGATGTGAGTCACGACAAAGCACAATGTGTGCTTGCACAAGCGAAGAAAATCAGGGGTGACTTCTGAAGTAATTTTCACAATGAGTGAAGCAAGTAAATAACAGAACATTATGTTAATGCTTAGGCATACATTATTAATGACTGTGGTAATTCACTTCTGCCTAAATGAGATGCTGAACTGTTCTCTTAGCCTATCTAAATCCTTAACCCATTTCCCTCCTCTGTCCAGCGCCTAATTTAATCGAATTTCTGACGTTACATCATTAAGAGCCAAAGCATAAACCATAAAAAGTAAACTCTGAATGTTTATTGTCTTCCACTGCCTTAGTTCTGCACTGATAATAATCTTCTGTGCTCAGTTTTTAGGCAAAATAAAAGCTCATAAAGGAGTCTGCAGCTGCACTCTGCACCACAACAATTCAGCTGGTTGTTATGTGCTCCAAGTGATAGGATGGTTTCCAAGATCATCAGTTTTCCACATTTCAGAAAGGATTGTATCTCTGCATATTTAGTTTGCATGTCCATTAAGTTAATTTAATCCCTCTGCAGACAGAGGTTTCATTATCTCTTTTGCTGGGACCAGGTTTTTTTTAATCCATCAGAACAAAATAAATCCCATTCTGGCTTCTCAGCCCTTGGAAGATTCCCCCTGTGTGGAGTTTATTTGATTAGGGCATGCCATTATCATATGAAACCCATTATGACTATTGAAAATTACTAATGGTTACTCTAACTTTTACAAAGGATCAAGGAGATAATGCAAAGATGCTAGGAGCATGTAATCTGGGTCCATGGGCTGCATCTCTCTGTAGGTGTCTTTGGCAAAGATACAGATGCCAGAGGGAGCTGAGGCACAAGGCAGCTAAAGCCCCAGAAAAAGTTTGATTTGTCACTAATATTCAGCAGCCTAATTCTTACAGAGAATCTGGGTGTAAAAGTTTTATGCAAAATCATGAACAGCATCTCTAATAAAATTGAGAAATAACTTGCAACATCATAATTCCTACAGCAGTGTCCTGAGCCAGTGTGGTCTGCAGGATGAGCTGTCACTGTCATATTTTCTGGAAAAATCCCTTTGCCCAGGATTTCTTCTCCTGGGAAGCTGAGAAGCCTCAGAGAGAAATGAAAACAGTAATTATCTCCTTTGCTTCTCCTGTGTTTTGCTGCTTTGGAATGTGGTTGGAGATTGTTTATCCAACATGGGAATTGTTTTGACTTAATGACCAATCACAGCCAGCTGTGTCAGGTCACTGGAGAGTCACAAGATTTTCATTATTATCTTGTTAAGCCTTCTGTAAGTATCCTTTCTCTATTCGTCAGTGTAGTTTAGTATAGTATTCTTTAATATAATATAGTAACATAAAATAAGAAATTAGCCTTCTAAGAACATGGAGTCAGATTCATCATTTCCTTCCTGCCACAGGGGCTCTGAAAATACCACAGATGAGCCATCTAATTTTTTTTGTCAGTGGAAAAAAAAAGTCAAGGAAGAGAATGAAGAAGCAGAGGCAAGGATGTGTTTAGTGGGTGTTTGATGAGAGCTGTGTGCCAGGTAGCCCAGCCTGTTCTCACTGTGTGGTTGGTGCTGGTGAGGGTCACAGCATGGCTGGGGAAGAGGAGGGGGTCTCTGGCCTCCAGCAGGGAGGTTACAGGGGGATTGGATTTTTTTCCTGTGCAAGAGCTCTGCCTTTTAAAGTTTGGATACTTCACTTATAGACTCAGGGCAAAACCTTTGTTTAACGAGAGTGAGCAAACAAAATCCCAACCACAAACAAAAGGGGCTCTCTTTAGCCTAGAAAATTGATCACTATCATTTACTAATAAACCAGCAATGCACATGAGGTCCAAATAATGAGTTTGGACCTGGTAAAAACCAGGGAATCATGGGCTGGGTTGCTCTGGGTACTGCACCATTTGTGGGGGAAGAGCTGCCCTGCATGGGCTGATTGCCCACCTGAGAAATCTATTCAAACACACATTTCTATATTTATTTTTCTCTGTTCTTCACCTCACCTTTGGAGTCAGGCTGCTGGCACTCCCCAGAGAGCTCACTGAGATCTTTGTTCCATGGCATTCTGCACACGGGTGGCATCCAGAGGGGACACTAGTCCTGCTAAGGCAGGAGGGGGTGTCTGGTCATGCCAAGGTGCCAGGTAGCAAACAAGGAGTTGCTGGGAGGAACAAAGAGGCCCCAAAGGTTCTTTCTGCCTGAGGGTGCCCAGAAATGCTCTTGATTTGGAGGTGAACTCTGCAGTAATGCCATAGTCAGTCTGGGGAGGAATTAAATTCACTGAGCCTGCAGGAAAGAGGTGGTTGCCATGAATAAAAGCATAGATTTTTTTTTTCCCCCACAAATTTCATTCCTTTCTGAGGTTATAGGGGTCGTAATATTTGTCTCTTTTGAAAAATAACTCAAGTTTAATATGGGCTGGAGCTTTCCATGGGTCTGGTAGCTTCTCTCTCAAGCAAAAGAAATAATCTCTCTCTTGGTTAGGATCAATATAAAATAAGATTAATGCCCAATAAGATCAGGTTATGAATTTTGATCAAACCAGCATCTTTCTCTTACACTGCTATAATTTATAAATGTTGTAGGTAATTATACTTACTAAAGTAAAATAAAAATTAAAATTTATGAATTTGTACTCTGCTCCCAGCAATAGAGAGATTAGAAATCAGTGTTAAATTTACTTGACATGAATACTGAATCAGTATTCCCAGTGGGGTGAATTCTGAATTATCCTGAACATTGTCAGCATTTCATTATACCAAGCTCACTACAAGGCAGTAAGAGCAGATATCAGGAATGATTTCACAATCAGACTTTTATAAAAGCCAGGAAGGAAAGGAAGGGAAGGAAGGGAAGGAAGGAAGGGAGGGAGGGAGGGAGGAAGGAAGGAAGGAAGGAAGGTCTACGAAAAACATTTTAATATCCATCTTGTTTCTTTTTCTTCTCTTGAGTTTGTATCTCCTGAAAATATTAATCATTCAGACAGTTTTTTTCTCCTAAGGGCTGGAACACTGTACAGCCCAGCCCCAGCTCTGGCATGTTTAATTAGTGCTCCCTGTGTTTGTGAGCCTCTGGCCTTGAGGTGCAGCAGGGGAACAGGTTCTGTGTCCTTGTAAAGGGACATCCAGGGACATGGTAACATGGCATTCCCCTCCATGCAGAGCCACAGTCCTCATGGATAGTCCCTGAGGAGAAAAAGGCTCTCTTGCTCGTGTCCCACAGTGCTTTGATCTTCTGAAGTTGCTCACTCTTGATGAAAAGCTTTTGCCACAAGTTGCCCTCCTGGTTTCATCACATCCACCCATGAGCACCTCTGGCTGCCTGGGAGGACTGGAGCCCTGGGCCAGCTGGTGAATTTAGGGCTGACTGAAGTGTGAAGTCAGGGACTGTGGAGGCTGTACCTAAAGCAGATTGTTGGTTTGGGGTGTTCAACCCCAGCCCTGGAAAACCAAACAGGTTCCTGTTCTCTTTGATGCCAGATGTCAAAACAGACTGTCACCAAGAAAGGTCTAAGAGAAATCTGAAGGTGCAGAATACAGAACAAGACTGAGCTCCCCATGGCAGTGCACGGACACTTAGTTAATGAGTTTAATTAACATTGCTTTGCAGCCCACTTGTTTCCCTCTTGATTTTATCAGTAGCATCATCCTCTCCATTTTTGTTCCTCAAACCTTGAGCACAGTGTAATGCAGAGCTTGTTTTAAACTGCTGCTCAGGAAAACATTGCAAAAAGGTGGGATATAGAGCTGGCTGTTCTCCAGCATGGCAGAAAAAAACATCTAGCTAAAACAAAGACCATCTAGCTAAAACAAAGACCATCTAGATACAACAAAGACCATCTAGATACAACAAAGACCATCTAGATAAAACAAAAATCATCTAGATAAAACAAAGACCATCTAGCTAAAACAAAGACCATCTAGATACAACAAAGACCATCTAGATACAACAAAGACCATCTAGATAAAACAAAATAATCTAGATAAAACAAAGACCATCTAGATACAACAAAGACCATCTAGATACAACAAAGACCATCTAGATACAACAAAGACCATCTAGATAAAACAAAAATCATCTAGATAAAACAAAGACCATCTAGATACAACAAAGACCATCTAGATTATACAAAGAACTGCATGCTTGAGTACTGGGAGGATCATTTCACCCCCAGTAGAAATCTGAATGCTAATTGCCTTCATTTCTTCGTTTGAAAAAACAAAAGGACCCACAGATTTCTCATGTTTATGTTCCTCAATAAGAGGTCCTAAACTGGCAGGGTTTGGGATTTTCTGTAGTAGGGCTGGGGGCTGACTGCCCCTGGGAACACTGGGCTACACAGGCACAAATCAGGAAGGAGAAATCTCCAAGTGCTCCAGGGTCCTCATTTGGAATTTGACAGATTTTGCATCAACACCAGAGAGTCAAGAACTGATCCCTGGGGGGACCTTTAGCTTCATCTGTAGTCAGTGGAACTCAGTCCTGTACCTGCACCAGACCAGCACCTGGTCCTTCCAAAACGGGCTGCAAGTAGAGCGTGGCACTTCCCAAAAATGCAGGGCTGAGCTCAAGTCCATCTGCCCAAGCTGGCTAGATTGGGAGTAATTATTCTATGTGTATTCTATTATCATTTGAAGCTAAAAACACCTGGACTTCAAAGAGGATATGATCTAGCACTGAGTGGGAAAACCAAAACCATATCAGCTGAGTGTAGCTAGCAGTAGCTGGGTTTTACTCTGAAATATAAGCAGCAGTGATCTCTTCAATGTTTAACAGATTTCCCACGCTCTGTTATTTTTATTTCCCTTCCTTTTATTTTTTTCCCATTAGTGCTCAATTTATCTCATAGTAAGAGCAAAAAATTTATCTCATAGTAAGAGCCCATAGTGTGTGTGTTTCAGACTTCATTTTGCATATTCAATTAGACATGCATTTTTCCTCCTCTTTTGGTTTATTTTGGGGTGTTTTGGTTTGGTTTTTTGGTGGTTTTTTTGTTTGGTTGTTTTGAGGTTTTTTTTGTTAGAGACTTACATTTCTTACTTTCAAAGAAAAAATAAAACCCAACTCCCACTGTAAGAATTAATGAAAAACAAAGGCACTGTAGTGCTGTAGGAAAGGGAAGGCATGGTGATCAGCTGGATTCTGATGATGTAATTTAGCCTCTGAAATTGTTGTTCTTGCTAAACCACTGGTGGTGACTCACTGCAATTCCCAAAATTAACAGAGCCCCACAAGGGAATCGTGCCCTTATGTTAAAACACAGCTGCCCTTGTGTGACACTGTGTGTAACAGTCCTGAATTCCACATCTCCTCTGGCAAATTCAAGGCAAAAGGACTCTCAGATTAAGAAAAAGAAAATGGTAAAGTGGCTTTGCATGAAAAAAAAAAAAAAAAGAAGAATTTAATTTTATGGGCTTCTTCTTAACCTGAAAAAGACTCAGCATTGTCTGGAGTTTTCATCCCTTGTCCCTCCCTGTTCCTATTTTCATAACACAAGAAATGAAATAAGGCACAGTCTTGCCAAGTGATTTGTCAAGGTTCATAAGGGAGAGTAACAAATGAAGAGCTGCTACTCAGCCCTCTAAGTCCCAGCTTAGTGATTTCTTCCTGAGATTTCAATTTTTCAGGAGTGTTTCAGGCCCTTCTCTAGTTAGGATGTGATTAAAAATGTATTTCTGTAGGCTCTAAAGGGGAGAAATTGGAGATGGATTCATATTCTGAAATTCCACTCCAAGCCTCATAAACTCAGCAGCGTTGGTACAATTACATTATGGCAGTTGCATGTACACACTGTGTTATTTCTAATTCATCTGAGCTCCCTTCCTCAGGATAAATGGCAATTACACTGCCTCTCTGGCAGTCAGCAGCACGAGGCCCCACTGGCACTGGGTCTGCCCAGCAGTTCTTTTAGGCTCTGCTTGCCCCAGAGCTTACACATTTCTTCAGAAAAACACACCCAGAGTGGCTTGTCCATTATAGCACCCCCTGTGCCTCCTCCTCTGCTGGCAACAGAGAGGCTGAGCAGAAGGAATTGGATTTCTGGCTCCAACCCCCCTGGCAGTGAGAGCTCTGGGGACATGTGGGGAGGAGAGGGCAAGAGTGAGACAGGGAGTGCCCATGGACCCTTCTGAAGAGGCTGGGCAGAGTTCCAGAATAAAGCAGGGATTTATTCCAAGGATCTCCTCCATGGATCCACCTTGGGCAGCACCAGAGCCCAGCCAGGGCTGCACCCAAGATGACCCAAAATGGCCCCAAAATGCCCGGCCGGGCACGGGGTCTCTCCCTGGGATCAGCTCTGCTCCATTCCCACCTTGCAGTTCATTGTCCCAGCCCAGCTTTAGCCCAGGCACTCCCACCCTGCTTGTTTTTCTCTCTCCAGCCCACGGGGTTTGTGCTCCTGGGCTGAGATTGGGATCATTTGTCCTTGGTGCCCAGCTGGAGCAGGAATTGTTTTGTCTCCCTGCTCTGTGCACAGAGCTCACCATCCCTGGTGTGATGCTCAACCCCACCCACTAAAGCAGCACAGAATGTGAAAATATCAAAGCTAAACCTGAGACATCAGCCAGGTCTCTGCTGAGGCTGAAAGAGACACAAGAGAACCCTCCTGCTACCCAGGGGAGCAGTCCTGGTTCTCCCAAAAGCCTCCTGTGGCAGTGCCTGACTGTGAGTGATGGCTGCTCTCACATTCCCACCCTTTCCCACTGCCTCTGCTCCTCACGAGATGTGTTTCTATTCAAAGAATTAATCACCACTCTATTGTCCTGTCTGGTGCTGTTGTGTCACCCTGCAGTGGCTTCAGGGCTGGGGTGTCAGTGGCAGATCCCAAGGTGCAGGAAGGAGAGCAGGATTTCTCTGGCTGAGGTCTCCAGCTCAGCTCTAAAGGGCAGGTGGGAGAGCAGAGCCCAGCTCATGAGACATCCTCATTGTGCTGTAAGCTTAGCAGGACTGAGTTCTTGCTTTTTCAGGTAAATTAGTGGGTGTAATACAGCTTTAGTTTAATTAAATGTTGCCCTATTTGGTGAGTAAAACCAGGCAGCTTCACCCAGGCAGTGTCCAGGCTGTCCTTGGTGACCAGGTGGTGAAAAATGTCTCAAGCCCAGCTCCTCAGCCCCTGCTCCACTGCAAAATAAGGAGGTCAGACAGATATTGAGCAGAGGCTGTGCTCACCATTAGCTGATTTGCAGTGGTAAAAGGCATCTTTTCTTTGCTGTGCCTCCCTGCTGTGTCTGCAGGGCAGGTAAACCACATCACTTACCCAGAGTCAAGGACACACCTCTTTGGCACTGAAGACAGCTGGCTCAGTGCCTCCAGCAGAAAGATGGAGCAGGATTTGCTTAGTCATTTCTTCCACAATATGAGACTGATTCTTCTTGCTTGGAAAATGAAAAATGGCTTTTTTTCAGTGGGAATTATGGCAGACTTCTAAAGTGCATCTTAGTAGAAAAATCTATGAAAGCAATGGGTTGCATGAAAACCAGCCTGGAACACATAAAGTACAGAATGAGGAAGGCAGAATTTATACCTAATGTTGTTTCTCTAACTTGGTTTGCAACTGGTCAGGAAACTTGCTCTTTTTTCCCTTTTTTTTCCTTTTTTTTCCCTTTCTCTTGGGAACTAGAAAAAAAAATTACAGTGTTTTTGAGCAGACAGAACTGCAACAATAGTGAATAGTGTCATCAGTGACTGCCAAAAAAACTGCCCCAATTATTTGTCACTCAAGCATAAATTTCCCTCTGAATTTCAGATTGATGGCAATTAGTAAACAGAAAATCTCCCTGGCAGTTACCAAACAGGAGAGAAAGAGAGCACTGCATGTCAGAGCCCTTTCTTCCATCACACTCATGTTTTCTAATTCCACCCCCGATTTAAGCACACAGCAGGTTTTTATGTGTTAGCTAACTTCAGTATATTACAGATATATTTCCTCTAAGCTGTTAACTAAAAAATCAAGCTGTCTGGCCTTTTTTAGGTCCTCAGCCAGCTGGTGAGAAGCCTGGAGTACAACTGGTCATATCCCATGAGAACACCTGCCTGACCATAATGCTGAAACACATGAGGAACCTTGTGAGTATTTTTATCAGAATGTGTAACCAGTGAGTCCTTGCATTTGCAGAGCACTGTGAAAACATTAATCTTCAAACAGCCTTTCTGGGATAATTTCAGCTCAAAGCAGTGATAGTGCTGTTCTGTCACGATTTAACAATTGGTTTTTCCCTTTGAGCTCACTCAATATGGTTCCAGGTGGGAGACAGATAGAGGAGCTGGGTTTCCTTAATGGCTGGTAATGGTTTTTTCCAAGAAAACCAATTTTGCTTCAGTTTTGGCCCTCTCAGCTGACCCATTTTGCTAGCAGTCACACACAAGGCATGGTGCAGCAGCATGACTTTGTGCAGCATGTCAGCCTGGCACTGGGGATTGATTTTCCAGACATTTCTTCCCAGTCCAGGCTGGCTGTGTGTGAGGAGGGAAGAGCTCAGCAGAGGGGGCAGAGCTGTGTTTGAAGGAGCAGTGTCATTTGGAGGTGTGATGCTCAGCTTTGCAGCACTGTCAGGAGGCTGGGAGGTAAATGTTGAGAGTTCCTGGAGCCAGGCTCCAGCAGGGGAAGCTGGCAGTGCTCCTGCAGCACCAGGCAGGTGGAATTGGCTGCTGAGGGTGGCTTCAGAGATGGAGCTGGGGCTGGGTGTGAGGTGTGATCTCTCACTGAGGAGTGTGGGGGATGCTCCAAAATGAATTCCTGACGGGGTGTGCCCTTGAATTCCCATGGGCCACGTCTCAAGCAATGGCTGTGGCAAGAGAGCCTTGATTTGTCTAGCTGTTATTAGCTCTTGTGGGCTCTCAGTGCACCCTCTGGGCCACCTCCATCCCAAACTGGGTTGCAATCCCTTTTCCTAAAGGGGGCCAGACTGAGGGGCTTGTGTGAGCACCAGCCAGTAACAAAACAAGGCTGGCTGTTTAATTAGGGGTATGAGGCACAGGAGGCTTACACAGCTCTGACTGTTCTCTGCTGGCCACTCTGGCTTCTCATTTGCAATTCAAGCATCTCCATTCTGGTCCATAACATTCAATACATCTCTGTCCTGAGACTTGTTTTCATGTCCTTTGTGCCACTTTGACAGGTGAGATCAGCCTCTGCTGACAGGTCCAATTTATACAAACTTTACCTTCAGGATGTAGCACAAGACCCTCTTTTTTTTTTTTTTTTTTTTTTTTTAATTATTTTTCTGTGGAGCTTTTTAAATCTAAGTGTCTTTGATAAGGTTCTGATAAAGCTCTAATTGGTGGGAGGGGCACATTTCAGTGATTGCCATGCTGATGATATCCTTGAGACTTCTAGCAGGTGATGTGGAGATGCACACAAACAGTGTGCAGGTGTTGGAATTGGTCTCTCTTTCTCCTTGTTTCCATCACTGTGAGTGGGTGGGCTCCTAACTGTGTTCTTAGGAAGTTCCAGCCATTTAATTAAATGAAAGTAAATTGCAGCACAGATAGCTCTGTGGTGCAAACATAAAATCCAGGGTTCAGTTCACTTCATTATGGAAAGGGACAGTACAGCTTGCAGTTCCTGTGTTGCTTTTGAAATAGGTAATTTAATTCAGGTCATTGGAATCCAACCCATTTTGGTGGGTTTGAAGAGGAGTGGTGGGAGTCCTGTTCAGCAAGGCTAACAGTGATTCATGACTCCAAACAAGGTCACTGCTGTGGCAGCCTAACTTAGGCAATCATGGGCTCCAATCCTGGGCTTCCAGTTCCTTCCTTCCACCTGCCATCCATCCCTTGTCCTCTGATCTGAAATATGAAATGTGCTTCAGGGTCCTGTGACTCTGCACTGCCTGCAGACCAGGAACCTGTAATAGGGAGGTTCTTTATCCCATTAGTGATCTTCTCAGCTTCCCAGCCATATAAATCAATCTTTCCAATGTGCTCTCTTTTCTTTTTCCTTCTCTTTCTTCTTCTTTTTTTTTTTTTTTTTTTTTTTTTTTTGGTTGAGCTGAACAGGGATTTTAAAAGTATGCCAAGATCATATCTTATTCAAGACATGTTAAAGCTATTTCAGGTATAGTCAGTCTTTTGCAGAGTCTCACTAATTATATTTTAGTGGTTCATCTGTGCAGAGATTACTTTGCTATCTTGTTTTATTTCATAATTTATAGTAAATAATTTTTGTTCTGCTCTTCCCTATTTAATTTATCTCTATAAAGAGATTTTATGATGTGTTCAGATGTGAAAATAATTGTAGTGGGCCAAATTAATCCCAAATGGAGCTTCCCAGAACTGACAGGAATTGTGATAGAGACTTTTGATCCACAATAAATTTGATTTAGTGTTTGTGTGAGTTTACTTCTAGGAGTTTTAATAGAAGACCCAGATCCTGCTGTGCAAATCCTATATTGATCTACAATGCACAAGAGACTCCCTAAGGAGCTGGTGTTTTTTACAGCCACTCTCAGGTGTCACACAGGTTCTTTAAAGGAGGAAGCCAGAGGGCTGCAGTGCCATAACTTAGCAGGAATTCCTCCTGAAGGAAATTTGCCCATTCACGTGGGGTGTGTGGGAGAAAAAATGCAGCAGCAGTGGAGAGTGCCCTGGAGTGAGGACTGGTAGATGTGGGTGCCTGAATGGGCCCCTGGGATCTGAGACATCCCCAGTGCCAGGTTTGCTGCAGATGCACAGCTCTCATCCCTGGGGCAGCTCCAGAGTGTTCTGTCCATCCCCACTGCAACATTTCAGTCGTGGGTTAAAAAAAGCCAGTCCTGCTTGTAGAGAACTCCATCAAAATTTCTGCAGAGACAAAGAGCAGAGAAACAGCCTTATGGATTTTGTGCCTGGAAAGGACCATTAATCTAATCTAACCTTCTGCAGAGAAAAAGCTGTGGTTTTTCACTAAGGAAAAACTTGCAGCCAAGGAAACTGTTTGAACACAGAGATGTTAAGACTGGTTGGTAGTGTTTGCCTACAGTTTAAGGCTGTGGGTGCACAATGAAGACAAGTTCTGTTAAACAGATATTTATAAGCTACTAAAAATGTTTCATTCTCAATATTTGCCTCAGCAATTCAGTTTCATTTGAATCTTGAGATTCTGGAAGTCAGGTGGCTCAGAATCCTGAGATTCTGTAAGTCAGTGCTTCTACTTAGGATTTGAATGGCATCACCGTGATTGCTGAAGAAAATCACTTTAAATTCAATTTTCAAATATACAAAAGCCATGGTGCCACTAAAAAGCAATTTTCCTAATCTGTATATTACATAACCTGAAGTCAGTTTATTGGGGCATTGCTCCTCTCAAATGCAGACAGTGCCACACTGGGCACTTTCTGGACCAGAGGCAATATTGCCTTAATAAAGTGAGGCTGGAGTAAAGGGAAACATTTGTGTAGGGGGGAAAACCTTGGAGGCCTGGAGAGTTTGCCTCTGGAGTCATGGGGGATGTGGCAGGTGGAGGGGTGAGACAGGGCAGGCTTATTCCATAAAGACAATAGCACAGTACCTGGCAAAGTGCATTAAGTGGTCCCAGGAGGGAGGTAAAGGAGCCCCAGGGGAGGTTTACTTTGGCCTCTGAAAGGATTTGTTAGCTCAGAACAAGAATAGTGCCATTGTGGCAGCACAATAGCCAGGCAAAGAGCAGCAGGCAGGAGCAGGAGCACAGGGGGAATGCTGCTCTACCTCAGAAATGTGGGCAGATGTGGAGATGGATTTACTGAAATACACGTAGGTTTCGTAATGTTGAAGTGCAGTCCTGTTCACCTCCATTACCCAGCACAAGCAGGGGAGATGTCCAGAGCCCCCCAGGTCTCACACAGGGCTGGCTGTGGGCTGGTTTAGCTCCACACAGCCAGGAACAGCCAGGCTACCTAACGGTGGGCTTGCCCACTCCTCAAAAAAAAAACCCAAAACCCCAGGGGCAACAGGAATAGCCCTTGGTGACACCCAGAAAAGGGTTTCTAACACATCTCCCTGCCTGCTCCACGGAGGAGCAAAGGAGCACTGGCTCAGCACTGGCTCAGGAGGAAGGCTGCTTTTGCCTCTGATCTCATTGCCATGGCTGCAGGCATGCCCTGCTCTCCTAGATAAGCAGCTAAACTTTCAATCCTCTCTGCTAAACATTTTTTGCCCATTACTTCTCGTGGACAGAGTAACTCCTCAGGGGTAGAGGGGAGGAGAAACAAAGCCAAGTTATCCTGAACCTCCTGCCAGTAAGTGGAAAATGTTCCTAGAATTCAGGAAAGCGTGCGTGGGCGATGAATTCAGAACCAATTTTACGGGGGGAAAAATTTGCTGGAAGAAAAATAAACTCCTACAGTTCTTTGCAAAAGTACTTCCAGCTTTCCTTTTCTGAAAGCTCAGAAGCTGTCATGTAGCACTCCTGGTGATTAATGATTCTGGGATAGCTGATCTGTGGGTGATGAATTAGCAATCAGCTTTAGGCTTACACAGACATCCAGCCTCTTTCCATTGCACGTACAAATCGCTGCCAGAAATGTTTGTGAGATGCAATGGTTTAAATGTTTGGGGCAAAAAGGTGGGAGCCAGTTGTTGGAGTTCTGGATGCTGAGAGTTTCAGACTTTCTGTGCTGACAGACTCTGACTCCCAGGAGAGCTCTGCATCGGACCTGAGGCCGTGGAGAAGCTTCAAAAAATTGATTGATAGCACTGGGATTCTGGGTGTGGAGTTGGTTGGAAGTGTGTGATATCACAGGGTGGGAAACTCAGAGTTTGGGGTTTTAGGATATAGAAATATGTATGAAGCAGGATGGAGGTTTTAGGGTGGAGGCAGGTTGTTCTTCTTTCTCCTTCTCCGTGGGTTTGGGTGATATTTTGTAACTGGACAGAAAAGTCCACAGTGGAGACTTCAAGGGAGTAGTTATTGTGTTGAAAGTGAAAATAATTAGGGTGTTGTTTCTTAATTGGATAGTTTAGCCTTAAGAGACCTTGTAACAAGAGATAGTTGGCCATTTTGTGCCTTGCTAATGAAAGACTGCAGCACTCCCTGCTATGAGACTGCGGCATTGATAAGAAACAATAAACACCTGAGTCTGAATGCAAACCATTGTCTCAAGTGCCTTCAATCCCGACCTCAACAGAGGTGGGAAAGAAGCCAAAAACCAAAAGGCTGCCAAAAAAGCAGCCAATCTTTCCCAAATCCAAAGGGATGAGGTCTAAGCCTGCAGCACAGGGCTGTAGGGATGGTCCCACCTACAGCCCAGGTGGATGCTCTGCTGCCTTTGCTGGGTTTCCTCTCAGCTTGAGCTGGGAAGGGTCAGGGATCTTTGCTCAGTCTGACTTGGTTCCCATCATTCCTCTCACTAACTTTTGCACTTTATGGCTATCATTATATAGATTTAAATGGAAATATTTACTGCCTGCCAACAACACAGTGAAATAAAAGGCCACATTATCCTTTCTAATGAAATATGAATATTCTGAATGTGTACTGCATTCCTTGCTGCAGCCAACAGGGATTGGAATGAGGGTGCACAGGTAGGCAAGGAAGGGATGGAAAAGAAATGGGAAAAAAAATCATTTTGAGCTGAACAAAGTTATCCAGAGAGTATCAGTGACAGAATTAAATCAGCAGCTTGGCTGATGGAGGGAGGTAACATTCAGATGAAGTTCTCCTCAGTCTGGCACAGGAAAACAAAATAAAAAGCCATGGGAAGAAAGCTCTTGTGCTAACTCTAGCTTATAAAGAATTTGGATTTAATTTTATATTCATAGAAAATTCTTTGAAAGTGAAAGGAAATTAGCACAGATAAGCTCTGTTCTCCTTGAGACTGAAAATGAGCTGAACACCTCTAAACAAAGGGTACTCCAACTCAGCAGTACTTCAAATTGGAAAGAGATGAGGTCTGTTCTTGTGGCACAGGGATTACTGTTGGATTCAAACATATTTGTTTTGAAAGGTGTTTGACAAATATGTTGTACAGAAAGTTCTGTTATTATTTCTTGTTAAACCCTTTAATCTGTCACAGTCACAGTACTGCCTCAGCTCTAAATTCTAACTGCTCATTTTTAAATAAGTAATTCCCAACATAGTTGATATGTGTTGAATAAGAAAAAAACACCCCAAGAAAACAACAGTGAGTTGTGTTTAATAATATGAGTGATCTGGGAGATGAAGGTGAACAAAAATTAGATTTGCCACTGGTTGCAAATGAAGAAAACACTAAAAAATAACAGTACAGACAGAGCAAGATCAAGAGAATAAAAGTAATTTCCAGAACCCTACAAGCAGCTTGGACAAATGAAGAATATTTCCTCGGGGAGGGAGAGATCTATATCCCCCAGTAATGAGAAGATAACACAAGGCCATGGTGAGACATGAGGCTGCTCCAAGAGATGCCCATGAGAAAGGGCAGATCCTGGTGTCACGGGGCAGAAATGAAGCAGTTCATCTTTAGAAGGCTTTGGTAGCAAACTGTGTCTCTCAGGATGTTTTTTTTTTTAACTGGAATCCAAGTTCAAAGAACAGCTCTCAGTGGGGTTGCTGGGGAGTGATTGATTCTTCAGGAGTGATTTATGGTTACTAAAACTTAGTTAAGAACAGACTAACAAGGACACGAGTCAATTGTGCAAATATTTAAGGGAGAAGACAGGAAGGTTCAAGAGGAATTATTTAGAACATTGAGCAAGAGCATAAGTAGAAGTAATGAGAGCTAATTAAGGAGCAGAAACTGCAAGCCTCATATAATGAAATGCTTTCTTGCACAGGGAGATGGCATGCTGCAGAATAATTGAAAGAAAAGTGCAGGGAGATGGTACAGGTGGAGAAATTAAAGATAGGCATATACAGACTTTAGTAACTAATTAAGAAATTGAGAAGGAAAATAGTGCAGAGTGAAGGCACGGATCACAATCTCACTGATTCTTTACACATTTTTATATTCACTCACTGTCTGGGCCCGGGCAAGGAGAGAGAAGAATTTGTATGTGGCCAAAAGATAAAAACAGAACAATAGCCTTTGCTTGTGTTTCTTTTCTCAAAGGCTAATTTCCTTTCATGCTCTCTAACAGGCAGCATTGCTCTTAATCCTGACTGATTTCAAAAGGAAAGTGAAATGGGGATTTGTCTTTAGCATTGTTCTCCTTTGTACTTTATTCAAAAAAAATAAATGCTGGGATCTGTGTTTCCAAGGGTCAAAACAGGATCATTCTTATCTCAGCCAGCGTCATAGACTCTGTGACTAAATATTCATCTGGAAATTAAGTGTTCCAAGCACAGCAATAACACAGGGTTGAAAGCAATGGAATTCAGTTTCTTACTGGGCTTGGTGGTAATTCTGAGATAAAAGCTTCAGAGGCTTGTTCATGAAATCTACTCCCTGCATTCTGCACCCTGCACCAACATTGCTTATCCACAGGATAATAGAGTTTTAAACCTTGCCTGACCCTTGAATTCTCTCATCTGTGCAAAAAAAAACCCCAGTGGAGTTAATTGTCTTAAAATAGTAATGCAACATGTGGTGCAGAGATCTAGAACGTGCCACCTTTCCTTCAGAAAAAAACAACTTCTGTGGGATTCTCACTCAGATATTTTTCTGGGAGTTGTACATTTATTCCCTACATTCCCACTTCTGCTTTACATTATTTTTTTCAGCCTTGGTAACTTGTTTCTTCCCACGTGGTGCCACGTGGAGCCCACAGGAATGGAGTCCCAAACATCAGTGAAGGGTCAGAAGTTGGTCAGAGTCAGGAGCTGGAGTTAAGCTCTGGGTTGGGTACAGCCACAACCCATTCTGTGATGTCTTTTTTCTTTGTTGCATGTTCAGAAACAGAAATAAACTCGTGCCAAGTTGTGTCATTTCTTGCTGGAGTGAAATTCTAGTCCTCCTTGCCTGCTGCCAATGGTCTCTAAAGGCAGGATCCTGTTTTAAATGACAGCCTGTGCTTGTGTAGACTCTTCCCATTTCACCTGGCATTGTGTCTGTCCTGATCTCCCTCTGCATCACCAGGACAATAAATTATTCTTTTCCAATGGGGCAGCAGAGATAAATCTCAGTGTATTCCTTCAACTTTCTGGTTTCAGAGCTCTGTAGAAATAAAGGCTTGGGAGAGAAACCTGTGTGACCTTCTGGGTATCCTCACTCTCATTTTATTTATTTCGTTTAAGCAGAGGTAGTTGGGCTTTCCTCTTAAATGACTGAAGCAGATCAGAAATATTTTTCATAATTCTTAGAAAGCCCTGAGTCTTTTGGGATCCAATCTGTTTTCCAGAACTGTCTCCTTAAATTAAAAAAAAAACACTTTTTTTTTTTTAATTGTTATTATTTAAGAAATAATTCCTGTTCATTTTGGAAGCCCCTCTGTCTCTGTGCCTTGGGATCAGTTGGAAGCTGAGATGTTTACCTCCCTGATGTGCTGGAATCACATTTCCATCTCATTGTGATGGATCAGCTGACCAGGCTGGTTTGAATACCATGAATTATCTTTGCTGACCTGATCATTCCAAAATGGACCATTTCCCCCCAATTTCCAGCTCCATGCACACCTTTTGTCACTGCTGGTGACACCAGCAGCAGGATCTGTCTCAGCTGGGGCCAGACACCAATGTGGGGTCCAATTTATCCAAGGCACACCAGATGTCCACAATCTGACAGAGTGAACTCTTGCTGGTCTCCCTCCTTGACAGGGTTATTTATTTCCCATTTGACAGCCAGGAGACCTTGGAAAGGGTTGGTTCTTGGTTCTCTCTTTGGAAATGTTGTGTCTCAGGACAGCTCTAACCCCATTTTTCCAGCACAGTTGTCCCCTCAGGAATGCTGCAGAGCCAGCTGCTCCAGCCAGGCTGCTCCAGTGCTGCCCACTCTGCTGCAGGCAGGCTGGTGAGGATGCTGAGGGGTTGGACATAAGCTATATTTGGATATTCACATCAATAATGTGGATAAAATCTCTGCATTTTTAGCATGGAAAATGACAAAGCCATCTGGAGGCTCGCTCCACAGACACTGCCAGCTTTCCAAAAGGTAGAAAAAGCCTGCTCAAAAAAAAAAAAAAAAAAGCTCTCCAGAATTTCCCTGACAGCAAAATATTTTTATTGCCCTGCATTAACTTGAGATAAATGCAATTTCTCCTTTGCTTGCCTTGCCACTGACCCCCACAGCAGTGATCTCTGTCAGTGTGTCTTCTGTCTTTATGCACATGGCCAGATAACCCCAAAAAACTGGGATCAGAAAATGTAATCAAATAAAACTGCTGTTGAAGAGAAGCAGTTAAATATCTTCAAATTTTTTGGTGAAAAAGGTGGTTGTTTGGGGAAAAAAAAAAAAACAACATACTTGTGCAATCCATTCTGACCAGTTGCTTTCCTGTTTTGTCTTGGCAATAGCAGAGAGTGCAGGGTGCACCATAGTGGTGTATGGAATATCTTCTTCTGTAATTATTATTTAATTACTGCAAATGGGATTTTATTTTTCATTCCCTTCCAAGCAATTTGGGGGTGTTTTGTGAGAGTGAAATGAAAAGCTGAGCAGCAGGGTAGAATAGAGGTGTTCCTGCTTTGGGATATGCAGAGCTCTAAGGAAGAACAAGGAAGGGTCCTGGATACCACCTTAGGATTTGGGAGGCTGTTGGAGTCCTGGGTGCTGAGAATTTCAGACTCTCTGTGCTGACAGACTCTGCCTTCCAAGAGAGCACTGCATTGGAACTGAGGCCATGATAAAAGCTTTCAACAGTAATTAATAGCACTGAAATTACAAGTGTGGAGTTGATTGGAAGTGTATCATATCACAAAGTAGAGAACTCAGAGTTTGGGGTTGTAGAATGTAGTAACACACATGAAGCAAGAGAAAAGTTTTAAAACAGAGACAAGTCCTTCTTTACCTTCCTCTTCCCTCTTCTTCATAAATTTAAGTAATATCTTGTAATTAGACAGAACAGTCAGCATTGCAGGCTTTGAGTAATTAGTTATAAAGTGAAAATAATTTAAGTAGCATTTGTTAATTAGACAGTTTAACCTTAAAAGACCTTGTAACAAAAAGTAGTTAACCATTTTGTGCCAGAGGTAGCAGCAGCACAGCCACCCACTCACCCAGCAATCCCCTCTGCCCTGAAGTTTATGTACCATTAATCTGCTTTGGAAGGAACCTCCTGCTTTGGAATATGAATTTCTCAGAAGTAACCCAGAGGATTTTCTCTTTTTCCTGAGGCTGAGGCTGTGTTTGCTGATGAAGCTGCAGCTCTGAAGGACAGGGTTGAGCCTTCCTCTGCTGGGTGGCACAGGGGCTTGGGGAAGGGGAAAAGAGCAGCAGTGATGGCTCCAGGGGCTGGGGAAGGGGAAAAGAGCAGCAGTGATGGCTCCAGGGGCTGGGGAAGGGGAAAAGAGCAGCAGTGATGGCTCCAGGGACTGGGAGAAATGGAAAAGAGCAGCAGTGATGGCTCCAGGGGCTTGGGGAAGGGGAAAAGAGCAGCAGTGATGGCTCCAGGGGCTGGGGGAAGTGGAAAAGAGCAGCAGTGATGGCTCCAGGGGCTGGGGAAGGGGAAAAGAGCAGCAGTGATGGCTGCAGGGGCTTGGGAGAGGGGAAAAGAGCAGCAGTGATGGCTCCAGGGGCTGGGGGAAGGGGAAAAGAGCAGCAGTGATGGCTCCAGGGCTTGGGGAAGGGGAAAAGAGCAGCAGTGATGGCTCCAGGGCTTGGAGAGGGGGAAAAGAGCAGCAGTGATGGCTCCAGGGCTGAGGGAAGGGGAAAAGAGCAGCAGTGATGGCTCCAGGGGCTGGGAGAAGGGGAAAAGAGCAGCAGTGATGGCTCCAGGGGCTTGGGGAAGGGGAAAAGAGCAGCAGTGATGGCTCCAGGGGCTGGGGGAAGTGGAAAAGAGCAGCAGTGATGGCTCCTCCAGCTCCTCACTGCTCTTAATTTATTCTAGAGGCAGCCAGTAATTTACAAAGGTTACTGCAGTGAAGGATGAGTTCTTCTGTGGATTTTTTCCCAATCCTCCTTTATTGGATAATAATCAAATCCACCTAATGTCTACACATGATTTATAGACATTTTGTCTCGTTGGAGGTTTTTCCTGACCACTCACTATAGGGGTTTGCTTTTGAGAGGTGTGTGGATATCTTGGTATTAACAATTAAGAAATATTTTGTAGTCCTTTCTTCACTATGTAAATGAATTCACACAGCAGTGTATGTAAGAGAAGAACAAAAGGATGGTAAAGGATAGGAAGACAAAGAGAAATAGTGGAAGAAGTGAATTATTTTTATTTGAGGACAGCAGCTGAAATGAGAGTCTTTCTAATGCCTGGATATCTTCTTTTTTATTTATTTTTTATTTTTTCCATTGAAGAAAAAGAAGAGAGAAACTGAGATTTAAAAATGTCAAATAAATTAATTTTTGTGGGAAATAAAAGTAGTTATTTATAGAGGAGGAAAGATGTCATGAGTTAATACAAGTTAGTTGATCATTAGTTTTTACTGTCAAGATTGTAGAAAATGAAAAATGAGGAAAAGAGAGCAGCAGCTGGAACTATCAAATGTTCAGGAGCCATCAGTCTGTTCCTCTCTAGGACAAAAGGTGATCTGCATGAAACTGGTGACATGATTTAAATTTGAGACAAAAGTCACTAAAAAGAAAATTTTATCTCACTTAGGAAGACGTGAGTTTAAAAAGTTTTACAATACATTATCTTAAAGTGAGTATTTTAAAAATCATATGAGAATGGATCAATATTCCTATTGGATGCTAAATCACTAAATAGTTGAATATGTGGCACATTTTGCAGTAGTTATGCCTATAATGCTAAAAAAGCATCCTGCTGTTAGGAGAGTTGGGGATCATTAATAATGATCAGGGGAGAAAAGTCATTAGGATAACAAATTTCTTGTGGAAAAATTAATTGAATTTTGTCCATTATTTCCCAGCCACAGCTACTATATTTAAAATTAAATTATAGAGGATGTAACACATCTGGGTGGGATTCTGTAAGCAAATACCAACTTGTTTTGGAAAATAAAACTGGAGTGGAAAATAAAACGCTGCCATAAAAGTACAGGCTGTGTATGATAGGTTTTCAGTGTTGAATTAGAGGTATGGAAAAAGAAATCCAGAGTTTTGCTTTCTCTCCCTCATTCTTCCTCATTCTTAAATATCTTCACCACCTTCTGCCTGACTTTAGAAGAGCTTGGTTTCATACCTTGACAGCCTTACAGATTTTTATAGCCTGGATTTATTTGCAAGCAAACACAATAAAAGATTTAAGACAGTAATTTAAATTGGGAGTAGCTTCTTCTGAAGGAAGTAAAAATCCTTTATTTTTAGGTTAATAAAATGACTACAGAATTAAACACAAATAGAACTCAATTTAAAACTTTAAGCTTTTTCTGTTGGCTTGATCCCAAGTGCATTCAACTATAAAGGTTTTGCAGAGTAAAGTGCAAAATGGCTTTCCAAGGTATTCTATGATTTTTTCTTTACCCTGGCCTGGACTATGGACAGAAATCAGTCAGTTTTTTTAATCCTTTAATAATAAAAAAGAAGTTTTGCTGGATTTCAGAACTATTTATGAACCTGCTAGAAATCTTACTCTGTTCCTATAATGAACCCACCAGGACAGTTCCTCTGGTGCAAAGAGAGAAATTCCACCTGAACATGGGGAACAATTTCTCTCCTGTGTGGGTGAGCACACAGAACAGGCTGCCCAGAGAGGGTGTGGAGAATCCCTGGCTGGAGATGTTCCAGAACCATCTGGACACAATCCTGTGCCCTGGGATGGCCCTGCCTGGGCAGGGAGGTGGGGCCAGGTGACCACTGTGGGTCCTTCCAGCCTGACCCCATCTGGGGTTCTGTGCTTTTGGTCAGGTGTTCCCCATGTTCACTAAATTTATAAATAAGCCAGTGCAGCCTGGGTTAGAAGTGAGCACTAAATGTGATTCTGTAATATGACAGAAGTCATCATCCTTAGTAACAAAAATATTTCTGATGTCTCCTCCATTTTCCATGATGTTTTCTCCATTTTTCCTTTATTCTCTAGTCTCATTTACTTCAGTGCTCAGCTCAGAAACCCTGGAAAATCATTAGTTTGCCCAAAACTTGGGGGCTTTTTACCTGCTATTTCAGTTGTCTTAAAACTGTTTACTTCAAATTCCACCTACTTATGATTTAAAAAGAGATTTTTTAAAAAGAGAGTTAATGCCAGCCTTGGTTTTGCACTATTACAGTCAAACTGCTGCTAGGAAGTGTTTCTCAAAGTACAACTCTTTCCACTGCCAGTCTTGCCTCAAGAAATCCTGTGGTTAAGCAGGCTCTTCAGAAGGAAAAAAATCAGCTCTTGTGCCAATCAAAAGAGAAACCAGCATAAAGTCATTGTATGAGCTCCCCATACTCTGCTCTTGTAAGGCTGGGGCTGGGTTAAACCTGCTCCTAATGTGGAGTTCTGAATGATTAGTGCATGGTGGGACAGAGCCTTTAACAGCTGGAATCCTTCCTTGGATGGATTTGTGGTGTCAGGAGGCAGGGGAGGGCAGGGAGAGTGATCTGATCTGGCTGGGAGAGTGCTCAGCTGAAGCTTTTTTGGTTGTTTGGTGGCACAACAGAGCCACTGCAGATGGAGAATTGGGACAGCATTTGGAGTGGCCTGTTTGCATTTCCTCAGCAAGGGGAGTGGAAGGGGGAAAATGTCACCTGTAAAGTTGGGGAGAAGAAAACAACAATCAGAACTACGATTCTACTTGGAATTCAAGTGGCTGCACATCAAATTGCCTCTAACAGGCTGACTGCTGATTGCCACTATTCATGAAAAGTGGCTTCATTTCAGCTCTGAGATATCCCAGAGCAATAGCTCTCCCCTTGAGGTTTCCCATCTGAATCCCTGAAAGGTTCTCTTTTTAAATTTTCTCTCTTGACCCTCTCCTCCCCCTCACCTCTTTCAGCTCCTATTTATCCACATTCAGAGGGATAGTGTGGAAGTTTCAGTCCACCTCATACAGCCAAAACACTGCTGCAAAGTGCCTTCCTTAAATTTTGGGAGGAATCAGCTGACAGGGGAAGGTTAGTGGGCTGCAGGCAGGGTAACATGACAAAGCTCAAAGGCATGGTGACAATTTTATGTGACTTCTTTTCAGTTAATGCCAGCTGGACAGTTAATCACTCTGGACACCCAGGTCCTGTTAAACCACATTGGAGCCTGTCACCTCAGCCTGGATCTTTTCTTTGTCTGAAACAACTAAAATCAGTTGACCTTCAAGTTACAGTGATGTTTACCAATTCACTGAGAAGTGAAGAGCTTGACTGCACTTTGGTGTAATCCTGATTGCCTGGACTGGTACTTCAGGCTGCATTTCATTCTCCCTCCTGATTTTGAAGAGATGCTCAGTTTACTGTTACTTGTAATCCTCAACTGAAGTTTTAGTACAGTCCTAGATCAACAGAGATGGGCTTTCATGTGGACAGTGTAAATTGTAAATAAATGTAAATAAATCCTGCATTAATGATGTGGCAACCCATCCTAGGAAAACAGCCTTTCATTCCATTGCCCTTTAATGCCTCTCTTTTGTGGGCCATTGAATCCCATCCAGCTCAATCCCATGGGTATTTTAAATCAGATGTGCTTTGGGGAACTTAGCAATAGGAATATTAATCACTCCCATAGTGCTGACAATCTGTAATGGTTTGAGTGGGGCATCCTTTGATGCTGTGTGGTGTTAATGATAGCAATAATGAGCTTTGCAGTTGACCACATCATTTGCCTTGAAGGATCATTTCAGATAACAAAAAACAGAGGTTTGTTGTGCAAGAACTGGTTGCTCACACACACAAGCCCCATTTTCCTTCCCAACAGAGAAGTTATTTATTGCTAGGAGACAGCAGTTTCTTCCATCCCAGGGATATATTGTTGATAATGTTGTAGAAAGCCCCAAAATTTCCAGCCACATATTGTGAATAATCAAAATCTGAGAAATCACTTCTGAGTGATTCTGAGCCAGGTGTAAAATTACAACAGGAGATATAAATGCAAGAGCCTGTATAATCCTCTGGGTTCATTGGTTCCAAATGTTTTAAGTTCTCTTCTTTTTTCCTGTGTTCTTATTTGCATCCTGTCCCTGGATTGCCTGGGAGCTGACAGATGAGCTTCCTGTCTAAAATGCTGATTGTATGATTAAATTACTGATATTTTGGTGTGCCCCATTTTGTGCTTTCTGACTGTATATTTTGTAACCAGCACAAGGGTTTGTACTCAATTATGAGCTGAGCATTAAGTGACAGGTGCTGGCAGCATGCCTGCTCCACACTTTCTCATTTTTATGTTTCTCGTGTGTTCTTTCAAAGCCTCAAGTAATACAAAGTGTTTTCTGGGTAATTGTAATGCTGCTCTAGGAATAACTTTAGAGATCCTCAGAAGTTATCAAAAAATTCTCCACCCACCAGCACTGGCTGATGACTGAGCCTGGTTAATAGATTGTCTCTGATCTGGAGTTGCTGCCATGTAAGATGGAATATCTGGAATATCATTCAGTAACCTGAACTGGAAAATTAAAGAGAGATTGCAGCTGTGTGATGGGCGAGATGAGAAAGGCTGTTATAAGAATCCTGTTCTGCCCATATTGCTGCAGGAAATGCTCCTGGCTCCTCTACAGTAATATGTTTTCCAAAACACCCTTAGGAACAATTGGTTCTCCCCATATCAGCCCTGATACTTAGGGGTTAAAATCAATAGGAGCTTATTGTTTAAAATCCAGTTTCTGTGCCTTGCTCTGGAAAGTGGAAGGGCAGGACTTTGTATCAGATTAGGATGAGTTAGGGTAGATTGAGGCTTAAGGGTTTTTTCCATCAGAATGTAAATATTAAAAATAGACAATTTTACCTTGTCTTTGTATTATTTAATTTTTATTTTCCTGATTCTATTTTAAGCTGAATTCTAATAATTATTTTTATTCCACTAGCACTCCAATTTAGCCCAGAGAACACTGAGAATGTAACATGATTCTAGAAGCCCAGATTTCATTTGGAGCTTTTTTATTTGTTTTCTTTGCTAGAACATGGACATTCATATTTGTGACCTTGTTTTCCAGCACCTCCCAGATGGCTCTGCCCCAAGTGCACATGCTGAATTTTATCTTCTGCCAGACCCTGGGGAGGTCAGTCGAAGGAAAACCAGGACAGCTCCAAAAGGCTCTGACCCTACTTACAATGAACTTGTGAGTTCCCTTCACTTCCTTCCACCCTTTCTTGTTTCACAGAGTCACAGAATGGGTCAGGCTGGAAGGGGCCACAGTGGGCACCTGGTGCCACCTCCCAGCTCCAGCAGGGCCATCCCAGGGCACATGGCACAGCAGATGGGATATCTCCAGTGAGGGACACTCCACACCCACTCTGGACATCCTGCTCAGTCACTGCACAGGGAAGTTCTTCCTGATGTCCTGGTGAACATTCCTGGGCATCTGTTCCTCCTGGTGCCTCCTGTCCCATTCTGGGCCCCACAGAGCAGAGCCTGGTGCATCCCCTGAGCTCTTCCTGCAGACACTGACAGATCTGGAGGAGGTTCCCTCTCAGCTGTCTCTTTTCCAGGGTGAACAGGCCCAGCTCACTCAGCTTCTTCTCATGAGAGAGATGCTCCAGTGCCTCTCCATCTCCACAGCCCTTCCCTGGACCCACTCCAGGGCTGCCCTGCTTTTCTGGGTCTGTTGAGCCCAGAGCTGGACACAGCTCTCCAGATGTGCCTCCCTGGGGCTGAGTAGAGGCAGGATCCCCCCCTCAAGCTGCTGTCAGTGCTTTTCCTAATGCACCCCAGGACCCCTTTTTGGCCCTGAGGGCACCCTGCTGGCTCATGGACAGCCTGTTGTCCCCAAGGACCCCCAGGTCCTTCTCTGCAGAGCTCCTTCCCAGCAGGCCACCCACAACCCACACAGGTGAACTTGATTTATTTGCTTTGCCCACTCTTGAAATAAAACAATACAGCATTTTTATTTGTTGCAATGAGGATGACCAAAAGGAAGGAATGCATCATAAGCTGGAGCACAAATGGGGACAACTGTCTGTTTTGCACTTTTCTCAGAAGTGAAGCAGTGTCTTTTATGTCTCTTCAGGAAAGCAGTTGGATTCTTCACAGTGCTCTGTCTCACCCCATAAGCACAGTTACACGTTAGCCAAATGAGGCCAAGCATCATTGCACCATAACCCAGCAGTTCTGAATGCAGACATGCACAATAGCATGAAAAGTCTTAATTGAATGGATGCTGCTATTCAAATTAACATTTGAAAATTGGTTGTCACTGTCCTAAATGATAACACCAGAATAAATAGCCAGGTTCTTTTTATGTTAAAATGCCATCCATTCACAGCTATGTGTGATTATTTCACACACCACTGAAGTGCTCATGCCTCTGGGCTGAAAGGAAACATTTGTATGGAGAAACATTTATGGCAGAATGGGAAGTGGCATAAACTGTGTTCATTTGTGAGGGCAGATGAGATTGAAGCAGTAGGTGGGATTGGAGATTATAATTATTACATGTAACAAATCTCCTAAAGATCTCAAAGTAATTTACAAATGCTCTTTCAGCAGGCTGTAAGTAGAAGGCATGGAGAATATTACCACTCCACCCTGTTTCATAGATAAGATATGATAAAACTTGGGTTAGTCAGCAGAGTCTCAGTGCTTATCTCTTAGTTTCTCACCCCTGGAGTTCTAATATTGCCCCTTTCCCACATCTGTTAATTACAAAAGTTGCCTGCTCACACTGATGACTTCCAGCATTCTGGAAGAAGGCTCCCTGAGTAGGATGGCTGCTCACAGCTGAGACAAATTTCCCTCCCCACAGCACTGCAGTGGAATAACAAGGAAGTAGGCTTTATTTTTTTGTTTTTTCTTTCTTTTTATTTTTTGCTGTCAGAGTGGAATGAATCTAATTAATCTGTCTAAAGAAATTCTTTTACATTTAAAGGACATTTAAAGCAAAGGAACATAATACAATTATATCATAACATTCATTGTAAGGTATCCAAAATGGACAGCAGATAAGAGCCAGCCAGCAGCACTGGAAGACAATTATTTTCAAATTGTTTTTAGATCCCTTTGAATGCAGTGAAATCCAAAATCCTGTCTGCAGTCAGTCAGCAAGTCACTGGGAGGAGATTTAATTGTGGTTAACAAGTATTCCACTGCCATTAAAAGAAACTCCATGAAAACTTTAATGTCCTTAACCCAAACTGAGAGCTTTCTTCCCAGATGCTCAATCTTTTTCCCTGGGAAGTGCTAATCACAGTGGGGACATATGGTTCCACTGAACTTGGCCATTCCCAACCCGATGCCTGTGCTTCAGCAGCTCTGCTCCTCCATCTGTGATGTCATTCTGGATGCATTTGCTGTCCAAGGCTGGTAGGCTGAGGCAGAAGCTGCCCCAGGGAAGGAAAACTACTAAAAATATAAGTCAGCTGTCTCTTAAGTTAGTTACTGTCCAAAACACTGTGTACAGAAATGTTGTAGCCTTTTTTATGAGTTCATAAGTTTTTATTAAAGCCAAATGGCTGGAAGGAAGCTGTATATTAATTTCCTTCTTTGTTCCAGACTGAGAAAAATTTGAAATGTGCTTCTCTTGGGTATTTTTGATTTTAGTTTTGTACTTCTATTGCTTATGACTGCCTACAGCAAATTATCAACCTTGCAAAACTGCTTTTTATGTTTGCTTTTTTTTTTTGTGTGAGAGTGAAGATGCGAAAATCCAGAAGGGCTGACAATGAAATGAGTTACAGCAAATGTTTTGGAGTGGCTTTTAGCAAAAAAAAAAAAGAAAATCCTTTGTTTCTCCTGTACCTGGATTTTGGAATTTGTGGCATTCACAGTAGTTAATGTTATATTGCTTTGAGAAGTGGTGGTGGAGAAAAGAGGAGTAACACAGAGAAGTGGAATACAAAAAAAAAAAAAGAAGGCAGAGCAGCCCCAGCCAGTCTGATGGAAGGGGAGGAGGGGAACTCCCTCCAGCACCATGCATCAAAAGTACCTTGGATTAATTACCAAATCTAGGAACTGTGCCATGGCTACCTAAGGAGAAGCAACTGTCCCTCATTTGTGATTAAAATGTCATTAAACTCCTGTAGGTCAACAGTGTTTCTCTTTTTGGAGCCAGGAACAGTTGAATTCCAGCCCTCACTGTCCCACTGATTTGCTGCATGGCCACACATAACTCACCTCCATCTGATTATCTGTGAAAAGGCTGGCAAATATTCTCACTGCACAATCATTTCAGGATTTAACTGTTCCCAAATTCTGGCAGGTGGCTTTTGTTTTATCCACCCTAATTCAGCCTTCTGCAGACCTTTCTTCTCTCCCTACATCCTGATGGTAATGTATACCTTACCCCAGCTGAATTTGCAATGCCATTTTAGAAAGAGTTTCCTGGGATCATTTGAAAACCACCCACCCTGCACTGCAAAGGTTTGTCTTTGCTCAAAGATTTAAGCCTGTTTTTGGCCAAAGATTAAAAGCTCCTCATTACCCCAGTTCAGTTTCTTAGCATTTACAGCTGATATTTGTATTTTTTGGTGATTTAAAGCAACAGCTGGTACCTTTAATATACTGGCAAAGAAACAGGGCAGCTTTCTTTGGTAACATTAGCATGATCGTCAGATCACAGATTTATTCTACATTGTATTATGCTTACTGTGCCTGTCCTTGCTTTTCAGATTTTCTTCATCACCTCACTTTTATTTTGGTGAGTGAAATTTGTAATTCACAGACAATTTGGCAAAATAGGCACAGTAAACACGAAAACCAAAAAGCACCAGGTGCCAATTTCATGCCAGCCATCCCAAGCTATTATTTCCAAAGGTTTCTAACTAGGAAATGAAATGTTAACCCCCTGGTAAGATTTTTCTTGGTCTTTGGTGCTTTCTGTGAGGGTTGCCTGGTGTCCTGTCCATTCCATGCTCCCTGTGAAATTCCTGGAGTTGCAAGTGGAAGTACAGAGAGGTTTCATCAGTCCAGCCCACAGAGATCCAAGCTGGAGGGGCTCAGGCTGCCTTTCCTCCTCCTCAGGTACAGATTCCATGGAAATTCCAAGCAGGCAAATGCCTTTTTTTAAGGCAGTTTCAATTTCCCATTCCTCTGAAGTGAAAGTCACCATGTTTGCTTTTCCAACAGCACAGAGAGATCAAAATGTAAAGGGTTTTTCCACTGCAAATAAAATAGCAAAAAACATTTCCAGCCATACAAATTTTAGATTAAATGGAGTTCTCTGAAGGGAGTTCAGGCCTGCACTGAGAGCATTCCCCCACATTTGATCAGCTCACAGGAGTTCACTCTGCAGTTTGTTTTGATGCAGAGACTGAAGCATGGGAATCTGTTCTGAGTGCAGCTGACTCCTGTCAGGTTATTGCTCCAGATTGTTTGGGGTTTTTGTAAATTCAGAAAATGCACCATTATCAGTTCATCATTAATCCCAGTGTGTTCTCACAGCATTCAGGTAATTTAAAAGCTATTTTAAATTTATAGGCATTAGTAATTTTTTAAGAGATGCTAAATTACTGTCTCGTTTATTTGGAGAAGTATCAACAGCCCTTCTGGACTATCAGAAACATAAAAATTTAGTAACTTCCATTTGCTGAACTGGGTCCAATCTTTTCCAGTTTTCACAGAGAAAATGGTGAATTATGATTTTTTCTTTTCTCTCAAGCATTGTTTGAGACAGGTTCCGGATTTATTTTAAAATAATGTTCTAATAATTATTCCGTAATATATAATGTATATAATAATATCTATTATATATAGTAGATATACTATATATTATATATATCTAATATATAGTATATATACTATACATAATATATAATTTTATATATAGTATAAATATATTATATATTATATATGCTATATAATAATATATAATATATTTTATAATATATATCATTATATCATAATATGTATTATTAAATATTATGATATATTCTATATATTATATATAGTATGTATATAATATATAATATATAATATTCATTTTAAGTTATGCATATTATTTAGATAATATAATACTATATTGTATATATTATATTTGAATATGTATAATAATATGGAATCAGTATATGTATAATTATTATAGAATAGAATATATTAAATTCTATATATAGAATAATATGTATAATATATATAGAATATGTATAATAATTATATAAGATATATTACATATTATTCTATAGGTCATATGATTATATATTATATAAAAATATATATTTTAATAATTTGAAATAAGAATAATAAAATTTATTTTAAAATAATCAGATCTCACGAGCCTAAGCTCGTGATTCTAAGGCAGAATCTCTTTATATAAACGAGATAAGGTCAAATGTATTTCTGAGGTGAATTTCCTAAGTTAAGTGAATTTGGCTGATGGTTAATAACTTGCTATTCTGGATGGAAGTTTAAAGCAATTATCATAAATTGGATTAATCATCATCCTGAGTGCTGCATTGAAGCTTTGCCTGTCACACAGATTAACAGAGTTGTGTGGTTTTTTCTGTTTCACTGTTTGATTTCAGATTGTCTATGACAGAGTCCCAGAGCTCCAAGGCCGTGTCCTGAAGCTTGTGGTGAAAAGCAAAGGAACTTTTGTGGGAGCTGTGAACATTCAGCTGAGCAGTGTCCAGCTCAATGAAGAGAAGTGGTACCCACTGGGAAACAGTGTCATTTAAATCTTCTCCAAGATGATTCCATGATTTGCCCACTGATGTTTCTTTATCCCATTTCCCAGGGTGATTTTGTCTCAGTTGCCCTTGAGAACAGGCAGTCATCTGCTGAACACCTAGCCCAACATTTCCAACCATTAGGCTGTTGTCTTAAAAGTGCCACAGATTCCTGCCACAGATTGCTGCCAGGGTGAGTTTAAGGAATCACATCCTGAGGACTTGTAGCAACTTCTCCTGACAGCACTGAAGGGCTTGGTTTTGTTAATATTAAATAGTACTGTAAAATACTGAATTCTGTACACATCAGTGTGTGGGGGCTCTTCTCTGCCCATTAATTCCACTGACTGTGCTGAAGCAATGCTGATAATGCTGTAATTTATCATCACTGCATGGGATTTCACCAGAAAACCATGGGATGGTTTATTTATTTCATAGCTATTTCAGATGTCCAGCAAATTTCATAATAAATCTTACCCAGTCAATACTTTGTTTTTTAAGAACTTTGAAAGTTTTGATACAATGTAACATTTAATCCAGGATATTAATTTGTCATTAATATATGTCATTGTTTTATTCTGACATCCAAGAAGCAGATATGGTGTGAAGAAAGAAGGGAAAAGCTAATGTTCATGAATAAAGAGAATATATAGAGCATGAGTTTTCAGTGGGGAATTTATTTAAGATCATAAAACCACAGATATTTGTTCAGCACTCTTCCCACATTGCTGCATAAGGAGTTCAAGTCAATACATGCATTGAATAGACCTCAGGGCTATAAAATCTATGTTTATATATATTTATATATATAATGAATAATAAATGATGAACTTGAGTGGTTCCTTTAAGTTCACAGATGCTAATGATGGGCTCTGTTTTTCTCTAATTTGAGGAAGCACTTAAGCACATCTTTAAGCATTTGGCATGTGAGCAGGCACAGGGAACTGTCCATTATTGCCAGACCCACTGATCATGTCCACAAACCTTCCCAGGGCCAGGGGCACATTTTTAAGGCACAGGAGATGTGTTGATTTGTGATCTGATCTGCTGTAAATTTTAAATTACCATATACTGGAAGGAACTGACATTTGTCCTACCAGGTGGAAAGTGGTCAACAGAGGGGTAATAATCCCAGAAGTGAAGGTAATTACCTTCTTCTCCCAAAGGACATTGACATCAGTCTTCAGAATATAAAGCTGTGTAAAGCTCCTGAAGTGGGACTTGGACTGTTAGCTAGGAAATTAAAAAAGCTGGAGTTTTTCTCAGCATCAAACCAATGGACTTGATCAGGTTATATCTGAAAATACTTTCCCCAGTCTAACTGGTGCACTAAGATCCTCCTCAGTAAGGGGAGGTGAGTGGAACTGTTTGAATATTAATATTATTAGTCTATTCAGAGCTGTAAGAAACTGTAAAATATTTACCACATGCAATAGGCTGGCACACAGAATATCATCACTACAAAGATCTGGACACCAAACATTTTATGCTGTAGGCTCTCCTGAGAAAAAAATCAAGTGCCTTGTCATTCAAGCACAAAAAACACACTGAGAGCAGCTTACAAAGTTATCAAATTACCTGACCTTACAGTTCAGTATTGATTTTACATTCCTCTTAGTCTACTGTCTCAGTTTCCTTATTAAAACTATAATGCAATTTTCTAACAGTGCCATTTCCTGGGATGTTTTCTAACCCTTGTTTACCACATGCCCTGATTTTCCATCTTAGAGCAACATGAAATAAAACAGCATTAGAATGGAAATAAATACAAAGAGCATTACAATGTATTATCAGAACTGTCTGCAAACTTAAGCAATAATGTTTGATATTAAAGAAGCTTGTCAATATAATCTGCTTTTTATAAAAAAATAATATTTGAGTAACAAATCTGCCATTACTTGTGTAATTAACAAATCTGCCATTAGTCTGTAGTCCTGTGGAAGGCCAACAATACTTCAGTTGTTGAAAGGAAAATGAGAAAATTGTGTCTTATGGGCAAGATCTACACAGATAGCTCTGGTAGGCAAGTTGTCCTCATAGATCTTCACACACATAATCAACCCTGGCTTTCTCTAAAATTCTCTGGTTCTCCTCAGAGTGCTGTGTTTCCTACTTCCTGAGCTCCCTGCTCCTATGAGGAACATGGTTCTTTATAAACCAGCCCATGAATTTTTTATCTTGTTTTAGCAGCAGGAGGTTCAACACTAATTTAAGGAAAGGTACCAGTATTAGCATATGATTTTTTTATGGTTTTAAGAAGTACTTGTTTTTCTCCAAACTATTTTTTCAGGTAAGAAAATGACAGTGGGCACTAAAGAAGAATAGCCCAATCAGAATCCACTTTATACAAATTTAAAGGGAACGTTGCATGTGTAATTTTTCCTGTTCCCTTCAAAAGGTACAATGGTAAGAAATTTTGCTCAATAGAAATAAAAATGTCAATTTTACATCCTCAAATCCTAAAAATTAGCGTGATCTCTCATATATATTGGAATATTATTCTCACTCAATAATTAATCATAAATTTGAAATTAGCTCTTAGTGACATTAACTGAATTTTAAAAATATATGGAAACATTGGGTATTTATGAATTGTTTCCAAATAATCAGAGAATAATAGATTGACAGAATGGCTTGGGTTGGAAGGGATCTTAAGGATCATCTAATTCCAACCCCTGCTATGGCCAGACACACTTCATAGGTTGCTCAGAGCCCCATCCAACTGGCCTTGGACAGTTCCAAGGATGAGGAGTCCTCAACTTCTCTAGAAACCTGTGCCAGGGCCTCACCACCCTCACAGTAAAGAATTTCTTCCTAATACCCAATTAAACTTAACCTTCTTTCGGTTCAAAACCATCCACCCTTGTCCAATCACTACCTGCCCTTCTACTGGAAGGTTCTGTGAGGTCTCCCTGGAGCATTTTCTTCTCTAGGCTGAACAGCTCCAATCCTCTCAACATTTCCTCACAGCAGAGGTGCTCCACACTTCTGATCATTTTCTGCTCTGGACTCTCTCCAAAATATCAACACCTTTCATGTGTCGGAGGCCCCAGAGCTGAATGCAACATTCCAGGTGGGATCTCCTGAGAGCAGAGTGGGAGGGTAAAATCACCTCCCTCAATGCTGCTTCTGATAGCAAATGTGGGCTGTGCTTCCCCTTTTCCAATCAGGCTGCCATGACTTCTCAAGTATGATGGACAGCAGCTTAGGCAGTTCCCTCAGGACCTGTGGATGTGTCTCATCAATCCCATGGACTTGTGAGTGAGAAATGGATTTGTAAAGGACTCTCAAAACCCCACAAAAACTCACACAGCCTTGTACATCTGTGTGTAAACTCTGAGATAAGGTGTGCTGACTTAGGGAGGCCATGGAATAGAGATGACATTGTTGAGAGGGAGATTGAACTAGAAACAAGTTCCAAAAGATGGTCTTACAAAAAGACCAGATATTTTGGAGAATCAGAACTGTGAAAGATGCATTGCAGCAGGACCACGTAGGGTAAAATAAATAATAGGTGATTGGTGTTAGGAGTCTTAGCAGCATTGTGGGGCAAAGTTAATAGGCTGAAAAACATTGATTCCATATTGTATCCAGGAAATAGGGTGGCTTCTGATAGAATGGTGTTGAGTTTTACATCTCTTGTGTCTCACCCTTCTACGAGACTGATAAAGGAGGAAAGTCTTTTAAAATGCTTCTCAATTACCCCATCTCTGTAGAGCTGGGATTTTCCAACACTTGCACACTTCAAGGCTCCTTAGGTTTTCTCAAACCCAGTCTTCTACAGAAAAATAGCAGTAGGGCCAAGGACAGTAGCCCTTATCCAGGACACCCCTTCCATAAAAGTCCCACTGGCTTCACAAAATCATTGAGAATATGCCAGCTGGGAATCAGGCCACTGGGCTCTTGCAAAGCCAGAAATGCTACTTTATTGAAGCAGGGGACAACCCCCTGAAGAATTTCTTCTGCAGATCATCACTAATAGTACCAGACATGAGCAAACAGCGATGCAGGTTCCAGCCTGGTTCCATCTTTGGATATCAGTGGAATGTTACGGTAACCTGGAAATGCAAGGGCTCCTTATTAGTGGATTAACCACAAGCACAGGTGGTTAATGGAGTGGTTTTATGGTCATCTATGCAGATAAGGCATAATTTATGATTCTGTAAATAATAAAATGAAATTATACAGGACCGAAACACCAGTTGTGCTGTTTCTTCTCATTTATATATATATGTGTGTACATATATATATAGTGTTTCAATTCTGGTATTTTTAATATCTGTGACAGAGTGAAAAACTCCAGTGTTTTTCAGGATGTGGTATTTTTTCAAATGGAAAACTTTCAGCCCAGTGATATTTAAACATGGACAAAGGTTACAATGTAATACCCAAGGTTAGGTGCTGCAGACATTGTTCTGGTAACAGATGAAATCAGCCTGTGAAACAGCAGTGATAGCACCCACAGAATGGTGTTGCAGCAACTGTGCACTGTCCAGCTGAGGTAGAAAAAATTGAAGTGTAACATCTTCTGCCATGACATCTTAAAAAGTTGATGTCAAATGAGAATTCAATTTATTAGAGATAATTTATGCCATCAGAAACGACGTGTTTATCTGGTTGGTTGAAGCATTTGGAGAAGTTGTAGTTCTCAATTTCAAACAAAATTCACCTACCTGTTTAGAAAACAAAACAATCTCTTCTTCAAAACCCCAGCCTGTATGGCTTTGTCTGACTAAATGTCCATTATTTCATGATAATAAGCAGTGTCACTTTTGATTAAAAGGTATTCTGTAATCTCTCTATGAATATATAACTCCAGCTATTTCAGTAAGTCTCTGTTTGGTATCAGTATCTGTAAAAACTGCAGTTTTTAAAATCCCTCTTTAGCTGTGTCTGGATGCCTGTGGAGTCTTTGGGGCCCACATTTACCTGGGTTTGGAATTTCTTGCTTCTTTTATACAGAATCATAGAATTGTTTAGGTTTGAAAAGACCTCTAAGATCTTTAAGTCCAGCCTTTGACTGATCACCACCTTGTGAGCCAGAGCATGGCACCAAGTTCCACATCCAGCTGTTTCTTGAGCACCTTCAGGGATGGTGATTCCACCTCCTCTCTGAGCAGCCTTTTCTAGTGCTGAACACTTCCAGGGCCAAAATTCTACCTGATGTTCAGCTGAACCTTCCCTGGCACAGCTTGAGGCCATTTCCCCTCGTTCTGTCATGTTACACATAAGTTCCTCTGGTATTTCATGTTCAGATTCTGGGCAGCAGATATTAAAGCTGGTCTCAGACACTTTACATTTGAGATCAATTTTTAAGGCAGGTACACAATATGTGGAAGGCTTGGTTGATTTCCTATCCAAAGATCCACTTCAAAGACTAAGATTAATTTCTGAAGACTTGTGTTCTAGCCCCTACCTACAGAATATTCTACAAAGTGTCCTGAGAGAAGAAAAACTTTTTTTTTTAAATTGAAATTGCTCCATTTTGCATTAAATAATTAACTACTCGTGGATCCTGTGATAACAGAGGTAATAATTGAGTTCCTGTCCTGTATTAGCATTCTCCATGGCAGATTCATTGGCACAGGGACTGTAACAGAAGACTCCCCTCCAATTTGCCTTTAACCCCCCAGGTTGAGAATTCTTCTCAATTTTAGCCCCTCTCAGTATAGCTACATAATCACTACATGGAAAATCCAATTCTGCTGCAGCTGGGCAGCAAACATTCCTCCCCAGAGTCTACAAGCAGTAGGGAGTCTGCTGCTGGGGGAAGGGAGGCAGTGTGGATATAGATTTGAATGCTTTCAAAAGAAAATGCAGAGGAGGGAGGAAATGGCACAACTTTTTCACACTACCTGACAAAGGAAATAAAAAGATTTGAGCACTGCTCAGCTTTTGGAAGCAACTTGCCCTCAGGGACACCTCAGGGATACAAATCCTAGGGACTGAGGGACAGTCCTGTAGCACAGATTAAAGCAATTGCAGTGCTGAAGACTAAGACTGAAATCCGAGCTCACCCTTCAGCATTTTAGGCAGTTCTTCCCTTGTTTTCTTCTTCTTGTGACTCTCTCTGCAAGAACATTATTTTCCCATTTCCCTGTTTAGAGAGCCTGGGTACCTAAAGCAAGACCATTGTTCCAGACCTGTTTTCAGAGGTCTCAATGGTAAACATTGCAATAAATCCTTGCAATAATGCTGGGCATCCTGATGGCAAATTACTTTTTTTTTTTAGGTTGTGTTAAGTGGGGATTGGGGCAATTTGTTTGGCATCAATTATAGTTTTTGTACCTAACCTCATTCCCTAGCATTTTGAATTACTCCACTGGAAATATTTCCTCAAAAATCTGCTCTTACTTTTCCAAAATATGGATCCCTCATTTATGACCAAAATTAATCCTATAGAGACATTAGGCAACACTGGAAATTTGTGCCTAAAAAAGCCTCAATTTAATAATTTTACAAGCACTTGTAAGCAGCAGTGCCTGATATTTGAATTTGTCTCAGACTTTGTGAGTTGATGGGTTGAGTTTTCTTGCATTATCCAGAAGTATACAAATAAAAGGAAAGTAAAAGGTTATCAGTGTAAAAATTTATGTTGTAGAAAAACAACTGAGCTCTAAGAGTAATGTCTTTGTTCTTGTATAACTCCTCAACCTCAACTAAGAATCACAAGCAGCTTTATGACTTCCAAACATGAGGGGAAAAAAGCCATTTAAAATCCTATTAAGCTTAATAAAACAGCACAGTGTCTGTTGCCAGCTCCAGTGTTTTTTCTTCCCATCTTTATTCACTAATAAAAGCTGTTTGTTTTGTCAGAAATAGCTTTGGAAAGCCAGGGTAGTAAACAGCCATTTTACATAAGCCTTTCTCCTTGGCCTATTGACTTCTGTGTCTGCTCTTTATGTGCAGCCTATTCATTACAAAGCTTCCAGGAACTCTGCTGGCTTAACAAAAGAAACTCCAGCAAGAAAAATGCCATTATTGTCTAATTTATAACCATTTTTCTCCACTCTGAAAAGTTGCAGATAGGTTACCTGAGGGAGTTTTGGTGATTTTTTTTTTTTTTTAATTTATTTGGTATTTATTTGAACTGTTGCCTTCCTAGCAGCTCTGACTAGTCCCACTTCTTGCAATGAATTAAAATACCACCTGAGCAGTTTCCATCTGGAATGGAATTCTGCAGTGGGAATATTCACCTGTCATTAATATTGCTTTGATTTCAACATCATGGATTTGCATTCAGAGAATACAATTATTTCAAAAAACAGAGAGTGCTTCATGTACAACTAAATGTATTCATTTAGTTACACAATCTCCCTCTAGAAAACAGGCATGATGCTGTACTCTCTCAATGCTACAGTAAAAATAAAAGCTTGGAATGTTGCAGATTTGTTTAGGGTGTTCTAGATGGCTCACATAAAAGTATTACCTGTATTCAGGCTCATCACAGGTAAAGTGTATTGGCCAAGGAATTCTTTGTTGACCAGAGACACCTCATCCTCCACACAGAAGCGTATCATTGCCAGCTCTGGAACTTGGATGTTGAAAGAGAAGGTTTCATTCCATTTAGGGCACAAAGCTAAGGAAAAGAGAAAAGAAACAGGATTCAAATGTGATTGCTTTTTTTTTTTTCTCCTCAGTTACTGAATTATTGTACCTGCTATCACTGGTCTGAGCTGGTAAAGAGTCATTCTTTTTCCCTAGATATCTGTGCCCATTGAAATAAATAACCAGACTCCCACTGACTGTAGAGGTGTAAAAGCCTAAACCAGTTGCTGTCATCCCTTAAAAGAGAGCAAAATGGGCCAAGGATAGCCAGGTTAAGAACTTCTGCTCAACCTACATTTTCCTATAGCCATACCAGTTTCATGCTTTTGCCAAAGTTTCTCCTTTCACAGTGAATAAATAAATTCAGGTAGTAAAACACTCACTTGACTAGAAAGACAAAAAAAAGAATGCAGAACAGAAAGGGTTACTTTGTCTTTAGCAATGTTTCTACAGAAAAAAGAAATGCAAGGGCTGATTTAAAACAGCAGCCATCTAAAAAAAAGAAGAAAAAGGGAGAATAGAAGACAGAGGTACAGAAAAAGGGAGATCACAGGGAAGTTGTAGTCTGAGACATCAAGAAGATCTATGTTATAAAGATAAGGGAGTGCTCAAAGACAGCTACAAAGAGTACACACTTTGCCTGTCAAGCAATTAAGGGATTACTCCTACTAGAAACTTCAAATGAGACAAGTGATGAAGTTACAGCAATTGCTTAAGAAAAAAAGTCTAAATTTACCAATTTGTCTATTGGTTTAGGCTGGGATAGGATTAATTTTCTTCATATCAACCCCTATGGCGCTGCATTTTGGATTTTTAACCCAAACAGTGCAGATTACACACCAGTTTGAGCTGTTGCTGAGCAGGGCTCACACAGGGTTGAGATTTCTGTCTTTTCCACTCTGCAAAGCATCCTCCCTATCCCAGTGAGGGGGCTGGGGGTGCCCAGGAAGGAGGAGGAGACACAAATGGGACAGCTGACCCCAGGGGACCAAAGGGATGGTCCTTAGCAATGGTGGCATGCTCACAGCTGGGGAAAGGAGGGAGGGAGCACATTCAGTGTCTGTCTTCCCAAGCAGCACAAAGCTCTGTAATGAAACCTTGGGAATGTTTCCCTGGGAATGGCTCTACCCCTCCTGCCCATGGGAAGTGGTGAATGAATTCCTTATTTTACTTTGCTTGTGTGTAAAGCAGCTTTTCCTTTACCTATTAAACTGTCTTCTAAGCCCATGGGTTTTCTCATTTTGGCCCTTCCAGCCCTCTTCCCATCCAGCTGGGTTGGGAGCAGGCACTCAGCTCTGTGGGGCTGAGCTGCTGTCCAGGATGAGCCCACAGCAGTGTCCAGAAGAAATCCATCTTCCTTTAGAAAGGGAGAGAGCTCCCAGCTAGGAGTTTGTGCTTCCTTAACCTACCAGTCTAGAAAAATGGCACACAGCATCAACTTCTGCTACAGATTTTGTGCCAGGAGATCCTAGTCTAGAGAGAAATAATTGCATTTTCTATAACAACTCCTTGGGGTGCAGAGCTGGTGATTCCTTGTAAAATTGTTGTTGTGCTTTGTTCACAGCCAAGAGAATCAGGCTGATGCTCACCATTGCTTTTTACAACACTAGATTTCTTTCTTGCTTGATCCTCTGGCACACCATAGATTTCTATCTGCACCATGGGGTCAGCTTTGTTGGTCTTTGACATGGCACTGGGTGGTAACTGATGGCCACTGATCAGCTGGAAAATTAAAGTTATATTGAAGTAACTGTAAGAATGAACTATTCACAGCCATTTAGTAGCCATAATAGAAATAACTTTCATAAGAAATCACTTTAAGTATATACCAGCCATAAACTGGTGCATTAAAGACATATTAAATACAATGGAATCAAGAATATGGATTTCATCTAACTTAATTTGTTGATAATTTTTTAGAAATATTGTGGTATATATTTATATAATATATATTAGGATATATTCATATATATATATATATATATATATATATTTAGAGGAACATTTTTAATTAGATCAGATTGCTCCAAGCCCAGTCCAAACTGTCCTTGAATGGTTATAGGGATGGGACATATACAACCTCTCTGGGCTGCCTGTGCCCATATTTCACCACCCTCTTTATAAATAAATAAATAAATAAATAGATAAATAAATAAATTATATATATATATATGTCACTAACTATATATATATATAACTGATACCATATTTTAACCAATATTTTTCAGGGGTTTTTACTCAATAGCTGCACATAAAAATTCTATTTTGTTACCATGCAAAATAATAGT
Organism: Serinus canaria; assembly: GCF_022539315.1. Classification (NCBI taxonomy): domain Eukaryota; kingdom Metazoa; phylum Chordata; class Aves; order Passeriformes; family Fringillidae; genus Serinus; species Serinus canaria. The sequence continues at coordinate 69,633,695 of NC_066314.1, forward strand.
GTTGGAGGAATCAGTCTACAGTGATTTTTACATTTTCTACCACCAAACTCACAAATTCCAATCTGTGGGGAGTGGATCAGTGTCAAGACCCACGGTGACATCTGCATTGTGCTACAGGGGGTGTGTAGCAGACTCCCTCACTTGTGCCTCATGTCTTACACAGTAACACAAAAACTCCTCATTTAGTGAGCTTCCTGATGTTTTTCTCCTTAATTTATTTAGCTCCCTGGAAATTTTGTCTCAGACTGCCCTGTAATCTGGCACCCAGCCTAAGAAAGGACTTCTGAAAGTCACAACTTTGTCTGCTTTCTATCTAGATTTCAGGACACCTAGGAAAGAGTAAACATCTGTGCAGTAATCAGCTTTTTGGAAATCAGTGTGTGAAATGTCTTGAGAGAGATACACAAGCTTGAGAACACAGCTGCAAGATATGACCCCTGATCCTGGTCTCAGGACTAAGCATCATAAGAGTTTCTTATTCCCCTGTCAACCACCCAAACAATCAAAACTGACAAATTCCATGTTTTGCTTAGGTATTTTCTGTAACACCTTGCTCCAAGAGGAGTTCTAGCCTGAAATATTGAAGAGCAGTGGTTTGACAAACATTGATGTCCTTTCTTCCCAGGGAATAGCTACAGCCTTCACCAGGAAGCTTTGCAATCCCTGATGGGCTGCCCACTGAGAACCTGGGAGATTCTTTGCCATGTCCTGAGTGCTGTTGCCATGGCCTGCAGGACCCATTGCTAGAGCCAAAGTCTCCCCTGGGGTGGGAAAAGAGTGAGTTCTTTTCAGCACACTATGACCCAGATCCATAAATCCAATCCATGTTTGAGATCCAGGGTGATGCAGAGAGGTGTAAAAATCTTGAGGCTGAGAAGACTCTTTATGAAGCACCTTGAGTATCTCTATTTGTGCTTCAAAAGCTCCATGCCTCTTGATGGGAATTGGGGCACATCAGGTTGAGGATACTGAACTCAATAAAATCAGTCCCTGTGTGACTTTTCTGTTCTTTATTCATTCATTCTGAGAGATTTGCCCCCTAGATGTTTTATATCTTTGCTTTCTGATTTCTCCATTCACCCAGTTAGTAACTTTTCCAGCAGAAGCTGCTTTTCCTTTGACTCCTGCTCCCAATTCCTTTTATCTTCAACCACCATTTCCTGGGTTTTGCTGCTGAGAATGAATGGGGCTCTCTGTGCCCTTCAGTGCCTCAGCCAGTGGGGTGCCACTGCTCCTCTACCAGCCTGTAGTCTCAGTCTAAAGTCCCCAGTCTAAAACACTGCCTTTCTCTTCTCCAGCTCCTTCCAAACTCAGACACTTCCTCTGCATTGACAATGATTTTGTCTGTCTCCTGCTTTACCATTCAGGGTTTCTCCTCATCCTAATTCCAGCTTCCATCCAAATTAGGGCTAAAATAAGTGATGTGTTTGCCTGGCTGCCTGAAATCATCCAGCAATGTCTTTTCACAATTGGTATGCTCACTGTCAGGACACTAAAATGTTCTTCATTAGGTGCGTGCATTATGGAAGTATTTTATAATTGTCACTAACTATTATTTTATCTCCACTATTTATTACTCTGAAAGAAACAAAATAGCAATTACACACTAATTATATGCTAATTAAATAGCATTTATGCCAGTGGTATTCTGTGTATTCAGAAATATTACTTTTTCATTGGGGAAAGGGAGTTTTCTAATTAGTGAACAATTATAACAAATCTACTTTATCTCCAAAAACAGGGGTTTTCTAACCATTTATTTGTAGATGACATGTATTTCTAGTATTTTTGGGATGTAAATCACATTCTAATTTGGGAGAAGTAGAAATAATTCAAAGACTTATTAATTCATCCCTCCTTTCACACTTATTTATACCATTTTAGGATTATAAATAGTCTTTAATATACGCCTAGGAAGATAATGAGACTTAAAAGAAGCGTAAAGCTTCCTATCTTATCTTTAAAAATTTCCATTTCTCAATTAGCATTATAATATTACACGTGGTATTATTGATATAGAAAGAAATAACACCCAAAGTGCACTTTTGATTTCTGTGTTTTCAGCTCAGTTTCCACAAGCACAATGAACTCATCCATTTATCAGCTCCATTATTCATATTTCTTTATACAGCATCATGAAAAATCATGTATTTTACAGACTCTAAGAGGCTCTGAACTCTTATATATTTTAGCAAACATAAGTGCCCTGCAGATGGGAAAGCACCCAAGCAGCAGTTGATACTATAGGAGAGTTTTACCTTTCTTGTTGAAAAATTAATTCCCAACAAACAGGAATGGGAATAAAATGGGAAAAAAAATAGATAACAACTGGATCTTTGTTTTCCCATTTTTATGGAACAAAGGAACACTTCAGTGATCTTACCCTGATTGACAGAGACATTGGTTTGCTGTATGCCCCCACATTTCGGGGTGTAAATGTGGTATTGAGATCCCTCAGGAATGCAGGTTTCAGCACGTAGCCACAACCACCATTGTCCAGGAATTTTCCATCTTGCAATTCCATGTATGTGCCTGGTGTTTGGAAGTTTAAGGCCACTGGAAAGTTAGATCAATATTGATTTTTAGTGAATTAGGTTTGATCACATTTATAAAACAAATATTTTAAAAAAAGCAAATGAGCTTTAGGTATCTATATCTTTCAATTCATATGTAAGATCCTGTTGTTCCCCTTAAATTAAGTGATACTCAGTTGTTGGATCTGAAATGCAAGGAGTTCTCAGAACTTTGGGCCCGTAAGCCAAAGCTTAGAATTAAACACAGGATTCAATTTGAGACCTTGGAAAAAGTTTCCAAACCTAATTGCTAGAAGTGAGAATGTGGATTTATAGTTTAAAGCAAAAACACGTTAAATTAAGAAGAAGTTCAGAGTTTTAGAGTTTAAGATATAGAAATATAAAAGTAGTTAGAGAGGTAAACAAGGAGTTTAGAATGCAGCACTGTAAGTTTATGTGTCATAACATGATTGGCTAAGAAAGCTTACAGCTTACACTGTAACATGAGCCCATAAGATGAAATACTTAAGGATTAGGTCAAAAACATAAATATCCTTATTAACAGTGCTTTATTAATCAACAGATCCTTTAAAGTTCTTATAACTAGGAGTCTTGTAACCTTCTAAACCATAAAGATGTGAGCTGAACTCACCCTTACTATCTACATGGAAGAACAATCAATCACATCATCAAAACAACTCAGAAATCCCACCTCTAACTCATTCAAAATCCCTTCCAAAACCCCCATAATCACACACCCATAATTATTTGTGCACAAAAGCAGTGCACTATTTAGAACTGCACCCCATTTTAAGAATTATCCTATTGATATTTTTACATTGCTATATCTGTTTTCCCTTTTCTTTCTAAAAGACCTTGGAGAATGTGAAATGAGAGATCTTTTTTCTCCCTAAGAACTGAATTCACATCCTAGTTTCCATACAGCAGCAAGACCCTGCACTCCAAATCTGCTAACAAAGTTCTGGTGCAGAAGTCAAAACCACAGGATTTTACCTAACCTTAGTTATGGTGCAGAATTCATCACAAAAACATTTCACCCAGAGGATTAGGAAGCTTTAGTTTACTGTTAGAATACCCAGTGAAAATGCAATATAAGTTTATAGAACTAGAAGCAATTTAAAAAGTGTTCTTAAATTTATGTGAGCACACATTCTCTTGGAGTTTAATCCTCCAGAACTGGTGATTATTGCAAAAATAAGCCTGACAGATTTTCCTTTCCTTGGCAATTCAAAACATTTTTGGTATGCTGCAGCACCAATAATAAAATATCACATTTCTCATCAGCAGGATATTGTAATTCATGAGATAAAGCCAACATTGAAATAGACCTGTTTAATGAAATTGTCCCCTATTCCAGTACATTGGAGCTTCCTGTCACGTTCAAAATAGAAAATGCAGAAGTCAAATCAGCAGTGAATGATGGCATTATGAACCTGTGACATGTGTTAAACACAGAATGATAAGAAGTCATTTACTCAAACCAGTGGTTTGGTAGGAATGAAAAAAGAAGACTTTAAGCAGTTCAAGTGACTCCTCATAATAATTCATGAAGAGGACATTATTACCTGTTCCTGTGAGATAATCTGAATGTATTGAAAGAACATTTGACATAATGCAAAAATCCTTATCGCAGGTGGAAAACACACAAAATTGTTTTCATGCAAAAATTATTTATTCCTTCACTGCTTTGATGATCCTTTTAAAACCTTCTGTAGCAAATAACACAGATAGAAATGAAGCAGCTGGTACAATGGACCTGATATTTGCACTACACATGTTTTTGGTGGGGTTACTTGTGAAGAGCTCAACCTGGCTCCATAGTCTCAAAACCAATTAATGGGTGGAATACATGAAGTGCTCCCAGAGTGCATCATCTATTTAATCTGACAGGAATCCCATCTGTGCTAGCTAAGATTGCTCTGCATCATGAACCAACATGCAGCAGGTAGGAACAACTGGAAACCTTGTCTAGAAAAACCCCAAACAAACAAAAAAAACCCCCTGAAACAGCAAAACACAACATGCACTCCTGCTTTGAACTGTGTTAATGTAGATGCAGACATGATTTTATATTAATATACACAGGAAATCTGTTTTACCTTTAACAACAGAAATCAAACTTCACAGTGTTCATATTGCCCTTTGCACACCATTGCCTTTTTTAAACAAGATAAGTATTTTCTTGGTATGGTTTTCAAATGGAGTTCACAATTTGCTTTTTATGATCAGCACATCATCCAGAAACAGCCCCAGATTTGGTGCTCTATGATGCTTGTCATACTTCAATTCACTGAATCAAGCTGTGCAGAGAATGCTACAAGAGCTGCAACCCTGAGGCCCCTGGAACCACAGATAAGCCAGGACCTCTCAGTCCTCAGGTGATTCCTGGGCCACACTTTCAGAATATGTGGGTTTAAAAGTGCAACTGAAATTAGGCACATTGAACAGTCAGCTTCAAATAGCAGCTTCCACATGATGAACCAAATTACATGATTGCACATAATGAGACTACTGCTAAATTTACCAAGCTTTATAGGCAACTAAGCAGGAAAACCTGATGGAACAACAGCAACAAGCAAATGAGAATACTTTATATTTTATCATATTAGGAAAATTACTTTTGCAACACAAGTGAAGGGCAATGTTATTATGGGTTCATATCTTCAAACATCAGCACTGTGTTTTCACTTAATTTAATTTGACCTTAGAACAAGTTAAAGAACATATGGAACAGTAGTTTTAATTTACCTGCTGGTTTCTTTGTGTTGCAAGTTTTAAGGTGATTAAACAAATGTGAGATTTTGTGTCATATTCTCTAAAACTGTTCACAGGGTTCATAGCAGCTTGGGGCCTCCCAGGGCACTACTTTATGGTGCATTGATGCACAGTTTTTCTTTTTAATCAGGTGCAGTTATAGCCCTAACACTTCTTGAGAAATGGCAAGGATCATAAACTAAAAGCTGTGCTTAGCAGCATGGGCTGAGCAACAACTTTCTGCAAACAACCCTGAATTTCTACCCAGTGTTTCATTTTAGCTTTGCTGAATTCAAGAGCAGAACTGTCAATAACAGCCTTTGCACTGTTGTTTTGTGAAACAGTATAAATTTAATGCAAGTATGAAGAGAGATTTAAACTGACAGTTTCTTTTGGAAAGAAGTCTAAATGAGCTTGCTGTGAAACCATCTGAGCAGTGCATAATCTTGATGTATGGTTTTCAGGGGAAGTAAAGGCATCTGAAGTTTAACACTGTGTACATTAAACTTTTTTCCCAGTCCTTTCACTAAGCACCAAAATCCTTTTCAAATTGACTCAAAATCAAAGCAGCACACCAAACCCTGGGCTTGAGGAACAACCTGAGCAAAGGAATCCCTCAGTGTGACTCCTGCACCTGAAATGGATTCAGGTATTGCTAGAACCATGAGGCCAAGTCCCCTTCAGATCAGAGCATTTCCTACTCAAACCATCCTGCAAAGCACCAAAGCTGTGCCAGCGAGCCCCAGGTGTAAATAACTTCATATAGCAAATGGAAGGTAGGAAACAGCCTGGTTCCAAAAAAGGTGAGCCATCCCATAATACACAGGGCAATACTCTTTTTGACCCCAAATCTGTGTATCACAAGCAGTTAACTGAAATCAGTCCCACCACCAAGTGCAGAAGTAAAGATATTCTAAATATTCCTACACAGCACCTTCTATAAGCACCACCATTCAAGACATAATTGATTTACAGACTAAAAGCAAAAGCTTTTTAAAATCAAAATCAGCACTATGACTATGAATTGAAGGCAGCTGAGGAAAACTGCACATCTTTTGTCTGTTATCCTGCCTCTTATTAATATTCTTAGTGGGACTTTTAAACTGTATTTTTTTTTTTTTTTTTTGTTCTTTGCTTCCTGGTTCTATTAGCTATATTACAACCATAAGGTTTAATGTATTTTCCCATTCAAATGGGAAGATTTTAAAATGGATAAGGATACATTTATCACCAATTTTGCTTAAAATGAGTTACTTAATTGCATTTTATGTCATTTAAAAATGTATCTTAAAAATGTATGAATTTTATGCCATTTCAAAAAATACCACATGCAAAAAGCACTCAGTGCCAATGTTCCTATCTCCATGATTCACCTCACTCATTTGAATCTAAAGAGATTTAATAGATCACAATTTTATCAGCCTTGTTGCCTTCCTCTCAGCTCTTTCCAATTGTCTGTGCTCTTAAAGTGGGCCACTCACAATGAATGCAACAAGAAATCACAAAAAATCTATGCCTTAGATATTCAAAATCTGAACTGAATTGCACACAGCCTGGGAAATCCTATTGAAAACAGGCCTGGATCCCAAAGCTCTGGAATGCTGCCATAGGGATGAGATGATCAATGTGCTTGGATTTGAGGACACTGCTTTCATTCCACATCAGCATCCAGGCTGGGCATGGACTGTCTGGGCTTTCTGCTCACATGCAGCTCACAGCTGCACTCCATCCATCACTGCCCAAATTTCCAGAACTATCTCAGAAGTCCAAGAAAGATGGGATGAGACTATTTCCAGGGCCATGACAGGACAAGGGGGAAGGACTTCAAGGTGAGAGAGAGTAAACCTGTGCATAGGTGAGACCCCACACAAACTTTGTGAACAAGGACTTTGGTCTACCAGACTAAATATAAAGAAAATAATCCTTTTTTTTATACCAGGAAGAAAAAAAAAGTGTACAATGATTGGTTCCCTTAAAACACAGAGCAAGCTTCCATGGACAGTATAAATTTTGGCTTACAAAGTCTCACCTCTCTTCCAGGCAAAAAAAAAAAAAAAAAAAGAAAAATCAAACTGTTGTTTTTTTCCCTCCCCTAACAGACTCCAAATTTTATTAAGCTTAATGATAATTCCTGGCTTTATTTTTCACCTACACATTTTGAAATGGTTGTTTTTATTCTACAGAAAATTGATTTATAAATGACTTACAATGTGAGGGAGGAAGAGAGACTGCTCTTCTGAGAACTGAATAAATGCAGAACTGTGACATAACATGCTTATAATATCTTTTTTGTATTGTCTTTGGGCCAATTTAATACTGAGGCTCCAAAGATACTGTCAAAAGAAATGTGAAAAATTCAGTCATAGAGTTCTTAATTGCTGACATTGTTCCTACTTAATTACAAGTGGTTCTACTGGAAAAAAGATGTCAGGTGATTAAGAGTCATCCATTGTCCAAATATATCTGCAAAGGGTTTAAGGAGGGATCCTCTCTTGTGAGGTTCTCATGGGAAAAGTACCTCAAGCATTTCTGATAAATTATCAGATCTAAAAACCTAAATTAATTTTTGCTATCTAATTAATGTGTCAGTCTGAAAGTCACACTTTGGTGTAAGTCTGAGCATCTTTTGGTTGTCATTTGACCAATTTTACACCTGAAGATTTTCCAAAATAATTTTTAAAAATTTATTTAACTTGTGATTCTTGGCAAAACAGTGAATATTGTCAACCTCCCTTTCCTGTTTTAGTCTGAATCACTGACAGGTTTTAGAACAAGATCTGCAAGGATTTCAGAAACAATTGTGTTCCTGCAATTTTTTTCCCCCATCTTCTTTTAAAATTTATTAGACTTCACATAAATTATTTACTATTCTATTGGTTGTCTGCAGTGAAGACAGCTGGAAAAACTGATAAAATGGAATTTCAATGTTTCTTTGCTTTTGAGTGAAATTCCAGTGTCTATTACACACACCAAGAACTGCCTAAAAAGAAGCAGGCTACAGAGTAGCCCGAGAGCTTTTCCATAAACCTGGCAGCAGACACATTTCTGAAGAAGAAACATGAAACCTTCATCCAAAACAGCTCCCAGCCTTTGGAACCATTCCAAAGGAAAGCTGAGTGCATTTGGGGAGCTTCATCTTAGAATCATATTGTCCCAACTATCTTGTAGATGTCTACACATGAATCAGCTGCACCACTTCACTCTTAGTGAGGATCAAATCAGTGAAGTTCAAGGGACAACATCAAAAAACAAAGAGAATTCCCCTGGTTTTCACTTCCCAAGGAGGCATTTTTGGGCTATTAAAGCCAACAGAAAACAGCAATAATACAGTTACTGACACAGCACCCAAGCAGGGTCAGATTTGAGCCATTTTGATCTGCACAGGTGAGGCATACCAAAATTAATTGGTTTCTTTTCCCTTGGTTGCTTCAGAGATTAAAATCAGAACTGGTTAGAGAGCTCTTTATCCCCCCTTTTTTCATATTTTGTCATGTCATTGCACACAAGACTGAGCCACAAAACAGATGTGACAAAATTGCCAAGCTGCATTTCAGTGTCACAGGCCAAACCAAAACCTACAGTAAGAAAAAAACCCCATCATCCAAGTACAACTTTCACAGCAGCATATCAATTTTATGCACACTCCAAAAAGCACATATGGGATCTTCTGAAACAAAATTCTGTATCTGCCACACCATGGCTTTCTCCTGTAACTTATGACATGTTTTGGTAATTTCTGTTGAGTGCTTTGATACATTCATAACATTTCCTACTGCATGGAAATGCCATATTCATAAGGATATTTAAGTTTTTTATTTGCACTGAGGCTCTCTTTTGTTTCAGATTTTTTGTTGTTTTTCTCAGTTGATATAAAACAACTGCTATCAGTTTATTTAAATAACTGTCTTGAATTTTCTTTCCCTGCATAAATCTTTTCATTTCATTTTATTTACTAAAGAAAAAGCACACATGGATACACCAAACCAGTTCTTTCCAGTGCCTCACTGCAGCTGTATGCAGAAGGCATACTAATTTTCACAGACTGTGAAAAGTGGGGTTTTTTGGGTTTTTTTTTTCCACAAAACCTCCTGTTCTTATGAGTCTACATTTTCAGAGAACAGACAGGGAGTGCACAGGGATATCCAAAAGCTATTTTGTGGACACTCTGTCCTTTTCAGTGAGGTTTTCAGCTTGCCTTTCCTCTGGAAATTAGGTTTACACAATTACATGTCCCATCCTCAGCCCCAACAAATCTTGAGCCTGTTGGACCATTTCATCCTGCTTTAGCTGAGTGCCAGCCTGCTCCAAGTTAATATGTTCCAAGCAATTTAGAGAAAATTGCTGGCAAGGTACAGGAGAGAGACTGTTTTGGGTCCATCACTAAAGGGAAGTGAAGGAATAACTCAATTCTCATAATTGCAAGATGCAGAGGCCTGGCAAGCAGTATTATATGTTAGGTTTGAACAAAACCTAATCTATTTTCTTTGCCCAGCCAGAAAAAGTTATGGATGTTAAAGGAACTTGAAGGCAAACTTGCAGGTGTGGGGAGGAGAAGGGAGGTAAGAAGGGGAATAGGTGGCAGAGGGGAAACCTGATTCCTTTGGGGAGTTTTAGGGAAGTGGTAGAAGGGATCTGGAGGGATCACCTCTGTGCATGGGGTGTAAAATACAAAATCAGGGTGTGTAAAGTACACACAAAAATGTGTGAATTATAGAGACGTGGGACAGACACAAAAAGTCAAAACTCTGTGTTAAATCAGTGGAAGGACATCAGCAGAATGTTCACTGATACACTCACTTTGGGAGTTGCACTGTGAAGAGCAGCTGTAGTTCTGCCAAACATTTATCTGAAGCAGATTAGGGAATTAAGAATAGATCTAACATAGCTTGGAAATTATAGATGTGGAGAATTGTTTTTAATCAGCCTATTCCCATGTGAAAAATTGAAGGGTTTTTATGTGAAGATGCAAATGAAGTGACCAAGAGGGCAGATCTTACCACTTCCTGCATATTTTTAATTCTTCCAGGAAGGGGCCCAAACCCCCTATGCACCAAAAGTCATATGTTTTGCATCCTAATGTTTAGAATGACTTCTCATTAAAGTACACTCAGAGTAAACAATCAGTGTAGTCATTTTGAAAGACTTCAGCCCTGTCTGTGATCTCACAAATGGATATTCTTTACAGAGATAAGTGTGGAGATTTACAGGCCAGAAAGAAAACCAGTAAATTGCAATATGAGAAGACTGGGAAATTAATTCCATTTTGAATTAAGAACCTCTGGCTAGGTGTTCCTCTAAGCATGAAACAAACTCACTAGTTTTAATGGCAATATAGAGTGGAGATAGCAATGATAGCATCCAGAGAGTGCAGCACCCCAGGTAAATAATCCAGGAATCACACAAAGTGTGGATGAACCACAAGGACAGAACACAATCAAACCAATTTCACACAGTGTGGTAATGAGAAGGTACTTGGATAGTCCAGCCCAAGTCCAAATCTGTACTGCAAGTAAGCATTTATAAGGACACAGGAACAAGTAAAATTTAAACTAAGTAGTAACTTTTGTGGTCCTTGTGTAGTTATGTAAAACTCTACCCCAATATAACAGTCAGGATGGAGAAGGTAACTTGTCACAGGAGATATATGGGGAGCTGAGAAAGGAAGCAAGTGGAAAAGGCAGCCTGGAACAAGGGTGACATAAGGTCCAGGGCCCTAGAGGCAGAGTGAAAGCTGTGCCTGTCCTTGATGAGTGTGTGTTTTAACATAACAAGGTGAATCCAAAGCTTTCACCTCAAAACCAGGAGCCTGCAGCAAAGTGCCCTGCTCACCCCACAGCCTCCCTCGGGTGCCAAGATTCAAAGACAGGATATATTTGTGAGTACAAAAAAAAACCACCAAACCAACTATTCTGCTCTGCTTTACCTAGGGCTGAAGAGGATGTAGCAGGCAGGGATAGAAAAATATTCTGTAATGAGAATCTTTCAAACTGAAGAACAAACAGATGAAGGCAAAATTGTCTCTAAGGCCATTAAAAAGGACAAAATGCTTATAGGTAAGAGGGTTTTCAAAGCCTGCTGGGTACAGAAGGCATGCCATGCTTATTTCTAACCAATTCAAAGTAATAACTTGCAAGGAAGAGAAGCAGAAATAATCTTTATTTTGTTGCTTAGGAAACTGATATGTTTTGCAGTGGGAATTAAGATGCTAAATGTATGCTGCATTTATATAAAGACTGGAGGCTCCCAGCAGCTCCCAGCTGGCCTGGGTGTGGTGCTGACCAGGAATGTCTGAGTGTTTCCTTGTGTAGCATATCCTGTTCTGGGGATTTTTGCCACTACTGTCAATTGTTGTGCTCACATCTCCTGCATCTGTGCCACTCAAGTCACAGGGAACCACTGAAAACCCACAGACCCTTCAGAAGAAACTTCCATTGCTGAGTAATGGAAGCTTAAAAATGCTGAATTATTACTAGAGTTTTTCTTAATATCTAAATCAAAAACATAATTTAAAGAAATTAATAAAATATAATAAATCAAATATCTGGGATAAGAGACAGCTATTCAACACAAAGTGATATTTACAATTACCAGGGATAAAAAACTGATGGGAGATGTGGGTTGAAGGAAAATTTTATATAACAAAAAATTAAAATAATGCCACTGGTAGGAAATATGCAAACTATATACCAAAATACTACAGAAAGCAAGAACCCCTTGTGTTTGTAAAGCCTAGCATGCAACAGTCTCTGCAAGAATACATACCCATTTGACACCCTATATTCCAGAACTCTTGAGGATTATAATTTGAAGATTTCATTCTTGATCCCTTGGGGTAAATTCTTGTAATAAATCTTGTAGTATGTGCAATAAACTGGGGAGCTGATAAACAGAAGGATAAGATCTTGGTAAGAAAACTTTGCTATTAAAGAGGTCCTATTTGAATAAATAATAAAAATGCACTCATTGGATCCAGCAATTTTTTTACACAATGTTACATCAATGTATTCTATTTTAACATTAATACATGGACCACTGAGCTATGCCTAAAATCTTATTTTGAAACCTTATTATTTTCCATGTATTTGAATCTGACAGTATTTCTGTATCTTGTGCAAACTTTTGTAAGAAGTTCATTAACCAAAAATCATTCCTTCACTGGGATGTTCTGTTTCTTCACCTTTTTACAAGGTGATTATATGATTTCTACACTGTGTTCTCATGGGAAACTAAGATACAGAATAGGAAACTGCACAAAAGTTTCCTCATTCTATAGCAGCTCAAAATGAAAAAAAAAAAAAATCATCTCTAGATGATCTTGGCTTGTTAGGAGATTTAAATAAAATGACTAAATAATATTGAGACCAGGGAAGTGCACACTTTTAAAAGCCACTTAAATGATTCTTCTATAAGCCTTAGAAGTTGTTAACTATTCATGAACATTGTTTTTCCTTCTGCTGGCCATGTTCCCTCCTTTCTCACGTGCAGGCATAGACTACACAGATGTGGGAAGCTCCAGATCACTTCTATCTACACAATTTTTAGTTATTCAGCAAAAATCTACATTTCCAGGCTCATCTCTCTGTTCTATTCCATTCTCCTCTCATCTCATCATTTTTTGTTTGTTTAGGGGTTTTTGTTTGGTTGATTTTGGTTGGGTTTGTTATTTGGGGGTGGTTTTTTGAGGGGGGTGGGGTTTATAGAATTACTTTTATATTCCCTAGGGTGCTAGAGGAACAGAGAGGGCTCTCTGTGAATGGCTGGAAAATCCTACTTTTTGTTGCTGTTCAGCATCATTCACCTCAGCAGGCACTGAAGCCCCTCCACAAAGTGGGTGGGTGGCAGCAGGGCTGGCCCCGAGTGAATGGGCACGTGGCAGGAGTCATTGTCATTGTCACAGCCGGTGATCTCTGCTCTCCACACCCCCCAGAGCCCCGGGCAGGCAGCAGGAGTCAGAGCAGCAGAGCCTGCACTGTGCTGCCTCCACCAAATGGAGATGCTCCAGCCCAGAAGGAGTTTGGGATAACCCAGGTTTTGGGGCTGGCTGGGATGAGTTTGGGATAACCCAGGTTTTGGGTTTGGCTGGGATGAGTTTGGGATAACCCAGGTTTTGGGGTTGGCTGGGATGAGTTCGGAATAACCCAGTTTTTGAGTTTGGAATAACCCAGTTTTTGGGTTTGGCTGGGATGAGTTTGGGATAACCCAGATTTTGGGTTTGGCTGAGATGAGTTTGGGATAACCCAGGTTTTGGGTTTGGCTGGGATGAGTTTGGGATAACCCAGATTTTGGGTTTGGTTGGGATGAGTTTGGGATAACCCAGGTTTTGGGGCTGGCTGGGATGAGTTTGGAATAGCCCAGTTTTTGAGTTTGGAATAACCCAGTTTTTGGGTTTGGCTGGGATGAGTTTGGGATAACCCAGATTTTGGGTTTAGCTGGGATGGGTTTAGCTGGGACGAGTTTGGAATAACCCAGGTTTTGGGTTTGGCTGGGATGAGTTTGGGATAACCCAGATTTTGGGTTTAGCTGGGATGAGTTTGGGATAACCCAGGTTTTGGGGCTGGCTGGGATGAGTTTGGGATAACCCAGGTTTTGGGGTTGGCTGGGATGAGTTTGGAATAGCCCAGTTTTTGAGTTTGGAATTACCCAGTTTTTGGGTTTGGCTGGGATAGAAGCTGTGCTCCAGTGGAGCAGGCTGCCTGCTCTGGGCTTTATCCATGCCTTCAATGAGGGCTCTTATCTGCAGCTCTCAAAGCTCTCACTGCCAAGCCAACTCCACTTTCTCAGCCCAGATTTCGGGAAGGGGAGAGGGGGAGGAGTGTTTGTTCCACACTTTTTCAAGCACTGGCTGAAACTCCTAAATTATTTGATGCAGAAAACAATGAATCAAAAGGCAGACATTCATTTTGTAGGCTTTGTTAATATTTGTTCTTGTAAAAATACACAGAATTAAAACAGTTGAATTTCAATTTTCCCCATAAAACCAACAGAAATTTTAAAAAAATGCTATGCAAAGGACATTTCTAAAACAGTATTATAAAAAGAACCAAATAAAATCAGACAGCAGTTGTTTCATAAAATTTTCCAATTCCTAAGCAGTGAACCATAGCAACAATGTAAATTTAAATTAATTAACTCAAAAGAAATTACCTGAAACTTTTGCAAGTCTTCGTGCTTGAGACTCTCCAATGGAATTATTTTCCCAGCACTTCTGATGTTGCAGGGAATGCTCAAAGCCCACAAACTTCTGAGATTTGGTATAAACCACAAGGTCTGACAATGCAAGGGCAATCTTTGTCTTCCTCACCTAAGAATCATCAGATGAATAATGGAATAAAATAAGTCACAATAATGTGCATTTCATTGTTATTATTATTAATAATAATTCACAGAAACAATAATTTTGAATGCATAAAGCATGAGACAATATGTCACAGTTAATGAATTTAACAAATATGAACTTTAATAGTGAGATTTGATCTACTGAGAGAAAATTGAGGTTATTTTATCCATGTTCATCATAATAATCATAGGATGAATGGAGAGATGCTTCCTAGCAGAATGTTCTTCTGCATAGCTTTACAGTTTTCCTGCTTCAAAAACATCATTTTTCATGGCTTTTAACATTACTCCTTGAAAATATACCTCCAACTTTCTATTAGTAAATATATGAAGTACTAGAAAAGACCAATAGCATAAACTCATCTATAAAATGTAGAATAACAGGAAAATATTACACTGTGCCAAGCAAATTAGTTAAAGGCATATTATTCATCTAAGCATTGCTCTGAAATCAGGATGACTCTTTTCTTCTTGATTAAGGTCGAAAATTCTGACACCAAAATCTTAATTTAGTCTTGCTCCATTACCAAAACAAGCAAAACTGACTGAAATTTTGCCAGGGTCTCCTCTCTTACAGTGACTACATGACCCTTTCATTTTCCATAGCACAACTTGTGAGCTAATTGGGGGCAGTAGCCAGCAGAGAGCTGCTGATGCTAATCATGTTTACATTCCATCAAAGCTTCTGAGGGCAAATTCTCATCTGCCAAAATAACAGAGATTGCCTCCTCATGGCTCTTAAACTATGCAAAGTTCAAGAGCATTAATTATTCTGGGGCTGCGTCCCACGAGGAGCAGTAGGAGTCTAGTGCCATGGAAATCCTGGAAAATGCAACTCTCTGGAGGCAGGCAAAGCCAGCAGCATCACTGGGGCATCTTCTGCAGATTCAAATGCTCTCCCACCCTCCCAAAAGTGGGATATCAAGACAAATACTTCAACAGAGTGGGACCCTGGAACCACTTTCTCTTCTGCCTGTGAAACATGAGCAGATACTTTTGGTTGCTGCTGTTTAAGAGAATGTGGAATACATTCTCATCTGTAACGTGGTCTTACCAATAAACTTGAAAACTTTTGCCTAGAAAGTTGGCATTTCCTTTTCAAAGAAGACTCCATCCTTAGAATTTTTCCTTGCTGTCTCTCCATGTCAGATGGAATGAGAAAGAAGCAAAAACTTTCACCATCAAATGATACAGAAAGAAAGAGACATTGCCTCTCAGCAAGAACTCTGGGCCCTGAGGAGCCTTGCCAGTTTAGCCTCATTCAGGTAATCAGAGCATGATGTGCAAGAGTGACTGGATACTTCAGGTGCTGCCTGACATCTTAAAAAAGTTGAACAAAGCAGTTTCGACCCTGATAAACAGATTTTCCATGGTAGAGAATTATACTTGGTTAGAAAAATAAGTTCAATGTGACTTTTGAAAAGGAGATTACACCCATTTTTTACACTTCTTTTAGAAATAGTGCTTGTGTTAAGTCTCTACAAGAGAAATGTAAAAATACCTCTTCAATTTCAGGTGCTGAAAAATGTTTCAGCACAGCCAGGAATATGCACCCAGTTTAATGTAAAAAAATCACAGAACAGAAGGAAATGGGGAATCTTTCTTTCTTTCTTAAAAACAGACTGGTAGACATGGGGAATAAATAGTTAACTCTGCCTGCTATCATCAGGAGCTGCTATAAATGTTCTCTGTACATAGATCCAGGGGGCCATGGCACCAACAAAACACCTGGGTAACTTCATCTTTACTCTACTGTGGTACTGAGCCCCTGGGACAAGTACAGAAAGAGGAAAATGGGGTTGAAGTTCAAGATGGGAGCACAGGGAGGGGCTGCTTTTTAGTTGGATACTAAAATATGGTCCAGTCTGACTTTTCTTATAGGAATAGGAAAACTCTGAAACCTTCAGCTAAAACTGTCATTTCCAAATGCACTGATCTTAGTAATTTTAGTTTCCCTTTTAAATTTAGTCTCTATTTTAAGATAATATAGTCCTTAAAAAAATTATGTGTTCTCTATATTCCATGGAAGCAAAAGATACCTTGGGTTTTTTTTGAGGTGGAGGTGAAGATCTACGATCTGATTTTCTTTTGGAAGGACTCTTGGGTCTAACAGGTGACATGTCTTCTGAGTTATCATCATCAGACTGAGCATCAGAGTCAGACACTTCCTCTGCCTCACCAACTGAGTCCTCCTCCATCCTGAGCATGCTTTGCTCAAGTGTTCCAACCTTTTTATTTTTTATCAGAACTTTGAATTTTAGTGCCTGTAGAAAAGAGGTTTAACAATAGTAACTAGAATTGTGTAGGTTTTTCATCTCTTGGTATTATTTAACTCATCTTCAAAGTTGCTAATTAAATATAATGAAGTGAGCTTATAAAATGAAGTAAAATAGATATGAGTGAGGCAGAAGCCAAATGAACCAAACAGAATCTGGGGACCAAAGTACACAACAGAATGTGACTATCTAACCCCAGGAAAAAAGGCTCTCCACCACAGGTACACAGATGCTGAAACTATGAAAAATAAAAGTAGGAAGTTAAGAAAGAGCCAAAGGTGATAGCCAGGCAAGATGTAGAAGGTATATTTTTCTACTATGCCTAAATGTCCTTTTATATATATATATATATATATATATATATATATATATATATCTACACACACTTAAAGACATGTCTGATGTTTATTTGGAATGTTTTGATCTATCATTGAGGCTGCAGGAAATTTGTTAGTAGATTTTTTTGTGCATATGTCTCTTGTACCAAATTAAAAGTTTTATTATCCCTTGTGTTCTTTACAGTAGATCCTTATGCTGATCTTACCTGGTCAGGGAAACAACAGTTTGGTGATTTTGCCTAAGCACTTTCTCTATTTATAAATGGACATGTAATGTATCAACCTCCATAATGTATAATGTAAAGGGGGAAAAGCATCTCTGAATTATATTGATTCTAATAACATGGCTTTCATCTATGCAACAGCATTCTCTGAGTATATATTTCACTTTGATTACAATATTCTATTAATAATAAAGCTGCTATTATGTAGCAGACACTCAACTCTGCATCTGGACACAGGAGCTGCCAGTGAGTAACAGGGCTTACTATGGCTCTTGAATAAAGTGATCCTCAAAAATATTCCTTAAATTTCCTGTGCTCCAGTGCAAAGGGAGATTGCACTGCTGGGAATGTGGCAGGAACAGGGAACAAATCATTTCACAAGAAATGAAAAGTCACTGAAATGCTGTGGTTTCTGCTGTCCATTAAGTAAATATGAAAGGTGTGGATGATGAAAACTTATAAACCCAGAATTCTGCAATGGAAACCAGAGCCACAGGCAAGGACAGAGACATTCCACTCATCTCCATTGTAGCTCCATTGCTCATCATCCCTTCATCACTTCAGGTCTCTGCCTGGTGGTTTGCCAGGGTGCCAGTGGAATGAGACAGCCCCTGCCCAGTATCTACCAATGCCATGCTGGAAGGATTGATCAGTCTCTCTGATGGTGACTCAGAAGAAGGATGTCCTTTAACATTTCCTTCATTTCTTATTGATGCACTCCTTTTTTTTTTTTTTTCTTCCTGTGATATTTTTAGAAGAATTTTAATATGATTAATGCTACCCATATTTTTTAAGAGTTCTGAATTTTCCTTTGTGTGTTCACATTTCCAAGTATTTAAAAGCAATTCTATCCACTTTTGATCTTGTATTTTGTTATTCACAGGAAGACTTAAGTCTATAAATAAAAAAATAAAAAACCAAAAGCCATGGTAAACAGGAGAATAAAAAACTTTCTATGGTTACAAACCATATGCAAACATCTTTAAATAAAAAAAGACCATAGAATAAATGTGTGTAGTTATATAAAAATGGGTCATGATGTTTTAAGTAAGTCTCTAAAATTCTGTTTACAAGTTGTTAGCAAAAACGTAAACACCCTGAGGTAGGAGGAGTTTTTTGAGGAGGAGGTTTTTTTGGTTTGTTTTCTACAAAGATCACATTTTAAAATCGTGGCTCTATTTAGAAACAGTAATAAAATATACTCCAGCAAGAAGAAAATTTGCTATTTTTTGGCTAGAAGCAAATTGCAATGATAGTTACCCCAAATCATTGAAAGTGAAACATAGGGAGAAAAAGTGACATTCCAAGGATTTTGTCTGAACTTCAAACATCTTCAAAAAAACTTACAACAAATGTATGGTTACAAAATCAGTGACTGTGAAATCTGAGTTCTTTAATTGTGCTTTAATGATCAGCACTGCTAAGCATGTGACACCTTTTTCTCTACAAGTCCAGGTCTTCCAAGAGAGCTGAAAAGCCTTTTAATGAGCTGAAACTCAGAGCATTCACTAAAACTTCTCCTTTCTAGTTTTACTATGAAAGGCAAAATATGTTAAAAATACATTTGCTGTTTACTTCTATAGAAATTGTAAGCATACTAAAAAATTTAAATATGTAAAACATCATAGGTCTTCCCTAGAGCACAGTGGGACTTCAAGGCTGGCATAAGCAAAAGCCTCAAAGTACAACCAACTGGAACAAATATTTACATAATTAAATGAACAAAAGTTTCTTCTTGAACATTCTGGTTAATGTGCTGTACAACACAAATCAGCTGAAGCAATGGCAAGTTTCCAAGACAAAAACCACAAGCACTTTGGATCAAGCAAACTCAGCTATTGATCACTGGGGTTATGTAATGTAAAAATTCACTCCCCAAAAATGTAAGGAATAAACCCTGGATTCGAGATATAAGTATTAAAAAAAGAATAGCTTCTCCAGTCTAAATTTAGCTTGTTGTTCTCCCTTCTCCTCTCCTGACCAGCTGTAGGTGCTTAGTGAGAGGAATATCAAATCCTGAAAATCTTGCTAAATAACAAGGTTAAAAACCTCTTCTGAGTTTTACATAATATTCTATTCCAAGAATTGTGTTGCTGCCTTAAATACTGATACAGGGTGAAGATGCAACACCTCCTGTGAAGTCTAACACAGGGAAAGGTTTTGAGACAATGACAAGATTTGTTAAGTACAACTGTTATAAAAAACCCGACACAAGCTATCTTTAACAATTCAAGAGAATCACACTTAGTGAAGTGTGAATGGATGTCTTTGTGGCAGCCTTATAAATCACAATTATCAAATACTTTAAATCAATGCTAGCAGTAATGTCTGAGCTCTGGGCAAATAGATATTAATTACATCAGGAGCAGCATTTTAGCTACCTCATAACAAGTTTTCATACAACTCATTTACCCAGTGAGAAGCACCCTACCCTGAAAATTCCACTTCTGTGTTGTGCTCTGTAGTAAACCTCAGGCAAGCTTAGTCCAAGGCTAAACAGCTGTGCTACAGCTGAGATGATATCCTACACAGGCAGCTGAATCTCTGGATGGATTGGAAAGGAATCCAAAGCATGATTGTGGAGAAAGATGGTTGCAGATTGGCCAGGATATTAAAACCCTGTGCTCAGAGTCCTCGTGGCACAGATTCCTTGGCAAAGCTCAGTGTTCCAAGAAGATACCTTGCCAAACAAACAGCCTGATTTTATACACCAAATAAACCATCAAGCCAAGACCCACCTGGGTGGTGATATCAAATATGGCAATGTCTTGCTTTTAGTTGCCTCCTGAAGTTGCTTTACACTACAGGGAAGCTATTAACGACAGACAATGGCTGTCACATGTTTGCCACATTTCTGGGAAAACCATGTTCCCTTAAGCAGAGTGCAATGCCTAAAAATAGTGAAGGAATTAGATGAGCTTTCTGTAAGTACTCAGTACAGCCTAGAGATTCCAGAATTTTATGAGAAACAATACTGATTTTTTTTTTATTTTTGAGGTCATCACCAAGACATACCACATTTTCATATCTTTCTTCTTATTTTTGTAAAGAATAGATACCATAGAGTGATTGAAAGGCAAAAGACTGATTAAAAATGTTTTGACTTGCTAAGAAGCAAAGACATTTCTGATGCAAAGACTTGGTCAAGACATTTGCATATTTGTAATTGCCAAAACAAATAGGAATTCCTCTCATAACTGAAGCAACAGAATTAGATATGCTAAAGCAGGCTTGATCTTGAATTTCTCAGTGAAAACACTCACTGTGTAGAGAAAACTCCTTTGTATACTGAGTAGATAAAGGTGAAGAAAAGTGGGAAGAATGAGTCCTGGTTTATGGGGTTAGCTGGTTTTCCCCATAATAGCAGAATTTAAAATGTCCATAACCCATAAAATTGTACTGGAGACCTTCTATTGATCTTTCTCAAGGAGATCATTAAATAGATCCTTTTATTTGGACACCACAGGTTTAACAACCATAGGAAACCTTGGCAATCCTGGCCAGAAATGCTTGTGAACCACCACAATACAGTCATTGATCTTGCAGCTGTGTGGTAAACATTAAAGACAACTTGTAAAATCACAGTAGCTGCCACTTCCCATTCAGTTAATCACACATCAGTTCCAGCTTTGTGACAGGAAACCTGCAAATAATAGAAGTTCCCTAACTATCTGATATATCTATCCTGTCAGCTGTGTGAGGCAGTTCAATGCACCTCGATGCAAAATAATGGAGTAACAACTCTTCATCAGAGCAGTGTGTTTACATTCTTTTCTGTGTTACTTTGGATGCCTACATGCTTCTTTCAACTGCTGTCAAATTTCATAGAGAGGGAGGACACAGCAGGGGGAGTAAAACCTTACCTCTTCTAACATGTATTTTAACACAAAGTTTTGATATTTTCTAAGTTCATCTATGAATTGCTGCATGAGACACTTCATTCCTTCACTTTCTATCAGCACATCACCAGGAGTGCTGCAGGTGCAACCAGCAGGGATGTCTGGCACCAGCCAGTGATGTCACATCTGATTTAGTGCAGGAAATGACTCAAAGGACCTGATATTCCAGGGAATATTAGAGGGAGTTCATGAAGTCTCTTTAGAAGCACCATGATGGCCAAGACAGAGAATTTTATCAGGTCTGTTGCTTTGGGTGGCAAAACTTCTGCTCTGCAAAGACCTAGAATAGATAGGTGAAGCTTAAGGGCAGCCTCAGTTGCTCATGGGATAAGGTATGTGTGAAAGAAACAGAGCCAAAGTCTTCTCTTTCCTCCATAGGTAGAGGAAGAATTGTGTTTTGAGATGCTGCAGAATACAGGAATTGCAGGGAATTAACAATGTCAATCTAGTCAGCTGGAAGTGTAAATATATGATTGAGGGCAAAGAATTAAAAAAAAAACTTTCTTCCTGAAATTTTCAAGGGTTTGTTTTTCAGACGAAGCAAATGTTGGGAGAAGCAGAGACAAGAAGTGTCCAGTGATCCTCCACTTTTATTTTTTGGCCCTCCATGTGATTTTCACTTTGAATTACAATGGTAGGAGACCTCATTGCAAGGTGGTCCTAGGAACCACCTAAGAGTGGGTTTGTTCCTCATTTTAACCTCCTTCAACACACACAGAATCATGTCAGTGGACAAAGGTGTAGCTCAAGATCTACTTAAAGAAGGAAGTAGAAGATTGACCATGTAAGAGAAGAGAAAATCATTCCCATGGAAGCCTCCAAAACCTAAAAGGAACCTGTAATTGGGAAATGTTTCTCTGAAGTGTTGTGAGAACCTGTGTGGTTCCCACTTCATGTACACACAGAGAACCATTTAATTCTGATCTTGAAGAACACTGAGGTGCCTTTTTCCCTAAGGCTGCTCAGGCTCCATCCTGAAAAACGTGGGTTATATAGGCAATGGCTTTTTTTTCCACACTAACTGAGAATCCTTCCCACAAAGAGCATTTTAAATTCATCATTTATGATTCTGTAACATCTCCTTTGCTCAGCTTAAGCAAAGCAGTCTGAAGACTAAATTCAGAATTTGGCTTTCTAAAATCATAATAAATTTACCAGGCCTTGAAAATGCTCAAGGTCCCAAGCTTTAAAGATGTGATGCCACTAAACTCTTTTTGAACATGGACCAAAAGTTGTTCTTCAGAAGGATGCCAGCCCAAAGTCAAGCTTACTACTGAATTTACAAATTCTGCCATAGCTACATATTTCCCTTGCTAGGTAAAATCCTACTGATTTTTCTAACATGCTTGATCAGAACATCTAGGAGAAATGGAGATGGATCCTAATTTATGTTCATTCTCAAGATAACAATTTCTTCAATTCAAACTTTTGTAACCAGCTGAGGACAGTGGTGTTATTTAGGTAATCCTTACACCGTGCACAGATGGGAAATATGTCTCACAACTCTCTAATATGTTAAAAGTTCAAGAGAATGAATCTCACCTAATAGCACTTCCATACTTACAGACCCAGCAATCCATTTTCAGGCAAAATTGACTCATGAAAACTCTAAGCTATAGAAATATAAACTATGAATTCCCTGTATCACAGTAACCATATGGTAAGGAACATATATCATAGGCAGTAATGTTTTTAAGTGTGTGATTGAGTGATTCCATGTTCCCTGATTTTGTGCTTGCTTCAGAGGATCTTGGACATCTCCTACTCTGAATCCAGCCATGCTTTGAGAAGCTTTAAAACAAGCCCTCCTCTTTGATATAGTTTCTATTTTTTCCTAATTGAAAAAGCAATTTTTAAGGCTTCAAAATTATATTGGACACCATGATGTAAAAAAATATAATGCTGCAATAAAAATAAAAGGAGGATAAATGTGAATGCTAAATAAATTTATAACAACATTGTTAGGGAAATATAAGAATATGGTAATACTTTAACACATCTTCAGGACAGATTGCTTCAAAAATATTTTTCCTTGACAAATCCTTTGAAAATTACAACCTTTTGTATGTTGTTTTTCCTTATGAGAATGCTTCCTCCCCACATTTTCATTTGCATTTTTTTTAGCTACTGGAAAAAAAAAGTGTAAAATATAGCTATCACTAGCAACAGTGACAAGCCTAAATAAGTGTTTTGTATGAAGGCAAGTATTTCTGCTACAAGAGATTTAAAACAAAAAATTGTCCTTGAAAGAAAATTATGTGCAAAGACTGGAACAATGGAAATTTATTTGTTTTAGCTTGCAATAAAATTTTCAACACCCATCTAATTGCCTTTTCTGAGTTCATATCCCAGGGGTCTCAGGCCACCAGCTGAGGAACTCTGTCTTGGGGAGAAACACACTGACAAAGAGAATGGATTTGCAGAGGCAGAACACCAAGAAAAAGCTTCCTCTTCTCTGTTACTGACAAAAAAATGCTGGTTCAGGTTCCATTTCAATAACATGTTTAAATTTTAGGAATTTCCTTCAGTTCAAGCAACAAAAAATAAATCAGCAGATAACAAATTCACCAACATGTGGCATCTTTCCACGGGGCTTTGTTCTGCTGTTTAAATTTTTTTGTTACTAACTAAAGTCTATTTCTGACACCAGATGTGATCCATAAATTCAGTTCCAGAAGATTATAAACAAAATAAAGAAGAACACCAACATTTTTTTCCATTTCTTTTATAGAGAAAAATAAAAACTTATTACCTCAGGAGAAGGCAGTTGTGTCATATCTGTCTCACCACCAAGAGGTGAAGAAAGAAGTTTGTCACCTAGAATAGTTTTCAAGCAGCTTGCCATCACTTCCTGCTGTTTAGGGCTGCAGTGGTTCTCCAAAGACAATACAAGTGGATAGGAAGATGACTGAAAACATAATTTGGGGATTTTATTATTAATAAATAAAAATAAGAATAATTGCTTTTCCAAAACACCTTACAAAAGTCCCCTCAGCAATCTGTATTTACCTTCATTTTCAAAGCATTCAGAGTATAGATTTAGATCAGCTGTTTCAGGTTAGTAAGACAATAAAAAAGCTCACGTTTGTGGAAAAGAGAAAGAACAACTGAAGAAGAAAAAAATGCACCCTCAGAAAGCTAAAGCAGAGCTGGACATAGGCAGAGGTGTAAAAAAAATAACTGCCTTGTTTTGGTTTTAAATAGTAAAATCAAATTCTAAAATTAAAATTGACAACATAAAGCAGGATTAAATGATTTTTGCTTTAGTTTATGACAGATTTTTTGGACTACTTTTCAAGCTGATAGTCTCCCCAAAGCTTGTTCAGAAATGATTGCTTTTGCAAAGAGAAGCTATGCATTTTTTATTTTTAATAATACCATAAATATTTCTAGGGACAGTCTACACTTTACTCATCACAGTACTCAAGCAAGGGTAATTGACTAAAAATTAAAAGTAAAAGGTGAAAAGGGGAAATTGAGTAAAAATTAGATAATAAATCAAAAGAAACACATCCTTTTAAATAAAATAAATCTCAGAAGTTGCCAGTAATCCTGGTGGCCACCAAAAGCACAGTCTGAATGAAATCTTTGCTCAGGCAGGACCTAAATTGTCCATGAGGAAAACACCATTTTATTTTATCCTGTCTTTACATTTTGTCTCATGAGCTTTTGTTAAGAGAAGCAAAGCTCAGCCTGCATGGACAGCTGGTAGCAACCCTTCCCTATTGAGATTTTATCATCTCATTGCACTTGAGAAATGAAGTTTGCATTAGAGTTCAGCACAATGTGTTGTGTATTAGCAAGAATAGGAGAGTTCTATCCAATGAGTTTTGAAAAAACAGCGGAATAAAATCATGGTTTAAATTTCACTTTTAAAATCAGAGACTAATTAAATTGTATATAGAAAACAGAAAAGAAAAAACACAGCTTTGATTAACACTGAGAAGGCTAATAACACATATGTGTAAAAATCCCCATAAATTTATGATCATGGATGTATAAATTCACACACATAATGCTGGCCCGATTCTGAGATTTATCTTAATAGTCACACAGCACTTCCTTTGAGCAGGGGTCTTGCCAAAAGCCTGAGACAGTGCCAAAAATTCTCCAGATTTCAGTGCTTTTCCAGAGATGGGCAGAAGGAACATTGCCCTGTGAGTCACCTGACCAAAAAAACCAGTAGCTGCTAATATTTATCAGGTCAACATTCAAAATAAAAAGAGAGGAAATGGAAAACAAGGTCTCAAACTCATCTCTTATCTAATATTTTGTCTATTTCATAAATTCACATGTAAGATATAAGACAGACTGATAGCAGCAGAATAAGTGACACAAAAACCTTTAAAAGATACAAGAAAAGGAGAAAAACATCAGACCAATTCTGACGTAGCTCTTCAATTCATATTCAATCCTTGTTTAAATGATCTCAGGTGAGAATTACACCTAAGAAGCTGAGTAAGACCTGAATCCTTTGCACTAAGTTTGGTGAATATTCATTATCAGGAAAAATGATTATGAGTCCTTTAAAAAGTTTTTAAAATACATTAAGAACAAATAGCACAATTGCTCTGCAATAAATTTTAACAATGCCCATTGCCACAGGCTCAGTTTCATATTTTTTTACCCTGGAGAATCTATCAGAGCCACGTCCCTGGCTTAGTTAAAGCCACCATTCCAATTTATTTCTGCATCCATATATCTGTACATACCATAAATGCATACTTGTCAATCACATGAATCACAGAACGAAATGGGATTTTGCTTGTTAAGGTGTGACCATGATACACAATAGGCTCATTGTTGTGGCCATCCCAGCAGTCAATCTCCAGGCAACGACATCCTTTCAAGAGAGCACTTCAGAAGAACAAGAGAAATCATTTCACAGCCAAAAGAAAGATGCCACACTTTTTTATACAAGTTGCTGTATTTCTGATTACAAGCACAGTGATCATTTACAGAAAAACCACCTCATTTTCATCCTAAATGAAAGAAATCCCACAGAACTGTACATTTATGAGACAGACATACTTTCTGTTGTTTATTCTAGGTTTGTTATGTAATAAACATTATTATTAGAGCATTAAGGAATATGGGATTACCTGAATGATCTTCCTTAAAAGACTAAAAACAAGGGTCATAGATTTCAATAAAGGAATTTTGGAATAAAGCCAAATTTGCGCTTAAAATGAAAGAATAAATACTTTAAATGGTCTTTTGTGTTACTATTCCAAACTTGCTAGCAGTTTTGAGAATCACTGTATTTAAAAATCCATTGCACTCAGAGAATCAGGTTGCACTTGGTCTTTACATAAGGCAGTTCTCCCCACCCCACATTTCTGAGGGAGTGCTAAAGTTTCTCAGGCACCTTGGCTTTCCTGCTTTAATTTTAATGTTAGTGGCATCCCTTAAATTCTTGTGCTTCTAATATTTGACTTGCAACTAACTGAAACACTCCTTATGAACCGTTTTACTTAATTACCAATCTGTCTTTTACACGCTGCTTTTCACACATTAACAATATGTCAAATATGCCTCTAGCTGATTTTAGCATTTTCCTCACACAAATAATAGATAAAAAGAGAGGGGCTACACCCTCTTTGCAATTACTTTCAGCAATGCAGAATTAACATAATGCAATTTTGAACCCTGGTAATAATTCAGTATTGTTTCTGATGGTTGCAAGTCAATATAGATCATTAGAGAGCAACCAAAAAAAAAGAGTTCAGGTAGATGATGGTTCCAACTGCTTTCTCTTCACTAAAGCAGTACAAAAAACAGGAATTCTGGACTAATTCTTAATATATCCTGCCCTCAGTGTTGCCTTTGTTATACAATTTCCATCTTCCCTGCCATGCTGGTCCTCATCCTTTTGGAGTCACACCCTGCAGAGGTTCCTCCCCTGCTGGCTGCTCGAATGCTCAGTTTTGTTGGTTTTGTTGTTTCTAAACTGCCCCCATGCACTGACCACAAATGTCCTTGACACAGACATGCTCCAACACACATCCCCTATCTTGAACAGATTAGAGCTTGCCCAAGAATTCTACCTTTCTTTCAGGGAGTTATTTATTTTTGCACAGTGTGTTGAGATTAAAAACTGATTTAATCATGTACTGTACACCATACTATAGATTTCATTTGCTGCAAGGTTGACTTTCTGAGATGTAAGTGAAAAAAAATAAATTGTTTCCAGACTATGAACAGATGGTTTGGCAAATATATTGAAAAGTGTGCACACTAAATAAAAAAATACTCTCACATTTTCAACTTGTATCTTTGATGGCTTTGTCTCTTGTTGCCAAGTAAGATTGTATGTGACTTCAGAAAAGCCAAAGAATGTTTAAAATATTAAAAAACAATGTCTAAATACCTGGTATATCCCCATAAATGACTGGGTCCCATGAGTTGGTCAGCTATCAAGTAGGTGTTGTGAGAAGATGAAATAAAATAGTCACACAGTGGCTGGGTCATGTCTTGATAGACGCTCCTGTGCTGGCTTTTAAATATTGAACATTCATCTGAGTTCATGTACCTTATAAATCCTTCAAAGGACATCTGCCTTCTCTTCCTCACTGGGCAAAAGCAAAAGGAAAAACATCTCTGTCATGAAGCCACTCTGATGGTTATGTCTCTGTACTTTCTGAAATTTTTAATAGCCAGTTCTGAACACTGCTGAAGGTTATACAGCACAACACTTTCCTGCAATTTTAAAGTTCATAACAAATGTATAAATAACTCAAAAATCAGATACATGTGACTCTGGAGCTGAATTGCTGTGGTTCAAACTTCTGAGAGGAAATAAATGTGTTTGCACACTGTCATTCTTCTATGGACAGCAGTAAGAAGAGTTTTCAGGAGTCCTGATTCAATATCAAGTAAAATATTTGTTGTTTACTTTGGAAAGTAACATGCCAGACAATGAGATAAGAGAATCTTCTCTTTGAAAAGAATTGTTCTCTAAAATGTCAGTCAGAAATTCTCAATATTATCTTGCAGAAACTATGACTCCTAGCACCAAATATCTTTTCCAGGGGTGGAAAATTTCAAATAAATATTGATCAAATCATGTTTAGAAATATCTGAAATAAAAATAGCATCATAACAAAAGAATTAACTGCCCACACAGATGAATTGCAAATCAAGCTTATTACACTACTGCATTTAAAATAAAATGAACTAATTGAGTCCATACCAGTGATAGTCATCCCATTTGTTCTGGTTTTGACTGATTTAATGGCAAACAGAGCCATTACACTGCCAGCTATTGCTCCCAATGCCATGTTTCAAATGCAGTCATTTTGTAAATGATATAATCTCAAAAGTCAGCTTTGCTTCAAAACATAGTTTGAATTAATGAGGAATTTTGCCCAGTTCTTACTCTAAAATAACTTTATTGTCACCATAGCAGGCCAGTATTGAGCAAGCAGTAAATAATCCAAGATTCTTTTATGCTACCAATAATTTAGAAGTCAATGTGTACAAACTTGAGGACTGGAAATACCTGCAGGAAAACCCCTGGTAATTCTTACTACAGCTGCAAGAATCAGAATGTACAAGTTAGAGTTGTTATTATCAATCTTTGGGATGTGACAGAGTGAAAGTTTTACACCTGAATGAGAATTTACAGAAAATAATTATTTCTCAATTACACAGGCCTTTGAACTAGAAAACTTGCAATGTTTCACAATGATAAAGAAAAACAGAAGGCCATCCAGACATCCAACATACATTCACCCCACCACTGTTATTCCCACCAGAACTCTTTCTGAAGTTGTTCTTCCACACTCCCATTCATGAAGAATCCACAGACAACCCAGTAAAACCATTTCAACAGCTAAATAACCTTATTGTCAGGAAATTCTCCATAATTAGCAAACAGACGTTTACCCTGAAACTTCCTTGCTGTCCAAAATATTTGTTCAGTTTGGGATTATTCCTCTCCTCTTTTTCCACACTCTCTCACTGATGAGAGATGCCCTTGCACTTCCCTCATTCCAGTGCTTTCCACAAAAACAAATCCAAGCCAGGGCATCTTTCTATTTCAGATTTCTGATAATTTTCATTTTTTTGCTCTCCAGCAGTGCAGTTAATCTTTCATAGGAGTAAACAGGATTCCATTTCTACATGCAATGTGCTGACAAACTGCTACTCACCTTTACCATCTTACAAGGTTTACATATGTATTATTTGCTCCATTTTTTTTCTAGTAGCTGACAGTGTCTGGT
The DNA here is from genome assembly GCF_022539315.1 of Serinus canaria. Classification (NCBI taxonomy): domain Eukaryota; kingdom Metazoa; phylum Chordata; class Aves; order Passeriformes; family Fringillidae; genus Serinus; species Serinus canaria. The sequence continues at coordinate 69,663,281 of NC_066314.1, forward strand.
CACTTGGATGTTCCCTTTCTAAAATAGATATTACATTTGATCTTTTCCAGTCTTTCATCATTCATTTCCCCCCTATTTTCAAAAGTAACCTTTGACTTGTATTAGCCAAGCTTGTTACAGTCAATTTTCTAAGAACTTGGATTTGTCAACCTGTCCTCACTGACCTGATTGCGTCATTTAAGAAGGTCCTACCCTGTTTCATCCATATTTCTGACTGAGATCTTACTCAGATTAATAATATTACAGAGGAATTTCTTTGGTCTTTTAGCTAAGAGATTTGCAGGATGACTTCTTGCCACCCTGATGACTCTTGAAAAGAGTGTCCTAGTCAGTATCTTGACTTAGATATATCCACATGCCCATTTATATTGCTCTATACTTGTAACAATTGGATTCAGTTTCTACTTTCTGGATCTTTAAAAATAATTTTGAATTTTTTTTACATTATTTAAAACATAATACACTCATCCTGTATGCTTTGCCTATAATGAATTACAGGAACTGTCTGGATTTCATTTCTGATTAATTTATTTTTCATGGTTTATCTATTTCTCTGAGCAATTACAAGTAGAGCTAGTAACTATTTGTGTGTGTGTGAGTGTGTGTGTGCATTTTTTATTTTCTAACAATTCTTACCTTTACTGCATTTATTTATTAAATTAGTGAAAAATACTGGCTTTTCAAAGTCTTGCTTTTTTTCTGAATTATTTATGATGTTTTCCTGGCTGTTCTTGTCATTGACAAATTTAACTGCAATATTCTCATGAGAAATGAATGTTTATGTAAATATGCTTATGAGCATAATCCCCCAAAAATGAACATCTAGCATTGTTTTGTAAGTCAATATGGACTTCAATAAAACATTCAGCTCATGTCTCCAACCAACAGACTGAAAATCTTTGTATTTTCACAGAGTTTATTACAAGCCCTTACCTTTCTGAGGAATAGCCCAGTCACACTATTTTCTGACCATTTACAGACATTTTCTGCTTCTCCATTAAGGAAATGGGAATTCATCTCCATAACTATTCAACAGTGAAAGACTTTCATCAAGGCCTTACATTTCTCCCCCTGAGGAACCTCAGACTTTTTCCCCATTAGGACCTTTTAGCAGCAGTTAGTGTGCACACACATATCCATTCCTTGTAGAAAGGGAAGGCAAGAAAAGATTTCTGTCTTCTTGTTGCCTCTCTCTGTTCACAAAGTTCAGTGATATTTTTCCTGCTCTCCTCTTTTAGATAGTGTGGAATTCATTTCATTAGCAATATTCTTTTATATTATTTGGGTTTTTTAAAATCTGATTTAAGAAAAAATTATTTTTCTCATTCCTCCTGTTAAAGTAAATTCCAGCTCTGCCATATATACAAATACTGTCCCATCAGAGAGGAATTATGGATATAACCTGAGTATTTGAAAGACTCTGATTACATTATACATTCTTTTCAGTGTTTATTACATTCTGCTTTCTTATTTATCTTGGAACTTCTTTGAAAGTATTTTTCTTCCTCTTTGGAAAGAAAAAATTGGAAACTTTCATAAGATATTTGCTGCCCTGAAGGCCTGCAGGGTATCCACACTGAAGCAGAGAAAACAGGTAAGAAATCACTCTGCCCTGGCCAGAGCCTCCTGCCAGACCTGTTTCCTCCTGGAGTGGAAGACAAAGAGCAGTGTAGGTGTGTCACCTGGTGAGAAATCTAGGTTTTAAAAATTTTAGTATGTTGTGGATAAAAGCAAAATGAAAGGCACAGGGTGTTGTCCTGAATTTCTTCTTCATGCTTCTTCTTCCTTCTTCTTTATGAGTTTAGGTGGCATTTTGGAATTGGGCAGAAAAGTTTCCATTGCAAGCTCTTTGAAATCAGTTATTAGATTAAAAAAGAAAATAATCTAAGTGTCAGCTCTTAATTGAATAGTTTAGTCTTAAAAGACCTTGTAAAAATATTGTTAGCCATTTGTGCCTGCTAATGAAAAACTGCCAAACTCAGTAATAAGGCTGTTTTACTGATAAAAAATAATAAACACTTGAGTCCAAACATCAACTACCATCTCAAGTGCCTTCAATCCAAACCCAAAAAAACCAACCCTGGAGGGACTGAGTACAACCTGCAGCCCTTCTGGACTGAGACAGAGGCTGGGGAGTGGGGGAGAGAAGAGCCTGAACTGAATTTGAGAGTAGGAAATGGGGAGAAAGGTGTTTCCCATGGTTTTAAATGTATGTGTGTACTCTTTGTTTCCTAAGAGCTAAATCAGTAATTAAATGTCTGTGTTACTTGGCCCCCAGAGATAGTGAAGAGGGTACAGATATGTTTGCTGGGAATTTTAAGGGGGAACTCATGAGAAATACTTGCAATCAGAGACCAGGGTGTTCCTCTGCTATACTGGAAGGAGGAAGCTTTCAATCATTGTTTAAATTCAGGCAGAAACATCATCAGATGGAATTTCATACTGTGAAATTTGACTACTTTACATCAGAATGAAACATTCATGCTCTAAGGGAGCAGTAAAGAGAGAAGTATTTCCTCAACCAAAGTAAAAATACAGTCCTTTCTTACAGTAAAAATACAGTTATTCCTATTCTACTCTGAGTTTACATTCTAGGGAGGCTTTTTTCTACCTTACTGACACCTATAACTGGTGCATACTGGAATTAAGTATCTATCTGACCAGTCCAGTTCAGTTTCCTAAGGCCTTATATCTCATATTCACCTTCTTTAGACAATTTTCCCTGAGACTTGGTATTTACACACCCTTTCATCCATCTGAACTATTGTGTCTCCCAAATCCAGCCACAGCCATCATCTTCATTGAGATTTTTAAGCCATCTTTCTTGCTTCACATGATTTTTTATGAAATCTGCAGGAATTTGACAGAGATGTCTGCTTTATTAAGTTTGTTTTACATTGGCCAATGGGATCAAATGCTCTCTTCTGCAAAATTGTTCTCTACACCCTTCTCTGTCTCTCACACACATGAACACAAAAAAACCCAAATAAACCCTCATGACTGTGTTTACTAGGAATAAACTGAAAATGGTATTTTGTTTCACAAACACATTCTGGATTACTCAAAGTCCTTATCTGACAGATGCACCAGGCTTATATTGTTATTTACAAAGCAAGCTGGTTTTTTAAGACAGGATTGCATTTTTGCCCTGGTTTTGTATTGCCTAGCAGTAAAATAGGCAAGAGTAGAGCCTTTGAATGGCACTACATTATAAATAATAATGGGATGCACCTTCTTATCCTCACTGTGCCTCTAATCCATGTAAATGAGAAGTATTTTTTAAAAAAGACATATATACCAAGCTTATAAAAAATGCATTTAGTTGGCATGTTTTCTTTAATCTCATTTAATGAGTCAAGGCTTCTATTCAAAGCTAATAGTAAAATGGGCAGAAAATGGGATGTTTGGGAAGAACAAAACTGAAATTTGGGGTTTAGAAAGACACAACTGTCAGGTATGAATCACATATTCATTTTGGGATCAATTCCATAGAAATGGCTCTTTCTGCCAAAAATGCAAGCTTTTAGCACACACATGAAAAAATCTGTTAGTGTAGCATTTTGACATTAGGCATTTAAATAGTATCATAAAAATGAAAGAGTAATTAATGCCTGAACTAGCTACAGTACCCACAGAGAGTAAATTCAGAGTTATCTGGCCCAATATATTTGGAAATCTCTCTGCACAAATGTTAGGAATGCACTAAATGCCATAAATGGATTTATTTAATTTATATGTAAAATTTAGTCATTGTTTTCATCTTAATTGTTTTAATCTTGACATACCAGTGCTATCACACTGATGAGAGAATGGTCACTACTATTAGCAAACCTGTCAATCAAGTGTCAAAAGCTGCCCTTTTCCCTCTCTGTAGAGCACAGGGCAAGGGTGACAGATGAGTCCAACAGATCATCCTGATGAAGAATGTTCTGTAGCAAATTCAGAATGACAGTTGCACAAAATGGTCTATCACAATACCATATGAATCATCTCTCATGTCAATCATAACTGGAACTCTTCAATAAATATGTCTGAGTGGGAGTTTGAATTCACTCAAAGGAGCGTGAACAATACACAGATTATTTTGTTCAGCAAGATTATTTCCAATTACAAGACAAACAAATTTATCACAGGTGAAGAAACAAACAAGAATTTGGCTCAGCATCTGAAATTTAAACCAGACATCAAATCAAACCTGTAGAAACGTCAAAAGTTGATATTTACAAAGGTGTTTTCCAATCGACTGAAGATTTTTCATTGTTTAACTGTGTTATAGCTTTTAACTTTCCCATCAAAACAAGTAACACAAAATAAAAGGAACATTTTAAACTGGTAATTTGTACAATTAGTAAACATGAGTTCCTCTAAAAGAGCAGGATACGTTCAATAAAGTATGGTCAAATTTGAAAATCAGCCTCAAGGAGTAAAGGCACAAGGAGTCACGTGTTTTGCAGCTATTACTGGACAGTAAGTGCCTCTAAATGAAACACCAAATGTTCCTCTGTTTCTCATTGAAAAAGTGGCATTTTCCATTTTCTTCTTCCACAACAGGTCAGCATAGAAAACCTGGGGTTTTATCCCAGAAGAAATATTTTCTCCTTGGGTTTGCTTTTCCTAACCAGTTATCAATTCCACCCATTTTCAAAGGCTGGGAACCAAGAAAAAAAAAAGATTCAACTCATTCCACTGAATTAAATAACAGCTTCCAACAAAATGCAGCTTTATCCTTTTCATAGCTGAGTGGTAAATTTTGCCACAAGTTGAAATCAGTGAAGCTCAGCAGAAGTGTTACACCCCAACTTGAGGCACCTTGAAATAGGGGAAGAACATGGTAGAGATTTATGAACCCCTCCTCATTTCTCATCCTAGGGATTGAGAAAGGGTGACCAGGCACCTCTGAAAATCTTACACAGTGCTCTGCAAGGAAGTCAGAGAGACACCAAAGTCTTGTCTGAACCTTGCATTATCACTAAATGACTCAAGGGAGAGAAGGCAGTGTAATGAGCAGACAAGAAAAATGGCAGATAGGAACCTTAAGAAAAGCAAATTGGAGATGGTTTGTAATGAGCTGAAGGACAGAATTTATAGAAGGACTAGAAAGAAAAGATTAAGAAATGACAGAATAAAGGAGAGAGCAGTGAAAGGAGGGCGCCACGAAAATTAATTAAAACACAGGAAGAAAAATAATTAATAGATGAAAAGACATGCCTTAAAATAAATAAAGAGATGAGGTTTTGCAAAACCCAGTCATTGAGAGAAGCACAATAAATCAGAGCTAGATATCCAATAATTTGACTGTGCATACCTTCATCAATGGGTTCATACTTCATAATAATTTCTAAGGCAGTTGTTTCATCAGCTTCAGTTTGAAATTGTTCTTTTGCAAGAAATTTCAGGAGCTGGCCATCAGGTAGAATGTTGCCATCTATTGAGTAAGCCTTGAATAGTTCTTCAAATTCAGGTCTGTGTACAAGAGCTCGATAAATTGCTCTGAAGTCATCCATGCTAATTATATCTCCGGAGTGTTTGTCAATGGTTTTCTGGGGGAAAAAGCAACCAAAATAATTTTTAAAAAAATCAATAAAACAACATTCATATATACAAAGTTAGGCACCAAACTTTTTTTTATAACTGACCATAGGAGTGAGAATCATAGAAGAATCTAACAGTGACTACAATCAGATTACAATCTTCAACTTCTAGATTACACTTTGTGTGCTACAAATATTTTATATAAAGCAAAATGTACCATATGGCATAATTAGCATTTAAATAAGCACAATAAAATTAGATTTAATGCATTTTTAATATTAAAATAAGTTGTAGAAAATCTCTGAAATGCTATGCATTAAAACAAATGTGCAGTATAAAACTTATCAAGTGGAAAATATATTTAGTATAATACCTCTCCAACAGCTATTGACACCATATTGTAAATACTGTCAGTGAAATTTGCATACAAAAACGTCAACTAGTAATCTCAAAAATGAAATAAGGATGACCAAATTATCAAGAGATACAAGTCTTTTAGCACTTCAAACAAGAAGCCCTATCAAAATTTGAAGATATTTTATAATAACCTATGACATCATGTTCTATTCTTAACAAGCCAGAATGTTTAACTTAGGTTAATTATTCACACTTTCAAAATTCTTGAATTATAAGCTTGTTTGCCTAGAGCTTAAAAAATGTTAGCATAGTAATTAATTTCAGTGTTTCAGTATAAAAGCCAAAAGAAAAGTTAAAAGGGCAAAAGAATTTGGGTAGAATGATATTTTTTTACCATTTCTGCCTTTTGTGGTTTTCTCAGGTTTAACAGTTCAATTTTCCCTTTAAAATTTTCTACTCAAAATAAGTAACTGCATACAAAATATAAATGTTTGTAACATTTTAGTCTGAATTTTTCTTAAAAGTTGCCGAATTAAGAGAAATCTGCTAACAAAAATTGCTCACAAAAATCACCAACAAACAGCAATCCACTGTCCCAGGGATCATCACTGTAAGCTGATGAAAACTCCTAATTGTTGGTTAATTGTTGGTTCCTTAAACTGAGGCTGGCCAAGCTGCAGCATCCCAAACATGGCACTTACAAAGGCTGGGTCGGCTTCCACCAAAGTGTCTATAAACAGGAAATTGCTTCCTTGAGCTCTGGCTGCTCTTTGATCAAGATTGGGGATTACTGCTAAATTAGATTGGTTTTGAAGCCATGCCATAAAACCCAAAATTTAATGATCCACTGCCAGTTCCTTCCTAAGCAGTACAGTTCCTACTGTACTTCTGAAGAAGTACAACAATAGGAGTGAAAATATATTAGATAACTAAAACAAGTACAAAATTAAATTTCATGAGGAGCTCTAGTGAAAAAAAATCTTACAATTCAGTATTTGCTTTGAGTTTTTGAAAGAGAATAATAATAATGATTTTTAACAGAAGTCACTAGCAAAAAAATATTTCTGTACAAATGCTAATTATACACATTTCAGTACTGCTGAAAAATTCCCCATCTAAGGTTGATGTCTTCAATCCAATTTTTAATGTTCTTAACAATACAGCAAATTTGCTCATAACCATTAAGCAGGAAAAGAGAATACCAACTTATTTTGGAAATAAACAGTCTATCAGGACTTGGAAGATGTTCACTTAGTTATTGGCACAAAGAGAAGCTGGGCAAAAAATTAAAGTTTCTATTTTAGTTGCCTTTTGATGAAATACAGGCAATAATACTACACAAGAAAGCTCTCCAAATTAAAGTGATAAAATTCATGTCACTATAAAAAGATATTTTTACAATTTTTGGGGGTAGATTTTTGTCATTCCTATTTTTATTTATGCACATCAAATCTTTGCTGTTCAGAAAAAAAGAGTCTTGAGAAAATTAAATGAAAATTTATTATTCCTTAAAACCTTAATGCTCATATTGCTCAAAAGAGTATTATAGTGAAACAAACTCAAAGAGAACAGACAAGAAAAAAAAGGCAGATTATGCCTTAAAATTAGTTTTCTATAAAATGTATTTTGCTATGTGTAACCATTAGATTACCTGCTGATGTGTAGTTACTTACAATGATGTCAGATTCCCTTCCAGAATGCTTTGAAGTTTTACATGTTATTACACTGATTAAATATTTGAGCCCCCCAAACTTCTGAACACCTGTAAATCTTTCCCAAATAGCAAAGAACACCTATCAGTGCTGCTATAAATAACTGGATCAGGCTGTTGGGTATAATAGGTTGTTAAACACAACTAGATCAGACTTGTTCTTTGCAGGTCACTTCCCTCAAATAATTCTTCTTTTCTCTACCCACAGCTGACCATCACTCTCAAGTTCCTGCCAGAAACCAAAGTCTGGGGGAAGACAGAGGAAACAGTGAGAAGTATTTTTAAATTCTCAAGAATTTAAAAACCAGGAGGTTCTCTAGGTTGGCAAATATCTCCTTGCAAGTTCAAAACCCACAGGAAGCCTCTCCAGCCAGGGCTGAGCTCATGCTGCTGGTTCTACCTTGGCTTGACAACAATGAGAGAGGAAGGCAGGGTGAAGAAAACTTAGCACCTTCCTTCTCGTGACCTAAAAGCTTCTGACTTAGTTAGTTCTCCTCTGCCAAATCAGGACAGAATCAGCCAGCTGGTTGCAACTTTCAGAAAAGAATCATATCTATATAAATAAATAAATACATAAATAAATAAACACACAAATAAATAAATAAATAAATAAATGTGTATTTCTATATATACACACACCCGTTTTCATTCTCTCAGGGAAACTGCATTACCAGACAGCTGTTTTGGGGGGGAAAAATGAGGTAAAAGGAAAATCTTACATCTTTTGAGTCATTACAAGAAGAACATGTATACATAGTATGTGGCAAGGCACACAGTGCTCTAGGTGGCCATGGGAGTGGTATTGTGGGGGCCCCAGGACAAAGGAAGAATGGAGAAGCTGACGTCATGGGGGAGAAAGCGAAGAGAGGAGGAGAGGAGAGAGGAAGGAGAGGAGAGGAGAGTAGAGAGGTGAGGAGTAGAGGAGTAAGGATAGGAGAGGAGAGGAGAGGAGAGGAGAGGAGAGGAGAGGAGGAGAGGAGAGGAGAGGAGAGGAGAGGAGAGGAGATGGAGAGGAGAGGAGAGGAGAGGAGAGGAGAGGACAGGAGAGGAGAGGAGAGGACAGGAGAGACAGGAGAGGACAGGAGAGGAGAGGAGAGGAGAGGAGAGGAGAGGAGAGGAGAGAGGAGAGAGAGGATAGAGGAGAGGAGAGGATAGAGATTATGAAGTAGAGTATGAGATGATAGATGATATGATGATTATATGAGAGTATAGTAGATTATATTAGATATATTATATATATTATATTATATAGTACTATACTAAAAACTATACTAAGAATAAATAAAATATGAAAAGAAAAAGCTTAACAAAATACTAATTAAAAACTCATGACTGCTTCTAGAGTCCTGACAAAGCTAGATCATAATTGGTCATTAAGTAAAAACAATTCACATGTTGGATAAACAATCTCCAACCACATTCCAAAGCAGCAAAACACAGGAGAAGCAATCAAACAATTCTCTGAAGCTTCTTAGCTTCCCAGGAGAAAAAAATCCTGGCAAAGGGATTTTTCAGAAAATCTGACAGTAACACTGGGACAAGATCTGCTTGGCAGTAGTTTGCCTACAGTAAATTAACTTATTAAGACCAGTTTTGAGCTGGATGGTGTAACCTTCATGGAAATCTCTTAAACACTGCCACGTCTCAAGGCCAAATCCTTTCCCTGGAGTGCAATTCCCATCCTTTCAGGCACACCTCTAAAATACTACAGGAGAGGTGTAGTGGAGAACAAAGAGGTGTAGTGGAGAACAGAGTGAATGTGTGCTGGATCTAAAGCCTGAGCAGCTCAGACAAGTCCATGTTGTCCTTCTGGCAAGAGGATTTTGAGGGAGTTGCTCTTATGGCTCTGCCCAGCATCAGACAGGCACATCATTAGCTTGGTCACAGAAGAAGCTGAGTAGGATGAAACCAGAATGCTTCAAGTTTTCTCAAGTTTTCTCATGTTACAAACAAAACTGGGAATCAAAATCGATGTGTGTTCCATCTGACACTAATCTGTTGTGGTGAAAAGACAGAGCTTTGTGGATGTCAGTCTCTTCTCAGAGTACCAAGTAGGACAAGCAGAAGTGCACTCAGGTTGTGCCAGGGATGGTTTAGACTGGCTATTAGGGAAAATTTCTTCACTGAAAGTGTTGTGAAGCATTGGAACAGGCTGTCCAGGGAAGTGTTTGAGTCACCATTCCTTGAAAGTATTTAAGAGACCTGTGGATGTGGTGCTTAGGGACAAGGTTTAGAGGTGGAGTTTTCAATGTATTAAAGGCTGGACTCGGTGATCTTAGAGATATTTTCCAATCTAAATGATTGTGATTCAAATACAAGCCCTGGGTTATCTATTTTACACAGAAACAAAATACCTGGAGGAGGAAAATTCTTTGCTGATTTTGCACATCACTCTAGCATGAAATACATTTCCCAAAAAATTAACTTGAAAAAAAAATCAGCAAAGGTATGATGTGTGTAACTGAACTTCTGAACTGTTAATTACTTAATGTACATATACCTTACCTTGAAAATATGTTTTAAATGGTCTTCATCAAAAGTTATTTGCATTTTTTCAAGCAGCCTAATGCAACCATCTAAATCAGTATTCCCACTCTTGAATTCATTCTGAATGACATTCCAAAACCATGTATGAGACGTGAAGTTAAGGAAGATTCTGGCCCATGAAGCTGCCCATTAATGGAGGGATGAGGGGGAGAAGTTTAATTCTATTAAACCTAAGATCGTGCTTTCCTTTTCTCATACTCTAGAAGGTCCTTGTGGGAATGCAGCAGGCCCCAAGGTGTGCAGGAAGAGATTTCTGCTCTGTCCTCAGAGACTCAGAGGGCAGTGGCCAGAAAGGATGTGAAGGAGATCAGGGGGTGCTCAGGGTGCAGGAAGAGGTGCAGTGAGAGGAGGGAAATGTGGGGACACCGAGGGGACTCAGCAGCGGCAGGGAATGGTGGGAAATGCCAAGAAACACCAAGGAATGAGTGTCCCCAGCACTGTGCCCACCCAAACATTATCAACCAGCCCTGGCTGATGGGACTGGCTGCCCCAGGCCATCTGTGCCACCCTTCTGTGTGCCCAGGCCAGCTCCAGGCCTGAGGGGAAAGAGACACATCGGGAGAACCCAATGGCAGCTGTCACAAGCCGGGAAGGGGAGCGGAGGAGGAGAAGGCAGCAAAGAAAAAGGATATCTATTCTCATCCATGATGGCTGTGCTTTAGCCCCCTCACTGCAGTGGCATTGCCAGCCCTTGCTGGGTTCACAGTGGGTTCCTCATGCCCTTGTGTGCTGTTGGAGTGCCATGGAATGTTTGCCCTCCCCATCCCTCCAATGTTGCTGCAAGCCCGCTCTGGTGATGTCACAGACTGCAGGCTCCCAGCACAGGCCCTTTCCTGCCCTGCTCCAGCTCCCTGCCACCATCGTGGGCCTTTTCCTTCCAGCATAAAGCGTCTCCCAGGCCCTGCCCTCATCCGCCGTCTCCCACCCTCAGGACATCCCACACCCCGGCGCGGGCCGAGGCGGGAGCTGCGTGAGGCTGAGTGGGCCTTCTGCAGGCAGCAGGGCCAGTGTCCTCCTGGGGACTTTGGCCAGCGTGTCCAGGTCTCTCTGCTCTGGTGCGAGGTGACAAGCTGGTGTGGCAGGAGGTCACCTCAACGTCTTCCCCCCAAAAAAAACCAGGAGCACTGTGCTACCAACCCACTGCAGCAGCTTGAGGGGAACCCCTTCTTTGGGCCTTGGGGAACCAGCTGGCTCCATGGCACGCGGTGATGGCAGATGGTGGGGAACGGTGAGAAACCATCCCAAAGGACTGAAAAGCCACCTCAAAGGACTGGAAGGCTGCACCAAATGGCTGGAAGGCCACCCCAAAGTGCTGGAAAGCCATCCCAAAAGGCTGGGAGGCCACCCTGAAGGTCTGGAAGGCAACCCCAAATAGCTGGGAGGCCACCCTGAAGATCTGGAAAGCCACCCCAAAGGGCTGGCAGGCCACCCGAGCTCCTACTCCTCCTCTTTGAGGAACTGCTGTGTCCTCAAAACCAGCCTGGGCAAGAGCAGCTGTCCATGTCCATGTTGTCTTCCTGGCAAGAGGGTTTTGAGGAAGTTGCTCTCATGGCTCTCCTGTACCTCATGCTCATTGGGACAGCCTTTGGAAATCAGGCTGGATTTTCACCTTTTCTCCATTTCCCATTTCCTATTTCCCATTTCCTGCTCGTTTTACAGGGATTCTTCTCCAGACAAACTGCTTAGAAATTGCCAGCTTTCATGGAGCTGTCAGCAAGCCTGAGTGAGACTGTAAATGTGACAGACCAAAGGCAGTTTGCCACAGGTTTTATGCAACTTGTGAAAGCCAAGGACAACAAGTTTTGTATTGGCATTCTGGAAAACATTCAGGTTTTGTCAGAGGATATATGAGGGGAAAATCTGTCGAGGAATTCCCTGTTACTCACACTTTTATGGACTGGAATAAAACTATGGGATGATCAGCATCTGAACATCAAGGTCTCCAATGCTGAAGTCCCTCAATGCTTGCTGAAATACTATCTTTGATATGATGGCCTAAATAAAAAACAGGGGGGAAAGACAAAATGGAGCTTTTTAATTGATTTATTTCTGGATCACTCAGGAGAGTACAGAGACTTCCATCAGTCAATCACTACTTTAAAAATATTTCAGGTCTGCAGTGACTGGAAATAATCTGGTGGTTTTTTCCACTTTTTTCCTGTACTTTTCAAGTACATTAGGTAATAGTCAAAATGTCAAAGGCAACACAGTGCTACAGGTGAGACAGTAAGCAAATTCTTACTTTCCTTTGTAATTTTAACCAAAATTATATTCACATATGTAGCATCACATTAAATGAAACATTGATTTTAAGGAAGTTGGTAAGGTAGATTGGCAAAGATTGGGGCATAATATCTTGATTTCTTTCATTGCTACAGAAACCCTGTAAATTCAGCCTTCAGGCTGTGCTTGTGCATTTATCTCTGAATTCCTTACACAGGCACATGAACAAAAGGAACATCAGGACACTGGAGGAATAAATTTCTTATAGCTAGTGCAGAAGATATTTCAGGACTGACCAGGGATGTAGGCTGGGTGTTGCAGCATTAAAGAATAAAGTAATGCTACTCCCTCTCTCCCAGAATTTATTACAAAAGCCAAAGGAATGTGATTTTGGTTTACTTTCAAACTGTGATAGTGATTATTTCCTAACATTTATCACAAATTATTACAAATGCCTGGTATCTTTGCTGTTTTCTGCAAACATAACTTTTCATTAGAGTTTCAAGAGAAACAAAGTTTAATTTCAAGCACTACTGTAGACACTACACTTAGAAAAAGAAATGTGAACATTTAAGAATCATTCTGAAAACTATTAGATATTTTTAATGTAAGCATAAGATTTTGCTGTGGCTCATCATGGCCGGTGGAAATTGCAGTGCCACACAGGTTGAACATGCCCTTTTGTAAATATTCATCTGTATAAATAAATACTCATCTGTGGCTTCAGAGATTCACTGCTGACTGGCCATGATTGCTTCCATTGTCTTGGTTTGAAAATGTCATCAAGAACTACACATTGCTATGGTTTCAAGGAGAAAAAACATTGTGCAAAAATGGACATCTTCAGGTTACTGTTTTGAAGGAAAATGAAGATTTTGCATATTTACTGCCCTCTGATTTGGGAGTTTCCTTTCTCTGTGTATCTGGATATGATCATTAATTTCCCAGAGGAACCAGTGTTGAATAGGGAGAAAGATGGAGCACAGAGAGCATTTTCTGTGCTCCCTTGGTTCTTCAGAGAGAGCTGCATTATCTATGGGTCATTCTCTTTTCACCCCACAGCTGCTGCTGAGATCCATCCAACACCAACCCAGCAATCCTTCAGTGCCTGTGCTGCTCTGGATGCCATTCCATGAGCAGGCAGCTGTCTTTCCATGGAATTTGGTGGAATATGTGACTATTTCTTTATTGAAAGTAAAAGTAATTTTATTAAAAATGTTATGCAACGCAGGGCTGCTATAATGAAGATGGCCTGTTGGGAATGTAGTTTATATCTGCAGTACCAAAAAATAAAAGAAATTTTGAGCATAGATTTAAGTGCTAACAGACACAGATAAAACAGTAGAAATTTTGGATTGGAAAAAAATTGCTTTTTTCACAAATATTAAAATGAACAAACAAGAGGGAATAATAAAGAACAATGAAAAAGATTAAACAGTTAAACTACTTTCAGTTTCAATATTTATTCCACTAGATCAATCCCTTATGAGATGCAAATATATGGAATTTTGCAATACACTCTTTGGTTCTGTAGAATTAAATTCTCTCTACTTTAAAATGCTGTTTCTATATGGCAAAACTCTAGCAAGGAGGGCAATAATAAAAGCATTTAATATTGCAGTATCAGTCTATCAGTCTACCTTTATGAACTTTTCATTTTCTTTCAATTTCCTTCCTCTGTAAAAGAGGGAATCTGTGAGACCAGAATCTGCAACAAAAGCTGCTGAGAAGGATGGAATTTCAGCAGAATAAATGTTCTGATCTGACTGAAAATGCTCACTCATTCTTTGCAAGTCTATGAAATTAATCTGGAAAAGGTAATTATGGAACAGCCTTTGTCAATTTTTCCTCTGCAATCTCCAGGATGGGTTTGGATTTTTTTTTTTAATTTCTTTTAGAAAGTGGAAACCTGGGGAAGAATAAACATTATGAGAAGAAACTGAAGGTGTACAACCCCATGGAAAACTTCAGGGAACTTTTATTTATACACTTTTGTGGCTCTGAATGTCTTTGAGACTTACTTGCAACTGCTTGCTTTTTTGTCTATAAATGATTTTTTGTTGTTGCACAGGGAATACATGCCAGTTTTCATTATCTTTATTCCTAAAATAGCCTCCTTTTCTCTCCAATGCTTTGAAAACCATTCACATTCTTATAACTCCTTGTGAATCCCTCTTTTTTTTCCCCCAGTTCCCTGTATTTTAACAAAAGAAATGAAGGATTGGCATATATAATACATGTAAATTTGTATCTACAACCAAAATAAAAATTCAAGTTGTCCAGCTGTATCAGGCAGCAGTTTTCCACTGCAGTCAGGAGTACAGCACAGCTGGAATTGAAGCTCTGTCCTATTTATAATCATAAAAATTTGCTGCTAAGGACTTGCTTTGTGCCTACAAAAAACCATTATCATCAGGTATCTTTTGGTTCTCCTCATCTTGGGTTGCTCCTGAGCAGCCATGGTCCTCTGTCACAAGGAGAACAACCCCTACACCAGAGGTCCAGAACAGCTTTACACAGAGATGTCATTTTCTCTCAAAATAAAACAGGAATTGTGCTAAAACTCTGCTCCTCCATTTTCAGGCTTGCAGACTCATTGGAATCACCAAGCTGGTTCAAACCTACCTGAGCCAAATTAGCTCAAATTTTTTATTTCTGATAATAATTTTGAATCTGTCATTAATTGTTGCTGTAAAGAAAATGATCATTTTTACTATGCCAGTAACGTTAGAGTTTAGCTTGGACTTCACTGCCAGCTTACAGCTGCATTAAAATGAGAAGACATTTAGTATTTGGACTGAATATTTAATGTTCACATCATAAAGTTAGCTTCCTTTTTTTCTAGTACTACAGCAGGTGGAAAACCTATCAAAGTGAAAACAATGAAACAAGTGTAATGATTTCATTTTTAAAGATTTGTGTGGAATTAAAAGCTAATTTATTTTCTGTTTCAGAATAGATAAATCTGTAACAGGCAATAAAGACTTCAGTTATCTGTTGGCAGAAAGCAAAGTCTGTCAATATTCCTAGTCATTGGAAGAAATTCATGTTTTCCTCTTTACATTTTCCAAAAATTCTTTCTTTGCTTCATTTGTGGAATGGAAAAGACAATTTTTGTAAAACAAAACACCTTGCTTCTATGTCTTCCAGCTTGTAGTCTGTCCTAAAATCTCCACTGTGTGTCTTACTCCCCATTCCTTTCCAAATTGTGGGAAAGAAAAGAAAAGATGATTTTAAAACAGAGGAAATAAAAATGAAGGAAATCCAAAGAACTTTCTGCCAAGTGTCTCTCTGTCACTGAGCTCAAACAAGCAACACATTAATGCTGCAGCTATAGTAAGACTAAATTCAAGGATTATTTTCCCTTCTACAGTAAGAATGGTTTAAAATGTTTCAATAAATCTGAAAAAGCAGATTTAGTACATGCCAAGTGCAAGATATTTTCTAAGTCTGTATGTCAGTATGCCATTCCTGCCCAAATAGTGGATTTTACAGTCCTGTTTAATGAAAGCTTCAGAGTTATAAAAAATGTGGAATGTTTCAAAGACTCACTGCTTCAAAAAATAACAATTTTGAGCTATTCAAAGCATAGTATCCTGGGATTCTCCAAAGTTACGAGACATGTTTGTTATAGAGAGGCTTTGGAATTGCCACCATACAAAACTGAGGGAATAAGAGACAAAAAAAAAAAAAAAAAAAAAAAAAAAAAAAAAAAAAAAAATAATAATAATAATAATAATAATAATAATAATAATAATTTTCACCATATAAAACTGAGGGAATAAGAGACATTGGTAGTAGTAGAAGTAATAAGAATGATAATAATAATAACAAATTACCCATGCCATATTAGATCATTAATGTAATCATTTATCCTTTAATGGAAAAGGGAACTACTACATATCCTGAAATTATTATCCAGAAAATATCCTGGGATTTTTTTTTAGCATCCTAGGATGCCAATAAAGTCTGCTGATAATGATGGAGATTGGAGATTGCAGATGAGACCTGTCTGGGGCTGTCCCCCTGTATGTCCCCAGAACTGCAGATGAGACCCAGTCTCAGGGAATGGAAGGCCAGTGTCTAGGTTAGATTGGAGACAATAAGGGTTGGCTCTTAAAAACCGAGGTAGGGATTAATATAATTATATGGGACACGTGTGCAAAGCAGCCATGATCCCAAATAAAATTCTCAGATACTTGATGCAAGTTTGTTTCACAAAATGAAAAAGCAGAAAGAAAGGAGAAATTTCCTATCCTGGTTGAAATTTAGAATTACAAACCTACATCCTCAAGCACACTACTGTGTTCTCATGTTCAACAGCTTTCTTTTCTGCAAAGATTCAAGATCTACCCACACAGATCTCAGATCAGTGCAGCAGCCCCTGGCAAGCCTACAGCCATCTAGGTGTGCTCATCTTCACTGGCAGAGAGCAAAGGATCAAAAGTCTTTGCTTACTCACTTATTCATTGCTTTTTTCTAAAACACAGTTTGTTTATTCTTAAACACAAGAAGTTCAGAAGCCTGAGGAAGACAAAACATGGAGTATTGTGCTGTTCATGTAATTTCGCAGTTATCTGACTTCTGAGACACAGCCTGCCCACTGAGGAGTTGGACTTTAACCCAAATGCATAGATTAGGCCATACTAAACCTTACACATGCCACTGAGATGAAAAGATGAGTTTGTGCTCACAGTCACTCGTGGTTATGGCTGGAGACTGTCACTGTGGCCCCTTCTGGCACTAATCCTCCAGTCATTCGCTCATTCTTTGCCCACTTACTCACATTTTTTTCCCTTGGAAGGGAATGTTTAATTTGGGGTTCAGCTGGGACAGGAGGTTGGGACAGCATACTGGGAAATGTATCCCACTAAGGGAATTCACTGGCTGAAAGAATCCAAGTTCCTCTAGAGATTAAGAAATATAAATACCCTATAAGCCACTTCTCTTTGAGTGGGGAATTGACAGCTAAACCTCCTAGAGTGAAAAAAAAACCCCAAAAAAAGTAGGTTTCAATAAATTTCTTTGGTTTCAGATGGAAACACTTTGTTCTGAAACAAGACAAAGGGAAGATGAATAAATTATTGGGGACAGGGGGGATGGTTGTGGGCAGAGGGCTCTGGGGTTTTTGCCCTCCATTGAAGATACTGTTAACAAGATTTGCTCTGAGAAGCTCACCACCCAGAAATCAGGCTCACACAGGTGGAAAAACTCCTTAAACTTTGTGTTGGATGGAAAAATAGAAAGAATGCCTTGAACAGACGTGTTGTCCTTTCTGTACCATTGACTCCATTGATCCTGAAGCACCATAGATAGGTTCCCTTTAGAACCAGGCATGTTCCAAGCCATCAAGTTTCCTTATGCTGTCTTTCTTGCTTTACAGCATTCAACAGATGAGAAAAAGTGGGGTTTTGTTTCCAATGCTTACAAGTTCATTAGTAAATATCTTTTACAAATCCCTGTGATTATTTTTGAGGAAAAAAAAGAATTTCCAGTTCGCTGAAGATATTAATTTTATTTAAGAACTATATTTCACACAAGACTTCCCATTTTCAACTTACTTTAATTACATAGTCATTAGAGGCAGATATGAGAAGCACAGCTTGTTTGAAGTATTTATTATTCATTCTTGTATTGTTAATGAAGCAATGCCTGAAGCACATCTGCAGTAAGAAGTCACCTTCTTGTTCATCAGTTTTTCAAGTCCATAAAATAAATGTGATTGCTTCAGGTACTGTATTACATAGATCCAATGCATTGCTTTCCATTTTAACATCTACATGCAAATTTATTCTGTTGTTCTTTCTTCAATAATTAACATTATCTGCTAATATATTCTTGCTCAGACCAGTTCCTTTAGTAATTATCATCCAGTGCTGTAAGTATTCACTGAGCAGCTATAGTTTATTCTTTCTCTTTCCATCAAAAGGTCATTTTAAAGACACATTGACAACATGCTTTCTATGATCTGTAAGCCCTGCAAGAACCAAGCTGTTGTTTCAGCCCCTGGGCTGTAATTCCATATGCCTTAATCCATTACAAAATATGGATTTATCTGAAGCCAATGAAAAGCATGATTAACATTTTGGTATTTGATGTGCAATAATTCATTTTCTGTTATCAAAGTTACATAGGCTGCCAAATGTGTGATACAGATTATGGGACAAACTGGGCTTAAAATTTAGGTTCTTTCAAAACAACCTGTTATTTCCCATGAAGTATTCATGGGGAGAAAGAGAAGTTTAAAATGCATAGGCTCTATTTTTGCCTTCAGCTCTTTTCTAGCTCCTCTGTTTAAGTCCCAGTTCAACAAAGTACTTAATTGTCTGATTAATTATAATCATGTGACTGTTTCCACTGGGAGGAGTAGTATGATACAGCTACCATGATGCTACAGTTGGTTGAATTTGATCATGCAAAACGAGGACCTGATAAAGTAGGTACAGACAACAACAGAAATGTTCCCTTCTTTTGTCTGTGAACTTTAAACCTGCCTGAAGACATTTTCTACAGACCAGTTTCCAGTCCTTTGCTCAAATCTCTTTTATAACTTAATTTACACGATTCTGCTGCAATTTTTTTGTCTTAAATATAAGATGTGTTGATTCATTTTCTTTAAATTAATACTACTAGGTCCGGAAATGTTCTTAAAAGGCAAAAAGCTTCAGTAAATTAAATGTTAAGCAATTATTCTTGCTCTAGCCAAAAACACAAGAGTCAAGTGAAGCACCTTGTCCATTTAAGCTCTGAGCAAGGGTGTTCAGTAACTTCTGAGTTTGAGGAGGTTCAACTGTGTGGTTCAACTCAGTTTTCCACTGTAAGAAAATGCTCATGTATTCTACAGAAGGAGCAATTTGTGGGCATAAAAGGAGCAAGATTGGTATCATTCCTGACACAGCTTGAAGGTAGCTGGAGAACTGTGTTCTGGTCACTTTTGCACCAGAAAGATATAAAAACAAATTTTTAAAAACTTTCCATCCTGCTTTTGTGGATCCAGTAGAGTGAAATTCTGTTTAATTTCTGTGAGGTGATTGACCATTATGTAGTGGGAAAGTAAATACATGAAGCTCACAGTGTTTCATTAGAAATTAGGTGCAGAATGAAGGTGGGAAAAAAACTTGGATTTTTGCTTGCCATAGATCTTTAGTTTAGAATTTGAGGTTGTCCAGTAGCTTTTTTTAAAGCAAGATTTATTATAAGAATTTCCTGTATAAATGGAATTTCTCTCAATTCTCTGAACACATGGAACCAGACTAGATGAGGTGAAAGCATTTGCAAATTGGAATTACCTCCTCTGCAGCAGAGGAGGTAATTCCAATGTCTAATTCCTACTGATATTGGCACAATATTTTTATAAGCAAAAAGTTGAAGCAGAAATGAAAAGAACTCAACATATTTATCATGAAATTCTGCAGTCAAAAGTGACTTTGATGCTTCTGTTCCTGTTTCATTAAGCTCCTCATAGGCAGCATAATCCTGATAATTTCAATTCCCTAGAAGAATATTCTCTATTTCATTTGCTTCTAAAAGACCAAATTATTAACCATGTCATATTGTAAAATTGCCATCTAAAGACTTCATGATGTGCTAAGTAGAAAGGAAATTGCCAGGGGCTGTAAGCTCTGGGTCAAAGGACAGTTGTTTGTAGCTCATTAGTATGATGTGGTGAAATCTGAAATTATATTAAATGTTTGTTTAAGATGTAATTAGTGAAGAATTTATGCATTTTCAAGTATTCCATGCAGATCTGTAGTCTCACATCAACAGTGGCAGAAGTGCTTTCTTGGGTGCATTATTTGCCTCATCCAGCAGCAGGAAAACAATTCAAAAGCCAAAATATATTGCTCAGCATGTTTGCTTCTTTTTTTCTTTTTGCTATTTCTCTCTTTGCTCAGCTGCACAACCCTGACTGCCAATATATGATTTTACAGGAGAGCTCAATTCAGTTTGTCCTTCTTCCATTCTGCCTTTTGATGCCTGAAGAAAATTCAAATAGAGCCTGAATTGCCCTCCTGACTTTGGGCATGTAGGTCAGGAGTCAGCTTCCATGCTGCTGTGCCACTGAGCAGCTCAGAGGTTCTGTCTCAGGTGCACAGGCTAAAGGCTGGATGATCTCTTTGCTCAGTCTGATAAGAAGGAGAATAAAGCCTTCACACTTGTTTTGATGTCAGGGAATGGGGCATGAAATAGGAGATTGCACTTTTCCCTTGGGAAGTTGGACTTGACACCCATCTCTCCCCAAGCACACACCAACTGAGCTGCAAGCTCAATTCAATGGTTCACCCACCAGCAGAGCTCTGAGCAGCCCCTCCTTCCTCCCTCTAAAGCAAACTCTTGGTGCTTTCCTTCACACCCAACAGCAGAAATCTCCTTTGATGTGTCAGGTGGGATTAAGATCCTCTTTTCCACCAACACACCAAAAGGAAAGAGAGTTTGGCAAGTAGCCTGGTGAATGTGAGCACCCAGATCAGAAAATAAAAGAAATGGAAGGAGGCAGAAAATAAAAATCTGAGTGTGCTGCTGGTGGGAGTGGGGGGAAATAGTGTTTGTTCTTAGAATAGTGCCTGTTTCTGAAAAACAGACACAGAAGCAGGGCTGATCAGACTGTTGAAATAAGGATTTTGGATAGCCAAGAATGAATCTCCATTTGTTTGGTATGAAATCCTTCTAAAATCTTTGCACATTTGATCTTGGTGCTGGGATATCCAAGCCCTGATCAGCCCAGTTCTTGAACAAGATTCATTCCTGCTCTGCCTGAAGAGCTAAACCCCAGGCTGATGAGATTCCATGCACTATGGAGCTACTGCAGCTCAGCTGATTTTGGAACTCATGCTGATCTCTGAGAGAATCCCCAGCTGGGCTGCACAGTATAACTGACATTGCTACCTCCAGGGTCACTGCAAGCCATGAAATGCCATATATAGGACAGGACAGACCTCCCAAACATATTTTATGGGAAGAAAAAAGACTGTAGATACATTTAAAATATAAATTCAATGTGTGTATGTATATATATAGATATATAGATATTATAAAACATATGTGTGTGCACATATATTCACTTTGAGATGAAATAGAGCCAATAAAATTAGGAGAGCTGAAAATCATAAAAGGGGTAAGCTCTAATTCACATACAGGATGCAAGTTGCAGTCACTTATTCAGTGTTTAATGCTGTATCACTGAAGATTCTGTCTATGGAGATTCCAGGTAATCCTCACAAGAAACAAGGCTGTAGTGAAAGTCATATTTGAGGAATTATTGAAAAATAAATATGTCTAAGCAAGATGAACCTCAGTGCTACACTACATATTTCAGGATAATAAAAGTTTTCCTTTGAAAGAAAACAATAAAATAAATGGTTGACAGCTAAACTTTTTCCCTGGTTGCCAAATAGATTTACCAATATGCAGTTTAAAATAGTGACTTAGCTACTGTAGCTAATATAATTATAGAACATTGAAGCTTTATATGCAGCATTCCTTGGGATCTGCAGACTTTTTAAAAAACAGCAAATACTGTGTTTTTACAGTATAACAGCCTTGAAAAATGCTATCTGATCACTTAAAAAATGGGATGCAAAACAACTTTGATTACAGATTACTGTAAATATCTCTACAAGTGGAGTTACTCCATATAAACTCACTATTGCTCATGATAAAAATCTATCCCACATGAAATCTATTCTGCTCTCATACTTAATCTGTTTATCCAAAGTATTTATACACATCAGGATAGCTTTAAAATAATATTTTAGTTAAATTTTGTTATTTATATTAAAAGAATATTTAAATGCCTTAACTGTGTCAAATCAAATGAAATATCACTGAGAGTGAATGCCTGTTACTAAAAGCTTTCAGACTGAGTAAAGGCTTGTGTAGTAAATGAGTTTTGTAGCTATGACAATTGCCATGTAGAAACCTAGACAAATGGTATATGAATATTTATTAAAGACATGTTAACCCTGCACAAAATAGCATTGCATATGGTCAAAAATTCCTGAGAAGAAACTGCACTTGTACCACTACATTCCTCATGGGAATTGAATTGAATTCCCCTGGATTTCATGGAAAGCCACAACCCAAAGAATTACTGCAATAACACAGGAACACCTGCAATTAAACACACAGAGCAACCAACACAATTTGGCTTCTTGAGCAAGGACAAAGGGCATCAGAAGAATCAGTTTCCACCCAGGAGGGGAATAAAACTGTGCCAAGTCACAACTCAGTCTTAGGTGGGAGAGGAATGAAGCCTGCCCAGATGAGGTGGAGTTAATAGTGGAGCACTTCATGGTCACAGTGCTGGAGGCACAGTCCCACAAGTGCTGGACAGAGAGGTCTTCAATCAAAACTGAGCAGGTTGTTCCCAGCTTTAGGAAGGATCTCCCTTGGAATTGCATCTGCATGACACTGAGCAGGCAGAAAATCTCTCCTTTGTTTTTAGTGCTCCTTTGACAGCAAGCTGCACAGCCTAGAGAAGCAGGAATTAAGTGAATTACAATGCACAGGGGTAAAAAGCTTGTGAAGGATAAAAGAGGGATAACTGGGGAGCAGAAGTTAAAAAAAAGGAGATGGAAAAGGACTGGAGGAAAATGGATTTTGTAGCAGCAGACTTGCTCATAGTTCCTGAATAGTACTCTGCATTTTGCTATGGTTCAGCTTTGAATTTACTCTGCTGATTCCATATAATTCTGAAATTCAGTTCATAATAAACTCCTATTCACTATAACCTCCTATCATATGGATATCTCCAGATGTCAATACTATCTCCATTTGTCAATTTGCAGTGACATTTTCCTTGGTTTATCAAAGTGACAGACATTGCACTCTGCCTCTAAATGATCCACTCATGCATAAAGAAATACTAATATTGTTCAATGTTTCAGAATTCTTGTTTTGATCCATTAGCTCTCTAAAAATTGTGTCTAAATGTTCTGTTCAAATAAAAATATGTAGAAAGCAAAGCAGTGAGTTGTTTACCCCAAAGTATTTCTACTTGCTGATACACTCTTTACCTGCTCAATCCCACGTTGGTTATTTTCTGCTGCCTTGGCTGCTGTGTTGGTTAGCTGGGTTTGAACAAATGTTCTCTTTCTTCATTACCTTGTTTCATTCCCTTTGATAAATTTGGGATACAGTTTACACTTTCTCTTCTTTTTGACATGTTAAGAAAAAGATGAAATAACTTCATTTTGAGGTGGACCATTTTTAAAATAGATTAAAGAGAATGCTATTGCTGTCCAGCACAACAGAATAGCACAACTTAGCATGCCTGACTTCATCAGCAGACTATCCAGCCCAATTCACCATATTTGACTGTTTATGTTATGTTTCGTGAACTTGAATGGTCACTGCAAGTTGTCATTTTTGTCAGTAATTAAATGGAATACTGTGGATGGAAAAGAAATGCAGAAAAAACACTAGGCTTTCAGCAGCACACACTCTCAGCTTTTAAGCTGCTGGGTGTTGGTTTCCATTCTTCCAAGAAGATGGAATATGTTTCAGGAAATCGATTTTGTTCTCATTTAAGCTGAAGGACCTTGCTATTGCTGCATAGCCAGTTCCTTCCTCAAAAAGATTTATTACAAAAGATGTAGAAATTCTGATGAGTTTCCCTGAAAATCTAGATTTCTTAAAGGCAAACTCTGTAGTGTAGAGCCTCACTGTTGCACTAGAGTATTAGCACAGAAATCCCTAAATGTTGCTGCAGATCTCCACTGTATTTGTGGGGTCTGTATGAGGGCACACAAGATTGTGGCCCAACCACACAGAGGAATTTTCTGCTGTACTGACTGCTGAACTAGGAAAATCTATATTCCCTCTAGAGATCAAAACCTAAAACCTGTAAAGACTGAACCATCTATATTATACAGTGTTAAATACCACAGATACACTTCCCAGACTGTAAGGTCATGTACTAGAGCAGAGAAGCAGTAGGGTCCCTCTTCTCTTTTAAACAGGTGAGCTAAGTAAAACAAATTTTATCTCCACTGTGTGCCTTGCTAATATATCCATTCAGGGACATGGAGGGAAGGAACTAGAGATAAGTTTCACTCTTTACACAGAAGAGCACTGAGGACAAAAGCTCATAGAATTTACAGAATTCCCAGGATCACTGGGTTGGAAGAGACCTTCAAGAACATCAAGTGTGGTAATCACAAATCCTCTGAACAGAGAAAGACATTGCTGTCCCAGGACTTTCCTGGGAACCTGTGAGAAAGCTCAGAGAAAAAATAAAAACAATTATTATCTCCTTTCTGTAACTGTTGTTTATAGATATGATTCTCCAGAGTGAGCTATTCATAGTTCATCAATGGTGTGAGAGAAGATTCCTGAAGGCCAATCAGGTCTTAGATCCACCAGTGTTTTGATAAGAACAGTGTGTCTTTCTAATAATAAAGTGCTTTTCATGCCTTCTGATGATGGAGTCTCTATATCACCTTTGGCTGTCCCAATACCCTTCAGTGACAATTGGTGACCCCAGCAGTGATAATTGAGTCCACCCCAGCCCCAACACCTCATCTAAACCCTGGCACCCAGTGCCACATCCAGGCTTTGTTAAACACACCCAGGGATGGGGACTCCACCACCTCCCCAAACAGCCATTCCAGAACTTTCTCACTCTTTCAGTGAAAACTTTTTCCTAATATTCAACCTCTATTTCCCTTGATAGAGCTTGAGACTTTATCACAAAGAAACTTGAGAAGTTATCCCAAAGAAAGCTGGGGTGCAGCCACTGGCCCCAGGCCCTGCTCTGTATGGCTGTGAAAGTCTCTCTGAGCTGATCAGCAAGCAGGACATGCACACCCTGCCTCACCTCTCCTGCCTTGCCAGCTCCTCAGGGGGAAGGAAATGCATGAACTCTGCCCTCACTATCTCTTGCTGCTGCTGTTTCCCTGCCCAGAAAGCAAACAAGGAGCAGTGAGTGCCCACAGAACCTGTCCATGGGATTTGATTCTACACAGGAGGTACAGCTGAAAATCCCCTCTAGTGTTGGGGAGAGGCCAGCAGTAATCAGGGCTCAGAGCTCTTAAGGCAGGAATATGTTAAAAACAATTACTCTCATCATTGGTTGCCTTCACAAACTGGAAACCTGTGGCCTTTATTTCATCTGCTCATGTGCAATTAAGGATTGCTTCTGCTTCTGTTTGTTCTGGCACACAGAAAGCCACCTTCCCCTAAAATACCAAACAAGTGCTTCTAAGAATTTGGCTATCCAACATGATGAATTCTTATTTTCCCATGGAGTTAGAATATTGCAATTTGGCTTACTTTACAGGGAGGGATGAGAAAATCCTGAGATATCCAGAAAACCATCTCAATTTTTTCTGTTTGCTGATACCTGGGAGACAGGAATTTTCCTCTGAAACAGGACATCAATAATTAAATCATGATTTTAAACTAAAGGCTGAAAAGATCCTAAACATGTTCATTTTTATGGAGGAAAAAATGTAATCATTCCAAGAGATGACATCCCAGAAGTCAATCCTTTGTCACTAAATTTCAGCCAGTCACCAAATCTTTGGAACTATTGCCTTCAAAATGTTCTATGCTCACTTATTATGGACAGCCACATATCAAATAATAACAAGAATAATATATTTCCTGTCCTTAAGGTTACCAAAGGCCATATAAAATGTATGAATATCTTTCATCAACTTTTCAATTTGTCAGTTCCCAGGGGTTCCCATGCAGAGCATTTTTTCTAGCACTGCTGTCAAAGTGGTGAGTGGGTCTCCACTATTCATAAGGCAGGTGACATCATGCTGTTCTGAGCACTGAACAGGAGGTTGAAGCAGAATCTTAATCTTGATTTTGTCTTCCCTGCCCCTTTTACAGCACCTCTCTGCTGTGAATCAAAGTAGGTTTATTTTGCAGATCTTTGCTCACCAACAATAATTCAAAATGCAATTTCACTTCAAATCTAAATACAGAGGAAATCCAAGATAAAGTTAATTGAAAACCAAAATTAGTTATATGAATAAACCCTTTTGAGCATTTACAACCCAGCAATTATTTGTTCATTTGTTTTTTCTTGAAGACTCTTCCTTTCCTCCTCTCTTTTTTGAGAGATCCCAGAGGTGTTACACTGCAGTGATGTATTTACATGTTTGAAGTCTTGTTTGTCATGATTAGTCATCAAGAACTCACTTGTTGATAAACATGCTCTGTTTCCCTTATCATAACTCATCTGATCAGAAGGATTATTTCTGCTTGAGAGAAGCTATCTCCATTTTATTCAAACATAAATCATGCTTTTGTTGAACTCAGACATCTTAAAAGCATTCTGCTTCTCTTCCCTGTGTCTTTCTGACTCACTCCAGATGCATCCCAGTAAATTGATTGTCTTCTCTAATTTCTTTATGGCATCTCATATTTATTTAATATAAGTATCTCTCAGTTTTCCAAGGAAATATGGCATTGATTCTCTTGTCTCATCAGCCCTTGTCCCAGAACACATTACACACTGTACTAGATGCAATCACTGTCCTCCATTCACTCTTTCACACCCCTGATTTATAGGTCATTATCCTAAAATTTATAATTAACCACATTATTCAGTCAGTTTTACATCAGAAATTGTCTGTCTGCTCCCTTTTGCCACAAGCAGAAGCGTCCCAGACTCCAAAACAGAGAGTACAGGAATGCCTTGCTGGCTGATTTCCCCAAGCAGGAAGAACACCATGAACAACCCAAAACATTCTCAGACATCATTTTTATTTGGACAAACATTGATCAAAAACCAGAGACAGTCCAACATCCTATAGCTGCTTTGCTGGAACCCTTCTGACAGGGCCTCCCACATCCCAATAGCTTCTCTCCAACTCTGCTGCATCCACCCCTCCAAATGAAACAACTTTCTTTATTAAATTGATTCTTTTAAATAGATTCTTTTAAATAGATTCTGCTGCCCTTGATAGAAACTGTGCTCTGATCAGAGTGATGGAAAACTCTTCTGCAGGGTTCAAGCTTCTGTTCCCAAAACCATCTCAAATATTGGCTGTAGACAGGAATGGTTTTGGCAGGAAGGTGAATAGCTGTATGACAGGGTATTAAGGGTAACACACATTTTAATATTTCTTATTTCAACCTATTTTGCTCTGGTTTTGAAACTTTTACATGGATGAAGATGTATCTGAAAGTTCCCTCACAAACTCAATATAACATTGAGGAATGAAAAGCTGTTCTGTTTTTCCTTGTTATCTCACCAGCTTTATACAGAAATACATTACATTTTTTAAAGAGCTGCCATAAGAACTATTTTCCTGGAACTAAACTTACAGTGATAACTTTCTGAGACACAAAGAAAATTAATGTAAGGTGATGGATGAGATGGGATGTGGAACATTGTGTGTTTTGCCCAATGGCTACTGTCTGTAGTGCTGCTAGTAATACTTCACTGATAAAATTACTATAAATATACTGAAAATTGTCTTTGGATAGACAGTGCTACATCAGGAAGTGTGAAACAAATGTTATGGGCTTGGAATAGGTAAAACTGGGCCTGACTTGGGATTGAAGAGTGCTGACAAGCCAATTTGCAAGCACAGATGTGTGGGCAGACACATTCTATGCATCCTGAACAATTCTGCTACGCCATTCTGTGCAGAATTATTCTGGGTAGAAGTATTTGATAGAGCAGCAAAGCACAGAGAAATTGATGCCTAAAATTAGATAATCTGATTGTTTTTTTGAAGGTGGCTGGCAAAAAAAAGCTGGTGTGCTGAATAGTTTGCCTCAAATTTGTTAGAAAATGCTTGGCAGTAGTTACCTGCTTAATGCATATGTTCACTGAAACATTCTGTTCTCTTGCCAATTTGTTTGGGGTTTTTTTAAAGACAGTATTTTTTTGTGTTTTGTAAGACCCTCTGAGCTATTTTACATTGCTGTGTATTCCACAAGTAACCACAAATTCTCCCTCTAAAACATTCTCAATCAGCTGCCATTCCTGCACAGCACTCATTGTTTGTCATAATTCATGTAGGCCTGTCTTCATACACTGAAAAAAGTTAAAAAATAACAAATATAGTTTATATCCACCAGCAGTTTCTAATCAATTGTTAAGCTATGAAAGTTTTACCAACTGTAGCTGTTGTTAATTTGAGGTTGAGCTGCAAGGGTGAAAGGACAGATTGTGCAACTGTGTAACAAACAGCAGATCAGATTAATTGCAATGATCTCATCAGCATGGAAAAGAACAAAATCCAGTCTTTTGTCTAATACACTATTTTAAACATAAATCTATTATATTATAAAAGGAAATGGGAGCTTATATATCAGGAAAAAAAGTCCCCACTTTTCTGCCTGTTTTCTGTGTGAGTTTACCTAGGCATAAATCCACAATAATTAACAAAAGTGATCACAAAACTTTGCTAGAATTGGTGTTTTACCTAGGTTTGTTTCTAGTTTGGTGTTTGTTTCTAGTTTGGTTTGTTTCTAGTTTGGTGTTTGTTTCTAGTTTGGTGTTTATTTTACTTTGGTTTGTTTCTAGTTTGGTGTTTGTTTTACCTAGGTTTGTTTCTAGTTTGGTGTTTGTTTCACCTAGATTTGTTTCTAGTTTGGTGTTTGTTTCTAGTTTGGTGTTTGTTTCATCTTGGTTTGTTTCTAGTTTGGTGTTTGTTTTACCTTGTTTTTTTTCTAGTTTGGTGTCTCTGCATTCAGCTTTGGAGTCCTAACCCTTTGCATAGGTGAGAGAAGCTTCAGCCTTGTAACAGCAAATGAAATGAAAGAAAAGAGCTTCTTAAATTTCAGCTATAACACAAATCACTCCTTTTGAGAACACTGAGTGTCAAGGTTATGGTAATTGCTATCAATTCAGTCTTTCCTGAAAGGTACTTCTGGAGAATGATTTAAATCTTGATTTTAAATCACTTGTTGTCCTTTAATATTTGTGTGCTGGGGAACTTGCATGACTTCTCTGCAGGATACTGCATCCTGTCAGTCCTTGGATTTCATTTGTGATGAACACAGTTCACTCCAATAAAATCCCACTGTCTTCCAAATTTAACACAGAATGCGCAGAGATTTTTTAAAAATTAGTCTCCCATCATTTTTATAGCAGCGCATTAAAAGTTTGTCCTCTGAAGTGGACTTCAAACACAATAAATGAAAGATATGGATTTGCAAACATTTCTGAATTATTTGCTCATTTCTTTTGGTGTGTTCTGCTCTAAAACTTTGATTCTTATGTGGTTTGTGAAAAAACATGCATTGAAATTGAATTAGAAATTAATGCCTTCCTGTAAGCTCTAAATACAAGTTACTATTAAAAATGTATTAATATTCAGCACGTTCCAAAAAATACAGATAAACCTGCTGTTAACAAACAGTATTTTCTCTTTTCTTCCACACCACACTCCCATAGAACAATGAACTCAAAAATTCAGGTCTATGGAATTTCAGGGCAGAAAAGCAGAAAGTAGAGTGGGAGCAACCAACAATTTGTACAGAAAAAATGTTAAATTCTTTATATGAAGATTAAATTTAGCTAAAAGATATTGATGTTGTATTTAATGCTGCATAAAACATTATTATGTTATTTATTTGTGAAAACCATTAAAAAATTCTGTATGTCTTGAAAACCATAAAAAAAAAATTTCTCATTTAATCAACATGATCACATTGTATAAAAACTAATCAACACAAGGATACATTATAAATCTTGCATACAGGATCTGCACACCATCTTACAACATTCTGAACAGATATCTGGGCAGAATCTATCAAGTGTAAATAGAGAGGGGTTTTTTTAAAGTCTTCTCTAGTTTTCCTACCTCATGCATAGTTGTTTTTTCCATTTTGTCTTTTATTGCTGTGGGCTGTGTTCCTGAAGATTGTGCCAAATCTGAGGCCTATTTAAGTTGTTTCCATTTAAATGCATAAAAGTAAATAATTTCCAGTTATGTAATTATTGTCACTCCAAATAGCTGTGTCTTTGTGATTTGCTTTATAACTCCTGTCACTTTGCAGGGGCTACCAGGCATTCAAATACTGTAGTCTAGCTGAGAGCTAGCATTAGCAAATCAAAGCAGATGGATTTGTATATTTATTTTTATTCCCAGTCCTCAGAGTGCTCTACTGTACTGCTGCTACTTTAACTTTTGACCCCTGCCAAACCATTAGTCTGCCTTTTAGAACACATTATTTTGTCTTAATATTGAGAATTATTTATTTATTTATTTATTTATTTTTAGCAAGCATTTTCCTAATATTAGGGACAGAATAATGGTTTTATGTAGCCTTCAAGAAAGTGCAGTGTCACAGCTGTGATTCAGTTGGATTTGTCTGAGTCATGCTCTGGAAAGGCTCCCTCATTCCTGTCCCCTGGATTTCTCCCTGTGCCAGGGACCTTCCTTTCCCAGAGCCTGGGTCACCCTCAAGGGTGGCACCACAGCAGATTTACCCTCAGCAAACACTGAATTTAAGTGCTGACAACTAGACCTCCTTGGCCATCAGCCAAAACTTCCTTACAAACCTATTTTTATCTCATTTACTAGGAACCCTCAACAAAGGAATCCTTGTGATTAAGATTCTTGAAGTGAGATGTATGAGATGTGATTTAACAACTGCTTCACCAGAGACTTGAGAAAATGACCCACCCATTTTGGGCCACAGCTCTCTGTCTGATGAATGAGGATGAAATATTCTCCTCCTTTTAACCTCTTGCCATGTTTGGATTGGGATGGAGGTGGTGCTTTGCAAATTAGAGGTCCTCCTTTCAGCTGGAGAAACTTTAGGGCTGAATTCATTGCAAGGGTCAGGAGGAGTAGGGACAGATATCAAGCTGATTAAACACTGCAGAAGCATCAGTCACTGAAAGGGTGAAAGATTTCTAACAGATAATTTTGCCTGAAAAAACTGCAGGAAGAGCATGTTCCTGTGCAATCACACCCACTCATTAACTCAGCAATAATCAAATCTTTGGCTGGTGAACCCCTTGCATTTCAGACCTGGATTACATTTAATGGACAATACAGCCACTGTAAAGACTCACCCCTCTCTCCTCACTAATTTTTCAGGCTCTCTGTAGCAATAAACCTAAAATAGGTTCGTTTTTGCATCCTTCTGCAGCCTTCATGCACTAAGGCCATCAAATTTGTGTCACCACTTGATTTTTCTTGTGATGCTGACACTGAGGTGGGCAGATCATCAATGGGATGCTGAGGATACATTTAGTGCAGGTTGAGCTCTGGGTGGTGGGAAATGTGGCAGCCCCAGGCAAGAGGCCATGAACAGGCACAAATCCTTTGCACAACAAAAAAAAAAACCCCAAAAAACACTCCAACAAATCCATGAAGATATTTTGGGAAGATGTGTTAACAAAACAAGCCCAGTTAGGGCATGATTTACTTTAATAGATTAAAAAAAAAAAAAAAAGATAAAAATAAAACTCAGTGTTTGGTCTAGCTTCTTTTTTTTTTTTTTTTTTTCATGTTCTATTGTCCCCAGCTGCCCTCAAAAATTAGTAACTATAAATTAAAGTGTCTTATTCTGGAACAGGGAATAATGTTCTTTTTAGAGAGACAGAATGGAAGACTGGCACTTTATTAAGTGAGATTATACTCACTTTAAGGATAAATAAAATCATTTCAATGTGTATTTTGGGAGAGGAAAGGAAAAGAAGGTGCTAAGCAGAAAAAAAAAAAGAATGCAGTAGGAACAAAGATGAGAAAATCAGGAAGGATTAAAAAAGAAGCAGAGTCTGAAGGAGAATAAATAAGGGATTCTGTGGACTGACAACTTTAAATCCCATTCTCTGTTGGTTTGGTTACTTGAAGTTCAAATTTTACAGTGTCTTGTGCATTGTACCTTGCAAACACAAGCAGAAAAGGTGACTCTGCTCTATTTAAAAGCATTGAAATTCAAAGTGGCTGTGATGAGTAAAATTAAAAAGTGATCTTAAAAACTATCTCTTGACCACAAGTTGGCATTCTAAAATTTGTTTTTGTAGGGCAGCCAAAAGTTACAAACCAAAATAGTATTCAGTATTTACTGACATTTTCCAGCAATGAAAATAATACCTCTATCCCATGTCAGAAGAGCTTTATGGAAAGCTAATGCATGATATATGTTTGAGTCTTTTAGCCATTAAATGTGCCATTTGACAACACAAATGCTTTGCTTCTGAGACCCACAAAAATGTCTTTTCAAAAGGAGAATGAAGCTGTAGATTAAACGCTTTTATTAGAGATTAGGGTATTGTAAAATTAAGTGCTATAACTACATTGGCAACTGAAGGGGTCTAAAAAGCACAGTAAAACACTCTGCCTGCACTAATTGCAGGCCCTGTTTTTCCTCCTATTCCACCCTATCTTATCTTCTAAGGACATAAATTAAAAGAATTAGCAATTGTACCGTGCCTGCAGAATACAATATTTTTTTGAGCAGAGTACAAAAGAATACAAAAATAACAGCCTGCAATGCTCGGTATCTGAGAAATGCTGTGTAAATAATAATTCTGGTGAACTCTTGGGGTGGAGATATACATCTCTGTGTCTCTCTCAATACAAGAAATCAAAGCTCTAAGGCAGTGGTTTAAGATTTCAGGCTTTGGGGAAGGGCCAGACAACTTTTAATGCAAGTGCTCACTAGGCAGAGCTGGGTCCCTCTGGCTGGATTAGGAGCACCCCTGCCCTGAGGAATTCTGGAATTTGTTTTGGGGCCTCTCAGCTATTGCACCACACAAAAACCTTGCTGCTGTTGTTTTAGTGGTGGTAAAAGTGAAGCACTAAACCCAGAATCCTAAACTATCCAGTGTGTCCATTTCCTTAAGCCAAGAAACCAGGAGAGGTGGTTTCAACTAAATCTTGATTTCTTCTTTTTTTTTCCCCAGGGACACATTTTGTCCTTGATGGCCACTGCTTTGATCTTAGAGTCTAAAGGAGGAAGGCCTTGTTTTGTTAAGGAAAAAAGAAAGAAAACAACAAACCAAGCCCAACCAGTCACAGAACAGTCACACAGAAATGCTCTTTTTGACATTTGCTGATTGGTGTTTGGTTTATTCTCTCAAGGAGAAAGGAGCTGTATGGTTCCATATTCTGTGTATCAATGCTGAATATAGAAATCTGTACCAAAAAGCAGGCATGTGGGCAAGGGACCAATATTTTAAAATGAGGCATTTTTTTCTCTCCAGTGCAGGGGAGTCTGTAACTACTTTGCACTCAAGCACTGATCTCTGAGAGCTCAGGACAGCATAACACATCCCTGGGTGGTTTGCTGAGTTTAACATGGGAGCTGAGCTCCCACTGCCCTGAATCACATTTACACAACACCAACCCCTTGCTTTCACAAGAGTGAGGTTGCAATAACCACATATCTCACAGCAGAAGCAGCTGAGCAACTGTGAGGGTGGTGGGAATCCCATTTTCCACCCATGGTACTTTTAACACAACTGAATTGTTTCTCTGTTTGGATTGATAATTGTGATAGCTAAGCCATGAAATCAAGAATTAAGCAGGTAGAGGTATCAAATATTGTGTTTGTTTATGGCACTGAACAAAGCACAGAGAAGAGACCACACTCAACAGAAAGAGCAAAACATTCTCTAATGTTGGGTCTTTATTCTTAGTTTTACAGTGTTAGGGTGTGGTGGTACCAGTTGTGGGATTCTCTGGGTCTGGATTGAAGTAGTTCATGTTGGGGCTCAGGTGTTTATTTCTTCTTATCAGAAAAAAAATTAAGATTAATTAAGATTAATTTTGAGGATTTCAGTGACTCCACTAGATCCAGGGTAGTAAGGAACAAACAAACAACTCTCCTGTGTCAAATTTACTTGGGTGGGAGGAATAGACCTGGGCCTTTCTTGGATGGTTGGCCATTCTTTACCTTAAATATTGAATGGAAATTCCAAAATTGGCTCTCCAAGATGGAAAAAGAACTGATGGGAAAGGGAACTGGATATTCTTATTTACTGTCAGAAATTGTGAAAAAGGGAGACCACAATGTGGGATTAGAGATGATCTCAAGTGGTTTCTTTAAGTCATGAGTGGAATAAAATACTAAATTAATGAAATTTATTTCAATTGGGGCGTCTTGTTCTCTGCTGTGTCATCCGAGGTATCTCAACAAGTAATTTTAGTAAGGACTTTCTTTAAGCTGTGGAGCAGCAGTCCAAAACCAGCTTCAGTGAAGTTCAAAGGACCAATTTGGTCTTTTTCTCCATCAGACTTAGTTTTCTTTCAAAGACTGTTTTTCAAGAGACAAACAAAGTTGCCATACTGTAAATCACTGCTGTCAGTTCCCCTCTTCCCCCCTCCCCAGCCCCAAAATTAATTAGATTTTTAGATAACAAAGCTCAGTAAATTCTCAGTACAGTCAGCAGTGATTTAAGGGAATGTTCACTGTGTCCCATCACTCGTGGTCTTTATTTTGGAGCAGTACTAATGATGGAAATCAAGCTGCTAGCAAGCAGCTTAAGAGCACAAAAAACTGTCTTTTAGAAGAGACAACAAACTTCCATCTGCTTCCAGACGATCAGTGAGCTCTCCCTAAAGGCAGAATGGCAAGGGAAGTGTCCCCAGATGGCCTCTGCATGAGCAGTGGCAGAAGAAATCAACCTCTCCAGGCTGTCAGAGGAATGACCTACAGTTTTTTATTTAAAGGGCTGAGCTGTGTTAGTGGCAGACAAAATAATCCAGGGACAAGGAGACAGGTAAAAAGAGTGTCAGTGGTTTTGGGAGATTGTGTGGCTTGAATCACAGAGCATAAGTTTTATACTGCTTTACAATGATAAGAGCTTGTCACAAAATGTTTTGCAGCACAAAATCTCCCCATTGCTGCACGCTGGCAGGCAATGTTTTCTGTGTACTGAAATTGTCTGTGTGAGGAGTAACTCACCCTGTGATCCTTCTGACACTGCTCCACCAATCTGTCCTCTGCTGGCCCAGCAGCACAACTCTCAGTGGGCTCTTAAACATTTCCTTAAAGCCAGGGGACAGACAGAAAGGCTGGGCTGAAGGCAAGGGAAGCATCTGTCAGATGAGGTATGTGCCACAGAACTGATGTTGTGATGATTTAGTTATAGAATTCCAGTGAGATGATAAACCTCAGATTCCTAACACAAAAAGGAATATCTTG
Organism: Serinus canaria; assembly: GCF_022539315.1. Lineage (NCBI taxonomy): Eukaryota > Metazoa > Chordata > Aves > Passeriformes > Fringillidae > Serinus > Serinus canaria. The sequence goes on from NC_066314.1 coordinate 69,698,727, forward strand.
CCAATTCCATGTCATGCATGATGCTTTTACACTGGCTTTTTTGTTGCCTGCTAATTAATAATATTTTGCCTGTACAAAATGAAGAGTATTATCAGAAATATTTTGCGTATAGAATAATAAACTCCACAGGCAGTTCTGGTCTCTTCAGCTTTCCTCAAGTGCTGATCAGTATTCTAAGTCAGACCAACCATTAATTCTCTCACAGAAAATATGGATCAGGCCTTTCAAGGAGCAGATGAAACAAGCTGATTGTTGCCAGCTTTGATAAATTTTGCTTAATTGGACCTGGCAAACGCACAACAAACACTGTGCTGTGGACTTAATATAGCACCTACTCTTCTAAAACTTTGTAAAGCAGTTGGCGTGGCAAACAAAAAGTTCTGCTCTCTACATTTAAAGTGCTGCAGTAATTTATTCGAGAGATGCACAAAGAAATTCAGTGTTGGGGGTTTGGGTTGGATTTTTCCTTGGAAAAAAGGAAAAAAAAAGCCCAACAAACAACGAAACCAAAACCTGAAACTCCAACTAAGTTTCTTTTTACCCTTTTCAGTCTGTTAACAAATAGAGTTTGTAGGAACAATCTGTTCTGGAGCAGTGACCCTGCATACAACCTCAATTAACCATTGGAAGAGAAAAGCCTTTTGGGGCCTGCAGGTTTGTAAGAACTCTTAACACTTAGCAAGATGTAGATGATGTTGTTTCTTTGTAAAGTCAGAGCAGTGGGGTCCATGAGCTGGTTTCATTCTGATGCCTTTGGTTTTAGCTTTGATATTTTTCAGATTCTGTGCTGCTTTAGTGTGTGGGTCTAGGTTCACATTATGGGATGGTGAGCTCTGTGCCCAGAGCAGGGAGACAAAACAATTCCTGCTCCAGCTGGGCACCAAGGACAAATGATCCCAATCCCAGCCCAGGAGCACAAACCCCGTGGGCTGGAGAGAGAAAAACAAGCAGGGTGGGAGTGCCTGGGCTAAAGCTGGGCTGGGACAATGAACTGCAAGGTGGGAATGGAGCAGAGCTGATCCCAGGGAGAGACCCCGTGCCCGGCCGGGCATTTTGGGGCCATTTTGGGTCATCTTGGGTGCAGCCCTGGCTGGGCTCTGGTGCTGCCCAAGGTGGGTCCATGGAGGAGATCCTTGGAATCAATCCCTGCTTTATTCTGGGACTCTGCCCAGCCTCTGTTCCAGGTCAGCCTTCACCAGGCATCAGTTTCTATCTGGGCCCTGGTGAGTGAATAAGGTGCTGCTGAGGATGGCTCATGGTTGAGCTCCTGCTCCTTGTATCCTGAGGTGGGATGGTCTTGAAAGTTTTGGGTTATTTTGTTTTCCAAGTTTTGTTCTTACTGAGTTTCCCTTCCATCTCTGCTTCCCAACACTGTTCTGCTGCTGCAAATCCCTTTAACCCAGAGCCTGCAAATGGAGATTCACAAGCACTCCTTACCAAGAATCCAAACAATACAATTCAAACTCAGGAAGGTCTGAAATGAGGGGTTATGTTTTCTTTCATATTATTTTCAGTAGTTTTCCAGTGAACCTGGCCATTGTTCTTGCCAGCCAGTGCTTGTCAGAAAGGTTCCAGCAGTGTGCAAAAATCTGGCTCCCACTGCACTGGATGTAGATAGCTGGATTAGCAAACGTGGGATCTGCAGCACAATGAGCACCTTTGTTTGGGGCTTTTGCAAAGTCTGGAAGAGCTGGCTTTGTGCCCAGTTCAATGTAGCTATTAGAGTCTTTTCATTGACTTTAATTGGAGCTGGATTAGGGCCTAATCATTAAAAAAAATCTTCACCCTGCAGCGAGCAATGGTCACATTTGACCTCAAAATCTCAGTCAGAGGCATTGGTACGGGAAAACTAGAACATAAAAGATGGAAAAATAATATTTTCCTGTCAAATGAGGAATGATAGATAACTATATGGAATACAGTGACCATATGCCTCAAATTTGTCTTGAACTCCCCAAATTTTTTTCCACACAAGATCTGTCCAATTTTGATTTTTGGCAGCTGCCAGAACACAGAGGAAGAGAAGGCTGTTTGTCTGCCTTTAGCTGGTGTGGGATTTGCTGTTGGCAAGCACAGACGACAAACACTTCAGTTCTGTGACCAAATGTCTTTGCCATTGTTTTTATTAGACTGTGGGATGTTTTTCCTGATCTGTGGCAAGATATTTTGACAACTCACTGCAGTATAATAAACGAATAAAATATCAGAGAATAATATATTTTATGTGCATGTGTACATATCTATATTTTAATATATAAAAGTAGCATAAATTAGTAAGTGGGGCTTTTTAGAAAATATTTCATAGTTCACAAAGCCAATGTTTATCATTGCTACAGATTTACAGTGAGTGTCCATCTGTGTCTCTTGCTCTCTGCCTTCAATCTCCTTTTATTATCCATGTACTCCAGATGAAAGGTACCACACTTCATGCCCTGTGAAAGTCCAAATGGAGTATCTAAAGTGCAATGGAAGCACAGCTGAACTGAGACAGAAAGAGAAAACCCTAAATACTGTAATAATACTAACTCTTCTATAATTAATTCCTGAATCTTATTTTTAGGAGATTAATTTTTTGACAATCCTGTTAGGGAGTTGTGTTTTAGTTTGGGTTTTGTAACATGTAACATATGATGAGTTATTGCTTCTTGTTGCATTCAAAACATCTGCTGTTTGGGAGGCATGAGAAGAATAATCTCTGTTGGTTTTATCCTGTCAACCAACATGAGATAAGAGGTCAGTGAGAGATGGTGAAAAAATTCACGTTAATTTATCAATGTCACAGAATGGGGAAGGTTGGAAGGGACCCATGGTGGGTCACCTGGTCCTGCTCATGTGGTTAAGTGTCCTGTGAAATCAGCTTTTTTTCCACTCTGAAAAACCCAAGTAACATTCAGGTAACATTTGCATGACAGGAAGAAGTTTCTTGAGCACCCACTTATCGTGTTTCACTCAAACATGGCAGGAAATTGGAGAAACTTTATCATGGAAATAATATTGGTAAGCCTGGCAAAGTCTATGGTGCTATAATAGCAAGAAATGGAGGATACTCCAAAGAAAATTTGGGGTTTTTTTGAGGTATTTTTTAAATGTTTTTCTTCACTGTAAGGCAAATTTTCTCAAGCTAATCTGTTTGATTCTCATACTGATGGACAAATGTGTCAAAACTGCTGGAAGCAAGTGCTGTAGGGCATGTGTTTTAAGAGACTTTTGATTCATTTATGTGCTTATAAGTTTTCTATTTTTATTCATGGTTAGCATACTTCACCAGGCCTGTCACACCAGCTCAGGGACTGAGCTGAACTCTTCCCTTTTAATGGTTCTATCTTCTGAAATATCTGTAAAGTGTATTCGTTTTTTTTCTTTTTTAAAATCCCTGCTGGATGCATAACTACACATCCAATTTAATTCACTATGACTACAGCACATCTTTGCCATCCTATAAATTGTCTCCTCCTGGTTATACCAGTTAAAACTTCTTTGCTAATTGAATAGCAGAGACAAAATTTTGTCATCTCTGCTCCTCTGTTTTTTCAGTTTTATACTGTTGTGTTTCAGGAGCAGTTAAAAAGGTTCAAATCATGCCCTTGTGGTTTTCATGCTCTTCTCTCATGTGGCTTCTTTTAAATCATGTGCAATGAGACTACCTGGAGGAGAAATACTGAGCAATTCAGGCCATGGTGCAGGGATTTAAATCAGGAGTTAATGACCAAATTCCTTGTCCTTATGGGGGGAAGCAAGGTGTCCTAATTGTCATATTTCTCTGAAGAATATACTAGAATATACAGGGGTTACTGCAAAATTTGACTCCTGTTTGAGGTGAAAAAAAATCCTGCTGGCTTCAAGGGATGTTGGTCAAACCCTTGCAATGAGTCCTAAGCATTTAAGGCTAGGAAACAGTGAGGGTGATGAAGAGACATTTTGGGGAAACAAATTCACAAACAAAATTCTGGAAATGGGGGAGAAGGGCTGTTTGGATGAGAATTAAATCACAGAAAGATTGTGGGACAAGAAAATTTGATAAACTCATGGCCATTTCTCATCTTAGAGCCGAAATGTTTCTCTGAGCTACCAAAATAGCCTTGGAGAAGGAATTGAACAGTTGGGCAAATATTGTACAGTCAAGTTTCAAGCCCTGCTCAGAGCTGGGCTTTTTACAGAGCTCTGAAAGCCAAGAGTAGAAAATTAAGAAAGTGAATGCCAGGAACCATCAAGCTGTGGAAGACAGGGCTGGAAAGCACAGCTGTACAGAAAATGACTTTTCAGGGAATTGGGAAATTGCAGGCTACAGAGGGTGGGGAAATAAAGGAAGTGCAAGCCCACAAAAAGCATTAGAAAAAAAGAGGAACAGAAGATCAGTCCCAAGAAGGGTTGTGAATGCAAGGAAATTGATTTACATCAGTAAAAATTAATTATGTCAGATGAGAACCTTGTTTTAATTGTTTTTAGCAGAAGACAAGCTGGGTATCTGCAGGACTGTTCTAGGCCTTGAAGTGCTTTGGGACTCTTGCCATAAAAGCCTTACAAATTCAGAGCCAATATTCAGTCCAAATGAGAAGCCTGTCACACCCCTCTGTCACCTGCCTCTTGTTCTGGGCAAACCTCAACGTTGACACTCTCTGCTGTTTCCCTGACCCCTTATTCCTTGGTAGCACGTTTGCCAAGCAGTCCCTAAGGGTGGCAAAGGATTCAGAGCAGTGCCATAAATGCCAGCAGGAAGCTTCCCTCCTGCTTGATGCACAGCTTTGGCTTTCAGCTGTGGGTGTGGAGGACCATACATTCTGCTCCAAGGGCACTTTCTTTATGGATCATTTAGTGCCATGTTCATCAAGTCACTGCCAGACTTTTTAGTTAGGGAATGCAAGGAAATATAATAAATCTGCCCTCTATGGTTATAGGTATTACCTTTCCCCATAGTTTTCTCCAAACATAAATTTTAGCCACTTGTGCACCCATCAGGACATGGATCAGGTTGGTCTCTCCAAACCCACATAATGACCACCACAGAACTCCTCTGTTCCATTTGCCATTCAAAATAAAATATTGGTTTGTGGATGAAATTATTTGGGTTACAGCAGAAAAATTTTGCTTTGTTTGTTAAGCAGAGTGTACTAAACCTACTTTTCTTCTTGTGAAGTATTTTTCTTTTTTCTTCTGCAGTATTATTCAATTTAACATAGAACTCTGAGAATATATGCTTATTTCTTCTCTGAAGCTGTCTGAGCCTGTCATCTTGCTTCTACTGCATAGGCAAAAAAAATCATGTTGGCCCCAAAGAATTAGTACCACTGCCTCTTAAAAATTTCAGCAGTACAGGAAGATAGTAAAAAATACATTCAGCTGTATTTTCTAAGGGGGTTTTTTAATCTAGCCTCTAGTTTTACACAGTTTTCACATAGCCTAGTGAGCTATGTGAATAACCCAAAATCAGAGTGTAGAACCAGGGCAGGTGTCAGCAAACTGTGAAGGAAACTGCCATATCAGTGTACAGAAAATACCACCTTGACTCCCAGAACCTGCTTGGTTCTTCTCCTGGAGCTCTCTATCCCAGCCATTATGGCCATCTCTGAGCCCTTTGCAATCTTCCCAGAGCCAGCTTTATGCTTCTGGCTCTGTCACAAGGCAGGGGCTAGCCCTGTGTGCACTGCTGCTGTCTCCAGAGGGAAAATAAGGTGAGGGGAAAGAAAAAATCTGAGATGAGGAGCAGCCTTGGGGATTGGGAGCCTGGTGCTGCCTGCAGGGGACACCTCCAGCCCTGCCCCACTGCTCCCCAAGCCCTCCCCAGCAGCAGCAGGCTGGAGGAGCTCTGCCATGGTGTTCACATCCTCTAAAAAGAGATAAAAAGATAATTCTCTCTCCCAGGTTTTTTCCTGGAGAAGCACAGAGAAAAGAAGAAAAACCAGTTCTTATCTCTACTTGCTGCTCCTGTTGTTTTTGCACAGGTGGAATGTGTTAGGAAGGTTGTGCACCTGAAGGGATTTGGTGACTGGGTTCAGGTGATGGTTGTTTATGTTAATTAACCAATCCCTCAGAGCTGGGTCCTTGTGCACCATCAGGACGTGGATCAGGTTGGTCTCTCCAAGAGCATCCAATGACCACGACAGAATCAACTCCTCTCTTCCATTCACCATTCATAATTAATAAAATTTTGGTTTGTGGATGTAATAATTTCATGTCACGTAGGGGGATACAGTGTGGGTCAATGAAGGTGGTGTAGAAGGTAAATGAAGGTGGTGTGGAAGGTAATCTTATCCTCAATGAGTTGCAGCTGGACCAATTCCTAAAGATTGGAAGCAGGCCTGATCTTAACAGGCCACACCTGTAGGCAATAAGAACAAGGGGTATAAAAGAGTGGGTTGGTGGGAGCAGGAGTCAGATGGCTGCTGCGAGGACCAGGAATAGTCAGTGCTCAGAGGAGCTGCCTGTGGGAAATATTGAGGAGGTATGGAGCTCTGGTGATGTGAAATCCTTGCACTAAAATGACATTAGAACTAGTTCTATCTAAGGCAACAGTGTCACAGCAGAAAAAATTGGCCTGTCTGGAGAGAGTCACAGGTTTTTCTTTAGTATCTTTTAGTATTCTTTACTATAATATCTCTTTAATGTAGTATAACATAATATAATTTAATAAAGCAATTGTTCAGCATTCTGAATCCATGGAGTCAGATGCCAATCGTTCCCAGACTTTGGGGGTCCCTGCATACTATAATGGCACCAAGAGCTTCAGAAAGCCCTGCTCCTCCTCCAGGTGACAGATGGGGCCAAGTCCCTATCTGCCATCCCTGGTGTCCAGTTGAGCAGCAGAATCACAAAGTCTGGCTGCCTCAGAGGTGACTTTGGCAGCTCCTCTGCCTGGATGTCAGTCAGAGCAGTGAGTTTATTTCAGGTGACTGTATCCAGGTGTCAGCTCTTTAAGGATCCTTTTTAGTGTTTCTGTTCAGTTCCACTGCTGGCTCTGCTGACAGTCTCAGTGCTGGAGGGAGCTTGGCACAAGGAGTGCTGTGTTATTGCACTTTGTCTCTCCAAATGTGCTCCTGCTTTCTGTCCCACAGCATGGAGGGTGTGTGCTATGACCTGCTGAGGTCAAATTCATAAATTCTTCAGGAGCAGGAGAGGGTAAGACTGGTTCAGGGCTTCAGAGGGCAGTGACTGGCACTCACCACCCACAGCCCCAATGCCTCTATTACAACTGGTGTTTGTCTCAGTAAAAGGTAGATCATATTTATTTTGACAGTCTAATTGCAAAATGTTGATTGAGAAATCAGTGACTACAAGTGTCCAACGTGGCTGTCACCCTCAGATCATTATTTATCTGCCCAGAAGTGTTACAATGCATCTTTTCCCCCCTCATACCAATTTTATTCCAGTCTGGTCTCTGCCAGCTGTCAATAACACTTTTCCTTTTCCCACCACACTGAATTTTTGGTGGCTGTGATGCTGCAAGTGTAGAGGTGGGAGGTCAAACCTGGGGAGAGCAAGCAGTAGTTCTACAAACCTCAGGTTAGGGTGAGACAAACTACAAAATAGAAAACACTGATTTTTCCCTTTTCCTTTTCTAAATTGTCAGTTTGTGGGTGTGAATTGTGTAGGAATTATATGACTAAGCATTGCTTAAGCCCTAAGTTTTTATGGCTAAAAATAAGGGTCTTACACCTTTAAATGAGTCTGCTCTGGATTTGTTATAGAAATTCTCCAAAGGCAAGGAAGCAAGGAGCTGGATAACTGCACCTGCTACCAGATCCCACTGGGAATTGATCAGGTGTGCCCTAGAAAGAATTAAAAAGACATTCAGGGAAGGATTTTTTTTTTCCCCTTTCTTTTCAGAAGATTCTGAAAGTTGGGAACTAAATGCAAAGAATTTGTTAGTATGGGACTAACTGGTGTGAATCACACAGCTGAGCCAAGGACTAGCAGGGCCAAGGCAGTGAACAAAAATTGCTGGTTGGTTTTGCAGCACCTGCTTGGTATTTTAACTCACCTCATTTCAGCTGCTGGTCTGGTGCAATCCATTGCTGTGGGCAAAGTTTAAAAACAAAAAAATTAAGCTACTGCACTGAATCCTCATAGAAGTCATTTAAATACCCCAGTGCTATGTCTCTAGCTGTTAGCTACAGGTAAGCATTATCTTTTTGGCAGTAAATGTTGTGACAGAATGAGTCCTGATGGATGCTCTGATTGCAGGCCACATCAGCAATAATGAATGTACACAACTCTTTTGAGGGTGTTTTCTCACCAGTGTTCAAATATCTCCAAGGGCTCTGATTCTTCCCATGTTTGGGGTTTGTGCAGTTGATTTCTTGGGGTTTGGAAAAGCAAAAATGCTTTTTAATGCTGTGTAATGTGTCCTGGTGCTGAGGGAAGTTCACCAGGTAGCAAATGTGTGTGGTAATTTTCTGAAACAGAGTAAGGTCTTGAAAAGCAGTACTAAGTTCTGCTCATGAATTCTGCTCTTTGCAATATTTCACAAAACACAGAATTACCAACCAGGGTTTGGGCAGAGAAAATTCTAACTGAGAACTTTAACTTCTGTACAAGATAGATATTTTTTTTTTAGATTTTTATCAAATCTATGAAAATCTGTTTAATTCTATTTGCTTTTTTCCTATGTGATTTATGCCTGTTTTATGAAAAAATATATTTCCTAGTAATTCATGTTTCCATTTTCCAAAACTTTAGCCTGAAAATCTAATGGCAGCATCTATATATTTCTTGATTTCACTCTCACAGGCTAGAAAATGCTTTAACAAATGAGATACTTGATTGATTATTCAGCAGAGATTCAATCACAAAGAAACAGTGAGAGGATAAAGCCTCTTTCTGGTCAAGCTGCTGGACCTTTAAACTATTGCCTAAATCCACAAAGCCAACAGTTAATTGGAATGGTACAGTCCACTTACATAAATCTCCCATACACACTGAGAATTTTATCACAAATCACAGTAATAATTTGGAATTGCACCATTCTCTGCAAAATAAAACACCCTTGTGGTCTGTGAAGAAAAGACTGCAATGCTGTGCTGGAGAGTGAGCAGCTTCAGCAGGGGATTTCAGCTGTAATTGCTAAAATTTTCCCTACAACACATCACCTGTACTTTTATTAAAGTAGCCTGTGAATCCTCTTGGAGGGGAAAAAAAAAACCAAACAGCTTTCTCTTCATCCTGAAAATGTGGTTAGGGACGTGGAGGAGGAAGCATTGGCAAGAAGCAGAATTTATTTTTGTTGGGAACTTCCAACATATCCTGGCAAAGGGTTGACTAAGGACACTAATTAATGGTTCAACACTAATTCACAGAATAAAAATGCTGTGTTGTTGTGTCTCCTGGAGGTGCAGTGGGTTCTGTATGTGGTGATCAATCACATTCTCTGATATGGAATCAGCAATGAAGATAAGGGTAAGGTACAGGCTGGAGAAACTAGGATTTACAACCCTGCTCAGAAGGACTGAGTTATAATGAAAAGAGCAGGAGTCAAGGATTACTCCTGGACACAGAAAGGTGAGCTACCACAAAGCACACACAGCAGAGACAGCTGGTAGCATGAGGAGTCTGGCTCACAGGTGCTTTGGAGCAGGGTTTGTAAATCCCAGTTTCTTTAGCCTGTACCTTACCCTTATCTCTATTCCTAATACCATATCAGAGAAAATGATCCTCTCCTACAGCAAAATCCAAGAAGCAATGGGTTCCTCCCTAATCTTGCTGTTTATCTGGTGTTTAACACTAAACAGAGCTTCTAGGTGCTGCAGCCCTAATCCTAACACCAGTTTTAACCCTAGCCATGCTCCAAACCCCTTCCCTGCTCTATGTTCTCCAAAGGCACTCTCAGAAATCCTAACCCTGGCCACAGCACCCTGCCAGGACCTGCCCAAACACTCCAGGAACACTCCATTATGTGGTAAAGGTTAGGTCCCTGCAGTCTTCCATTCCCCACTACAACTAAGAGAAAACCCACGTGTCTTACTGTGATATTTCCTGAAAAAAATCCCTTCACCAGAATTTTTCAGCTGAGAAGCCTCAGAAAAGAAATGTAACCAATAATTATCTGATTGTTTGGAATGTGGTCTGGAGGTTGCTCACCAACAGGTGCATCTTTGATTGGTTCCATGTGAATTGTTTTAATGGCCAAGCCCAGTCTGGCTGTGTGGGATTCTCTGGTCAGCCATGGGTTTTTATTATTCATTCTTGTTCTAGCCCTCTGATGTCTCCTTTCTCTTTAGTATAGTTTTAGTACATAATTTTTATTCTCTATAATATCATAAAATAATAAATCAGCCTTCTGAGAACTTGGAGCCAAATTCTCATCTCTCACCTCATCCTGGGGACCTCACAACACCACGGAGTTGCTTTTATTTGCACCAGCTCTCAAGCTTGCCTTGCCTCTTTAAACCCTTCCCCACTTCAGTGACTCCTCCTCTGTACCTCTGCAGGGCTCTGTCTGTTGTTGGGTGAAAATTACTCACTGTGATATGAATAAAACTGCAAAAAAGGGTAAGTTTAGGGAATTGATAGACTGAGGATTTGTTATCACTTCTGAATGTAACTGATCCAAATATCTGTTGCAGTACAGAAGCTGCAATTTCTTGTTGCCAGGAAGTCTTAAAGTTAATTTTTATGGAGTTCATGTTGGTTTATGGTGGAATGTTAGCACAAAACTGAGTCAATCCTGTTAGTCAGCTGTGTCTGAAATGGAGTTTGAAACTGAGCTGATGCTACTGAGGTTTTAGCTTTTATATTTTTCAGGTTCTGTGCTGCTTTAGTGGGTGGGTCTGAACTTCATATTATGGGATGGTGAGCTCTGTGCCCAGAGCAGGGAGACAAAACAATTCCTGCTCCAGCTGGGCACCAAGGACAAATGATCCCAATCCCAGCCCAGGAGCACAAACCCCGTGGGCTGGAGAGAGAAAAACAAGCAGGGTGGGAGTGCCTGGGCTAAAGCTGGGCTGGGACAATGAACTGCAAGGTGGGAATGGAGCAGAGCTGATCCCAGGGACAGACCCCGTGCCCGGCCGGGCATTTTGGGGCCATTTTGGGTCATCTTGGGGGCAGCCCTGGCTGGGCTCTGGTGCTGCCCAAGGTGGGTCCATGGAGGAGATCCTTGGAATCAATCCCTGCTTTATTCTGGGACTCTGTCTATTCTCTGCTCTAGGGCAGCCTTCACAAGGCATCAGGGCCAGTTACATGCTAAAGAAAGGAGAGCCAGATTCCAGCAGATCTCTTTGTGAGGAGTAAAGCTGATGGTTTCTGCCTTGGGCTCCATCAGTTTAACCCCAGGCTCACACTGACCATCCCAATCCACACCTGCTTGTCTTCCCTCTGCTTTTGTTTTCCATAGCAGGATAATGACTGGGGGAGGCACACTTATAAATGTAGGACATCAAAGCAATTGAAACATGATTTATTATTATTATCATTACTATGCCTAAGAGACAAGTGGAAATTTTTGAATGAAAAAGTAATTATAGAGCTGTTGTAGGCACCTTAACTGCTAATCTCCAGCCAGTTAAATTTTTTGGGTCTACCTGAGAGGAATCTTGACAAAGCCATGTAACCTCCAAATAAAATTTCTTTCACCTCTTATGCAATTTCAAGTTCAGTATAGAAAGGCCAAAGTGAGCAGATCCTTCTGTGAAGGACTGGAAGCACTGAACCTTCCAGGTGGGAGAGAGTTGTTTCCTCCTGACTGATATTATTTGGGCAGTGTTGCCTCGTTCTTTCCTTTCTGGTGGAGAAAGATAATGACAGTTTAAATTCTGAATTGCTGTGGCACTCACTGAGCTGGCTGGTAGAAGCCTGACCAAATCTTGTGTCAGTTCTACCAGCAGGTCATTTGCCTGTTCAGAAAGAAATTAAAATTAAAAACACCTATCCCCAACATTCTTGGAAGGGCATGTTTGCATTTAAGTTATTTCTATTGTACTCAGAGTTACTTGGCTTGTGTGTGGCTAACATGACTCATTTAATCCAAAAATAGGATTTGCACACACGTTTTGCAAATCTGCTAGCAGCCTACATTAGTTCTGCAGTTCTCAGCTGTGTTTGCAGCAATGCTCCTGGGTGCATACCCCAGCCTCTGGAAATCCAGTTTGGTCTTTCCTATTTTCCACTTGTTCACAACTCGTCTTTTTCTGTTCAGCTGATTAAAGAGATGTGTTCAGTCACAGACTTCAGCTTTTGTAACAAGGGAAAGGTCACTCTTTCTAGATTTCTCTGTTATATACTGATTTTTCTTCTGCCTTTGTATCACGACAGGAAAATTAAATTTAAGAAGACCTACAAAAGCCATGTCCCTTGGTGTACAAGAAAAGTAGGATTTAGTAGTTTAAAAGCCTCTTTGTAATGCTATAGGTAAATGAACCTGTGATAAATCAGTTCAGGTACAATAAGTCATGCAAAATATAACACTTGGAAGCCCAAAAACCCTGCTGCATTTACAGATATATTGTATAATCCTTCAGTGAAATGCAGGAGTGGTCCCACAAGGGTGTATTTTGAAACAGGTAGGGTTTTGATATGTTGTTTTAGAAGACAGATCTGATTCAAACCCTGTAGACATGAATTACAGATTATAAAATAGCATATGAAACAAAAATGCTAAGCTGGTGGTCACTCAAAATGTCATCTGGGTTTTCCTAGATGGGAACCTCTTGTTTTCTGATCAATACAGAAGTTATGGCTTTTTTTTTTTAATTTGCTCTTTTTTTTTTTTAATATATAAAAAATGTATTAAAAATTTTCTTGAAATGTTTTATTTGTGGAGTTCCATTGTAGGAGCAACAAGAAGTGTTCTGTTTCCCCAGACAAGCTGCACACTTGGGATCAGACACACACAGAGGAAGGAACAGGCAGACAATTTGCTGTGCCATAAAACACAGGGAGCCTTGGGCACACACAGGGAACGTGAGCCCTGATCCATTCTTGGAAACCATTAGCAGAAATACTCTGCCAGGTCATTGACATCTGCATTATCAAATCCCCTGTGGGATTAAATATCCAGCTCTTGGATGATGATATTAGCCCATGGTATGGTCATGAAATAATCAGCAAAACCACACATGCCTGACAGCTCCTGAGTTAACACAGATCTGGAAAAAGATACAAACTCCACCCCTTAACACTTAAAAATTAAAAGTTCCTTGTAGAAAGAAGTGTTTTCCCCTCTGTCTTCCACATAGGGGATTGCTTTAATGTTCTAAGCACAAAGCTCTGACTTGTGTTCAGACTGATGCAGAGATTTAAGTGTGGGTAGAGCTGGTCCTGCTCAGCCCATCAAGCTCTTTAAGGAGCTCAGTCATGCACAGGAGCTGAATTAGAGTTACCAGAAAACAGCTTCCCTAATTGCAGGCTCTAACCTTTGTTGGCTGGATCACCTCTCATCTTGGAATGATTTTTATATGTTTCATAATAAGGAAAGTTCCAAGCTATTAATTTAATTTTTTTGGAGTTAAATATACTTTTCCAAAGAGGAAACAAAGGTGCAGGAGGCCAGAATCTCCTTGATGAGTTATCACTGATACCAAAGAATTTTCCTGAGAAGTAATTTTAGTTAAAAAAATCCAAGGTGGAGGATAATCTCTCTTGGGAGAGACAGATTGAAGGCATGGTTGAGACATCTTTGATTTTCATCTTAAAATTCCCAAGTACTTTTCTTTTAACCCATCATCAGAAGCCTGTCTGGATTTATTGGATACTGTAGGAATTGTAACTTTTTCCAGGTGTGGGGAGTTAATCCTGACTCCTGCAAGTTCTTAGTGTATATATGCTCTATATTATACACCTGCAGCACCCAGACATTGGGGAGAGGGGTCCTGGACAAGAATTCCTTGTTCTTCCAGCCTGGCAAAAATAAAACCAGCCATCAACTGAGGAACACATCTATCTTACCTTGAAGTCATATTTTGTTAAAACTATTTACAGTCTTTGGTCTGGCATATCCCATTGACCTGATATGTCCCAGAATGAAATGGAGGGGGCATTTTAGCAGCATTCATCTTAACCTAAGTGTCCTGATTTTAGAAATGAACAACTGTTGAGCAGGAGATAAGCTGTACAACTGCTTTCATCCTACTAATTCAGGCCAGTGTTACTAATAATATAGTGAGATTTATAGTAAGACCATGGAGACAGATTTAAGTTAAAAATCTAGGAAAACTAAATTTTGTTTGTTCTAGGTTCAAGGCAGAGAATGTTAGAATTCTTTAGTTTACTTCTTATTAAGCTACTTTACAAATAACAGCATAAATTTTATCCTACAACTTCAATTACCTAAGGCTTTAGGCACCTCAGTAAAATAATAAATTTCCATGCAGGTAAATATATGCACCATGCCTTTAAAACAGAGAAATAAAATGTCTCTTGGCAAATAAAAATCCAAGATCCTCCATGGGCAAAACGTGTGTCTCATACATATTGTGAGAAATATAAACAATGCAAGGAAAATGAACAAACTCATCATTCTTACCCAGGAATAAGAATGCAACCATCAACAGCATCTTGCAGTTTTCAGTATTTATGATATTAATCTAATAGTTTTCCTTCTGCCATTTTAAAGCATTTTCTTTATATGAAGCTTCACAGAAGCCTTGAGCAATCCTCTTACCCTGATCTGGGTGATGGGAATGCAAAGGAAAAAGTGATTGGCCCTTGAAAAGTGAGTGGCACACTCAAAATGCAGCCAGCTCCTAACTTGCCCCAGCTCTTGCACACATACTCACTTGGTCACGTTCATATTTTCTGAAAAATCCCTTGGCCAGGATTTCTTCTCTTGGGAAGCTGAGAAGCCTCAGAGAAAAATGAAAACAGTAATTATCTCATTAGCTTCTCCTGTGTTTTGCTGCTTTGGAATGTGGTTAGGAGATTGTTTAACAACTGGTCATTCTTTCATTGGTTTCATGTGAATTGTTTTAACTTAATGATCAATCACAGCCAGCTGTGCTGAGGCTCTGGAGAGTCACAAGATTTTCATTGGTATCTTGTTAAGCCTTCTGTCTGTATCCTTTCTCTATTCTTTAGTATAATTTAGTATAGCATTCTATAATATAATATAATATCATAAATTAATAAATTAGCTTTCTAAGAATATGGATTCTCAATTCCTCCTTCGTTCTGGGGATCCCAGCAAGTGCCACACTCACTCCTGGAAGTCTCCATTCAACCTTGGGGGTTTGTGGACTTTGTTCTGAATTGTTTAAAATATATTCTGCTTCTGAACACAAGCCATGATCACTGCTGTCATCTCCAGTAGGCAGCAGGGTGTGTGCTCACACCTACATTAGCACACCTTTAAACACAGGGAAATCCTTCCTGCCTGGCCAAGTCTGTCAGACAGATCGGTGCATTCTTTTATTTGGGTTGTTGCAGCACGTGGCACGCTCTGGGGCACAATAGTTTGGGGATTTTGTGATCTGTGTAGAGATGTCACCACCACTAGCCCAGTTTGAAAGTCATGTCCTGAAGATTTTCTCTTGGAAAATTCTCGGGGAGGTGGAGATGCTCAGCAGATGGAAGGTGCAGCTCTGTGCACCACTCTCTGAGGAGTGAGCAAGCTCCTCCAATCCCCCGTGGCATCTCAGATTGCCTTGGAAACATCTCCTGAAGTCACTCTGAAGGTTTGCCTAAAATGACCCCGTTCAGTTTGTGAGATCCCAGCTCACAAATAAACAAGCTACAGCAGCTTTAGGCATTGATCCTATTACTCCAATACTTTAGAAGCAGGCACTATATAATTACTCTTAAAATTCTGGTCCAAAGGGTTCTTGCTGTTGACATGCCCTGGAATGCTGGAAGTAAATGCAAGAAAGGATGGAAATGTATTAGAGAGCACAATTTCACTTACAAATTTGCTGATGTTTTCCATCCTTAGATCCTCTAATTAGCAACTCATGACATCACCTGACTTAAACCATTTTGGCTGACATTTTCTGCACTCCTTGCCACAGGCAGAAGTTGCTGTGGCTCAACTTCCCTTTGCAAATAGGAAGCCATAAAAGCCATTTAACTCACAAAAGTGGTGGGAACTAGTTTAATTAACATTGGTAAGGCACGTTGATATTGCAATGTAGGTAAAAAAGTCCATGTGGGAGTGAAAAAATCTTGTTTTTAGAGCCTGGTTTTGAATCTATGTGAGGCCTGGGGCAGTGCACTGAACCAAATGTTGAAAAATCCTTAGGCAGCAAGCACCATCCATTCTGTGCATGACTGAGTCTAGAGAAGAAATTAATATGTGATTGTGTAATTAGACTGTAGAATAATTAATATACACAAGGGAAGGATAACTTCAAATACAGGTAATAGTAATTCCATTTTTTTCCCCCTGTAGTTAATTTTGCAGCCTTTATTTTCTTTCACTCTAACTTTTCTCTATGTGATATATGGTCTAAAGGAGAGAAAAAGTGCAGGACTATTGGCTGATATTTTTTTTTCCCCTTTATTAAATGTTAATGTGAAACCTGCAACAAAGAATGTGATTGCCCATATTTTATTCTACAAGTTTGGCTTTGCTTGGTCTTTCAAGTAAAGAAAACTTCACAGTAATTTAACCAAAACAAAAAAAAAAAAATCTGAATCTTTCACCTTGTCTGCCAGGCTTCTAGCTCTCCTAAGTACATGCTTGAACTTTGAAATTTCTAGCACTGTGTGCAGTCATGAATTATTTCTGGTTCACCAGGAAGGACACGTCTCTGTTGCAAACACAGAGGTGTGAGGGGATTGCCTTACAACATTGCTACACCTTAGCTTGCTTTCTGCAGAATTAAAATTTGTAGAGGGCTAGGAATCAGTTGTGTTGAGTCTGGACTAGAGGATAAGCTTGTAGATTTATTATTAGTTATATTATAAATAGAGATATTGGTGATTACAGCTGCTCTTGTTTCCCTGGTCACCTTTTTCTTTTCTTACAGGACTGGAAATAGGACTCCACTGAGGCTGTAATTTCACCCTCTTGTCCTGGCTAGCCCAGCTGAGAAAAAGAACAATTTGTGGTTTACTTTTCATTGTAGACATCAACAGAGAACCCTTAGGAATCAACAGGAAATCTCTCATTGGATTGAGTTACACAAGATGAGGTTCTGGATTGGAAAATTCAGCAGACACCCACCAGTGACTGAGGAAAGAGTCAGAGCACTCAGGCAGGCAACTTTGAGGCTCTTATTTCTATTCCTCTTTAGTCAAAAGCAAGCACTGTGATAATTCCTATTTCTGGCTGAGAAAGCATTTATTTAGTAGCCTCAAAAATGCTGAAAGTAATAGAAGATGTAATTTAAAACCTAGAATGTATTTTTACAAGGACAGCAAGAAATCGTCTCAATGATTTTGAAGGGACTTTCTTTCAAATGAGGGAAAACTTTGATAAACCCAAAGAATATTTTTTAAAAATTCAGGAAATTCAGGAACATGTTTTTGAATCAGATTTAAGCTTTAACTCTGTAGAATTCAAGGTATATTACTCATCCCCAAGGTTAAATAATTGCCATCCTCTTGTTTGATATTTTTTTATGGTTTGAGCTGAGGAAACAAATCAGATTAACTTCTTTGTCTCATTCCATGGGGTTTTGCATTGCAAATTGTAAATATCTGCCCACCTCTTTTTCTTGAAAGTCACTCATTCCACAGCAGTGTGTTCTACTCTTTACTATGAGTAGGTTTAAATATTTGAGCTGTTGGTTTGTCCTGAACACAAAGGTTAGGAAGAATGATCCTCCATCTTCTCATCCTCAATTTTGCCTGAGCTTCCTGAGCTGCAAACCAAAGGGTTGCTGTGACATGTCAGGAAGTGAAGCCATTCTGTAAGGATTAAGGTCAGGAAAGTACATGTGCTAGTGATAGAAATGTTGATATTCATAGTGATCCTCAGCATTTGCCTCATTTGCTTCAGCAGATCTTTGCACTTGTGTTTTGTAGCAGACTATAATGTCAAATTAAATAAGGCCTGAGGGACCCTCAAACATTGAAATAATCATTGGGAAAATACAACTGAGGAGAAGTCTTGTGAAAAACTAGATAAATATTGAGGGAGGAAGTATTGGGGCATCTGCCAAGCTGTCCCTGTGCTGTAAAATCAGCATTTTGCAGTGCCAAGCCAAGCAATCAGCCAGATTTTCCTCTGGATGTAATGCAAGCTGCGTGTTTCACCCAAAGCTCCTTGAAGATTCTGGCTAAGAGCACAAAAATGAACATGGCCTTAAATCTGGGTTCATAACAAGATCTGAATCCAAGTAAGTGATAGATATTGTTTGGGAGTTTATAGGGAAAGAGTGGAAGGGAACTGAACAGGATTCAATTTTTATCTAGAGTACAAAAGTAAAAAACTTGGGCAGTTCCATTTACAGTGAAATACTTTCTTATCATGAATATCTGACCAGAAAAGAGACCAGAACTGTTCTCAGCCTACTCTGGAGTTACAAATGCTCACTGTCATTATTTATTGCAAATTACTGGAAGGAACCTAACAGGATATGGCCAGAGCCTGTGCTAGGAGCACAGTCCAGGCTGGTGCTGCTGTCCCAGATCCATAGTAAGCAATGCATCTCATTGAGCACACTCCACTTTTCTGGGGGAACTTACAGCTCCAAATGTGGCAGCAAATGAACATCAGACAAGTCTTTGGTAGTTAGGAATAAAAATGTAATTCATGCAATAAAATGTCAGATTATTACTTCTTGGTGTCACTAAGGCTTTATTTAGAAAAGGGTTTTTTTTTCCTGTTCTCAGCCACATGACTGGATTTGCAATTAAGATCTTTGTTTAATTTCTTTAAAACATCATTCCTGTTTATACATCTTCTGCAATCCCTTTTTTTAATGTAATTGCTTTAAAATCTCAGAGGATATTAATAGCTGCCTGTACTGATATGTTTTAATACTAAGTACAGTGGTTTAAAGTACTAAAGAAAAAACTGAACAAAGCAAACTTCACATAATTCTAATCTGGCAGCTGATTTTCTTTACTTTCTATCTGCACCACTTTCTCTAGAGTCTGAAATCCAGCTGTAGGTTTACAGTTCCATAAGGCCACACTGCTTGTGTTTACAGGAATGATGTGAAAACTCAAACAAGCCATTCCTGCCTTAGAAACCTCCATTCCTTCAGCTTACCTCCAGTTTCTGCTGACCTGTACTATTGGAGACTGGAATGTTTATTCCTGGTCACCTCTCCCACTCTTCCAGAGTGCCATCCTGACTGGGAAAGCTGTCACTGAGCTTGTACCTGTGTCTGCAGAGAGCTCTCTTTAATAGGGATTTCAGCAACAACTTTTAAATGTCTGATGAAGGATCCCTCTGTTGTGCAGACACCATAAAATGACAGTGGGAGGGCCCTTCCTCCTTCACTGAAAAGTCCAATTTTCTGTCTTCTTCACAGTTATATGGTGGAAATGACAGTCATTAACTTCAGGAGTGCCTGCAGAAACTGATGAGAGCAGCTTCTTACTACAGGGAAATGGAGAAATTGCATTTTTTCCAGGTTTTCCCTCAGCCCTCCCATTTTCTGGCTGGATGGATGACTGTCAGACAGGCAGGAATGAACCTCCTCCATTTAATGCACCTTATTGTCTCCAACTGCAGCATTTCTTAGAGCACAGCTCCTGCTCCATGTGATGACACCCATGGCACAATTTATGTGGGGGTACTGGGATAATCTCCAGGGAATGAATCTCTGTACAGGCAAAAATACATCATTGATGCTGCTGTAATAGCAGCATAATCCAGCCAATCTTTTCCACTCCCTAGCTGCTGAAACTTGTAGAGAGTGAGGAGTTTTAGCAGTGCTCTGTATCACACCCTGCCCTCAGTGCCTTGCAGTCAGTCAGCACAAAATTCTGGAGGTTTGGG